>NC_060877.1:4035000-5235000 GCF_021901495.1 Neodiprion virginianus | reverse complement strand
ACATTCTGAAAAAAAAGTAAGTCTCTTAGACAATATTGAATGCTTTTTAATAGAATAAAAATCGGATAAAAATCAACCACAATAAATACGATAAGGAAATTAAATTTGAATAATAATAATAATACCCAAAAGTTATCAATAAATCTCAAAATAATGAGATGATTCTTTAAAAACTGATGTCTATTCAAAAAAATCCACGAATTCATTTCACAAAATAATGTTTCAAAAAAATTTGTTAAACAATGCTTTGTATAAACAATTTGCTGATAACTTTTGGGCATTATCATCATTCAAATTTAATTTTCTTATCGTCGTTATTGTGGTCGATCTTTTCCCGATTTTTATCTTATCATAAAGTATTCAATATTGTCGACGAGATTTACTTTTTATGTAAGAATGTATAGCCCGTACATCCTTAACAAGGCCGACTCGATAAAAGACCAACTTCATGTGCCGATGGCGTTGGAGGTAAACGGGAGCTCCGTAAGACTTTTGGGGGTAGATTACCTGCAGACACCCAGTGTGTATTGGCAACGGCGTGAAAATGCGCTGGTATGTTCCTGAGTTAAGCACCTAACAAGTGTTGTTAAAAAACGGTGAAGACTCGGGAGGAGTTCGTTGATGAAAGAATGAGAGGCGAAAATTGATACTGGTTCCAAATAATCGAGACCGCTATTCAAGTTTCGAATCGGCGTAACTCACGCGCCTCGATATTTCAACGAAAATCATTAACGGTTGATCGGAGGAAATCTCAACGTCTGTCGACAACAGAAGGGTTCTGTTCTCAGGCTGAAGCTAAGCCGCGGTAACCGAATCGCTAAACACGAGCAAATGATCATCGCTACATAAGGAGAACGCGACAGATTAACGGATCTAGGACTACCCAACCCGGTTTAAAACGGAGGATCGACTCTTACCAACGGCTTATCCATCGTCTTAGGTACCCTATGGGTAGGTACTAATTCGTATTGGATAAACACAATTCGTTCGGTACTAACTCGCCGTACCTTATTCATCGAGACGTCGTATTCAGCTGCGAGAACATCGTTTGCCTTTGTTGCGAACGGTGAGGTAGTTTCAACCAGGTTGAAATTTTAAAGGGATCGCGTATAATAGCTACGCCAAGTGAATAACCGACCGCGGTCCGTATTTAGAGACGAACGTCCGGACGAAGCTGCGGATGGATATGCCTACCTGACTAATTACTGATTATTAACGAGCCGGTATTAATCATCCCCGAGATGCAATTAAGGTGGCACATGGACGTGACGGGCTTTGATATTCCCAGATCGATTTTGTATTCTCTCATGGCGAATTTTGTGGGTTAACCACCGTCAAGATTGCGGTGAAATTGTGTCGAATGGCGATTCTTTGAATTTGATAGTCGCGTGCCGTTCGCTAACTTCTAAATAACCGATAGAAAAATAATGAGGCAGTTGATCTGTTTCCGACAACAATCAATCGGGGAAATTCATTCGACCGAAGCCAACGGTTGTTTGGCAGCAGCGCAAGTCCGCGGTTTCGGTGTTTGTTTAATCATTCAACAACGATGAATGGACAGTGGATCGAACAAATTACTATAACCACGGTGTCCAAGAAATCAGGGTTTCAGGTGTATGTACCCAGTCTTCGTTTCAGCAAACAGCTATTTCAATTCAATTCATACCGACCCCGGGACCGAAAGTAATTATACAGTTTCCCAATTAATTGCGGTTACAGATATCATGTGCCAGAACTCGGTTTAATACGAACTCTCTGGTTGATCGATTCAGACTGGCCACAAAAATAATTACCCCGCGGAACAGTTTTCGGATGGATTTGATAATTTCAACTGTCTTTAAAAATTCAGATAATGCTTTGTTAGCTTTGAACATCTTTACTCAACTTCGCTGAAAAAGCTCACAACTGATTCTTTTCGTCATCCGACATCGATACGAAGGGTAGCAATTCACTATTTGTGAATAATTTAAAGTACGCTTTCGATTCTCGTCGATGGTTCGAAGACGTGAAAAAATATGCGTTATCTGCGAAAGCATTTCGGTGTTACGTGCATTGCGATATCGTAACGCCGGAGGAAACATCCGTTGAGAACCAACAGTTGGTCTTATTGTTAGTATCACCGAACCGGATCAATTCCAGGCCGTTTGACATTCATCGTGTCGTTTTGCCCGGAATGGTTGATTAAAATGCCGAGAGAATCTACCGCGATGGAAGCGTTACAGAAGGATTATGGGCGGAAGATATTTCAGTGAGGAAGAGCATTTTTGTGAAGAATTGGTGCGATATTCAAACGAGGGAATGTGAAGCTCCGTCGCTGACAGTTGACGAATACGATCTTGAGAATTGTGTTAATCAAAGAGAAGTATTTGAAGCTATAATTATACAAGGGCGTGGAAAGGTAAATTTTTCGAATATTCGAACTCAGACGCTAGAGACGGAGAGAAAGAGAGAGAGAGAGAGAGAGAGAGAGAGAGAGAGAGAGAGAGAGAGTGAAAGAGAAAAAGTATATAAATGCGGAATGAGGGAATGGAAAAGAAATGTCCCACTTCCAATCGAACGGCAATCCAACTAACCCCAATCCCCAATTCACACCCAAGTTAACGAAATAAAAACGAGTCCGCAGACGCACTATAAATCTAAGATAACTTGAATTTCGATGACACAAGATTTTCAGTCAGCAAATGATTGCCGTTGCTGACATTGCTCATATTAATGATGAAATGGGAGTCAAGTCAAAGAATCGTTGAATGCAAATTAATAAAAATGACCAATGACATGAATATCATCGCCATCGATCAATTTCATAAAATAGAATACCTAAAACGCAAAGCCTCTAACCAATCATCTTTCTCTCCTTTATTATCTCTCTTTTCATTGTTATTGTGCGCCTTGTTGAAGGGAGGAATTCAACTTGGGTACACGCGGACTATACTCTGATTAAAATATCTCGGAAAGGGGGGATAAGATTCCTTGGCCGAGGTAAGGAAGGAGCACGTAGTTAAGGAATCAGTGTAGGTAAATTAACACGAAGCTGTAATGATCCCGAGAACTTTTGTCCGTATAGCTCTCGTGCTGAGCTGTTGCTGCTTTCGTTGCTTCCTTGGCACGAAATAATCAGACGGCATCTTAATTACGGTACTATAATTATTCAGCCCTTCCCATAGAATATTACAAACTACATACTTTGCCAGAATCTCGGCTGGGCCCATCTATCTACTCCTCTCTCTCTCTCTCTCTCTATCTCTCTCTCTACGCTCCAAACATTTCACCTCTGCAAAATAAAACGCGACTTGGGAATCAACGATAATTACAGATGGCACGGTGGGTTATAACGACAGATCAACGTCCGAACGACATTGCCAGTACAACGCGCAATGGGAGAAAAAACAATCTGGTACAAAGAAATGATCCGAGCAAAAGGCGTGGCAATAATTTATGAAAAATCCTCCGCGGTGCTGATGGGCAAAATTTACACGTTTCCCGTTGTGTATACGCATACGAACTGGATCAGCGAATGTGTGCCGGCGTCTTGCTAACGCAGGCAAGGCAGATAAAACAGAACTGGAGTAAAAGCTGAACTGGCTCACGCCAGTCTGTGTCCGTGCCTGTCTTGCTGTGTAAATGTACGTGTGTAAAAGAGGAAGAATCGGTGGTGGGTTAGCGTGTACTTGACGGAAATAGATCGATTCCTATTGACCTGAATAGCTAGGATTGTCAGAGGAGGGTGTGTGTTGCACGGCATTCGAACGGCGCGGATGTAGGTACACCGTGCTTTGGTAGAGAGAGAGACGAAAGAGGGTGGGGTATAGTGGAAAAAAACAAAAAATAAAAAAGGTAGAGAGAGAAGAACAAAACAAAAAACACGAGAGTAAGCGAAGGGAAGCGATCCTTTCAGGATGAAATTTCTAGTCTCGTTTTAGATTCGTGATTTATTATTCCGTCGACGTTGGATAAAATGGAGAGAAAAAACGAAACTGCCGGACCGCCGTCTGAAGTTCGGCAATTCTGCAGAGAAGAGATTTTCGCGTAGATAGCGAAGGAACGACTCATCGCGACTTACCCAAAGAACGTAACCGACAAGTCCGGTCAAGAAGGCAATCATTAATCCGTAAAGAGTTGGCAAAGTTTCAGCCTCACTTCCACCAATATTCTCCATATTTCACCCCCTCCGTGTCTTCCTCTCCCTTTTCTTTCCTCTCTTCTTCTTCTTCGCTTCTGTCCAACGACGCCTCGGAACGAATTATCATCGATGATTGAATAAACGATCGGCAAACGTAACTCGAAAAAATTCACAAATCGACACTGCGCAATTACTCTCTACGGATAATATATTTTCAATCACAGCGTCGCGATTTTTTCACCCATACATGGAGGAGGAATCGTTGTAAGGGGATAAAACAAAACCTCGTACGAAGGATAAATAAATTTCATCGCGAGCTGTAGGCGATATCGTTGAACGTTAATCATTTCACGATGAAAAAACAGCGCGCGCGATATAACCTATGTTTTACTCCCTGACGAAGAAGTTTCCAAATTATTCACAACTCGGACGGTATCCAACCGTTTGATTTATTCGACCGGATTCTCCGCCGTACGTAATACGACGAATCGGGGATAAACCGGCACAATTCGCGGGGGGGCTCGATCGCTTACTGCCAACCCAGTCGTGTTTTACACCGTCAAAGACCAGTTGACGCGGAAGTTCGTATTAATAGTACGACGCACAAGTGGCCGGGCTAACTATACACAACTAGACCAGAACCCGGACGAATCCGAACCGATCCTTGGCGAAGGCCTGTTCCGTGAGTGATTTCAATCAAATCGAATCTGCGTCACCCGATAACGAGGCGAAATTTCAAGATGACAATAAATTTGGAAACTTTTAAGCCTCGAGGAAAAATGTTAAGGATAAAGGTGCAGAAGTTGAATTTCGAATAGAACGAAGAAGGCGGAGGCAAAAGAGCTGACGTCTTTCAAAGACGTGATCAGCCTACTGCCGCGAGTTATAGGATTTCTGTCATCCGTTCCAAGATTGTACTTTATTTTTCACGACAGGCTGACATTCGTTACATTTCCTTTAAAACATGTTACATCCGCCGTTCTATAATCGAACCGTATATTATAGATAACAGAAAATTTCTCGCTATTATTTATTACACCGACTGCAGTGCCTCGGCACTCTCTAAATTTCAATTGGTAAAAAGTTATAAATATGTCAGTGCGTATACACTGAAGATTCGGTGACTTTTCACTGATTTCCAGTGCATATGGGGCATTCCATATCAACTGGACCAACGATAATCCCTCACCATTTTTGATTTTCTTCGGAACATTAGATACGGTGCTTCGATCACAAAAAAGGACTTCTTGTTTGCTAAAAATTTTTCCTACAGCCGTTAATTTTTCATATTTATTCAAACCTATCTAAGAATTGTTATTTTTTAAAAATCTCGACAAATTTTCAAAAATTTTAATACTCATCCCGACCGTTGTGGTGCCCGTATTTTATTCCTCTTTTAGGATATTCGAAGAACGAAGTAATTTTCACACTTTTTACAACATTCTTCACCGTAGAGCGTATAGACCGAGTTGGTAAAGCATTGTCACGAGGGAATCCGCGGATACCTGAAAAGCAGGCAACTCTGAAGAACACCACAGCTCGTGTAACATTTCAAGGGAATTTTTTGATCCCGTACTGTTATTACCGTACTTGGTAGCCTAGTCTTTTGTGAAGTACGATAAAGTAGAATACAGACTCAGCGAAAATAAGGCGTGCACCTCTAATAAATACTAAGGTACGAAAATCAACGATCCTAGATGGAGCAGTTCCACTCCACGAAGAAAGATCGGATCATTGATCGAGGAAATTTATTTATCCGATCGCGTAATAAAGCTATTGACACGATAATCAGATGTTGAATTGCTCGCGTAAGGTGTGACATCAGAAATGCATGTCCTTGCAAAATAATCAAATTTTTACACATCGACCGAACACAAGTTTAACTCCAGACGGGTTGTTACAGGTGTAGACGCTTTACGATTCTGTATATGTAGTTGCGTATACCGCGCATATACCTAAGCCTGTAGGAAATGGCAATCTGAAAGCCGATCAATAAATCCAATTAAATTTCGAAGCGTGGCCACACCGCGTGGACCATCAGACCGGGAACCCGAAGCTACCAAATTGCATTTTATGCATGAGCGTTGAATATCCTGCAGAATATTGCGGAACGAAACGACGTTCTGGATATACGCGCCCACCAACGCGTACCGCATTATTTAATACAAATACAGACGCGTATGCACGAGCAGCTCACACGCAACGAATATAATACAGGCGCGTCAAATACATACATCAGTGGATTTTCATCCGGCGTCAGGAGCGCTCGGCTGTACGTTTAAATTCCAAATCCGTTTCTGTCAAACTTGTCATCGATGAATCGATTTCTAATATCAAACGACGAAATCTATGCACTTTGTCGAGACCATTTTTCTTTTCTTCTTTCACTCTTCATTCGTCACAGTTTGCGGGATAGTTGTCGAAAGAAAATGCAGCCGAGTCGCGCAAGGCCAGAAATGAAATGAAACGAAAAAGAAAACAATATTCGGAATAATTTTATTTCAAATTTACTTCTCGCAAGCTCTGAAATTACCAAACACAAATTTTCTCAGCAGATGGTATATTATTCTGGAGAATCGATGTACCAAAAGAATATAAATCCTATCCGTACCCAGGTTTCTTGAACAATTTCAGGACCCTACAGGATCCAGCAAAGCCGTCGGCTGGATCAAAGTTACCGACAATCGAGTCAAGGTCTCGCGGTTACCGACTGCGCAAAAATGACTGCTTCTCCCGCATTCGGTCAGAGCTTTCGTAAGCTGATGCAGGATACACGTACTCTCTACGAGCTCTTCTTTTCCATCTGTAATAAACAATCTGCATTGCCGACTCGTTCGCGGTGGGATTGATTTTGCACAGTAGTGTTAATTAATGCCTTGAGCTTTCGGCAAACTTGTATTTCGTCCGAAAGAAAATCCGAGTTCGATTGTATACGAATTATGTGACAATGACTGGCGATACAGCCGACGTGAGACTTTGGGAGTCATTGTCGCGTAATTCGTACAGAATCGAACTCGCATTTTGTTTCGTTCCGACAACAATTTGGCCTTAAGAGGAAGACACTACTGAAAATTACTTTACAAAAAAACCTGCTAGTCAAAATTCGACGAACTGAGTAAAAGAAGCTGCGAAAAATTGATTGTTGGTTAAAATCACGCCTCAAGAAATGAGTGTGATGTATGATTCACGATTTCTGTTCACACCTGCACAGTATCGCATAAGTCAAGCTTGGATGGGTTGAAACGAAAGAGGAACGAGAGAAATAGAGAGAGAGAGCGAAGAAAAATGAGCTTTAATGTACGCGAGAAGAGAAAATTAGTAAAACGCTATTACCATATTCGAAGTATAAATACGAAGGCAAGTATTCACAGTCCCATGGACGGGTAAAAAAAGAAGCTACTGCACCGACTCCTCAGACCGCGAGGTGGAAGAATTACGGTAACGATAATGGACATATTTCCACGTATCCAGGTATCGAGGAACGTGTTAGCGTTCTAGTGCGTCTACGAGCGTATTATAGGCGCCTCTTATACTGTAACGCACGTGGCTCGCACAGTGACCCGAATTGAATTCAACTATTCCACTAACACCGAGCATCACGATCTTACGGGACTAATTCACCATAGCGTCCTACAAGCGTTCATGTGCCGATCAAGGTAGCCGGTCGGTCTCCTTAAAGGCCTTGTACCGAAAGAATGAACGACCGAATGCCACGATGCGTGGGCGTTGGACTTATTGTTAATCGTGGAGGCAACGTGCCGAAGCTCACCGCACGTCTACGAAGAGCAGAGTCCATAGAGATCGCGACTTCGTCGGCACTCCGCACAAACGGTGGAATTGATTTCCTTTCTCGCCTCCTCTTCCGCATAGTTTCTTCGCGGTTGCGAGCGTACGAAAATCAAATTACGAAGTCTGACCGCGATTAGACCAAAAGCATGTTACGTTACAGCGATAAGAAAAACAAAAAAGAAAAGACCAGCTTACAATGTGCGCGCCTACAATTAGAGCACGATGATAACGAGTTTACGGACACATGGTGATAAAGAGAGACGAGAAGGGGAAAATTCACGAGCGAAGGAGGGAGGGAGGGAGATGCGAGTCAGGACTCATGGCTAGTTCATTATCGTAAATTGTGAAAATAGTCGCGGTGTGTTTTGCCAGTTGCGAGATTATGCGAGCGACCTACACTTCCAGCACAACCCGGTGATTTTCATATCACGTGACTGATCTAAACCTAGGAAAAAAAAGAAAAAAATTATATAGAACGTCAAAGACTCGCAAGTGATTTATTTATTTGATAGGGTAACGAGTATTGCGTACATTGAGAACATGTGCTGACATGAGTTATGCGACATCCGAGTCGAGCTAGGCGATCCGGTGTCTGGCTCTTCTAACGACGCCTAATCAAGTGTAATTAGATTCACTAGATTCAAGTTTGCCGGAGTCTGGTATCTCGGACGTGATGGTCGAGTGCGTAAGGAACAATTCTCTATTTGTTGTTAATTTCTTATTTTTAATTCTCTCTCTTTTTTCTGCACATGTACGGTAAAACTATCAATCCTTAGTAAGGTCGCGATCCTTGCGCAAAACGAGACAGTCTGTCGTAAGACGATAATCATTTCTCTAAAGCGTTTCATCTTTTTTTCAACACTTGCCAAGCGACCATCGTACTCTGGTTAAAAATAATACGCGTAACACGTTATATACATATACATATATGTTACTTATGTAGACTAATCGCAAGGTAAAAGAAACTCGGAACCGTCTTTCACGTGTATAATGTATATGTATTGAATATTGTACACACGTGACGGATAAACGCGACTACAGCATCCTGAAACTTTCTTACATTAGGTATAGTCGGTTGTCACGGTTTGCGTCGACCAGATATGGTCACGTTTGTGTATTTTCTACACGATTCACCGTCGTCGTCTACTTCGGAGCCGAGAGTAACTCGAACGAACCTTTCCTACTATGGAAACCTGGACTCGATCGCAAGCCGCTGCTATATACGAGGTTTTCTGCTTCTTCGACGGGAATTAACTCGGTGGATCTATTCCATCTTGGAGGAGAATAAAAACAAGAAGATGAAGGAAGGGTACGATAAAAATCCCAAGAAAAAACATAATCGATCGTATAATGTCCGAACACACGTGTCAGGCACTACAAAAGACACAAAAGTATACCCAACAGATATAGACCTAGGCGTGGGATTCGTGCAGAGTGATCACTTATCTCTTCCTAATTGGCTTCCTCGATTCCGGTTGTTCGATACGCGCGTGTTTGTCGATTTATTACACGACAAAATACGCAAGTTCGATTCACGCAACCTTTTCTACAAACTGTTTGCGGATTTTCCTATTTCAGTTTCATCGAAATAATAGCTCCTTGGTATCACGACGTGTATAACAATATAGTGTATACTAAACAAGTTGTCGTAAGTTGCCAACTACCGAGTAAAATTCACTTCGACATTCTACCGATCGATAACACGAGGTATCGATTAACGCACCAATTGGACTGCGTGCATCGTGAATTTTAGATCCTAGCGTTGGACAATCGCATATACAGCATACGAATGTGAAAAATAAAATATGAACCGAACCTGTCTTAAGGAAAAGAACAAACTCGGATGACAACGAAGAGATCGATCCGTATATGTATTTTCTTACTGTGTAACTTACCGCTGAGGTGGTCGTTTGGACTCCGGGTACCTTCGACGAGTTGGAACCGGTGAGTCCGAGTCCTCGAATACAGTGTCGCCTGCAGTCAGGATCAGAGTCCTCGCATATCGGACATCCCGGCAAAGCGCCGCCCCGTTCCCTGAGCACGTGACTGCTGCTCGTGTTAGTCGTGTATCCTTGATCGGAACTTGCGTTAGAATTTGGCCTCGATTCGTCGGAGCTATCAAAGGGCTTGAGATTCCGATGGTTATGAATAATTCCAACCGGTTCCCATATCTCGCTCGTCGACGACGTATAAAAGTTGTTCTCTTTGGTCTCTCGGCTTCGTTCGTCGACGATTTTCCCGCCTCTAGCCACCGTCACTTCTTCCTTGGTAACGACCGACGATTTAACGCTGAGCGATGTCTCGAGACGCACCGGCGCCCTTAAAAATTTATTATTCCCCATGATAGAACAAACGAGCGCGTAGAAATACGGACTTGCGCAAGCGATCCTGAAACGATCGTTGTAAAAATCTATTTCGAATCAAAAACTCCCGTCCGCGTCAGTCTTCGGTCAATTTTCAACTGAATTTATCATTCGTACGCCAGTCAATTTCAACGGCTCAAATGTTCTACCTCAGTATCCCAGCTCTGACGAGTATCTGATTGAGAAGATCACAGGGGGGAACTTGTCCCGTAACCATGGCTTCCCTGATGGCGATCCCGTCGGGTCCTTCGAGGGCAATGGGAACCCCGTTTATCAGGAGAACCTCTTCCTCCCTAACGCAGGACTTCTTTTCACAGTCAACGACCTTCACACCTGGTCCGAGGATCGACTCGACGGTCGACTGGATCTCGTGGTCGTCCATGTCTGTTCGGAGAATCCGCAAACATTTTATACGTAAAAACTGCAAAACAACCTTGAAAATCTACACCGGGCCCTTGTGCGTGTAAGGATACAATACAAATTAAAGGATCGTCGATGGTCGGTAACAAGTGCATCGCGGGATGCTAGTCCGCGTTTCAGAGGGAGTCTGAAACCGGACGACGATGATAAAAGATGCGGATGAGAATTCCTTGCGCGACTCTTTTGTCGGCCGATAATCATGGGCAATGATCAGTCGCTAGACGGTTAATTTCCGGTGCAGTCACGACACCAAAGTATCTAGCCTCACCCGAGTCTTCACCTGCACCTGCTCAATCAAATACCCTTGGCATCGTCGTCGTGAAAGGCACACAGAGACTGCAGCTGAGGTCTAACTTACGTGACTTGAAATTTCACCAGGTGACGATAACCGCGATTCGTTGTAATCGAGGAATACCATCTATATTATTCGGCTGTACAATATTACACGCAACGCGTGGATGGAAAACGATCGTCGATTCTGTAAGGCGAGCGTGTGTGACGGATTTCTGGACGGAGGGGCGGAAATACGACGTTTCGGTTGGATCGAGATTAGGCGTCAGGATATCGTTACGACCACTGCGGATGAGATGTATAATATATTATATGTGATATTCCACGTATAAGAAAGGAATCAAGAGTGTCGAAATAGGAGCATCGAGGCACCTGCGAGTTCCTACAGTAGGTAAAAGTAACTACCCACCTGTACCTACTCCCGAAGAAACGGACGATCAGATAAATACGACGCGCGATATAAACGTAGACTAGCGGATGAGCTGTCCGGAGGATTCGGTGTGAATGTTTGCTTCCCAGATTAAGTTGGTTAAAGTAAAATAGCCTGCCGCGAAACGAGTAGGTGCCCTCGAGACATTTACTACCTGTCCGCCTGCCTACACTCTCGGCCAGCTTTTGACTATGGAACGACTAAGAACCGTCGAGTTGTACGTATAGAATGAAAAAACAAACTTCGGATGAGACGACGTAAGGATATATTATAGAAGGGAATAAAACTCAGGCAGCGCCACTCTTCTAATTCTTTTCCACCCCGTGCACTGGGCGCATGTTTGTTTAGGTCTTCCGTAAGCTCGCAACGCCTTGAGGAACAAGCATAGGTACGTACCTAGGTACATAACTTGCTATATATATGTATATATTTACGTACCCACGTTACGCCGGAATTACGAGCTCGTTACGAATTTAAGATAAAATGAAAATGATTTTTTGTTACAAAAGCGGCGTATAATACAAAGCGAGCTTTACAACTTCTCATATACTTGGCAGGGTATAGTATTATAATATAATCGTTGCAATTTTTATTGTTATTTTATATGTTTACTCCGTCGTAATCCAGCTGTTATAAAATTTTCAAAGGCCTCTTCTGAACATTAAAGGTCGGGAGCAAAAAAGCTTGAATCATTCATCGCCGGTGTTATGTGTTAGCGTGGCACTAAATCGCTATATCGTGGAATTATGGCGTGGGTACGAAACTCGAGAACCGGAAACGGGGTGAGTCAGATCGCGAAGGAAGCTTATCGCGCAGTATAGTAGGATATAAGGAGGTGAGAACCTGGGCCACGTCCCTCCGGAGAAGTAAAGCGTAATTGATAGGTACACCGTTTGCACGTACGGGATGAGAATGTTTTTTCCCTGCTTCGTATGATTTGCGACGGTGATACCCTTAAAGCTGGAAGTGTTATTCAAATACTGGCGGAATTTCAGCGGTTCAATCTTTGCCACGGTCAAACCCGAATCCGGTTACGAAAAGGGCTTGCGCAACGTAGCGTTATATACGTAGGTAAGCATATCAAAGGCATCCGGTATTGTTAGCGATTCTTTGTGTCACCTAAGGCGTCGCAACGCGAGTGCCTTAACAAGAAGTAATTTCAACGTTCAAACTGCGTCTTCCCATTATTACTGATTACAACCGCTTAGACGCCTCTCGTCTTGACGCTGCATCCTGCCTCTAACGTTTCTACGATCCAAAAGGGTATGGCTGTACATTGTCGTTATTCAAATTACTTTCCCCGCGTTCGAATTCACGTAAGATTAGAATCGTAAACTTGATTCGTTAATTGCCGCTCGACACTGAAGCTGTGTAGGACTATATAAAATGAAAATGGAAGCGTGAGCAGATTATCTGCAGATGTATAGGCACAGCGGTTGAACCCTTCATTCGGTAAAACAATGGATCTCACTTAAGTGTACGAATGAAAGAAGATAAGTATTTTTATGAGAGTGACATAAAAGCGACCACTGCCTTTCGGCAAATAATTTCACATAATTCTAGCCTTCTGTAACGCAGTAAAACTCGGTTCGATATACAAACCCAGATTTCAAATGTGCGCAATTTCAAATAAAAAAACAAACAGAAGAAGAAGAGAGCGAGGTAAATAACTATACATAAAATTTGCGAATTATAATAACCATAACACAAAGCGTGTACGTGAAATTGCTTCGTTAAAATTGCAAATTTTTCCAAGCATCCAACTATTTTCCACAGAAACTAATTTATACTTTACGTTGCGAAGCAAGTTGTTAAGGCGTATATTTTTTCAATCCTTTTATATTTGTTCTCCGCGGTATGAAACAACAACCTATTAAATATCCCTACTGCGCAAGTATAATCTTTAAGAATAAAATTGCATCAAGAATAAATGAGCGCATCACCGGACAGTTTGAGAGAAGAGAAAGCGAGAGAAAGCGATAGAGAGAGAGAGAGATAGAGTTTCATTTATTTTTCCACCTATCGCATGGTATCTTATACTCCAAAAATCGATCGACGCCCACCATCCCCTGCAGGCTGCAACGAATAACAGTTCATTACACGCGTAATATCCGCATAAAAATACACGCACTCAAGCATGGGTAAAATATCACCCAGAGTCGAGCCTAGAATTGGACTGCAGGGTGCAGGGGTGAGTCTAGCCGGACTGGTGCCTGCTGCAGGATGTTGGAGAGGAAAATGTGCGGGGGGCGAGGAGAGGGAGGGAGGGAGGGGGGCGGGCATTATAGTCTTGGGTCGTTGCACTCGGGGAAAAACACCCCCCCCCCCCCCCCCACTCTCGGTACTGCAACTCCACGAGGCATCGGTAAGGGTGGCGTAGAGGGGCGGTTAGGGGGAAAAGGGGGGATTGCGGTATGTCAGGGGAGCGATAGACGACGACCGAGGGATGAAACGTCGCCGCTACGACGGCCAGGGGAGGACGCGCGACGGAGATGAGCTACGTTTGTGACGCTTCAATGCTGTCATCCCTCCGTGCAGGATACGCAGAGGCTTTCGGCCTGCAACCCTCGGTAGGTGGGTACGTACATACCTGCATACCTATACATATATATGTATATATGTATAAATGGCTCAAACAGCTCGCGCGTGCTGCGACATCGTTTGCACCGATGACAATGACAGTTTGGTATTGTCGCAGGAAAGCTCGAACACTAAATCGTATCGTGCATAGAAACAATTGTAAACGGATATTGTTGCGTGTAATTTCAGCGCACCGAAAGTCAGCACTTGGAACAAGCTTATTATGAACTTATCTTAGTTCAACTTTAAAGAAATTTAAAGAAATTTTTTACAGCAAGGTGAGGTACGTGGTTATTGACATTTTTAGACCCAATTATTGACCCTTTTATTTCACAAAATTATAAATTTACGACACCACAAATTGTGAATTTTTCGATTACCAAAACCAATTTCCAGAGGGTTACAACCAGATACAACCAAAAAAGGTCAATAATTGGGACAGGGACACTCACCCTTCATGCAAATTCGTAAGATACGTATTCGGTTGGATTTCTTACTTTTACCGTACAACGATAATTTGCAAATTCCATACCGCATGAAGAACGCACCGTGATTCCACATCGTGAGGCATGTTCTGTACAACAAACAAGCACCAAGCAAAACTCGAAAAGAACAACGAGCGAATGCCGGGAACGACGAAGTTTCGAGAACACGTTTTATTCACTATCGTTAGCCGTATATGTTTGCAGAGAAGATAACCGGCAGTGTCAGGGTCCGGTGTTCAACCCCATGCAGCCGTTATCCCCTTCGAGCGATATGAGTACGAGGGTGAGGAGGACTATAAATTCAGGGTATGCGTATATTGCGTACGTGTTGTACGTGCAACTGTTTCATGGATGGTTGAGCTTCGGGGCATTGTGGGTACCGAAACATCTGCGCCTTAGCATCGGCAGTGAAGAAATAAAAAGAAACTCTCTCCTCGTGTCATGCCGCCTAAAGAGGCGAAAAATATCTTTTTCAATACAGGTTAGTCGGGAACGATTAAAATGATCGCCAGCGATATATCGATCGGTTCGATACGGCCCGATATGGATGAAAAAACGCGGTAATTGGACGATCAATTAATTAGCTGTACGACGCCTTAAAAGCGACGGATATCGAGAGGAAAAAAGTGAAATGTTTCGAATGAATTACGAGAGAAGCTCGCCCAGGCGGTGGTAATATTTTTGCAAAATATCTACGAAAGCCAGCGGTACTGAGAAGTGCGTTAAAATAAATAAACAACGCATATGGCTCGGATATTTTGTTGATAATAACGGTGATAATAAAAACCCAGTGAATAGTCTATCCTCAAATAGTCCAGAAAACCTTCGTGGGTACAGCGGAAGTGGAGATAAAATTTTTACTGTATTATGTTTAACGGAATCTGATGCGCAAATCCGTGTGTATATTATACGTACATATTGTACGCACTGAAATACGTTTTTCTATAAAAATTTCACAAGTTTTTCGTTTGCGGAAGTTGCGTTAAAAGCTCTCGGCTGTATAAAACCAAACAATAAATCTGACTTTATATAAGCCGGACTGCGCATTCGGGGCAAAGCAGCGAGTATAGTAAGCGCGGGGAGATTACGTCACGATCAAGTTAATTACGTTTTATTTGACAGACAATCAATCCTAATTCAGGTTATCTCTGTGAGTCATGAACGCCCCAGAGAAGAACCGGACCTGAAAGCGAGTAAACAGAGGAGAAGAAGAGGATGTATGGCTAGGAAAAAGAGTCCGAGTAACGATTTCTCCGATATTTCCTCGCGCAACGAAAGCGATTTAAAAGTAATCAGCAGGCATTCGATCATCGCGATTACTTGGCCTGCAGAGCACAACGGACTTACGTACGAAAATCCGAGATTCATGCCACACTACGTTTAAACCCTCGACGCATTGTATGCGTACGTTTATTGTGCATTGTATTCATACAGCGAGGCTTAAACGTACCGCGTGTAACGTAATACGCCATCATCGTGACGAACAATTATTCGAGAATCGTTTACGCCTTAATGACGGACAGACATTTTTTCCCGGATCTTGAATACGCGTAAATAACGCCGTGCTAAAAAGTCCGCCGCAAATCGAGTGAAACAAATTCATTGCACACACTGCAGTATCTCTACGCCACAAGGCTTTACAGCAAAATCTCATTACGATTCGTTCCGGGACGTCAACAATGTCAAATTACTGAAATCGCACACGTACGATACCGTGATATATCAACGCACGAGTATTATATACGTAGACTAATTGGAGACACCGCGACTTGCGTGAACGTACGCGAAGTCGCGAACTCGTCTAAGTTTAACCTTACAGACGCGTTGTTGTCGGCTGAGATGTGAACTTGAAAAAAAATGCTCGCGAAATGCTCCATTAATGATAAGTGCAACGCCGTTCACTGCTAAATTCCTAATTCGTACACGAACTAAAAATATCTCTTTGCCAACTTCTAACATTCTCATCGCCGTCATCCTCGAGCCTTAATTTAAGAGACGACTGCAACGAATTTACGTTCTATCCTTCATACGTGAAGCTGAAATTAGTAACGTTATCGTAACCAAACCTCAGGGAGAAAGTCATTATTTCGCAATTTTAGAACAACTTTCAAGAAGCTGACTTTCCAAGATAAGACTAAAGTTTGAACATTGCTAAAAGTGCGAAGTAAAAATTTTTCCTAAACCTGCATCGTTACGGTAACGTTACCAACTTCATCCTCGTCTTTATCTTCCTACATCCGCAGGGGTAAAACACAACGAGTTTACCTCTTCGCTGTTTGCATCGACAATCTATAGTCGAACGAATCGGAGCGAGAAAAATCAGTTCAAAGCTCGGTCCGGGCTCTTTGCGCGATTACGTGTGTAACTCACCGAGCGTGAAGCCGAACCTTTTCCTGTCGCTGTAACTTCGTCAAGTCCAACCTCTTTGTGTGACTCACAGTTGTTGTCTTTTCATTAATTCAGAGTTAAAAGAACAAAAAAAAAAAAAAAAAAACGATATAAAACAGCCGTACGTCCCATTCTCCGTACGAGACCCTGTATAGATACGATTTGCCAGCTGAATTATAAAGTTCGTTTATAAGTAAATTACCGTTGCATCAGACGACGTCGTATCGACGCAGCATTACTGTGGCATACGGTTCACTGCTAAATAATTTAGAAACATCACACAGCATCCCGTTCTCTAACCTTAATTGAAAAAGATCATCGCAAAGCAATAAAAATTCGATTCCCAACGTGGGTTTTTTGTAATCAATACCGGAATGAGTTCTTACATTGGTATTGGTGTTGGTACAGAAGAGTATTATACATATTTATATTATAGTTTATGCGTGTAAAAATATCAGGCTAATTCCAAACTCTCACGACAAAATTTATCGATGCCTTCGTTAAACAACGAAATCTCGGTGTCTCCGCAAGGTTTTCTCATTCCTAGCATCACGATGCTTCGTCGTCAATTCCGCTTCAGGCGGTTTACGATCTCGTACAACCGTGATCTAATGCGGAAAATATACCGCGAACGAGAAACCGGCCCGAAAAATTTATGAACCGGCGAAATGCTGCATGAAAATTTATCCGCGTTATTACAAAATATGTATAGGGAGATTTGTGTGGATTCCTCCTCGAAGCTGTCTAATAATACATAACGTTATAGTCAGAGTTTACGCGTGTTCGTTAGCGAATAATGTTAATTTTGTGGAGTTGCCGTATCGCGTTGATGATACAACGGTCAAAAAAGAAAATGGAAGAGGAATAATATAGTTTACGAGCATAACTGTACGCAGGCGAAAATTTTTGACCTATATACACAGAATCTGGTCTTGTAAATTATATTCCCGCTCGTTTGTCAAAAAGGACGGAGAAGTAGGCTTGTTGATCCCCGGATATTTAAAATATCCGGAACGCACGAAGGCTGCGCAGCGTACGGAAGTGAAAAATAGTTGTATAAAGTATACCTTCACCGCGGTGGTGGTTTTATCGTGTGAAAGAAGCTTGAAAAGTTGTGCGACAGCCGTGAAAGAGGCGGTAATTTGTCGTCGTCGTCGTCGAAAGGAAACAGGAAATTTGCTCTTTGACAATGGCGTGTAACACATAGCCTTGGAAAAAATTTAACGCGTAAATTCGCGTGCGGAGAACACAAGTCGTCGCTGCCGCGTTACATCGACGTTGCAAATCTTTCATGCTCCCAAAACAATGTCCATCGTTCGTTCTATCGGACGAGTTGTCATTATGCTCATAGACAGGTACTGGATACTTGTCATACGAAAACCAAGCGCATGATTTCAAAAATTAACGACAACGTTTCTCATATACATATAGATATATATGCAACTCGACGGAGAAGAGGAAACGGTGTCAACGACGTTGTCCACTCCTTTGGCGAGCAGTCAGCTATGCGAATACTCCAGAGACACGGTGCAGAGACAGTTGGACTACTGTGAGAGATGGATCGTCGCGAGCTTCTTCCTTTCTATCATTTGGTATCGCACTTCCACGTGTGTATAATACGCCTATCTTCACGCTGCGTCGTTGACTCATGAAATGATAAACCGAGCTGTGCAGCAGCATAATCAATTATGAACACTGCACTAGCTGCGACGGTTCGAGTGTGAAATTTATAAAAAAAAAAAACTCGCAACAATAAACCGGTATAATTACAGTCTCACTTCTTCGCAACTTTGCCCCTCGTTGTTTTTCCTTTTTTTTTTTTCTTTTTTTGCAAAAGTCACGTATGAGCAGGATCAGCTTTTGTCAAGTAACCATATATCCGTTTAAACAATAATCACGTCTAGTTGTAAACAATCCATAGGGTAAAAAGCGAGCGTAACTTTATCGTTTGTTTTCCTTACGAGAGACTGAAAATTGCACCGTGTCTCGTTCCGTTCCATTCCATTCCATTCCATTACATGCCATACCGTAACTTTCCACGAAGTGACATACGATATTCGCAGCTCGTATAAGGTATAAGGTGTAAAAGTATAACTTGCCGCGGAACGTGATTTGACGAAGAATCGTGGCTATAATATAAACATTTCCATTCCCCCGTCCTTACTTACGTAACTTCGTGAATAAAATTATGTCAAGCCATAAAGCACGAAGCATGTCTGAAGGAGAAAGAAACTTTCAGAAAACTAACGCATCGCATTTGTTGCAACGTAGCAAAGTGTTTTGCCGATCGGCAATAAGAACGTACGGATAACGGTTCTGTGGCCCGTGTAGTTTGTTTTCACGATTTGGGCGTAGGCGAAATAATATGAAGCGAACGAAAAAGAATGAGCTGAAAATACAACGGCATACATAAGAGCACGTATAAGAGGCGAGCAACTAATTATTGGCTTCAAGACTCGCGAGGGTCGGACCGCAGGCAGAATTGAATTATAACGGCAAAGTAGGTAGTTCAGCCGATGAAGATGTCCATGTTTAGACGAAGTGACCCGAGCACCTAGAAACGCGTTACAACTCTCGGTAAGAAGCCGGTTTTAATTTCCGGGGTACATAAACAAGGGATCCAAAGCCTCAAAGCTCAAATTTCTCCGAGTTTCCGATTCCTCGAAAATTCATTTTCGTTACAGGTTACACCGTGCGAAGCGATCAACGATGATTGACGTTAACGCTGCTGTGCTTTACCGATCCACCACATACGTACGATCTACGCTGCAGGTGTAATTTCATTCATCGACCATTCGACGAACAGAGAGACGCGTTGCCTGCTCACTGGAGGTAATTAATTCAATTAAGTGTAATTAATTCAAGTTTGTCGTGCGGATTGACGGTATGAATTCAATACCAAGAGTGCACCGCGTCCTTCACACGGCGATGCGTGTGACATTCCGAAAGAACTTGATGACTTATTGTCAAGGCGATAAACTTATCGCCGCAACAAAATTTCCTTCGTTCGTGCACGAACGAGAATCGTCTCTTCGCCGGCGCTTCAGCCTTTTGCCAATAAAGGGTCTAGACACTGCGTACGTATGTGTAATATACGTGATGCGGTAAGTGGAGTAGAAGCTGAAGCAACTACTATACATCGCATCGTCTTTCAGCGCCAAAATGGCCACGGACCAAACCGGGGGGGGGAGAGAAAAGGAAAAGTCCTTTTAAGCCGCGGAGTCCGGCAAATACAGGAAGGGAGATGAGTGGAAGAGAAAATGATGAGAAAATACTGAACCACGTTTCCCCGAAGCTTTGGCAGACCGTTGTCTCCGTCTTACAGATGCTGCAGCCTTGCGAGGAGGCAAACACGATTCAAGAATACAAAGTTTCTTTTGCACTTAGGTGCGAGGTAGAAAAATAAAAAAATGTGTACATAATATACAATCTCTCTTGTGAATTCACCGAGTGTTCGGGTACCATTATCATAATATACATATTATAATGCGATAAGTAAAGAAATCGTTTCGGAACTTTTATTATTACAAAGAACGAACAAACAGAAGCCCGTTGCTGTATGTTTTTGTTTGAGCATATTTACGGAGTGTATTAAAAAGACAAACTGAGAGAAGAAAATGGCTTGGATTAAAACGAATTGTAATCTTATTTTAACGCCGGTCCAAAGTGATCTCGACAAAATCATTCCGTGCGTCTCGAGATCGCGTGCACGGTCGAGTTTCGGGTCAACCAAACCGCGGGAGATTTACGTTTATTATTTTTACGGTCTGATCAACTTCCCCGGTTTCGAGAACCGAGGCGATAGGTTAGCTTTAACGCGTCGAATCCGCATTTGGAATCCCAATGCTCCCGATCGCATCGTCGTTATATTTTAGGGACGGAACAAAGACAAACTGAAGTTTTTCCTTCTCGGCTAACAATAATCATTGAATTCAAACAATGTTGAAATCGCGCGCCAGCTGACGCATCCTTCGATATCGATTGGAAAATCGGAATTGTTCGCAGACAGCCTGTGTTCGCAACATGCAGAGCGAGTCTTGAACTTCACGTCGATAGACGTGAATGGACTCGATAATTATCAAGTTTGAAATTGCGAACTTGGGATCGTTAAGTTGAAAATACGATCGCAGGCAGGGGATAAGGAGTATTGATCGTTAAATTGTAAGGCGGATATAAGGCAACTCCTGCGAATACGGCTTTAAAGTTTAGCAAGGGATATTCCTTGTCGGAGAGAAGAGCATAAAAATTACGAGAACTCGAGCGGATGGAAAAATAGAAAAAGTGAAAATTCAACAGTGTTTACCCAGCCGAGAATAAACAGATCAAGTCTACTTCGCCTTAATGGAAACCCTCTTTTTCTATGCATATGTATATACAATCCATTGCGAGAGAACGCCTGCAAGTTTCATTGTTAATCCGTGCAGGTTCGATATTATTCGCATCCCGTTTCTAAAAAATCAGCAAAAGAAAATTGTAGGATGGATTTGGAAGAAAACGTCCGATCAATTACAGTCCCGATTCGATACAGACCGAGAATAAAATTGCAGACTTCAAATTGTATACCTTGACTTCACATTCTATACCTTGAGGCCGGATTTTGCAAATTTCCGCTCAATTCGAAATCTATTTTCCCTGACAATTGACTTTCTTCTTGAATCCTCTTGGCGGTAGTTTGAAGGTAGAAGCGACAGCACTTCGCACGATGAGATAATAAAAATCGGATTTAAAGAGGGTATAAACAAAAGGTCGAAGGTAAAGTAGAATCTGGATGTGGTGGTTGGTTATTTATGAAAATGTCATTTGAGGAATAAAAAATTATCCCCTCGCGCGATAATAATAAGAAAAAAAAAAAAGAAAAAGTCAACTTTGAACGAATGTAGATACACACAAACACTATCAAGTTACAGTGAACGCTGGTACATTTATAACGTTGATCAGAGCGATTCGCATCGCGGTCAAATCAATCGAGCGAATTCTAGGTCTACCGGAAGTCAACGCACGTTCCATTACAATTCCCGCGTATAACTTGTACTGGTTGCCCATCGCTGTTGTACCGCATACATGTCATAATTATAACCTCCCACGCTAGCTGCAGCATGCCGTGATTTGAATTTCAAATCAGGAAGCTCATGACGCGTGCGTCCAAGCATAATACAATTTCACCTTAATTCTCGTAATCAGCTAAAAACTTTACTGACAATCGCATCGAAACGAGAATTAATCAGTAATGCAAATCAAGGCGCGTTGAGCATCCTACATCTTTTCCTTCTTCGTCCATTTATTTATTCATTCGCCGTTGGATATTTGCTACATACAATACATACAGTATATTACAAGATATAATTATTCGTGTCAATGTAATAGAAAACTATTTCGCTATAAGAAAAACCAGGTTCAATATCGCAGGGAATAATGTTGAACGGAGCTTTGAGGAAATTACAAAACGCATAAAATGAACAGAGGAACGAAGGAAGAAAGAAAAACTTGGAAACCCGGTACGGATATTAAATTCCGCACGCGAAATGTATATAATATATGAAGGCGAAGAAGCCATCAGGGTCACCAGCTGTGTTTTAACTTACGTCCTATGTACCAAAGCTTACCGAGAAATCGACAGTCAGCCTGCGAGCATATGCAAGCTTCAAGATTTTGCCGAGTGAAAAAATAACGTTACACGCTCGTCTACTTGTAACCGGCATTAGCCACGCGCTAACGAGCTACATACATATACATATATATATATATATGTTGTGGAAAAAAAGCGCCGTTGCAAGCTCCGTAAGCTTCGACATGATCAGAACACGATTCATCGTTAACGGGTGTATTAACCTTTCGATTAATTGAAGAAACGGCCGAGAAATTGTTGGGTAACGCGTTAATCAAATATCGGACAATCCAACGGCGTGTAACAAAGGACGCATTCTACCGAGACAATTAATACAATTTGCCGGAATGACCCAAGAGACAGACAAGAGAGTGGAAACTGAACCGATAATGAGGGTAAGATCCATTTGCAGAATTGGTCGCAAACGAGATTAAGGTATTTTGGATACCTATCACAGCCGCGGGTAGAACAAATTACTAAAGATATAAACCCTGACGGATTGCGTCGAGCGATAAAACAGACGCGAACCGTGACAACAATATTGCGGAGTAGAGAAAACCTGGGAGAGGGGTGGGGGGCAACGAGAAGAGATCGATATCACGGAAGGTTCGAGACGAAGTATTACTTCCGACTTGTAAAGCCGACGTAGGATGTAACACGATGGTTCCGCGGATGCTTTGACTACCCTGTAAGCCATTATACTGCAGTTGCCGAGCCAACTTTCGAAGCTTTTTGGCCAATGAGTCGCGTTCGTTCGCCCCTTGGCAATACGCGTAAGCCAGAACAGCATGACTTGTCCATTTTCCTTCCCATCGTGCTACGCGCGGAAGTACTTCCCTGCCCTTCCCTTCCCTTCCCTTCCAAGGGGAATAGATCACCCTCGCGTAATCCAGCCGCCCTTTTCATATAGGCAGACCGACCACCTTATGGAACTCCATCGCCGCTTCCAAGCTGTGGCTGATACCCAATGCTGCACGGTGATAGAATGTAAACTTGGAAGTCGGTACGAAAGTGGGTTTGCAAAAGGGTCCATCATATTCTTCCGCTATGCCGTTTAGTGGAAATCTTCCCGTTGTAGGACTGAGAGGATATTTGAGACGCCGTTTAATTTTCGCTGCGATCGTGCCAGGAATATCACCCTTAACATATACCGAGTTTGAAAACATTCACGTTTCTTAAACTCGACTCTTTGAGGATCCGAGTAATGTGCAATTCGCCACTACAATTCAAACTTGAATAAAATACTCAGAATGTCAAAGACTCGAGCAACGGATAATTCCTGATCCATGCTCCTTGTCGAGTACCGTCAAGTAGTGAATCGAGCCACAGTGACCAAATTTATTTTCCATCAAAGACGAGGCGATTCGCTTTATGTTCGCGAGCCGCAATCAGCATCTCGGTATAAGACACGCGAGGCAAAAACTGTAATACGAAGAGTCCCCGATGAGTACCGATTCGCCGGTATATATGAGTCGTGTACGATATCGCTGCGAGAGAAAAAGATGAAGAAAAGAATTACGATGACGATGACTATGAGTCACAAGACAGGCACGCGTATATTGCAAAGCGACACAGGGGACTTGATATACTCGGGTGCTTGATACGCCCACCATGAAGCTTTGGTACGCGTCATCCTCTCTTGATCGCCGTGCCCCCCGTCCAGAGAACGATGAAGATAAGTGAGAGACTTGCGTTCCCCCCCTCCCTACTTCTCATTTTCTCATTCCCATTCCCATGTTCCCTTTCCCCCCATTTCGCGATATCGACCAAGCATCGTAATCCGTTAGAAGAAGGACGTCGCTCTCTTTAGCAGTTAGCAGGGTGGAGGTATGTTTCACCCACTCTTCGAATCCCCTCGCTTATCCCGCATAGCCCAACAACGACGAGTGAGTCACCCTGTTTTCACGACGTTCGGAACGACCCATCGCGTCTTCGTGATGGAGCTTTTCACGGGATTTTCATGAGAGCTTTTGGCGGTCCGAGTCACGGGCAAAGATCGATCCATTACGACCACACTCCGGGAAAGCCGAAAAGATTCTGTCGAATACGTCGTTTCGTTTTTAACCAAAATTTTCATGTAACCCAAGGATAATTTGGTGAAACTGCTCGTTGGAAACAATTTCAGTCTCCAAATCGGCATATTCTCGAGCTAGAATTCCACTCCACTGTCAGGCAAAACCTAGCGTACGACAGAGAGAGCCTGGATTAATGGTTAAGGGAAAAACGGAGGGACGTTCGATGGTTAAGTGAGATAAATATGAAGATTCGGGGAGGACGTGTTAGCGTGAAGAATCACGGGTTAAAATTATTTTGGGTTTACTACACCGAGCGAGATAAAATGATGTTCCAAACAACAAATACATGTCAATACTAAATACAGGTTTGATTGTTAACGTTATCGTATTTTCTGAGCATATATAATATATGTGTCTGTATAACATTTGACTTTTTGTATATTTGCACCGCTTGCATAATCGTATAGATACCGTGTAGGTGGACAGTTATCAAACATCCGGATAAGCCAGTCCGTAACGACGGACGATATTTGACAATAATGATAACGGCATATTGTTTAAAGAAGGAGAAAAAGAAGACAAACAAACAAATAAATCGTAATTTTCTTTCAGAGAATTTCATTGTATCAACTCACCGAGAAATTACCTGCACGACGAATATTGCCCGATGACGATTAGATCAGATCAGCGTGATGTTAATAACTCACCGATCGTTCTAACGACTCGATCACGCGCTGAGAAAGCATCGCTAATTAGCTCTGGCTTGAAATTCCGAACTGCGCGTTCAGACAAACGCGTATGTAATAAGAAGATAAGAGAATCAGCAAAAATGTAAGAGAGAGAAGAAAAACCTACCGGCAACCTTCGCACGTCGGGCCGCTACGCAGATTTACAGAAACTTGACCGCACGTTGTATGCCGAGCACGAATGTGCAGAAAACAAGGGGACCTCAAAAATTAGATATTACAAAAGAAGGAGAAATATCTGCCAGCCCATGCACCGCTCGGAGCATCGCGGTTATTGCGTTCTAGATTCGGATTGCAAGGTTTGCGAAAATTAAACCAATTAGAAAACTTGTACGATGATTCGTACGATGAAAAATCACTGAATATATTTTTAAAACGGCAATGTAACTTCAATTCTATAGCGTGCATAAATTTCAGGGTAACCATTAATTCAGAGAGATTCAACGGAACGGTTTCTCTTTTCGCAAAATGCAAAATGGGTACCGCAAGCTACCTCAAAGCAAACTTCCTTGCTCCGAAAATAAAAATTCTACCCATCTATACATTCCCGTCGCAATTTAAATTGCGGATAACGACATATATTCCGACAACTCTAGTCCCGCACGTGAGCGAGTCACGGTTAAAATGTTTCGCAAAACTACGCTGAAAACCGCAAAAAATAAATGAATAAATAAAAATAATTTAAAAAAAAAACACATTCCAACCCACCTTATAAACCGGAGATAAACTTTTGTCAGACAAAGTTGAATCGCGGGAGGAAGACTCGAGTGTCGAAGTAACAAAGCAGAGTTGAAAAGATTTTCAATTGAAACATCTATATAGACACTCCTGAGTCCGGAGTGCAAGGCTTGTTTGACAATTTATTTGTTGAAGCCGAGCGTCGTTTCCTCGACATTTATCGAACACAATGGTACGTACAATGTACAGTCGAAGAAAAGCGAATAAGAAAATGCATAAACAGAAATTTGCAAGCCCGAGCTAACAAACATCATGACTTCATCGCAATTTTTTCACAAGAAATTAAAATAGATTAACCCGATCCTCGTAATGAAAACGATATGCATATTATAGGTATGCATTTTTACAAGTTATAAATATCTCCAAACAATCCTTGCATAATAATTTATCATCCACTTGCGGGGAAACTGTTGTGTAAGCTAATAATTATCGTAAGCAAAAAGGGAGGATGAAAAATAGAACGTGACTATTTTCCATAAACAAATACCAATAGGAGATTTTTATACAGGCATACGTATAAACGCGTAGATCGTATCCTGAAGCGTAAATGCCTTGCTCATTTTTTCACTTTCGTTTCCTCGTTTGCTTTCTCTCTTTTTTCTTTCCCACCGCGACTACTCTGCACGCTCGAAATAATCCCTGAATGATAACTCGCGTTTGTTACTGGAGGGCAATCCAGCGGTAACTCCCGAGTCAGACAGTTTGGCTGGTTAAGCCTCGTTTAGTTCACAATTGGAATGAAAAATTGGCATAACTCGATAAGGAAAGTTTCGCTGTTATTACATTTTATACGCAAATGAACGTTTCGCCGAGCGACAAAAAGTGCAGTCAATAAAAAAAGAAAAGAAACCTGTTCCAATTATATTCAACATACACTCGCATCGTATTTTTATTATTATATTATCCAAGAGTATATTTCAAGTTTTAAAGTTTCACGTCAATCGAAAAGTCACCGTATTCAAATATATATCTCTCTCAGTTTGTACGCCTTCCCAAATAATACCTTCGGACCTAGTCTAAGTGAAATCCGATGTCCCGGCTCCGTTATAGTCTATAATTCAC
Source organism: Neodiprion virginianus (assembly GCF_021901495.1). Lineage (NCBI taxonomy): Eukaryota > Metazoa > Arthropoda > Insecta > Hymenoptera > Diprionidae > Neodiprion > Neodiprion virginianus. Next base: position 5,207,968 of record NC_060877.1, on the reverse strand, counting down.
TCATTTCACGGCCTGACAACCCGTGTATAATTGCCTACACAGAAAGAAATACGACACCGTTTAGCTCAATTAGTTATCGAACATACAGACGCCGAAATAGGTGAAACAAATTCCGATGAGATAGTGTAGCATTCCCACGCGATAAAAACTTCCGCTTTGACTTACGATTAGAGAGGCGCTACGTCTGGCTTCAGATACGTCGATATTTGAATATCGAAACAGACGCGTAAACCGGAGGGTAGAATAACTCGGCTGTCTAGGATCCGTGAAAAAAAAAAAAAAAGACGAAAGGATTAGATTGTGTCGAATACGCGGGGGTGTGGATAAAAAATTAAGAAGAAATTTATTCATGGGAAGAGAGTTGAAGCAGATTTTCACCAGCCCGAACCGAGCAGCTGTGAAAACGAGATAGTCGGTATCCAGATAGTTTTCCGCAGGTTGAATGATCCGACTGATCCGTCACCTCCCTTTCACCTGCGTTTTTATATCCACCTGAGCAATCACCGCAATTGATTATACCCGGTGTATGATACGCAACTTTTATTGTACTAGTTTTACACCGTATAATTTTATTATGAAACGAGGCCCAACTTTGGCAAACTCCGTCCATCCACAAATAGTTCAACTACGCTATTCTTCTTCCTCGTCATCGTCTTCTTCCTGACACGTTTATAGACACACATTTTTCCATCCACTCGTCAATCGTCAGACTCGTCTTAATGGTTCACCTCGATCGTACAGGAATTTGAAATAAGTAGTGGAAAAGTTGGAAAAATAGGCACAATGAAATGGAATGGAACGGAGCGGAGTGGAACGGAATGGAAGTATTTGGCAGAGTTTCAAGTCTCGCAGATTCCTTTTGTCCAGACGAGCGCAGTCTGGCTGGTGATGTATTATTGTAAGCTCTGTTTCTTACGCGTTACGTATAACCGACCAATTCAACAAGTTGACAATTCCGTACGAATTCTATGCATATCTCACACTCTGACGGTACGGAGAAACTGTTATAATAGTAATACACCCAATTTCGATTGCGGAAAATAAAAATGTTGTTTCACATTTATCTGAGTTACCTATACCTACTCTAAGCATATTATTTCTATAAAAAATGTAATGAAAAATTCCAGATAACGAAACGCGCGAGTGATAAGAAACGGATAAACGGAAAGCGCCCAAAATCTCCTGACGTCAAACATTTTCAAAGTTTTGTTTGTTCCATGGTTGACGAAACAATTGGATGCTGCACGGGAATTTCCCTGCGCCACGACTCGTGGACCCGAGGAAACTCTCCCTCTCCCTCTCTCCCTCTCGCCTGGCGTATCGATCTACCCCAAATCCCCCCCCCCCCCTCCCCCTTCCTCTTCCTCTTCCTCGCGCTCTCCCATTTTCTCGCCCTCTCGTTTTAGCGGACCGAGGTAAAGAGGCGGAGAAGGAGGGCATTCTATAACCTAAGCTAGACTCTAGAAGACTCTACGGAGCATTCTTCACTACAAATCCTCTTTTTCTCTCCTTTCACTCTCTCCTCTTTTTCTCACCGACGAACCTTTTATTATTTCCCAAGCATTCCACGTACTGCATCCTAGAAGTTTGTACCTCTTGGAAGCAAGCAATTAAACATTCAAACCTGAACGACGATTCACAACGTTCCGCATCCTTTGGACCCTTAGCGGCGAACGTTATAATCAAAATTTTTTAAAAACGCCACAAACTTTGCCTGATTACCCAAAAAAAATATAACCATACATGAATTCAGTCACGTCTCGTTGAATCTTTGATGTAAGCTTCAAGAAAGAAGAGCACAATTTCGTAAAATTTCTACGCTTGGAAAAAGAACGATAAATATCTCGCGATCATTTCAAACAAAGAATTGTTTACAAAAAATTTTGATAATTTTAATCCTGAGCAACGAGAAATTGTTTGAAGAACTGCATAACCAATCGATCGCATATTATGTAGGAAAAATTGATAAATTCTATAAATTATATGCGCATCATGAAAATATTTTATACGCGTATTAAAATTTGAAAAAGAAAAAGGTCGGTACATCTGCCTGGTTGAGTAACCAATTGCGCGAAATGATTCGCGAATACAGTTTGTGTATCCAGGTAGGCGTTATTCGGGCTTACTCGCGATGGTATGGCTGAGAGAAATCAATACTCGATAAACGAGCGAAGCGTGGACCACGTATGGGACACAGAGTTCGCCGATGCGTGTAATAATTGAGGAAAAATTCATCTGCGACACCATGCATGCATGAGTGAGACGGGAGACGTGAGTTCGAACTTGATTTAGCTCGCATGGTTTCTTCGTTCAGGATCACGTGTAACTTTGAAAATACAATAAAGACGCATTCTGCACGATTGTTCACCCGCAATATACGCGCGTCTGAAAATTAGAAAAAAAAATTCGAACCAAATAGAGTAAAACCTAAAATCTTTTTTTCATCTTCATTTTTTTTTCACACATATACTCAGGCTGACAACAATAGGAAATAATTCCAGTTTACGGCCATATAAACGAGAGTGTATTACGGTTATATATTATACGTACACATCCACTCGAGCGGTCTTTATCCGCCTTCCGGTCAGCTTTGCACTTCCGGGACAGAAGCACGTCGCGCGGAACGTTTCGTTGCTTGCTGCATGTGTGCGCATATGTACGTACATGTACGTTTATACATACTATACTTTGACACGTCTGTACACATTGCGTAATTTTCGCGCACGTTTCGCGTTATTTGAAGCTTGCGCCGTAAGCTATACATCGTCCATACCCTGCAGTTATACTCTCCATCTCTCTTTTCACAGAGACAATCATCCTGCTGCACCGCGCGGCGTTCTCTATTTTTCAACTCAAACCTTTCAATCAAGCATTTTCAGCTTTTGTCTTTTCTCCCTTTCGTTTGTCTCCCCATACCCGTGGGTTGAATCAAAAATTGCCAAAAAAAAAAAAAAATAAATGAGTAAAGATAAATAAAATTTCAACATTACCGCGATCATATGGGATCATGAAAATTGAAAAACGTTCCTCAAACGTATATCGAATACTCGAATATCGTACGTAACATCTTTCGTCGCGAGACTCGTATTCTACTCTTCTTCCTCGCGTCATTCCGCAGCCGCGTGCAGATATCGCCTCTATTGTAGATACATCTTCGGTCTTTTCCTGACAATAAGGTGTTATACACACTGTTACGTTATGCAGAAACATGACGTGCATACACACGTCATACGCGCGTATCGAAATTGCGGACAAAACATCGTGGCAGCAAGACTTGTAACACCTACATACACGATACAAGCAGACAAAACGAACCAGACGTACATACATACCTACGTACAATAGGTCCAAATGCTCGACATAGGATGTTACAATATGTAAAACGAGTCTTCGCGGTACACGAACTGCAGGCTACATTGTTGAGAGGAGAGAATATCTGGGTACGTATGCCTACCTACCACACCTTCTCCTCGAATCTCTGCATCTCACCTCCGCGTTCTTACCTACACAGATACGCGTATATACGCCACGTGTATGTCACGCCTGGATACCGAAGAAAACTGTTATCTATGCGGTAGGTTGAAAATTTACCGTCTCTCTCGGTGTATTCACCCACGTAGATACCTACGTTCAAGGTGTGCGATAACGATACATACAGCGTACACTTTACATGCTCTAATACCGTGCGTACAATGTCACCTAGAACTCCAAGCTCCAGGCTCCGGACTCCGTAGCTACGTGTCTAGGGTTCTAGGGTCTGGAGTCTAGACGATGCAGGAAGGGCGCACCTCGGCACGCCCTGCCATGGCCGGAAGTAGGAAACGACGAGAGAAGATGCCTCGGTTGTAACTTACAACGTTCTACAAACGCGGTGTCTGTCTGTCACATCAGAGATATACACACCTTGGTGAACTTTGGTTTTAAGGACCAGCCTAGTTTCCGTTCGTCTTGTAAGAATCGTACGGTGTCTAATTCTACGACTATTTCTTCATCCTTAATCGCGGACTACTTATCGCAATTTATAGTTGTACCTGCTTTAGAAAATACTATACGAATCAGTGATAAAAAAAAAGTTACCTAAATCTAAAATACCAAAAATGTTTACAAAATAAAATTCTCAACAACGAGAATGACAGCTACAGCAACGTAACAATGCGGCACAAATTTCGTCGCGACTATACGTACAAGTCGTGTAGGCGACCAATTCGAGAGGCGTGCATCATTCGCGTCATCCTTTGACCATCCCTTCCCTTCCGGTTGTCATTTCCGGAAAGGGCCGGGCCGAAACTGAGGCGAGTCGAATCCACGTTTGTCCGTCTGTCTGTCTGTCTCTATAGTCAATAGTGAGCATCGCGCGTCCATCGCATTGCTGTTTAATACTATTTGACGACACTTTACAACGAGATGTTCAAAGGCATGCTAAATTATCGAGAGCTTTCCGCCGCTTTCCGCATCGCTTCCGGTATAAAGCTTGGTCAATATTTACACCGCGGATATTAGGTATAAGTACACACACCCTGCGTCAATGAAAATTGGATGTACCGAAGAGGAATAAATTTTCATAAGCAATCAAAGCCGGTAAATATGACGAGTGAAATCCTGCATTGGAGCGATCGAACTTGACCGAAAGTGATGCTTCTGCTTGCGTTTGATCGACCAACGATCGTTCACTGGAATAATTACTATTGAAACCTTACGTGTGACTAAAATACAGATGTTAAATGAAAGATGCTCGGCGTATTTTCGATTTTACGAAAAATCTCGAGTAGGTACTGTCCAGAATTGTTGCGACATTTATCTTCGAACAAATATAAGAGTGAAAACGAAAATACCGCCGTATATATATATATATACTAGGGTGGTCCTTATTTGGGGTGTTAACGAATTCCGACAAGTGCGCCCCCTAGACACGTTTGAAATAAATAAAAAAAAATGTGTGCAAAACCCCAGCGCTGTAGTCCCATGAGAACACGTGCCTGTAAGCTCGTTTTGTTTCCCATTTAGATAACATGGCATTTTTAGACCAATTCAGTCACTATTTTTTCCAGTCATCCCTAAGTATGTTAAAAATTATTTATCCACATAAATCTATTGTTAATAGGCATGACTACGCGCACATTCTTTTTATATTATATTATATTATACACAATTGAAACTGAATGACCATAGTTTGAATGCAACTCTAATCAACTCATATCAAATTTATAATGAAATACGATACATGTGAGGTTTTGTAAAAGAATGTGCGCGTAGTCATGCCTATTAACAATAGATTTATGTGGATAAATAATTTTTAACATACTTAGGGATGACTAGAAAAAATAGTGACTGAATTGGTCTAAAAATGCCATGTTATCTAAATGGGAAACAAAACGAGCTTACAGGCACGTGTTCTCATGGGACTACAGCGCTGGGGTTTTGCACACATTTTTTTTTATTTATTTCAAACATGTCTAGGGGGCGCACTTGTCGGAATTCGTCAACACCCCAAATAAGGACCACCCTAATATATACATATAACAAGTTAAACGCGATGTTCGACTCTCTAGCTTTTCTGACTGCAACTGGTTTAGATACCTATATCCAAATTTTTTGGCAGAGAAACAAACATAGATTGTAAAATCGGTCTACTAGATGAACAACCTATTTTTCCAGAAACCTACTCGCACTTCGCTAGCTGTCGCATTTTCAGGCAAAGAATTAAAAGAAAAAAAAACCATCAATTTTCACTGGAAAATTTCAACCCCATCCGTAAACTGCATCGTCGAAAATAAAAACGGAGGTGAATTTTGACGGATATACGGAAAACTTTTGCACGGTGAAAGTCGCCTGGCGACGATCCAGGCGACAAGATGGTCAAAAGATAAAAAAAAAAAATAACACGGCATAAAAATAAATAGATAGGGGTAACACGAGATCGTGACTAAACGCCATCGAGTCGAATGACTCGTTAGAGTGCGCCCAAGGTACTTTGATAACGTCGTAGAGGAGTCGCGTAAGTGACGTCACGATATATCACGCGCGCGAGCGGTTGACGAAAGTGTCGCGAGCAATTGCTAATGACAGAGTATACCTATATTTTCTCCCTTACCTAGTATACGGGTGTGAAATATGTATGTGTATATAATAAATATTGTGAATAAGGAAATGTAGAATCACTTTTTGGGTACAAAAAATAATGAAATAGTTAGTTATTAACGAATCATTGTACAAGTTAGATAATAAAATATGGCTTGGCAGGTATATTACCATAGGTAATATGTAACCGTAAGAGTGTTGCATAAGCAACGCGAACCGCACAAAAAGTGAGTATGACAAGGAAAAAAAAGAAAAAAAGATAGAAACTTGCAGTTTTTTTTTTTTTTTTTTTTTTAGTTACATTATGTACGCGTGTACATATAACATCACATACACGTATAAACGTGCAACAACGTCACATTTGATTAAAAGAAATCGACCGTATATCATAATGTGAAAAGTATAATTGCGCGTGAAAAAAATAAAATAATAATAAAAAGTGATGCAAACAATCCGCTACAGGAAAGTCAAAGTCTCGCTGTACGTAACGATGACGGTATTCGCGGTACGTGATATTGTTAATACATTATGTAGAGTGTAATGTGAACAAAAGTAAATTCCATTCTTCCGCAAGGCCGGGCGGACGGATATCGTCATTTTTTCAACACACTGCGAATATAAAAGGGTAACGTACGTACAGGTATATAAAAAAAATGCGAAGATATCGTGCGTTAAGTAGGTGATGGTTTAGGGAGCGTGACAATCCTACGGACGTAACAAAGGTGTACGTAGGATATCGTGCATAGACGTACGCGGAGGACGTTAAAAATGACAAGGTAGTGTGTCGGTACGTGTCTGACTGACACACATCTGGCTAAACGAAGGGAGACGTGTAGCCTCGTTACGTAAGAGTTCGCGACGATGGTTGGCACAGTTCTTGTGCATGGCCCATTACTAGTTCCCGCACTACGTGGCACGGCACTAACGCCTCTGAGGAGCATTCGGACCGGCCTGTAATGCTCCAACAGCGAACCGTCGAAAGTAAAATACTGGCGCAAATAAAATGGCGAGGAAAAACAAACACACGCGCCATCGATTTTGGATGCTTGTGACGATTCTTCGTCGAGACAAATCGCTTCCTTTCGGACCGTTTAAACAACGAAAATCAAAGATGGAAACGATGGTTCGAGTTTTATGAAACTCGTTTTAATTCATCCAGCACGAATTTATTCGTCACAGGTTTCTGCGGTATTGAATTCTAAGATCGCTCATTTCAATCATCAGGATCTACACGCAAAGATGTTCTTTTGCCAAAGAGGTATGCACGCACGCACACACACACACACACACACATATATATATATATATATATATATATATATATATATACATCAGACTGATAATTAAACCCTGCAAAGGAATTTCTCAACTTGAAGAACTACCTGAGAAGCCTAACCATTATTAACGTCACGGTTTCAATTTCTTTCTTTTTCCCTCGTTTTTTTTTTTTCTTACTTTTTCTTACAGCAATCCAAAGTTAATTCGTGGCGATGGCCTTAAACGGCATACTTATATATATGTATAACCTACTAATTCTTTCATCGCATCGCCAGAGGTACATTCAAGGACTTGCCGAAAGCCTCGTTTATATTTCGAGTAGCGGTACCGCACGACACGCGTCGTTCCGTTCCGTAAAAAGAGAATGAGAGAAGAAAGAAATCTAAAAACGAAAAAAAACAAAAAACAAAATGATAATCAAAAATCACGAGAATCGTATAAATCTCCGGTACTACCACGATTATATATATATATATCACGTCCATCTCCCCAAAGACAATATCTTTCACACTCGTTATCCTTCGAGCGGTATTAATCGTACGAAAGTACGTTTTGTTGTACTAGAGAAATAAATACGAGTACGAACGTTATCAAGTAATCCAAGCTTTGAACGAGGTGGCGTGCCGTGTCGCCGTCTACGTAACCCGGTAGACTATTAAACCACAGAGAAACGACAAACGGACACTGGTCTGCATTCGGTTCATGAATACGGTGTTGCAGCCACGTGGGAGTAGGAGGAGGAGGAGGAGGAGGAGGAGAAGGAAGAAAAGGAAGAAGAAGACGGTGAAGGAGTACGAAGAGGAAAAGGAGGAGGAGGAGGAGATGAAAGAGGCTCAGTTTGAGACGCGTGGGACCCATAGTTCGTCGAACAATAGGCGCTCTTGTGGGTCCTGAAGCACGGGTCCTGCCTCCTGCAACGCAGGCCGCGAAGCTTATGCGTAAAATACCAAAAGACGGTTGGTTATACGCATGACTATAACATCGGCAAGGCCAGCGGGAAAGGAATACAGGACTGAAAATAGAGAGGAAGAAATAATCAGCCACGGCCGCGTTTTAACCATCGAGGGTAGTCGGGCGTAAACCCGTTATTTATAACGAACCAACGGTCCAAAAATGTTCCCCGTCTGACAAACCGAATGACGAAGGGAGGAGGAGGAGGAGAAGATGAAGGTGGAGGGAGGAACTCGAGGAAGAAGAAAACGCAGCAGAGATGGAGAAAGAAAGAAGGTACAAACTAAGGTCGGATATCTGCAGGAACGAGTGGAAGAAAACAAAAATAAAAAAAAAAATACATTCCTCGACCGTCTAATAAAACGATTCTCCCTTTCTTTTTGTTTCTTGGTGATTTTTTTTTTCTCTTCAACTTCGTCAAGCCGACTCACCCTTTTCAAGGATAATCATCCCCTCCCAATCTTCGTTCGTAATTCCGTACCGCACGAATGCTCGCTCAGCTTCTCAATTAGTAGACTTTTTGTACTGCAGGTATAGTGCAACCTTCGACTATACGATATATACATATATATATATATATCTATACGTCAGAGACTATTTCAGGATGACCGGAAATTTTTGTCTTTTTTTTTTCACAGAACATTGACATTTGTCATTTGTAATCTACGACAGAAAGAAGATAACAGAGATGAAAAAAAAATTGGAGGCAATCTTACAATCCTGGCATACCGTGATCAGATCACAATTGGTATAATAATAGTGCAAGAGTGATCGTTTGGAACGTTTGGAGTTAAGGAAGGAAAGAAATATGTGGGGTCTAACTTCCATTTGGTTTCAGATTCTTCGACGAGAGAACCTTTCCAGATCGAAGTTGTCGGGAATGACAAACACGTCGAAAAACGAATGTACGTACAAGAGGAGTGAGTAGCAGGGTAAAAAGAAAGAGTTACGGTCTAATTATAAGTAATCAATAATGATTAAAGCTAATCGAATCCCCGAGTGGTATGGCCTGGAGGATTGAAGTGGTCGATGTATGATGTATTCTATAAATAATTCAATCTTTCACTGCGGTATATAGGCATGTACTTTTAAAGGTTAATGATCTTACGGCATCAAAGGATTGAAGAAGAAGAACAACATTCGTGATATCGGATAAAAACTGGGTACAGGTGTAATTATTTAAGTATTACCTATCAGGAGGTAAACTTCATTCCGAACCTTTGGTAACGAGCAAAAATAACTCGACATTAAAATTCTATTTTTCTTTCTCTCTCCCAGTTGTTTGATACGTTCATACGTCATATATTCACATATTATATTCACAACTTAACGAGTCGACAGATAAACGGCGGATAAGATAATCAGAATCGTGCGTGCGAACAAACCCCTGAATTTCCTCCGCAACGATTAACCAAGTCCAAGGATTTTAATCAGTGATTAATTTCCGGCTTGAACGAGACGATATGAGTTACGTATACGCGACAAGGGCAAACTCGAGATCTGCTCGAGTGATCGCGTTTCCCAAGCGCGCACGCAACCCCTTTTCAAACGGGAAACGAATTTTTCACAACGAATCGTTAAAAAGTCTATAAATTTGTCAAATATTTCAACGTAGTTACGAATTTTCTCCATCGTTATAGACGAAGAAGAAACTAGATATAACACGAGAATTTATTACTTAAAAGTGTAAGTTGTAAGGAATCATTAACTGGCATTATCGAGCGCTAATAAAACGCTCGCGGGCGTTGGGTTGAATTTGCAGTTCCACTCAAAGGGTGATGTAAACACCGGTTTAACGTTTATCGCGTTTTGCACGGTAGGTAAAGTACAGCTTTTCCACCATAGATTCGCGGTAAATCTGAGTACAGTTTGTATGTGTGTACATAAGGTAAATGTAAAACGAGTTGCAATTACGTCGCGTGGGAACAGTTGTAAAATGCATATTACACACACGTATTAAAGCTTCTAGACGATGCAGAGAACCGGCTTTGAAGATCCGGACTTTGGTTAACCGTCAACTCGTTACAAGCATGACGGTTTACAGAGATGCATGATTTTTTTTTTTTGCTTTTGTTTTACGGTATCGCTTCTCGACCCAAATTACACAAATCAAAAGTAACGACGTATTATTATTACAAAACTCGAACTATAATACCGTGCAAAGTAAAAACTGAAAGTATACTTCAAGTCAATTAAAATTGCTTACGTGAAATTCAAATTTAACGGTTTTTAATACAATTTTCGCGTTACTCGGATTCACTTTGTATATATATAAATTTGTACCACAGGTTTATACTTTTGTTGAAAATCTCGAACGTCCTAATAAAAGAATTCAACATTTACCGCACCGTTAAATTTTTCCCGTATATGTTCATTCGAATAAATTTACATTTACGGTTTTCACTTACGACGAATGTAACAACGAGATGTAATATACATGTAATGGTATAATATCGTATACCGCAAAGTGCAACACGCGTTTTGCGTCCCGCTTTCTACACACGCGACTGCACAATTGTTACTATTATTATTATTATTATTATTGTTGTTGTTGTTGTTGTACTATGTATTTATTTTGATGAATTTGTTTCCCCTCTTCGTCTTTCATTGGCTGGTATAAAAAAGGTTTAGGAAGAGAAAGTTCATTCCGACAGTGGCGAAACATGATCGTTATAGTTATGTGGACACCAGGAATATACATAATACATATATATATATATATATACGTTTCATACGTACATATAAACGCATGTCCGAATTACAAGAGCAAGTGTAAACGCGATTTGTATAACTACATTATTTACACGGCGTTAAGAAGCAAATCGGAAATCCCCCTTCCCGAGGTCAATGACCGCGAATGGGATACGTTTCATTGTGAACGTAACGACAATGGGCTGCAGAGCTTTTAGGGTGTCGCTGTATATGACGCTTATAAACGTATCCTTAATAAAAATAAATAAATCAACAAGCAGAAGCTAGTTCAGAGGCACAGTGGTGGTTCGAGAAGTGTGTTAAGGGGGAAAAAAAAAGTCCGCTGTAAACCAGTTTCGTTTCACCGATATATAATTTATATGTCAACGGTTGCGTGTAAGTATAACAATTAAACACAATCGCGTGTGAAAGTCTGAACCTGCGAGACAGAGTCCAAGATAACAATTAGTCAAATAAACGGTCAAGGTGAAAAAAAAGAACGGTCAGAGTGAATTTGATGTTTTTAGAATCATCTGGAACTTGGATGTTTTTGCCATTTTTCGGTTTCCAATTTTTCTTTATCGTAAAAAAGAAGAAGAAGAGAAAAACAAATGAGAACAAGAAAACGTGAACTCAACGCCTCGATCGCTGCAGACGTGTTTTCTTTATCGAGAGATAACGTGAATTCCGAGACAAGACGTAAACGGGATCTCAATTTATTGGTTCAAACTGGCGTTCGTCCGTGTGCGGCGATAGAAAAAAATTTGAATCATGGCATTTGCAGTCAATATTTTATATAAAATTACAGCCCTACTCCTATAGCTGTACATTTTTTAACTTGAGAAATATCGATGAAAAATGGGTGAAGATAGAAAAAGAAGCGAATCGGTACAGAAACAACGACAGAAAGAGAGAAGGAGAGATAGAGAAAACGCAACGCGTAGGTAACTTCGCATATTTTCTAGAAAACGTTACGATGAATTATGGAAGCAGAAAAAATAGCCTCAAACCCGAAATAATTTTCTCGCTCTATATAAATTGCGTAATATTGTATATACGAGCAAATTCAACGATATATTAGCCTGTAGATACAGTATTATAACAAACTAAATAACCAAGTGGAAGTCACAGGTTACAGTAAAGAATAAAAACATTTTTTGAACAAAGATAAAAACATGGAAAATAAATTTAACTGCGTTCGTAGAAACGAAGAAAAACGAAAAAGTTATAACAAATTCATTCTTCACCGTCGGAACAAATGATTATTCATTTTAATATCCGCTCATTCGTCAGTCTTACGTAAGCAAATATTAACTTTCGACGAAACGCGAACAGCGTGTCGAAAGAAGGAGAAAAAAAAAGACCCCGAACAACATCAACGAGGTATAAAACAACAAGGAACACATCGATCGCGATCGTGCAATTCGAACTTTCAATTTCAGGCCACATAACGTGACGTTCGCGTATCGCGATCGAAACACCAAACTCTCAAACTCTGTTCCTCATAGTCACTCCAGTGAGGCAATTCGGGCACACCTCCTCCTCCTCCTCTATAGCCGGTCTTTGGTGGTAACTATAAATAGATCGTAGAGAGGGTGGCAGACTAGCACGGTTAGGTGCAGACACGTGGTAGGTATAGTCCAGCAACATATTTTAGTAATTAATCAAACCGAAAACTCCGCAGACTCCAGGATGATGAAAATCAACAACTCTTCGATTACTTTGATCCTCCGACCAAATTTTTATCGCTCGCAAGCACTCCTCTCTCTCTCTCTCTCTCTCTCTCTTTTATCCGAGTGGCTGGCGTACCGGATCATAACTACAATAATATGCGATGCAGATGCCCGAATTAAAGTATATTAAATGAAAATGCTTGCCGCGTTCTTTCATGATTTTCACGAATTATAGATTGAGGTATAAGTACACTGTAAAAATAAAAAAATTGCGGTGTGGACTTGTATAGAATATCTTTCAAGACTATTCAAGACTATTCGATGCCAATCTAACACCATCTGACGTTCAACTTTTGAATTGACCACAACAAATTGTTCTACAGTAATCCACACCGTCAATCTTTGTACAGCGTATAATCGATTATACTCGATAAGCGACCCATGTGTTGAAAAATCCCTATTGTCAGAATAATTTTCGTGTTTCAGGCGATGTCCAAATGATCCAGCAAGGTGTGTGTACGTGCAATGTGTGCACGGGTATAACACGCGTAAAGCAAAAAGGGAAACTCTTGACCACACAATGGCAGAGATGGAAGGAAGTAAGGAAGGAAGGAAGGAAAGAAGGCATGCCGACCGGCATGCATGGCACCAGCACCGCGTATAATATCGTACGTTCCGACTGCACACCGGAGGGCAGGTGCAGCTCGTTGCGTTGTGGGAAAACCTGGACACTGCAGCCCGTGCATGCAGGAGTGAACGGTACAAAGCTGTAACTATACCCACGTAACCCAGTAGCAGAGAGTAGGATAGGTATAAGGTTATGAGGATGGACGTTACATACATTATACGCGTACATACATTAAAGTTGCAACGAGGTCGAAGTGGTTAAAATTTCGCCAACCGCAAACCGCACGAGGAAGCGAAACGAAACGAAACGAAACGAAGCGACGTTCGATCCGTGACGAATATATATTCGAAAATGAAATTCGCTTGGAAAGGTTTTCTTTCGATAAGAGAGAAGAAGAAAAAAAGAAAGAAAAATAGCGTGCCATTGGGGGGAATCCATTAATGAACATTGCCATGTTTGTATTATTAATATGTTTCGTACATATATACTGTTACGTATATTATAACATATTGCGAAGCTTCGTACCGACTAGCGACTGTGAAAAAGGAAATGTAACGATTAGCGATGAACAAGTAATAGACGGTTCGATTTTTACCCAGAACCACGGCCGTGTGGTTCTTACTCATCTAACGAATTCGGACATAAGAATTGGAACAAATAAGTAATTCTTTTTTTATCACCGCGCGTTTATTTTCGCATGAATAATGAATTCTCATTTTACGATTCTTGCCGCAAAAACCTTTCGCCAGTCCCCCGAAACGATGAATGATATACACACCGACACACGGATTCCTACACGTGGTAAGAAGAACGGAGAGGAAAAAAGAAAGAAGAAGAAGAACGATCTCACAGCTCCGAATAGATTCATCGGTGTTACTTGCCGAATGTTTTTTATACGTAAATAAAACTCGAAATGACTATTACGAAATTTCTGTCTACATTCACTTTCGATAAGAATACGCGGTTGATCTTGAAAAAATATTTCACTGCGTTCTCAGACTTTTCACGCGTTCATCAAGCTCTCGTTCACCGTGCAGCAGTAATCCCGCGGTATTATATACCTGTAATCAAAGGTTCGGTACTTTCTCCTGCAGCGAATAAGAGCTTGAACATCGTCCGTTATACCGTGCGCCCAATAAACTGCAATTTCCTGCACGCGCAAGTTTTTTCTTAAGCCCCGTGTGATAAAAGTCATTCGATTTTCGATAAAATACGAGAGTCCGTATCTCACGACAATTGTCATTGAAAGTTATTTCGTCCACGGATTGAACAGCGAGTCAATGTTTTTCAATCAAACAGTATCACCGGTTTGGTGGGTCGGTTGTTTTCGGACTAAACAGTCGTCGAAGTGGTAAAGGTGGGTGTATAAGTTGGCCGCAGGAATCAGCCCTCCGAGCAGCAGCCGGTTCTCAAATAAATCGATAAGAAAAATTTACCTATTCGCACGAGTCTAATGATGAAAAAACCGTCTTTCCACCGACAAAAACGACAAATCGCAAATTCTCCTAATCATATACCCGCATAGCGATTATTTGCGTAAAGATGAAAGTTTCGTTAGAAAGTTACAAAGGTATGTAGGTAAGAATGCGAAATAATATGCAAAAACTTCCACAGCTCCAAGACGAGCCAAACGAATCCGCAAACTCGAAGACAAATAATTACCGTAATTGAACAAGTTCGCGTCTTGTTTCTACCCATTGCTCATTTTTCGATTCCCGCGCTACCGCATGGAAGTAGTAAGAAGAAAAGGAATAAGAAGAAACCGAAGAAGGGACGCCGAGGGATAAGGGAAGCTGGATTTTACGCCGAGGGAGAAAACAAGGTGCCGGTGGTGGCAGGGGGGAGTTAACTAATTCTGTAACCCTCTTCTCGTTCTCTGTGAGTGCACGGGACTGCCGCGTATTTTCGTAAATATACCCATACATAGGTGTACGATGCATACCTACGTATACACCTACATAGATAACAGGTATATACCATGGCTCGTACAAATTTTCAAATAGATTTGTAAACGCGATAGAAAAGAATTTCGGTAAACGGCAAGGTTCAAGGTACATACCGACGACAGGTACCTGTACATATATATAACCTGCAGTAAATGAATTCACGAATTTTGTCTACCTGCGTGCCAGTCGAATGAAAACAAAGAAAACTACCGTTAGATTTTGTGCCAAATTTTTGGTAATAACATGGCGAAGAAATAAAAGAGAAAAAAATTTTTTTTTTATCTTCCCCAAATTATTTTCCGACGAACGTATTCTTTCCAACATTTTTCTTTTTTGCAACTGATTAAAGCGTCACGCCTAAACGAATACGAAAAGAACGAAATTCTAATACGAACAAGATCCAGTTTATTTTCACATCCTTGTACAACGGTACGAAATTACAGTGTCGGGGGGCTGGATGAAACTTGAAGCAACCCTAATACGGTGTGTAACGTTTAAATTCAAATCGCGGTTATAACAATCGTCAATTTATTGCCTGCCTGCTCGTCACTCGCTTCGAAACTGCAGGTTGTAAACGTTAAGTAATCACTTGTTTATTTACCGTCAAACAAGTTTCGTCTACAATGATAATCGTCAATCAAATACAAATACATACAGGCTAAACGATACGTAACACCCGTTCATTATTCATTGCTAACTCTAAGAACGAGATCGGCGTATTCAAGCATTGCATTGTTCGTTGTCGTAATAATTTTACCCGGTTAATTCATTATTTCAAGCGGATAACAAATGTTGTTTTTTTTTTTCCTTTTTTACAACACAATTCCGTACGCACAAGGGCCTGAAAAAAGTGTACAAGTCAAACTAACCTATAACAAACGTGTAACTGATGGAAAAGTTTGTATACGAGCAGATCCTGCTTTCCAATATGCACTTAATTACTTTGTACTCTGGAATACTTAAGCATTCTTATGTATTCTTTTGTGTCTACTCAGATCTCATTGTTACCATTAATTTTTAATTTCTAAGAAAAAATATTATTTCAAACTACAACTTCGGTTAACTTAAGAACGATAATAATAATCATGATACGTATAAATTGTACAAATAAATACATAAGCCGTTCAAACGAGAATCGATAAAATTCAATCATCGGTTGTAAATTTTGAGCCACGTTCGTACGTATACATACATATGTACATGTATATGCAATGTGTGTATTATAGGGAGGCGTGTATAAAAAGGCTAAAACTGTTCGAAGATTAAATTTAGGATAGCGTTATGATCGTGAGAGAAGAAGACACGCGTTTGCCCTAGTACGAGAAGGAATCTAAAAACACGCGTGTTATTCTATGTATGTACATACATACATATGTATATACATATACCTACTCGTAGCATATAACCACTTATGTATTTGTAACGCGCATACAACGAAGTTTGTGAAATGCTGACAACAGGTGTGCCGCTCGATCCCTACGCTTTCCATCAATTTCATCCTTAAGTTTACACATGATCTATAATCTATATAATATACCTACGCATCGTTGAATTATATGAATACCAGAGTCCAATTTTCCCTTAATTAAGAAATTATCCTTTCCGCGAAAAAAAATCTCGACTCGATTTTCGATAAGATGAGCGTAGAAAAGTGGGATGAAAAGATTTCACAATAAAGGAAGATGTACACGAATGTATGAAATTATATTCGATTCGGGATTTAAATTAAGTACAGGGGTGGAGGGCGAGTAGAGGATTAAAACGAAAGTATGCAATACAAAAAGAACAACGATTGGATCTGTCGATGAGAGTTTAAAAAACGAATTCCCCTGTACCAAACATATTTAGAACGGTCGAACAACGAACCCGGAGTTGTGTAATGTTATAAAAAAATTCAAGGAAAGGTTTATTCGGTGAAAAAAAATCGATGCTCGAGAATGCAAATTGAGAATGTATCCATCCTTTTTATCCCCCCCCCAATTCGCATTTCCTTTACGAATACCAAATGAAGCTGGATTATACGTGCGTAACGTACTACACCCTAATTTATAAATGCGATTTCACCGTGATGGAGTTGAGGAGAATAATATGATTCAATCCATTGTCCACCGAGGAGAAGTAATGAGCGAAATTTTGAAAAATCCACAGTCGTAACTGATTACGGGTACAAGTCACGTGGTAAATATTCTTCGTTCAAATATTTCATTTGCAATGAGAATTTAAAAACTGTACATTACACGCGTATATTCGAGCCGAGATTAATTCAGGGTCGAGATAATTCTTGATATAGAGAGAAAAAACGTTCATCTCGTATACAATAATCCATTAATTTCGAGAAACTGCTAATATCAATGACCGATGAACTTACTGTAGTAACAATAATATAAAACTAACCTGTGCAATCGTGAATTGAAATCGGTCCCACGATCAGTTTTGATGTGACAAAAAGAAATATAATCCAAAATAATACAATATTACGATATATTGTACGTATATCCGAATAAATATAATACGATGCGGTGACGTACGACAGCACAAATCACATATTTCAATATCAATTGTTGTATATTACGTGTAAAAAAAGCAAATAATTATACGACAAATATCATGTGCGATAAATTATACTGAAAATTTTGATTATGTTACGTATTATTGTTGTTGTTTATAATTTTTTTATTATTTATTTCGATTACTTTTCTTCACACCCACTGAATTCTGTATATTTCAAACTCCGCTTGAAACGTGCGCTCAAAGTTGTTTATTTATTACGTAATAAACCGGGGTCATACATATATATATGTATATATATATGTATACGTATTATATACATATACTGCACTGATTATCCACAAACACTAATCACACGCGATATCGATATGGACATACAGGTGATATTTATCTCAGATCGTGAAGTCAACCTGACTAGTCATACAAACAAAGTATTTGCTCGACGCATGACAAATAGCCAATATAATTTCGCCTACATGCGGTTTTTGACACTTGATTAAAAAGTTTCTAAAAAATAGCGCGGGTATTAAAGTGCATGCAAAAATACAGAATTAAGAAAAACCGAATTCTAATCATCGATCATACGGCGAATGTCTAGCGAACGTTTTTCAAAAACGTTTCATTTTCAGATTCCATTTTACGAACGCGCATCAATACGTGTAACTGCAGTGTAACATTTACATGTTGCACGTGTTTTATATCGGTATTGAATTTTCTCGTTCATCAAACGTTGTCGTTTATAATTAACAAACAAAAAACAACCGCAGTTTCTGTTTTCTCTTTTTAATTTAAGATAAATCAGGATATAAGAATAAAAAGAAACACGTGCATCGATTCGGGACAAGATTTTCTTCTTTTATTATGTTTTCATTATCATTATTATTATTATTATTAATATTATTTTTCTTATACTTTCATCGGTCGCTTTTCTATTTCTTCTTTATTGGTCCCAGGAAAAAGAGCGGGTTTAAAATTTTGGAGCAAGAAAATAAATGAAATAAAAAAAAATGTCGAAACGAACGAGAGACGATGCGAAGAAGTAATCGCGACAATTTTACGTATTTGTACGTATATATGATATAAACATTCGTACGTATGCGTATTATATGTACACAGGTATGCTTTGTGATACACCGTATAATACGATGTAGAAAATAAAACGATGCGATACTCGCGGCGCTAACGCTCGCGGGCAACTGACAAGTGTGACAGTCGGCAGCCAGCCGGCTAGCTGGCTTTACTTTAGCCGCCGAACACCGCTGCCAACTTAACGCCGTGAAAATCTCCGCTCGGGCGTATTGAGGCTTCCCTCTGTGTGTACGAATATGCATCTGCAGTACATATATATACGTTTAACGTAGGGTGTGCAAGCGTGTGTTGCGTGCGCGCGCGTCAACGCGGCGTCTGCGCAGACGCTTTTACGCGCCTTCACGCACCGCGTCATTTTCTCTCTCTCTCTCTCTCTCTCTCTCTCTCCTCCTCCCCCTCGCAGACCTCAGACTCGAGACGGTGGGCAGCCCTGACCTGTTGTGTGGGAGAGGTGCCGGATTGGAGCATTGACTATTACCCGACGGAAAGACCGAAGGACAAGATAAAGTTGTGATAGCAGGGAACGATGCGCTGACACTTGGACATTTTCAATTAGATACTCCGCGCTTAGGTTGTTTTTTTTTTTTTTTCACCCATTTCTTTTTTTTCTTCTTCACGGTACATTTTTCTCTGTCTACGGGGAAATTCTTCTGAATTTCAAGGCTAATGTATCGGCAAAAATTTCACACGTATCGAGTAACGATATAGATTTCTTTACAAAAAAAAGAAAAAAAACAACATAAAAATATACGTACAATGTAACGAACCGTTAAAAAATAATGGGATAAATTTGTCAAATATACGTGAAAAATAAAAAATTATTCACTGTTCATAATAATTATATTAATAACAAACACAAAAGTAGTAAATTCACTCGAAACACTCAAAGATTGTATATATATATTTCAATTTTGTCAGCTTGGTTTTTCTGCGGTGTAATAATTTCCGTGATGAATGAATGCTGGAACAACGAACCTCTCTATGGTATGCACTTGAATTATTATTATTATTATTATTATACATGCGTGTGTACATATTATATACCGTGTACACATACGGGCATGAGTAATCAGGAGTTTACAAAATTGTACGTGTAGGTATGTTAATTATTCATAAAAGTATATGTACATGTACGTATACTTGTATGTATAACTCATGTCAAAGGGGCCAAACGCATAAATCTTAACGACGTCTTTCCAACGCGGCTGATGATGTTTCGGATTATACAATTATACACAACCGCGTTTGGTTGATGGATTTATTTCACCCGGTGTGTTTGGTTCAGTTTCACACCACCATAGTACGATATATTTCAATGAATTATTACCGTTATCGATTATTGATTTATCCAATTTCTCATTATTATTACTGTCGAGATCAATTCTTCACGTACGCTTACTAAAAAAAATATAAATACAGTTTCGCCTCGAATTTTTAAACATTCGTCAACTGCTAAGTTCACACAAAATTTGTGCGTGTACTGAACCAAATGTAACGACTGTTTTACAACAGATCGATATTTTTCCGAAAATTTTTATTTTTTTTTTTCAAACACAACTTACGATATTCAAATTTCCAATTCAAGAGGGAGAAAAATTTCAATACCATTTTATTGGGTTCGAATATCGCTTCGAAATTTTTATATCCAAAAATGATAACCCTAGTTATGAGGTTCTTACCCCCAAGAGAAAAAAAATTATACATCCGACTGGTCTGCACTCTGTGAACAAAAAGTTAAGGCCTTTGGACGGTATTAGAAATAGAGAAGAATCGCTGCGTTTTGGAGAAAGGATAACTGAAGGCGAATCGAGACGGAGGGTAAAATCGAAATTTCGGGGATACGGTTTTACCCTGTATGATGGAAGAAAAGTCGTCACCTTTTTACTCGACGCGGAATATTCGGACGAGTCCAGGACGTTCAAAACCTTGTAAAATACCGCAATAAAGAAAATCCCACGCGATTCAGTGACAATTTTTAACTTACCCGCGGTTCGTTTAGCTACCTATAATGGTTGGAATAAAACCGGCTGTCGGTAAGGCAGCGTTCTGTTTCAGTAACGATCGGTCAGTTCGTGATCCGTGGTGAAGAAAGGTGGTCCAGGCTACAACAGGATGCTGCCGCATCGACGATTTTTTCCCACCCCGTATCGCACTGCAGTGATCCACGAGTAGAAGAGACACTACTCACCTACCAACGAGCAGCCTCTACCTTTCACCGAATTGATGACAATTAAATTACCTGCTAATTCGCGCAATCAACTAACGAACAAACTTTCGGGCAAACAACCTGGATTCAGCAGATTGAAATTCGCCAAGCTGAAAACCCTCGTCAACCACGATCTATATATATATATTCTCTACTAATAGCTTCTAGGATATTTGTCTAAGTGATACACGCTTTTTAGAATATAAGGGAAACGTTTGTTTTTTATTTAAACAAACACAGAGCTTATAATCGCTTCTCTTCCATCGTCGTTCATAATTTTCTATCTATTTTTTTATTTCTTTCAATCTGCTTCGAGACTTGGCAAAGTCACAATTATCACACGTGCTTAACACTAGAACTACCGAGGAAAACTGTAACACGAAGTAGGAATTTTTAAATGAAACTGTACAACCAGTCTGATAGAACAAAAATAAAATTCATTACATTACTCCTTTAGTTATCGTTATAAAAGGCAATTTCATCATTGCGGGAAAAAACGTATTATCGAGTAGAAATTTTCAAATCAAATGATAAAACCAGCCGTTTTGACTGGTCTGGTAGTTCTAGTGTTGATGTTGAATTTCAGAACTTTATAGAAATTCCGAAAAGCAATTATGTCGGGATATAACGCGCGATTCTGACTGCTGCTAAACCCAACGGGGTTGAAACAAACACGGATTCCATTCCTGATAAGCGCCACACTTATGCACGTTGTATTACAGGTATACACCGATAAGCATGCACGTAGGTACGTAAAACGAATTTTCTCTTTTCCCGAGCAATCGAAGTACGTAGAAACTATTCGTTCCACAGTAAATTCCTACATTTCATTTTTCGTCCCGATTTCCGCTCAGCAAAACCACGATCAGTACACATGCAGCATGTATACCTATCGTAGATATTTTCAACCAAGACCACCAATCGGATTTACAAACGCATTACACGTACAACATACCAAGGCATCTAAAAAGAAATCGACAATCTCCTTTATGCGTGGGTCTTTATATTTCTATAAATTCTATAAACTGTGTATGAATAACCGTCAAGATGTTTTTCACCGATTTTATCGCCATTTGTTAACGCAATTTAAATATTGCTTCGTGAACAAATGTAACACGTTGAAAAAAGACGCGCAACAACGAAATGAAAAAAAAATTATCGCATTCTTCCGAGAAAAGGAGAGAGCAATAAGTCTTATACGTCATATTTCTTAAAATGGTGTTTCAAATAGTAGCGTAAACTAAACGGCGAATTTGCGAATCGTCGTCATTGCCACGCCTTAGCCCCAAGAAATTAGCTGAGATGATTATTATCCCTCGCCTCGACGTAGCGCTCGGTACAAAATATTCTGCAGAGAAGCTTCAGAGCCTGCAAATCCACTGCGTGAAATTATCACGAAAAGCACGAGCCTCGGACAGGTATATTATAACGAATGAGGCGAAAAAAAAGAAGAAAAATAAGAAATTGTAGGGAATATCAAAATTTCAGTGAGATGATAAATAAAAGCATTTTAAGTGATTGCATACCGCCTAAATTTATACTCGAATTCAAGCCTGTGGTATAAAAAAGTCTATTCAATTCTACATTTATCGCAAATTTTTATATTCTGCGTTGCGTAATGTATGATATTTTAAGATTTTATACATCCACAGCCGTTTGGTATCAGGCTCGATATTGCATGTCAAATAAACAGAGAAAAAACAGCAAAAGAAAAACAAGAAAGAAATCATATTTCGCGAATTACCATCTAGATTGCAATCCTTAGATGAGTGAGAGCTTTTTTTTAATTTCAAAATTTTTTTTATTTTATTGGAATTAATTTTACGTAGGTCAACCTCGTTGCAGCAAGCTCGTTATATAAGTTACAGGTTACATGCGGGAGCCGTATTTGAAAGAAACTTAAAGAGGCTCTTTCAACCAGCTGCAAAGGGTAGGTAATTGACTTTTGCTGCAACCGTAAGAAAGGCGCGTGGAAAAGGAAGTAAAAAGTCCGTCGAAGATCAGAGTCTCATGCAGGCCTCCGGAGAGTCGAGATGGTTAAAATCGTGAGCGGTGACCGAAAACTTCGATATTGCCTTTCCTTCTCAAGCGCGAGAACAAACGTTCGCTTTTCGTATCCAGGTATCCACCTACCTACCCACGAACATCTGAACTGAGAGGAAAATTTCATTTCATCAGAAGCAATATATTTCCATACAAATTTTTAGCGTTTCTCTACTTTTAATTCAATCCCCCTCGCGCACTCAATTTTCGTTATTCGAACCGTGAATCCGGAATATACTAGAAACGGATAATTCGTTGCATTTCACAAGATCAATCGAATTTCAGATTGGATGAGGTTCGTACAACACGAAAAAAACAATTTTAATTGTTTCAGTTATTGTTATTATGATTAATAAATATTAATTATTGATCTGAATACCGATAGAAAAAGAGCAAAACTTCAATTCGCTTTACAGCCGAGTAAGTTTATTTCAGTCCTCAAAAAATGGAAAAAAACGGGTGAAAATGAGTTTGCAGGTAGAAGCAGGTTAATGTAAGCGACATCGACGGTAAATATCGACAAGCCTGCGACGCCGACGCGGCTCGCGTTCTTTGAAAGTGGCTCTGCGGCTCGTAGATCGGTTCGATTCCTTTCGCCGCCCTGCCGGATGATCGATCCGCCGATGGACGCCGACGCCGGAACCGGAACTGGCCCGAAGGATCGGCGAGCCGACCGATCGCTCCGGGAATCCGGCGTGCGGGTCGAAGGATCCCTCCGGAACGTCTTCGTAGATCGTCGCCGCAGCCTCGCCGCGAAAGTTGGCGGCAAGAAATCGGCCTGCGATTATCCCAGAAACGCGAGTCGCGTTTCCAACCCCCGACATCGGCGCCGCAAGCTCGTCGACGATTCGTCCGCAAAGTGAAATGCTTCTCGAGCTCCGTTGCCGACTGAAGATCCGATCCTCGTGTCGCCGACCCTCCAGTCTGGGCGAGGATCGCCTCGAAAGCTGCGGCGGCTGGCGCGGCTCCCGAACTCGGCAGGTTCGATCTCTCGGAGCTGATTCGTCGCATCGCGTCAATGTCGCTGTTTCACCTTTTAATGTCGCTTATCTGGATCGTCGTACCGGCAAACCAATTATCACCTGCCTGCTACAGTTCAGCAAATCACAATTTTGACTATCGTTAAATGCATCTGCATCACTAACATCGTGAATTTGATATTTTTGAAGCAAGTATCGAATTAATTTGACAAATTCCGATAATCAGTTTCCTTCAGAAATATGATAAACTTGTGATTAACCTACCTCAACCCTACATATTCTACATAGATTATAACCTCGAGGAGCTTGCAAGTTCTGAAACTTAGGGGTGAAACCCGAGCGAATTGATTAGCCAGCTTCCATGAAGAAAAAACATGACGCGTGTATACTCAGGTATAAAGTTACTTGAGATTTTCACGTTGTTTAATACCCTTGATCAAATGTATGAGTTGCCAAAAAAATGTAATCTTCGCTGACTGATCAATTTCAATTTTTCTTTCCAAACTATACAAGCATGCTTTTGAATTCTACCAATAAAAATCGACGAATCACGCCCGTCGTCTACCGAAATGTTATTTCAGTACAGTGAAATAGGATCCGATTGATGATTTGCAATTAGCGAGGGACGCACGTATTTAGTTTCGATAAACTCAGAGATTGAGAAGGGCGCTGAAGAAGGACCAAGAGTGTGAAACAATCTTCCATTATACTTAGCCCAACATTTCCCAAACTTGCGCGAGATACACAATATACCGATACATAGGTGATATGTATATATATATATATACGTAGATAGTATACCCTTGTGCCTATCAAACTGTAATATATAGAGGTATGCTTCTCTCGATACGCTGGCAGTATTATATTATTATATTATATACATATATCACAGCGTTCCGAAGTTACTTACTTAAATGAGATACCCCGTGTGCGTCCTCTATATAAATATAATCTAGTATCATACATAATGTAATACCTGATGCCATAAAACGTTGTATACATATATGTGTGTATATATATATATATATATGTATAAACGTATATATATTTTCTTAATCTCTTATTATCAGAGATTGTTTCGATTGAGGGTTGCTGTATAGACATAGGACTTCTCGATCAAACTTTTGGCTCCCCCTGTGCGAAGGGGAGGCCTGCTTCCTTAATTTCACTCAAAGCATACATAAACATCTCTGTTTGTCCTGCGAGAAATATTCCGGATTCTACAAAAAAAGTCTGAATTTCTCTTTCCAAGCGATGTAAATCCATATTTCCGTGACGATTTCTCAAACTGAACAAAGTCCATACGACATACGTCGTGAACGTGATATACTGTACTATGACCTACACAGGTATAACATTGAAAAGGGCGGTAAATAGAGGCGAGAATCCGCTCAAGGCACAGGGATGAAAAATTATCATACTTTTCGTTATTCTTCTTTCTTCGTAACTTTTTTCCCTTACTAATGAAAATAGCTTGCGGATATGTATAATATGCATAAGCATCGCTTGTGCCATATAGATCGAGGCAGTCCGCGATTTCTAACAGGTACAATAACCCTGTATGTACCCGAAACTTAACGTACGTATAAATACACGTACACGGTACGTTTTGTAGTATCTTTGTGAGGGATATGCGCGATACCGACGTGATAGACCAAAGATAGAAGAGCAAAAAAAAATAAAAAATACATGTATATTATAAAAAACGAGGCCAAATACCCTCTTCCACATCTTCCCATATGCTACAGACACGTATGTGTATAATGTATAGGTGTGTAAATATTGTGCTTCTATTCGTGGTTCAACGATGCTTCGGACGTTATACTTTATTTATATATATATATATATATATATATATATATATATATATATAAATAATATACCGATGAATTTCACTGTTTCATACTGTATGTCCAAAATGTATATGATTCTGCGTTATATATGTACAATAATACCGCATCGAATAGGAACATACATAATATGTACGTACATAAATAATCAGTTTCAACGCTGAACAAATTTATTCTCGCTTATATGGATTGATGATATTATATCTGTGAACAATGGATAAATATAACATCTGTACAAGAAACAAAACGTGTATCAACTTTACGATAATTTCGTCTAGGTATCTACCGATATAATTCAAGCAAGTTTTTATACTTTCGCCATAAGTACAACAATAATGATAATGATAATGACAATGATAATGATAATGTTACGTACAGTGACGTTATAAAATTGCGTCTCGCGTTATACACGCCCACATACATACACGTATACCCATTTGTATTATATCCACGTGTGTAACAACTCAAACTTGGCAACCGTTACAAAAATATAACCCCCGAGGTAACCGCATTGTTCGTATGCGACGCGACGACACGCCGTGCAACATTTTTAGGTACAAAGCATTTTCCAACTTATATTTAATCTCGCAGTATCAAGATACGGATGCAGTTCCTTTGTATAATTATAACGGGAGCAATAATAACAACAACAGCAATAATAATAATAATATTAATAGGAAAAAGGTGTTATAAAGTTTTTCGAATTACTCGATATTTATTAATTGCGAAAAGCTCTTTCAGATGCAGAAGACTTCTACAGAAGAGTTCATTAGCTGTACCGTATATACTTTGTAAGATGAAATATTTCATCACCGTTTAATTTTAAACTGCGACAAAAAATCAATATTTTTTAGTCTTTGATTAAACGACGATTACATAACTACGGGAAGAAATAAAATCAGCGAATGTGTAAAAAAAAAAAAATCTCAGTTTCCACAGCGAAATCATATCAATCTATGTGTACATATTACAATAGAATTGAAATAAATCAAATACGCTGATATAAATCGCTATTTCGTTCTCATCGGATTTTAATTAAGAAAATCGGGTGATTAGAAAAGTGAAAATAGAAACAAAAATATTGGGTGAAAAGAAACAGGTATAAAAAAGAAGAAAAAAAAGATGGTGAGAGCCAGGATAGATATGAAAGACAAAAGCGTACCATAATCGACAACACTTGACAAAAGACGAAGACCCCTTTGCAGGGTGCAGCCTCACAGGTAAAAAAAAAAAAAAAACATTCAATTCTGGTCGGTTCAAGGGGTGAAACTCGGAGATGTAAGACGGTCACGATGGCCGAAACAATGGGATGACACGGAGGCCGGAAGCGGAATAAAAGAGGGGCGAGGGGGGGGTGTAAAGATAACCGGAAGCACAAAAGAAGACGTGACAGCGAGGATGTACGGATGAAAGGATCCTTCGACTTGCTTTCCTTTTATAATACCTAGAAACCTAACAGGTCGTTGCACACCTACAGACCGTACCTACTGTAAAAGCAATATTTCCAAAAACTTATTACTGTAACCTGATTATTATTTACCCGTCGCGGATGCCGGAGGGATAATACCGACGAATTAATTTTATAGCAACGATTCGTTCTCTGCGATCATAAAGCGTTAAGCTCGGAAAATTTACTCGAACAGGATCATTCAACCCTTGAAGATGAATTTTGTTTCATGTAAATTTTAAAATCGTCACTCTGCACATCAAAGCGTTTACTCCGAAAATCGCGGAATAATCTGCATCAGCCATGCTAAATATCGCTGATTTAGATTCGTTATTTCAAAGAAGATTCAAGCAGCTTGAATGCCGCCCTCGTTCTCTTTGAAAAGATACTATAAGCCACGCGTTGTTCACCCTACCGCGAAATAACGCGTTAAACCCGGTTTTTGAAATTTATCTATCATCCTTTCTACACACACATGTTTTTTCTTTCTTTTAAATTCTTATCTCTTAAGCCACGTTATATTGTATCCGGTGGTAACATTGCCAGGAAGTATGAACTTTCCAATGAAATATCGCGACCCGAATTTGTTGGACAAAAATAATCAGGTTTCGCGTTTCTGGGGGTGGAGACGTAGAAAAAAAAAATTAAATTGAGTAAAATATGAAACGAAGTTGAATAAATTTATACCGTTCAAATTGTACCTGGCGTATAGAAACGAGGAGAGAGAAAAAAAACAACAACATACCATTCGGAATTATTCTGCGAAAATATATCAACGCCACCTGATTGAATTTATCCCCCCCTCCCCCCCCCTCGCCCCACCCCCTCTCTCTTTCTCTCAATCTCACCCTCTGTTTTCTCTCTCGCGCCTGCACGAAAAAACAGAGGAATGAACGAAAATATTTCGAAAACGTATAAAATTCTGCCGGGCGAACTTTTCCAACGGAAAAGAAGCGGATAGAGTGTGCATTATACCTATACACACATACACACACACATATATATATACAGATATATACATATACGTCTATCGTGAAACTGTCATTTGTTTGGTTTTAAACAAAGGCTGCGCAGCCGACCTCGACGCTTTTGAGACTTTAGTTCCCAGGCAGCGCGGCGCTGAGCTTTCAGGTATAATCCGTAACGAACGCACGAGAGCCTAGGAATTAGAAAATATATCCAGCCTCCTTCAAAGTAGTATTACTCTCTCTCTCGCTCTCTCTCTCTCTCTCTCTGTACAAGGCTGTTTCGTTCGTTTCAGCTCCGTAAATCCCAGCATATATTTTTGAATGACAAAATGTTTTACCCTAATTTATTACGTTGTTGGATGAATTTTTTATACCCTTTTACAAATTTTGTACCCTCCTTTCCATTTTTCTTAAGAAATGTTGTCGCTTAATGATATTCGGCTTCTTCGTTATAATTAATTCGAACGAATTATCTCAAATTTCTCTAATGTCTGCAGTCGAACAGATCAACTTGCTCGGAATTGGCCACATAAACTGTCAAAACTCGATATCAACTTTAGGCAACATTGAATTGGGATTAACAACGAATTTGATGAGTTCGACAGAGAAATTTACGCTCGGATTTGAGAGTAATTAAACATCAGGGAAGAAAATGTCAAACAATGATGATATTGACGAATAACACTAATATTGCACGATTATTGATCTGAATACCGATAGAAAAGGAGCAAAATTCCAATCCGCTTTACAGCTGAGTAAGTTTATTTCAGTCCTCAAAAAATGGAAAAAAACGGGTGAAAATGAGTTTGCAGGTAGAACCAGGTTAATGTAAGCGACATCGACGGTAAATATCGACAAGCCTGCGACGCCGACGCGGCTCGCGTTCTTTGAAAGTGGCTCTGCGGCTCGTAGATCGGTTCGATTCCTTTCGCCGCCCTGCCGGATGATCGATCCGCCGATGGACGCCGACGCCGGAACCGGAACTGGCCCGAAGGATCGGCGAGCCGACCGATCGCTCCGGGAATCCGGCGTGCGGGTCGAAGGATCCCTCCGGAACGTCTTCGTAGATCGTTGCCGCAGCCTCGCCGCCAAAGTTGGCGGCAAGAAATCGGCCTGCGATTATCCCAGAAACGCGAGTCGCGTTTCCAACCCCCGACATCGGCGCCGCAAGCTCGTCGACGATTCGTCCGCAAAGTGAAATGCTTCTCGAGCTCCGTTGCCGACTGAAGATCCGATCCTCGTGTCGCCGACCCTCCAGTCTGGGCGAGGATCGCCTCGAAGGCTGCGGCGGCTGGCGCGGCTCCCGAACTCGGCAGGTTCGATCTCTCAGAGCTGATTCGTCGCGTCGCGTCGATGTCGCTGTTTCACCTTTTAATGTCGCTTATCTGGATCGTCGTACCGGCAAACCAATTATCACCTGTCTGTTACAATTTAGCGAGGAAACCAATTATAGACTGACAATGAGCAGATGTCAGGATTTTGTTCATTCGATAATCGCGATTTCGATTACCAAGTTATTCATCTTCATCAACAGTATAACCGTT
The DNA here is from genome assembly GCF_021901495.1 of Neodiprion virginianus. Classification (NCBI taxonomy): domain Eukaryota; kingdom Metazoa; phylum Arthropoda; class Insecta; order Hymenoptera; family Diprionidae; genus Neodiprion; species Neodiprion virginianus. The sequence continues at coordinate 5,178,088 of NC_060877.1, read as the reverse complement.
AAAACTTTTTTTCAAGCATCTATTCGATCCTCCCAGTTTCTAAATAAGTTTCACAGCGACAAATCCAATGAACCTTCAAGTTTTTCCGAAACATGACAGTCTCTAGCACGATCCGAGAGCAAGGTGACAGTTATAATCAGTCTGCAGCTTCATTAATCGAGAAACTTACGGTGCTTGCGAACTCCATAATTTTCAGAATAGTTTCTAAAGATTGTCACGGTACAGAGACGACGAATTGTCTAGTGAAGAACAATTAGCGATCTCGGTTAGCGGGCATCACCAAATTGCGAATATCCCGACCAAAGACCTTTTGTCACTTTGGTAAAGGGAAGCTTTCCTCGAATAGAAGACTGTAATCTCACCTACGCATAGAATTCGAGGAGATTCACAGCGTAGCACGTTTAACACACGATAAAGCAATAAAGCGAGGAATCAAATTTGCGTGCACACACATATGTACCTATACATCAGTGATACAGTTGCGTTAACAACTGTACAGTACCCACAAAAGTTTTATCATTCGATGAAATAACTATTGCAAAAATAACCGTGAAATGAATAATCTTACTGCGCAGGTTAACGGTATAGCAAACTACAACCTGCAAACAGCTGCAAATTTCATTCAACAAAAATCGTATAATAAATACATCTGACTTTAACGACGGTTTTAATATGAACTGAAAATATTTCCTTCTACGAACAGCACTCGTGAATATGAAAACTCTCTGCACCACCCAGGCAGTCAGTTAGTTAGTCAGTCAGTCTCGCTTAAAAATTTGACTAAAATAATATCCCAAGAATCGCGAAGTGTAATACGTAACATTGACGCTAACGATTGATTAACATAAGCCCCCTAAAAATAAAAAATAAAAATAGACAAGAGCGAGTAAGATCCGTGCCCTGAACTTTCCGTATAAGCTCAATTATTATTTTTTTTTATGCGATATAACGACAAATGAACTATTATCGGAGTTTTTCCTTTACTTGTGCTGTGAGACTTTGCTTCTCTCCAAATTTCATGATTTTAGATCAACGGGAAGTACCCTCTAGGTTTTGATGAGTGAGTTTGTGAGCATCAAAATACACGACATCAATGGCCGTATCTTTTGATTGCGTTGACTTAGAAGCTTGGATTTTTCACACCTTCAAGGGGCCGTAGACCTTAGTATTTGATATTAATTTCAACTTGATGCCTCGACTCGTTCCTGAGAAAAAGGGTCTTGACATACGGTCAGACAGACCGATAGACAACAAAGTGATTTCCTTTTGAGGTACGAAACCCTAAAAAACAACTGCGCAACACACCCAAAACAGATTGATTGCACGTGAATGTTTCACTCGCGGTATATTTTCAAAATTACAAAAAATGCCCTAGCATGGATTCGTACCATGTACCCAACAACAGAGTTGCAGTACCAAGTTGAGCTTGTTTACGGACTGTTTGCGGACGCGAGTACAGTCGACGCAAACTTGTTCGAACGTGTACCTTGCGCAGAATACCGCAGCTGCAGGTGCAACGTATAACAAGTTCTTGTCGGTACGCGCATGTTGTATACCTACACGTGTGTAATAACACGGGCATGGAAACAGGTTAGTTTATAACCGCACCCGCGTCCATCCTTGTATTGCAAGCACGCGTCCGATGGACGCATCACGCATGTATATCGCAAGTGAAGGAGAATAGCTGCTACAAGTCACGCACATACTGCCGACAACTGGACAACTTCGCATCAGGTTGAAGTTGGTAACGTGACTTTAAGGGGAGGGGGCTAAAATCGTACCTATTTCTAGGTTTTATTTTTTTTTTTTTTTAATGAAAACACTTTAAGCTATTTTAGTTTGAAGGCTTGATTATTTAAGGTTAACAAACAATGTTAATAAACAATGAATAATAAAACCCTGAAACTGAAATTCCTATAAGTGTTTTCATTTACTTGGAAAAAAAAACCAGCGATGCACGTTCACGAAAATGGTTACTTTGCAGCCTTAGGATTGTCTGAAATTCAGTTAGTAAATCGTAACGAAAAAAAAAAACATGTTAATATTTTGAAAAGTCGACACCTGGAAAGCCGTTCTAAAATTGTACAACAATTTATTCCATCATGTTTCGTTACGTTAACGTTACCAACTTCAACATGGTCAAGTTCACTCGGTGCTGACGAATCCTCTAGTAGTTTAGTCCCACGTTACCTCGGCTACCAGTTCGCCGCATCAAATTATGCATCCCACAATTATGCCGTGAGTACCGTGTACGTATAGAGACTTCTGTATACACGCTGTATACGTATTTACGCGCGACATGTAATTACGCAGGTACGTACATACGCGTCGTTTATTCGGATTGAAATTTATAGTTAATCAGATAGTTGATGCGACGCTGCTCTGACGAGGGTTCTACGACCATCCATTTTCCCCCGCAAAACCCCTTTCGATCGGTTGTCAAAGTGAAATACCACGCGCCTCGCCCAGGCTTTACAGGAAGCGCGTAGGATAACGCGGTTTACCTCAAATTCATCAATTTTCAAGAACAAGACGTTGCAGAGTGTGTTGAAGTGTCAACTGCACGTCTTGTATCGTCGCGGACTTCGGTATTTACGGTTTAGGGAGAAATTTCGAGTCTCGATGTTAACGAGACAAGTTGAGTTTTATCAAAGTAAATAAGTTTGTACATGTGTTACATGTACGAGAAGAATTCGTGCCAACTGCGGGAGTGACGATATTTCTTTTTTTAGCAATTTTTTCACAAATTATGCATACGAATAAAATATAAGCGAATGTAAAAGGTGAGAATAGACAAATTGAAAATGCTTACCCTCGCCTTTGGCGTCTGCTTGAGTCCGATGGCCGGCTGACTCCTGTTACTCTGTAACGACAAAAAGAAAGAAAAATGAATTATTAAACATCTCCAAAGTCCAGGTCAAACTGGATTTCGATAAAACAATTTCTAGTGAAAATTCAATGTCAGTTGCGATCGGGAAATTTCCGTGAAACCAACGTTGCGGTTTCGGAATGTGGAGGACCAGGAGCAGTTGCATTAGAATCAATCCAAGGTTTCCAGAAGGGAGACAAACTACGTACAAACAGAATGATAATTAAGCGGTTTATCTCGATTAATTCCGAATAATTACGTCTCTAATTAGTCCAATTACGAGAGTTGAACTGACCACAACGCCGCTCGTCCAACGCTCTGATTTGCTGCAATCCCGCCAATATAGTCAAGGGTGGCAAGGCCTAATCGGCTTCGATACTCCCTTTGAAAATTTTCCCGCATTCTTTACAGACGCGAGATCTTCAAGAACAACTTCAAGAATCACCTACCAGCATTTCACAGACGTTCCGCGTCTCTTTATTGTGTGATTTTCAAGACGAGGAACGGCGGCTGCAATGGTTCGCCAATGTTACAACGTTGTTGGTATAATAACAGAAGGTAAAATACCCAGCAACAGTAACTCGCGAATATCTTACTCCGAATAAAGAAAGATACTTGAGCAACTGACGCGGCGTCCAACAAACGACATCGATATACATCCGCGGTATTGACGAAAAAATAATATAAAAAACCAAAGAATAAGGAAAAAAAAAAAAAAAGTAAAATAACTCGCTCGGCAGATGAAGAAACAAAGTACACGAGTCGATGAAAAAATATACCATCAAAAGTATGTTTAAAAAGCTTTCGTTGTATGTAACAACGACCGTATTATATACCTAGATTATTGCAAAATCTGCCAAATTATTTTTCACCGCAGTTTTCACAATCGAAGTTCAATATTCAATACGATAATATTCAGGCTATCGAACCTTGTGACCTAGTGTCATCATTTCTTAATTTTTTTTTTTTTTATTCCAGTTCAAAGAAAGAGAAAAACAAAATATGAAAACACGCGCGTTATTATTTGAATAAATATCAGTGTGGAGGAAAAAACATCTGGATAATAAATTAGTCGGCGTAAATTTCTGTTTTTTTTTTCATCATACTTTAACTCTGTGAAATTAAAAGGCCAAATGACAGTTTGTATGATGAATTTATTCATACATTTCATTAACGCGGATTCAATCAGTTCCCGTTTTTCCGCGAACTTATATTTTACGGGAATTGCACCACGTAGGTATATTTATAGCATATGTGTATAACATGTGCTATGTATACTTGTAAAAGCGATAAAAGCTAAAACTCCACTATACACTGTATAATAATCGCTTTAAATATTAAGAATCCGCCTGAAGAGTATACCCGCGTTTAATTATTCATCGGCGACATCGTTAAATAATAAATATCTTTATATCCATCCCCTTTGTTTCAGGGCAAATGTATACCGGCGTGTAGAGTGAAGGTAAGTGTGTATATGTATTATATATATATGTATACAATATGGACGCCGAAGAAAGAGCGAGCAAGCAAACGAAAGGGCAAGCTTCTAGTGTGTCGCATGAATATTCATTGTACCCATGGCGATAAAAGAAAGAAGGTACGTAGTATTTACCGATGATGTACCTCCGCCACTCAAAGCGGCCGGCGAGATGATCAAAAATTGCTCTTCCATTATCCGTATACATATATATTCGATAAATTGTTTCCCATGCATGCTTCTCGTGCATTTGTTACATTCCGTAAAAGAATCCTCGATGCGAAAAGTATGCAAGAGAAGTAAAGGAGATACCGTAAAGAGGACCAATTTTCCAGTTTCTCTAACAAAAATGTGATGCTTTTGTTTCATAATTGTAAGACGTTCCTGTTTGTGTGTATTGAAAATTATGGATTTACCTGAAAAAAATATCGCTGCGGTCACTTTGGATAAAAGAGAATCGGAGAGAGTGTGAATCACGTTCGCGGTCGTAATGATCATCTTCTTCGAACAAACAAACCGTTGACGAACAACTCGTAGAGAATTCTCTCGATAAACAGATACACCAATAATTGATTAACGTAATCGATACACCGGGTCAGATATTCGCTACGAAACATGACGAGAATCGCGCACAAACGTAATACGCGAATATAAACCGGCCGCACGAACCTGATCGAACGAAAGTCTCGACGCTACTGATTGTGAGCACCGATCTTGGCAAATTGTAAACACCGATCGGCTCGGCGTACGTGAACTTGAAGACGAAGAAGGTGAAGGACGGTCGAGTACACAAGGCGCTTTGTTTCTCTGATACCCGAATGAATGAGTACACAAGTTTTATTTTTGAAAATTATGAATTGACGGCATAAGTTGTGAATTTCTCAGTGACTAAAACCAATTGCTGGAGGTTAGACGCTGAATATTTATTTTTTGGTAACTTTAGAAGCAGGGATTGATCTGATACAATCAAAAAAGGTTAATAACTGGTACACTTGCTTTATTCGAAGACAATATTTCGATGCAATATAAAAGGAACGTGAATATGATACGATCACGGAAATAACAAGACGAGTCGTATGACGGACGCTGATACTATTTGATTAAAAATTAGTATATTTTGTACGTTGTACGTAATAAAATTGTATTACGCAGGTGCCACTGAGGTAAATGCTCTGCGCTCACTGACTGAAAGAGCGAATGATAATAATTCGCGAACCCGAAGCATTGTTTGGAGTTTGAGAGGAGGCGACGAGTCAAATTAGCGTTTCGACTGCGGCACAAATAAGACCAGAAAGAGATTCGGGAGAACCTGACTGCCGGCCATGTACACGTATACTAATAAATTAGTCGATATATTCGATTTTCTGTTTCGTTCACGATAGTAGATCACTATAGCGACACAATCGGTGGAGCAAGAAATAAGTAAGAACTGTAATAGAAAATTGAATCGGATGAAAAAAGCATAAGAATAAATAAAAAAAAAATTTTCTTCAAAAACCGGACCGCAGCCTACAATTTGTCATGCTATAATTACTAAAACGTTCAACTTTTTGTTGTTACGCATATTTATTGTTATAGCCAAAGGCACTGTTTAATACGGGTTTCATTGTGTGCTGCAGAAATTTATTTTTTCATAGATTGTGACGATGTATCCTATTGAAAATAAACAATGATCGTAGAACGTTGAGGGGATTAGGAGTTAGCATGGGTATACAACCCGCAAAGGCGAAAGTCCACTCTCAACGTTTTCCAAGACAGTTACGTAAAGTGTATGACGAAAAACCCTGATCAAGTAACAAATTAATTACAAATTGACGATGACACTTCAAAGATATACCACGGAACCTTATAATATTATATCTACGAGCGGTCGAGCGTAAATGAATGAATTAATCTTCTCTTCGATAGATCTGTAACGTTTGTTTCGTGTATTTTTCTTGTCCGTCTCTTTATATTATACTCAATTGTTATTTAAACGTTACGAGATGAAAAATCACACTCTTCTCATCCCTCAACGATTGTAGAGCTTGAGGAAAAATTTTCAGCCAATAAAGATATGGCGAAAAAAAACGGGGAAAAAACCATACGAGCGACTTTTTTCAGCCAGTCTGACGCAACGGTGTAATAAAGAGCAATTTGAATTCCGTTCACGCGCACCGAGTAGAACCTCTCGTAGAGTATAAGTATACATACGTTATGTGTAGGCGGTATAAAACGTCTGGAGCAGCAGACGCGAATTTGCCAGGATCTTCTTATCCGTGGTTATATCGGCAGTGTCAGCTTGTGTACCGATTCCTTTCAGGGATCGGCAAGGGCGACCGTTCTTATTAATTCAATTCGAACAAACCCTGGCATCCTGTATGTCTGTATAATATATATATATGTATACGCGGCTCCGCCGCAGGATCGACGATAAATCGAAACCCCGCGGAAATAGAAGGAAACTAAATCACGACCGATAGAAATTAGACTTTGGCGAAGGACTCTCGGAGCCGGGAATCTCGAAACCCGCTGCCTAACGGCCAACAATTCGAACGAGGGAGGAAGGGAGTGGAAATTGGCGTAACAATTACCTTATTGAAGTTCGTAAGGTTATCGCAACGATTCATGCTGAGGAAAAAGCGCTTTTTCGCGATATCGGAATTGTCTCAAGTTCTGTAAACCGTAACGAAACAAAACACGTTCTCGTATTTCGAAATCTCAGTTCGTTGAAAATCATTGTAAAATGAAGAAAATAATGATTGTTCCCCAACGTTTCGTTACGATAACGTCACTAACTTCGACCGTAGAAATGAGCGGAAAAATGAAACGAATCAGATTCCTCTGTGACGGTTAGCGTAGTTATTTGAACCGATAAATGGCTCGACTGATTTGTTTGAGTGCGAGTTGTATCGCAGAGGTGATTGTATGGCTTGATCCCGACCGAACGAGACCTGGAAACCAGTTTCAAGGTCGAACACGGAAGAAGCAGGTAATAAATAATTATACGGTGTGAGACCTGAGGTTAATTATTTCGCATTTCGTCGACATTCGTTGGAAAAACATAGAGATCTAATTTACTGGACGCAGACGGTCGGTCATGCCCTGCTCTTAATTAACTTCTCTTAATTAACCGACTACAACTAACGTCAAGCCACTCCACCTGAGTATATACAATCGATTCTCTGCAGCACACTCACTAATCTAAACCTTGTTACGCCAGCGCGGAGCGATTCGGTAGCTCGCCAAAGGTTCGCCCTCCCTTTCGAATAAGGGCTTAGATCATTTTCGGTCGATTGTTATACCTACGCACTTCGTGCTTCGCCTGCGTGCCTACGCATACATATCGCTGCAGGTCAAAATTCCGCGGTCCAACACTTCCGGTGTTACAACGGTATTACAAAATAAAAAATCCGCTTACCTATTCACGTCCAGCGAACAGATCGCAAGCATTGTTTGAAACTGGTTAATTGATTTCAACGATTCAATCAACGCGTCAATTCGCTTCATTTTGCAGCGATTTTTAAAACGTTAATCGCAAGTCCTGTCGAAGCGTGAACAATTTACATTTCATATATATGCGTCGCATGTCCTGATTCGTCTGAAAACATTAGATTCTGAATTTTCAAGATAAAAATCCAGCATCCGTTGTTGAATCGTGATAAGTAAAACAGAGGTATCAGGTTTGAAGAATTACGTTGCGAAGATGGTAACATACTTACCAACTAACAATTCAAAGAAAAATGTCACAATAATAATGTAATGTAAAAACAGTAATAATGTTTTAACGAATTTGTAACAGCGAGGTTTTAGTGGGCATCAGTGCTATTATCTGAAAAAAATACACATCATCATACCATGCAATCTAGAAGAATTGCACTTCCTCTAAAAAAAAAAAGTCAAATTTCGAGGGTGTGCGATTCGTCCAGATTGGCTGGTATGATGATGTGAATTTTTTTTCAGATAATAGCAAATGCCCATGAAACCTCGGAGTCACAGGTTTTTTAGAACCTTATTCCTTCTACAATAAAATACATACTGAGAAAAAAAGTTTGTCCCATGTTATTTTTATGAAAAAATCTCGATCACAATGCGGACCATCTTTGAGTTGAGGTAAAAATTCTAAAAAAATTAGGAACATTTTTCTGAATGATTTGAAGTTGCTTTAGGGGGTAGGGTGGAAAAAATTCGTCAATATCCCAAATGAGGAGCACCCTGATATACATATAACACGAATCAGGCGTGCGATGGAATCGAATTTGGGAAAGAAATTACTATAATTGAAAGCAGAATGATTCTAACGTTTACACCTGTGCCACACATTGTGTCGCCTGTGCCGGCGATAAATATAAAAGAAAACACTTCGGCACTGCCGTTTGCCTACTTCCCCTAATTAAAACCAGGCATCCTCTGTACATCGCCGGTTTAAAAAGAGAAACCAAACCGAACACCCCCCTCATCTATACCACCCTACACAGACATTTAGTATTTTCCCACGCGGAATAAATCGATTTTACACCCGGAGGGCGTAACCGTTTCGCGTTACAGGTAACACGGTAAATGAAATTCACAAAGCATGTTCATTCAATTTCAATTCAAATTATCCTGCAAAACAGTTCTCGAGTTTACATTCGCGAATGCAACGGAAGGATTATTATACACACCGAGCCGGGGTTGCATTTCACATTATTATGTACATTACATAATTTATGCATGCAGTTTCTCTGCTAGGTTATCCTGCAAAAACGATATTTCTGTACTAGAACGTAAAGAGGGGGGCAACGGGATAAACAAGAGATAAAGGACAATCGAAGTAACGAACGAGTGAATTACCTCTGCCTCTGGCGATTGGACGATCAACGACGTCCGGGGTGGTTTCTCCGGTGGAACTTTCTTGAGTGTACCGGTAAAACTGGCGCTACTACCAATGGCAAAGCTCGCTGCACTGGAACCGACGTCAATCGCGTCACACTGGGTGAATCTGTACTGTAACGAACTCCGGCCAACTTCGGTTCTATCGAACTGGGATAAATTGGGTAAGGGCATCTGGGACATGCTCGGAATTTGAATTGGGTTTGGATCCGAGTCGTCGTGTTGTTGCAAACGGGGTGAGAGTTTCTCCGCCATTTGGCTTTGGCTCTGAAAAGTGCTTTTATAACCACCGGGTAGAAAGCCTTGGTGAAGAGTTTGCTGAAGCTGATTATGCAGGTTGTTTTGATGGGTTTGAATTTCACTCTGCTGTCTGTGGAGCTGCGATAACTTCTCGCTAAATTGTTCGGAGGTCTGAAGATTCCCTGACTGCGACTTGTTTGCCGCCTGCGACTCGTTGTTGTTGCCGTGATATTGATGCCCGGTTTGAATTTGATTAAGCTTGTCGACAGGCTGAGCCTGGCTTTGCAGACTCTGCATTTTTGCCTGGAGATCGCTCTGCTGGTGCTGGAACTGCGAGACCTTGTCTAAAATTTGACTCTGATTCTGCAGACACTGAAGTTTCGTCTGCAAATCGCTTTGCTGTCTCTCAAACTGCGACAACTTCTCGGATATCTGGTCGAGACTCTGCTGATTCTGCATCTGTATGTGCTGCTGAAACTGGGATCCAGACCCGTCGTTCTGAGCCTCGTTTTGCGCCTGAAGACTTTCGGTCTGACTTTTACTGTGAGTCAACAAAGTCGAGCCGAGATTGTGGCTCTTTCTATGGCTGTGAATAATGTGATCAACCTGCTCCATCGACTTGACGGACCCGTCCCCAAAGTCCGTGGCGATAGTCAGGGCGCATTTGGCATCAATTTTGGCCTCGCTGATGGCCGGATACTGTTGGCACAGACTGGGACTCGTTCTCTGCGACCCAATTCCAGGCACAATAGCGCCGAGGCTGGCCATGGAAGAGGCGGTGGGCTGTTCATCAAAGTCCTTCCGTGAAAGCTCCATGTGTTTGGTAAGATCGGCGCTCACGTGACGCAGGTGACGTCGCTGTTCCATTATCGTGTTCTGACTGATGTTCGGTATCGGCTGAAATGCCGACTGTGACATCCTGAGCTCCCGTCTCTCTTCGACCTGGTGCACGATCCTCGGGTCCTTCCGTTCTTCGGATTGATTCCTCGACCTAGGACTAGTGGAGAACATCTGCGGTTGGATCGGGGCACCGACTCCTCCTCCTCCTCCTCCGCCTCCACCGCCACCTCCTTTCTCGAGTTCCTGCCGCTGCCTTTGCTCGGCCCAAACGGCGAGCTCTTGCCTTGTTTTCTCGAAAGCTTGGTTAACGAAGGACGGTGACTTCTGGCCGGCCCGGTCCACCGAGAGGTCTCGTATCGGGACGAACGGCATCGGGGACTTCCTCACTTCGTCCATCCTCTTCTGGTCGAGAGTTAACGGCGACCGCCTGTGCTCCTCGAAGTAATCCGAGCGTCGATTCTCGTGAGATATCGATCTCTGACCGGGGCTAAGCGCGCACCCCCAATCTGGTTTTCGCTCAACGCCGATAACGCTTTTGCGATTTTCCTGACGTGACGAGGGGTCGAACGACGGCCCAATACCGACGCCGGAAAAAGCGTTACCACCCTCGTGCCTCTTCAGCTCCGAATTAGACATTTTCCGTCCAGGTACTAAAATCTCCTGGTTATCACCCGGGAACGTGAAGGTAATGGTGTCGTTTCTCTTCTGAAAGCTCGTCGTCACGTCAACGGATGCAGACTTCCGGTGTTCCGGCCGCGAGACGTAAAGCGCTGACTCAGAAGCAGCCGCCTCCGAAGCTATGCCGATTTTATCGCCATTAGTATCGATGTAAAGTCCGTCCTGTCGGGTCCTAGGATTTTGATTAATCGGAGCCAAGTACCTTCTTTCCGGATTTTCGGGGAGACTCTGAGCCCCGGTAACACCGGCGATCTCACCGCGATGAATGTCCTGAAGGTTTCCAGCATTCCCGTCGTACTTGTGAACACCTTGCAGGTGTTGGGCCTGATTCCCCGGCTTCTGTATCGACGAAACGTCGACGCTTGCGGATTTCCGATGTCCGCTAGAATCGTGGGTGATTTTCGAGTTCCCCCGAGGCGGAACCGTCGGTTTAGGACCGCGAGTGGGCCGCTCGGCGGTCACGACGATCTGCATCCCCTGAGCGATGTTCTGAGCAATGGGCTGAATAATCGGCTGATTTTGGTACTGTCCCGAGTCCTGGGAGAACCCTTGAGGGTTCGGCGACTGCTGTCCGAACTGCTGAGGGTGCCCGATAACGATGTTTCCCGGATGGGCAGCGTACGGCACGGTTCCGGGGTTCATCACTGTCTGGGTATATTGACCGTAAGGGTACTGCTGCTGCGAGCTGATCTGGGCGAATGTTTGCGACGGTATCACAACGCCGGAATAATACGCCGGCTGCGGGCTCGCCGACTGTGACGACTGCGGTTGAACGGTTACGTACTGTCCCTGCCCTCCGAAGATCGGGACGGAATTCGGCTGGCTGTATACCGACTGATCCCGATACGCGATGTCCCTGGTCACGTAACCCGCCCTCTCCGAGTACTGACCCTGCCCCGGATAGGCCTGCGACCTGACCTCGAACTGCGACCTTATCTGCGAGAACTGTCCCTGATCGCCGGGGTATTCCTGGCCGGTGAACTGCGGCTGTACCTGCACCGGAACTATCTGAGTCCCGGCCTGAGAAACGTACTGGACTCTCTCCTGCATGGACTGGATCTTGTCCTGGCCGTACTGGGTCGGTATTTGTCCGGGCACCGGATGGCGGTCGTCGAGTTGACCGCCGGTGATCCTTCCCGTTTGAGGAAACTGGACTGGCTGCATGGTCTGCACACCGTCACCGGAAGTGTTGTACTGAACGCCGCTCTGGGTTTGCGCCTGATTCTGGTAAGTCATGCCGGCGTGACTTATCTGGTTCACGGTTCTTTCCTGGGCTCGTTCCTGCGCGTATCTTTCGTACTCCATGGTGCGATTTTCGAAGCCGTTCGAGAGATCCACCGCGTCGTTGCTCTTCTTCGGCTGCTGGTCCGACTGGTGGTGATGTTCTTTCACCGACTTGCCATTCTGACTAGCTCCGAGGGTTTGTCCCTGCAGGGAACCGGTCCCAGTGCGGTGCGACGAATCGTTGCCAACGTTCAAACCGTTCGAACCGTTTGAACCGGACTGCGACATGTTGGCCCCCACCGACGGCCTGCCGCCGATGTAGCCGAGGATTCGCCCCAATCCGCACACCGTGAATACCTTACTTCACACTTGCGACAAAGTTTCTCACAAGCATGGGGAATGACTTCCGGTCCTCTATTTTTTCTCCGCTATCGGTTCAACCCTGTCCCGGTGATCGATCAAGCTCTTTCCACACCTCGCAATAATGCATGTACCTTTCTTTATCTTCGATTTCCCCGATTCGAGGGCGATGACAGCAGGTATAATTTCTCGCATGTGAAATGATCTCGAAGTTTTATATTCCGTCGTAAATGTATGTGTATATAGATATTCGTTCGACGTTTTGGTTGAGTTGTATTCAAGACTGGATCGTCGATTTTACTCGAATACAAACGTCTAGCCTAATTCGTTGATGCAATTATTTATTTATTTTTTAATACTAACAATTGTTGCACAAAGTCACATTGCAAGAAGCGCGCTGCGACTGCACGTTTATCACCACATTAAGAAATTAGTGAGTAAAATGTACTCCAAAAAACTTGCGCAGAGATTATATCACCGGAAAAGCTGACCGTAATTTAATCAAATATTAATTGTGGTTTAGAATTTCGGTAGTTTAATAGAATATTTAAACCACCGCCGCATTGAAGATTTATCAGCTGACATCGAGGAGGTAGAACATTCCACAATCACGTTTGATTACAGAGGGTGATTATAAAAATTATCACAACTTTAATAGTCATAGTTACACATTCCTATTTTAATCCTTCAAAATTCGCTGGCGTTGAAAATAAACTGTTGTATAAATTTTCAAAAAATGTATGTCTTTATATCGTAGATTCGTTCAAACGACTATTACGTCTTTGATTTGATTGCACCGATTCGTTTTACAATTAATTACACATTGAGCAATTTATATAATTAAACACTTAAGTAACATAATAATTTTTTGATATTCGTTTCTTCTCCGTCAATTTCGTCAGTCACATCGATCAACCTGAAAATTTTTACAAACGCGTAATGCACATTCTCCGTTGAATGATCGCGACAGAATTTTGAAGAACAGATAAAAAAAAAAAAAAAAAACGAATTCAATATCGTTGGAGTCAAAAATTATTTAAACCCAGCTCGTAACGCGATATCCCGCACATATTCAACCTGTATTCACAATAAATTTCGTACACCGTCAATGATTCAAAGATACGAGCGTGGCTGAAAAATCAGCGATAAATCATTTTCGTACGTACAACAGCTGCACCACAGCCTGTCGAACGAATGAGATTTAAGCGAAAAATAAGAGCAGGAACGGAGAGAGGAGGAAAAAATAGACATTGATAAGAATGAAATAGAATTGGTAAAAAGAAAAAGGCGTGTACTCGACGCTGCAGAAACGAGGAACCAATACCATACGTATACTTCGTGTACATGTACGGGCAGCGAAATTGCTTTGTCATACATATAGGAAACGTCGTACCAACCTACCAACCAACCAACCAACCAGAATACAAAGCGAACTATAAACAGTAGTAGCAGTAGGTTATCAAATAATCGATAGGAAAATGGTGTTCCATAGAGAAACACGCGTGCACCTCTGGCTTGCCGAGAGACAAATAAAGCGGGACGTCGATACGTACCAACGCGCCACTTTACTCTCTTCAAAACTGCAGATACCCGCCCATCAATCGCATATCAAATCAGATGAACAAACGCGGAAGGGTGCGAGATGAAAGTCGGCCATTTTCTACTTTTCACGGTAAAGCTCGACTCCCACGCAAACTCGAGAAGTAAAATTCGCTTCTTTTCTCTCCCTCTACCGGACTCAGTGCCGACTGTAGACGCTTTGACCAGAATTCAGGCAACGTTCACGCGAAAATGGAATTTAATTACGACTTAGGTACAAACGTGTAACTACATGTCGTAGTTGCAAACTGGCTGCAATGTTAAGGCCGAGCATTTTTTTACCAACCGGTAGAAGTGATGTGCGTGTATGTAGCGATCCGCGGAATGCTAGAAATGTGTTTAAGAAACTTGGGGTTGAAACACGACGCGTCCATCCTCCACCCCAGTTTTCCGCCTCTTCGACAGGGAATATCTTACGGCTGATATCCCCGCAGCACTCGCTTTTATACCGAGGTGAAGTCGAGCGTATTATTCGCAATAACAAAAGGAACGAAAGTAGGTATGTCGGTATTGGACATCGCAATGTGGACAACACAGTACAACGTAGAACATTCGGATTAGGTCAGGGTTTCCTTTACGAGGTAAATAGTCAGCCGAACTTCTACCTTGTAGTTCAATTGCCGTGTACCACCGTTCCGTTAGAGTTCGTTAAGACGTTTCCCGTTACGGCTTTGAAATTCGACTAAACTACCGAGGGCGCGTAAGGCAGTAACAATAAAATAAAAAAGATTCAAGAGAGAAATAAAAGTTACGAGGGAAAAAGAACCCGATAGAAAATACCTCAAGTGAGATTAATTACCTATTCGAACGGAACTGTAAACATCATTGCATGTTGTACGGAAATTCAAGTGAGAGGTATAACAGGCTTTAGTGGTAAGTGTGAGGTTAAATTTTTACAATATTTCAATATCGCCATATTCCTGTTTCTTTTCTTTTTTTGCCTTTTTCGTTTCAAGGTGCATTATAGACTCGTTCCACTCGGAGTACCTTCATTATAATTTCCACGAGATTTTATGTTCCAAAGAGAGGTGCATGTGTAGGTAAAAGACTGCAGGAGTATAAAGCTCTCTGGTGTAGCAACAGTGGTCGGTTATCGTGCGATATTAAAAAATGATATTAAATATTGCAAGATTCATGCACGCAATCAGAAAATGATTCAGCAGCGGTTGCTGAGTGAAAACAATAATTAAAAACACAATAATAATCATTTTAATATGAACCACGGTACAATCAATTGGTAATGGACGATGAAAAGTTGTCAGAATTTAAGCGATGCTAAGTTTCTTTTTTTTTGGGAGCCGTTCCAGCGACTCGAATAATAAACTCTGTTATAGTATAAAGCGTAGCAAAAGTGGTGCCGAGATTGAATGATAATAATGATAAAATACGAAGGAAAATTCTTTTCATTGCTCGATTCTGTGCGGTAAGACAACGGGTCGATGATTAAAAGAGAGGCTCGCACTAACGAGGAGGCGTTCCCCCGTTCGTTTCCGATTGAGGAAATGAAAGTGAAAAATTGATGCAATAACCGAGGATCAATTCTCCACCCATCGTGGATATAGGCATGGTATGAGATACGAATCAATCAACTCTGCCTGCAGTCTGCGGGCGATTCACAGTTTACGCAAAACCTGAAATTCCTCCAATAAATTTATGCCATTCTCCCCAATCGTCATCGTCATCGTCATCGTCATCGTCATCATTATCATTATCATTATTATTTTTACTATCATCATTACGCGACGCGCCAGCGAGATAGAAACGAATATTTCGTTGAATTAACTTTATGTGTGTATTGGTATAAGGAGCTGGGAAAAGAGGAAAGGGAAGAAGAACAAGAAGATACGACAAGTCGAGAAACCCAACAGCAAAGAAAAGATTGAACAATAAAACATCTCGGCCGATTTTAAGCAACCCGCTCGGCCCCTCCGGTGAAGTTGGATAGTAGAAAAGAAAAAACAATGTGCGACTCTCAATTGGATTTTGCGCCAGGAGTGTTAAAACTTTCGGTTAACTGATAAATATGGAAATGCGAAATCTTCGCGCACCGTTGCAAAGCTACCGAGTCATTTCTCTCTCTCCCTCTCTCTCTCTCTCTCTTTCTCTCTATCCCTCTTTCTCTTACTTTTCTTTCATTCCTTCTCCCAAAACATTTTTTTCCCTTTCTTTAACTTCACCAGCGTAAAATTTCCATCGTGATTCGCTTTATTTCCTTATACACAAACCGTAAGTCTCCGAGTAAAAAAAAAACTACGCTCCCCCTTCTTGTGCCTCCTTCTCGGTTTCTGTTAGAAGAAAAAGAACAAAAAATACACAATTTACCAAAGGGAAGCTAAGCTGTGATCAAGTTGAAATGAATGAAATACTTCGTAAGAAGCTGATAAAAATAAACAAGAAGTAGAATCAGAAGAAAAAAAAAAAAAATGTTAAAATAATAATACAGAGTTGAAGATTAAATATATTTAAAGTAACAATTATTGTTACTAACGCTCAATTACATCAGTAGGAATTTTATTCATATACTTCTATATCCTAACCATATACGTAAATCTACTATGTTTAACACTCCTTTTCAAATTACTCTCTGCTCAATACAGAAACTAACTAATTACACCAAATGTAAATAATTCCGTTTGATTGTTTGTATCTGCGGCAAACTCAGTGCGCATTACAGAGCTTATATACACGGCGTGTACCGAAAACGATGGAAGGAATGTTCATAGATTGAGAAAGACTTAAAAACATGGAGGGAGGAGGTGAGTGTTATTGGTATACATGTATCGGTACAGAACGCTGTTGGAGAGTTCAGCCGTTTTCGATCGAAATTCAATTATTGCTCGACGTAGCCTGCAGTCACGCTGTAGCTGATATCCCGGCACATATACATATGACATATACGTATATTAGACGAGAGCGGAACGAATGTGTGTGTGTGTGTGTGTGTGTAGAGGGGGTGGAGTACGGGATTACCGGTGAGCCGAAGAGGGATATCCGCTTTGATCGTTTACCCGAAACTGGAGAAGAAAAAGTAGATGATTAAAAAAAAAAAGAAAAAAAAGAAAAAAAAAAGAATATATATGTACAGGCATAACACGGCGTGACTGATGTATAAAAATCAATGAAATCGCGCCGTTACCGTTTTCGAGGCTAAGACCTTTGAATGCGGTGAAACCAAACGTCGAAATCACGACCCGGTAATTAAATGAGATAAAGAAAACACCGCCTCCGTCCATTTCGTAATTAAGACCCCGAGGATGGGGCGTAATTCCATATGTAACATACACCGTATTCCCTAATTCCCACCCTGTCACCTCTCTTTCTCTCTCTCTCTCTCTCTCTCTGTCTCTCTCTCTCTCCCGTTGTTATTCCTCGTACGAACGAACCAAAGACTAAATCAGCTTACGCAAACATTTGCCCTGTCCTCGCATTCTCGAATTCACGCAGCCTCGCTCTCTACACGTCTCCGTCTCTGTTTCTGTTTCACTTACTCTTCAACATCGTTCTCCTCTCCTCTCCTCTCCTCATCACCCCGCAAGTTTTACCTAACGATGTGACGTCGAGGTCACGACGGTCAGGCGCAAGCTCGAAATCCCCTAGCAGTTCGCTTCTCCTTTCGGTATGGCGAAACGGGGTTCGCATAACTTCGTCCAAGCTTATTCGCATTCTTCTCTTCTTCGTTTTTAATATTTTCCTTTCATTTCCTTCCTTATTATTTTCTTCACAACTACTTTTCCACGATAAGCGAATACCTACCCATGTTTCGTCTACCTACATACATTTCGCGAAATGAAACAAATCTTGATATTAAAGGTATGTGTCATGCCTTGTGCAATATCATCAGGATCGTGAATGAAAGGAGGAGAGTGAAAGTAAATCCGATATCCTTCTTTACTCTATATCCCTGTATTGTGTATACCAAATAACATGGGTCGATAAAAAAAAAATGTAATTTTATTTTTAGTTCCTATTGAGATAAATAAATTTCGATTCTATGCATCGAATAGTAACCAAAACCTTTATTTATTACTTATAAAGTAGTACTTATACGGTTGATTGCTGATACGAATGCCTACTCAGAAGAAAAAGGAAAACGTTTTCACCAAGGTGTGATGGATTTTATCGTCATTAACGTCATCAGGGGCAGTATAATGAGAGCATGATGGGAGATTACGTTTGAGATTTGATACGAGAAAAGGCCCATACAAAAATAGAAGAGTTACGAAAAATGTTTATTATTAAACTTTGTTTATCAATTCTTTAACATTCGTAGTTTATTGTCGGTTATTGTTTAAAAAACAAAATTATTTAAACGCAAACCTGAAGTTTGTTTAATTCTTATTTACAATACATATTTATGAAAATACGTAGTTTTTCTCAAAAGCCGAAATATCGTTCTGGTTTTGACAAAAACAAACTTCATCTAGAAGAAACTATTTTTTTATTTATTGGTCAGATAGAAGAAATGAAATTTTCACATCTAGAACCCAGCCTCAAAACTCGCGTTGACCGGTGTAATTTTCTAACAATCCTGCACCGAGTTCGAAAGGGTTAAACTCCGACCCCACCTGCAACCGAGAGGCGAAGGCAGAGTCCTATAGAAGGGAGGCGAAGGGTACGTGAGTAGGTTTGTAAAGTTGCTGTGTGGATAGGCGAGGGCGACAGGGTATCAAATTACGAGCCTGTTGGTCGCTACGAGTCGTCTCGCGTGGATCGGCGAAACGGAAGACCAAAGGATACAGCCACTTTCGTATTATGTAAAAAATAATTGAAACACCGTCTTGATCATTTATTTATCAAAGAGTTGAAAAACGCGAGTAAAATCCTTTTCCATCCGCAATTTATCGCTCGAGAATCTCGTGGGATTTTTTTTCTTCTTTCTTTTTCTACTTTCCCGTTTTGTCTCGCCGAGTTTTCCTTCTCTCCGCTGTATAAAATAAGCTCTAGGTACTCATATTTTAGCTGCTTACGTATACCTATAAGAAGGAAATTGCACTGAAACTTTTGTCTATCGAAAGAAAAGCATGTTTTGCCTAAACGGAGAAACTGCAGAGTTGAGCGCGTGGATTAAATTAGCAGAGACGTGCCAGAAAAATGAATAGGTAAATAAATAAACAATCGTGACTTGTGGCATGATGAGGTAAAATTTGTGTGTCAATTAGGTGATATGTTGAAAATTTTTATACTTGACTATTTTCGAAAAGAAGCATCATTTACATGTAACACATCTCTCTCGACTCAACCTTTGGAATTTTGCCCGAAATATTGAGAACCGCTAGAATCAATTATTTCACGCATCACTCAGGCAGAGAAACATCCGTAAACAATATTTTTTATACAATATTACGTCGTTACGATGATAATGCAATGTACAAAAAAAGTAATAAAAAACCATGGATATTTTTAATAAAAAAAATCTTCGTTCAAATAATCTTAAACCTCTATGTAAGTAAGTTTTTTCAGCAGAGCTGAGGATCTGCGGTTAAATTTTTACAAAATTGAGCATCAATAATTTTCCAAGTCTACGGCGCAAACTGTTACGAAGCTGTGATATATCCGAATGTAGAGCATGTACAGGTAAACGTTCCGAAGGTGCAGCAAGCCGAATAGCAGAGTAGCCAAGCGACTCGTTCCGCAATCAGAGAGGCAACATTTCAGCTCAAATATGCGCGACGACTGCTAATTTCACTCGCTTCACCTCCGCGCCTCGCTTCGTCTGCTGGGTATGGAATAACTTTCGTCCAGGTTCCCCGGGGGGAATGAAAGAGCGAAAGATAGAGATAGAGATAGAGAGAGAGAGAGGAGAGGAGAGGAGAGGAGAGGAGGGGATGTACGCATGCATATGTATGGGTGTACCTACATAGAAATTCACAAAGAAAAATCGACCCTCGAACATTTTCGATATATGCCCGAGTGATTTTCATCGTTCCCTTCGGTCCCTGCCTCGTAATACATATAATAGTACATCGAGCTATTTATGTAGAGGTATACGCTCTACGAGATATGTTACATAATACTAGGTACATAATATATCAAATTTTAACAGTCAGTATATGGATAATAAAGAATATCAAAATTGATCGATTTGTCCAACCGTCACAGCTATTGACTACTTTCCCCTATTTTCTTGTAAGGCTGTGATACTGATTTGGATTCTGTCAAGCATCCGATGCCTCTGAGGCATTATAATATAAGTTTGATGGAAGATGGACGTCGAACAAGCCCTGCGAAATAAAATTCCTCGACGGTATATATTTTTATCCGTTCAATTTCAGTTCGATAACTATCAATGGATGCTCTAACGAGTTTCGACAACAACTAACCGTGGTGTTGAAAAACAGGTTACTAAAATCTAGGCTGTAGAAATTTTCCCCTTAAAAAAAAAAGAAACCGAAAAATAAAAACTATTCTAACTGATAAGGCGGGACATTTTTATATAACAGACACCGGATAAACTCGCTTTTTCAATACCTACCGTCAAGTTGAAAGTTTCATCGCGTAATAAAGTCGATATACGAAGCAAGTAACGTGACGCGCATGCATCGACTTTGCAGAACGTAAGTGTACGAGGTTAGCCCGATAGGCAATTCGTGTAAAAACCACTCCGTCGATCTGTATGTATGTACGTACATATATGTATATATATCCCGGTGGATATTCGGGCACGAGGAAATTCCGTTAGTGAACTGCGCCAGTAAAAGTCGGGCAACTAGCGGTCTCGGTCCCACGGGATCCGAAGGGGTTTCCTGGGTAATTTTTGTCACGCGAAAACAGCGGTACCATAACGCCGGAAGGTATTTCGCCAGACGGGAGTGAATGTATACGGCTAAATATTTAATTGCATGTTACCAGCTATGCTATGAAACGCTCTCTCGCTTACGTATTGACGAAAATATGAAATATAAGAATTAACAGAGGAGAAAAAAGTAAACTCAGATATGTTTATGCATTGTATTGAATGACGACTTACGAAGTTGGGAAACGTATTAACGGATTAACAAAACTTATTCGTGACAAGCGGAGCTTACTGTTAGTTTTTCAAATTATCATCAGTATTGTTCAATACGCAGAAATGAACGCAATATTCGAAAAACATTTACAAAGATAAATAAATTTGCAAATCGACATGTAGATAATTTTTAAAGCGAACATTTTTCTTCGAGAATTGCTCCCCACGGTGCGTGATGAACATGCATCTAACAATAAACTGTGAACGTGAGACACGAGATAAAGTAGAAAAAGCCGTTCGATGCCGCAGGAGTTTCATTCCGCGTCTGGTCAGCCAACGGAGTAAAAGACATTGCCGCGAGACGTGCGGCGTCTGACAAACGCGGAATGAAACTCCTGGCTTTTTCTACTGCCACGACGCGACTGGCGATACGTACGAAATCGTGAAACACGGACCCGTCTCGTCGTCGCGGATCCGATATGGTAAATAACTCGATTGTCGCAAGATTTCGCATCAAAACTCGGTCGGACTTGAATTTTTCAGACTACGTAATTATACCGTATACAGAGATAAAGAACAAAGGAAAATTCTGACGGTGAATTCCTGAGCAATGTCAGTCGACGGATTAGAATATTTTAGGTATACATGAAACAGTCCAACAATTCAACTCTCGGTAAGTGTAATTTATAAAAGGGAATTAGCAAATTGGTATTTTGCTGCTGTAGGGCGATTCGGACGGTTCTATCTTCAAACAGACACGGGATATAAACGAGCGACCCTTCGGGGAGATTCACCCAATCCCTTTCCTCTTCCCGATGCACGGATCATATCCAATATTCAACAATTGCCTTGATACCCAAGCCCAGATTTACATCTCACCCGTCGTAGGAAATCTCGGATCTCGACTAAAGTGTCGGAGGCTCGCGATTAGCGAATTTTTCTGCAATTTGAGCGAAACTCTGACGTAGCTCGCTATCGACTTTAAATAATCCTCATTGCGCGTAACTTTACTCTCAGCTCTGCAAAAAGAAGCGCAAACGGAAGAATAATAAGGAAAATAAAACGCGAAAGAGAGGAGAAAAAAAGTGGTAAATAAAATATCGACGCCCGACCGCTGCGCCAGATGCAACGGAGGGACTCGAGGTAGATAAAGAACCCGGTTATTGACTCTGCGTAAATCCAACCTGCAGTAGCTCTTGTTGCTCTCGATGGTGACCATTAATAGCCCACCCTTCCCCATACAGTTTGCGTCCAACTCGGTGAACAGGGGTGATTCTTAACTCTTCACCGGGTAAGCGATGCGGAAGATGTCGTGGGTTTCATCCCCTTCGCTGTTGGCTTAATCTTCGAGCCTCTGTCGTACGTCTATATACAGACGTCTATATACGGTGCGGTATATGTTGTATAAGAATGATACCATCTACCGATAAATCATCGAGAAACGTTGAAAATCGTCAAGGTGAAGTTTGTAACGTTATTGTAACGATGCGTGCTTGCAAAAGTTGTTATAGTGCAACTTTAGGATTAGTTGAAATTCGGTAAACTGTTAATACGGCATCAAGAAACTCAGATTTTGTAAATTCAACTTCTTCAAGTGTAAAATACTGATTTTTGTTTCAACATTTCGATACCTTAACGATACTAACTTCGGCCTCGTTAGGAATCGTCTTTTCATTTCGTTTCGTATTACTTGTTTTCTCACATGCGATTTACCGCATCATTTCTTGCCGGTGGGGGAAAAAGCACAAGAGTCTAAAACAAAACAGCTCGCACAGAGTTTCGCCGGTAACTTGACAGAATAATAATATCTGCACCGCGTCGGCGGATTTTCGAAGCCAGCCGCAGCCGTGTTTTTCCGTTTTATATGCATATACACGCAGGAAAATATTTGCCAGTGGAGTATTTCTTCTGTGGATATATTTTATGTGTTTGTGTGGTTGGAAAAGTTCGAATGCAACGCGAAAGACGCGGCGCAGAACGGAGAGCTTTCAATATGATATTTTGGGAGCTACTTGATATTCGGGATGCTGCACATCGGACGGTGAATCAGAATTTGGTACAAGTTCATCGGTTTTCATCCCCCTCGCGTATAAGCTTCGGTGAGAGAGAACAAGTTGAGCAAAAGAGAGAGAAACGTTGCGACATCGTAATAAACGTCCAGCTGTTAAACGATATTTCGATTCTTATCTCTCTTAAAACTCAATCATTCACCCCACGAGGTGATTCTACGTTCGAAGAGGTGAGTATGAAAAATTAAGGCGTGAGCTAAAAACTGACGAGGAAGGTATCAACCCTCCGGATGATCACGAATTCCGTTGAAACTTCTAGCGATGTTTATTTGACCAAAAATATGGAGTTTCCGATGCGTTGTTCCATCTAGTCAGGTCTTCTTCGTCCAATTTACAATAGATCGAATTGTGCGAACTTCACTATTACTATGAATTAATAATATATCCCTTAACAATTGAATCTGTAAGATCCCGTGATCGAAACTTCAAAGAAGAACAGCAAAAATTAGTATTTAAGACAAAAATACAGAAAAGGTTTCATTTATCATGGCATATCAACTACTGATATACAGATACAAACAATTTTTCGTCAGAGGGAAGAGAGGCGACCACCGTGAGGTGGAACTACATATTGCAAGTAAAAACATCGACCCCAGAAATTTGAGTGGAATCCATGATCAACGAGACAAATGCTCTCCTGATAAGTATACATACAAAACGTTTCGTTCAAGGTAGATCACGATAAAGGACAAAAAGCATCGTTGTTTTTCAAACTCTGCGATACACGGCATTGATTACGAAAGAAAACCTAAGCTTAGCACGTATATAACTGAGCGTGATTTTAAATACGCAGAATCGAAAAGTTTGATTCTGGTAATGGTTTGGTTTCACTTTGTCGACAGTAAATGGTGCAAAAATAAAATAGCCAATGAATAGGAATGAATTAAACCCTCCAATACGTTACGCACATTATTAATATAATATACAGGCCGCTGCGTAACGAGCAGAAATGGGTCGATACAAAAATCAAACGAATTGCAATTCAGTCTTATTGCGCTACCGCGAAACACTTCACGATATCAACTTAAACTTTGCAGTTGGAATTTTATTACCTGCAGAAACAATTATATCGTTCCACATCCGCGGTTGTCCCCAGTCCGAATATTTTTGTCTTTGAGAATCTTACTTTTGTTCTTGCATTGTCAACTGAATTGTACAACACTTCGCTAAACTCAACGTTGAGTGAGGTCTCAGCAATTTATTGCAGCGCGCTAGGTGAAACGAAAGAGCCTTGATAAAAATAAATAATGCGAGTAAAAACACAGTGACAACAAGGCCGACGACCACTTGACCGAAGTTCGCCTAACACGCTATCGTTCGTTTTTATCAACACCGCCGTCGCAATGTTCACGCGACATTTACAACCCTTCGAAAGTGAAAATACGAGAAGAGGTTGGTCCGAGGAACATGGAATACGTTATACTTATGTTTTGCAGCTTAGAAATTGACGTGAGAGTTTGGCTAGAATACAAACCCATTAGCTAATAGACTAATTTCATTTCGTCAAGATTATCGCGGGTAGTAAATGTTAGTTTATCAATTCATTCACGATTGCCGATAAATAATGATTTTTTTTTATCGTTAAATCGTATGATAAAAATGTATTTACCACGCGACACGGAACGGGGCACATGACACGCAGCTTGTGGGTGAAAACGATCGAGTTTTCTGAAGAGACTCGCAGGCGGCGTCGGGAATAGGAGCTATTATAAAATCAATACCACGTGACAATAGCTTGTCGGGTGAAAGCGTAAAAAGCGTGCGGACGGTAATAAATCGAGTTGAAAGAAAGAAACGAACCCTAGTAAAAATAAAATCGCCAGCGATCTCACGTCCGAGATTTAAAATCCGTTCATTACTAAATACGTTCGGATGAATTTTCGAATCGAATTAAAACCAGGCCGCGTGCATTAAGCTGCTAAAAAATTTGCCGAAACTTTAAAAAAAAGCTCTGTGCCAGGGAGAGAAGTAAGCAAACAACTAGAAGGAAAAGGAAAGAACGAAAGGAAAAAAAAACTGAAAACCCGACTACTTCAGGTGACGAATTCTCGTTCCGCTCGTTCGTTCGTTCCTTCGTTCGTGGTTTAAGAGAGAGAATTTTAGCCAAGTGTGTGCGTGCAACATGTCTGTACGAATGTGCGAGAATGGGGGGGGGGGAACATCGCGACGCGATATGGAAAGAATAAATGAAAATAGCCGAGTGGGTGAGACGCGATGGGGATGAAAAGAAGAGGAGCGAGCCGAGAGGAAAGCCACATTTTCTGCACCACTCGAGGATACGCGATGCGATGTACACGGCAGACTTCACCCTCAAATTATGCCTAAGCTCGGAAATTATTTCAGATCTTTCGTAAGGATCTAACGAAGAAGATAGAGAGGGAAGCTCAAGTCGTGCGTCGAGTAAATGATTAATAACAGCTTTGACAAATGTCCATTTACTTTAACGTCTCCACCTTCGTGACGACTCGTCTAGGGAAGAATGTAGAATTAAAATCAAAATAACTATGACTACGACGATATTCACAAAGGTGAATCAGTCGAACCGTTTGAATCAAAAGTTGGGAAAAGTGAAAAAAAATTGGTTACAAAAATCTGTGACAGTGGGATTAGTGCCAATGATCGTGAACACGATCGAAACAACATCACTATTATACAATAGACGTTTAATTTGGCTAAATTAGATAGCACAAGTTGGAATCTCGATAATTTCAGATAACAGGATTTATAATGAGAACATCGAAAATGTTTAAACTCTGGTGTTTTTATCCGATTCTAATATAGATGTTCAGGTTCATTTTACTTGCCGATCAGATTCTTACAAATTGTTCAAAAAACCATGGTACATAGAAAATGTAATTTTTAACGAACAGCTGTTGAATACCGTGCCTACTTACGTAAATCTATTCTATTCTCTCTGGAGATAAGTATTAATAAAATTTTCTACAGTTAATCTCTCTCTATGGCGAACATAACAAGTCTAAAAACACGAACATCGGATTACAAACACCAGAGTTTAATCATTTTTGACGGTCTAGTTATAATACCTTTTCTCAAATTGTTGCTATACCTCAGTTCGTGTCATACCAAATTGCTCAAAGTATTTGCCATCAAACGTAGTAGGGGGATTCTGTTTAATCACACTGTTAAAAATGATCATGAATTTACTACACATTAACTGTAAAAAAGAGTTGTCAAATTGCGAAACAAGGTTAAAAATTTACAAATTCGATCTAGCGACGTAAATTACTGTGTATTTGCCTTAAATTTGCGATAAAAACGTTTGATTTTACTAAAATTTATAAGAAAAACACAACACAAATAATTCGAATTTACTAAATTGTTTAGTAAATATCATATTTGTAAATTGAATAAACTCTGAACCTATGGTAAATTAACTATTCCGTATCCGAATAAAATTTTCAATACACCGTAGGAAGTTCCATACAGAAATTTTTAACAATTTCGCGTCCACTATCATTGGAGGAAATAACATTGCTTGACAATGAGATTTTGTCAACACAATTTTTCCTGCTTCCGCAACTCCACCCTTAAAACTGAGAATAACCATAGCGGGAAAACTAGGACCGCTTGGAAATGAATAGTCGTGGAGTAGTTGCGGCGGTCGTTCGATATTACCACTCATCCCTCCCCCCGGCCCAGATCGCATCGTTCGAATTGGCGAAGGTTCGACAGGTAGAGCCAACCTATCGTATCCGCGCAGCCACAGAGTACGGGATTCGCATATACGCCAGTCGATTATAGGTAATCGATGTAACACGGAGAGTTGTCACCAGGAATTATTAATCTGGTACGATTAAATATCAATTGATTCTCGGAGACTTAACACGCGATTATTGGCCTCGTTGGAAACGGTTGTGGGCACAACCACCCAGGAGAATCCTTATCTCGTCAGCCGGTTATCGCGCCCAAGCACACCTCACATTCTTCCGTCTCTCTCACATCCCTCCCGTAACTTTTTGGCAGAATATTTTAACAAACCGGACAGCTAAACAATGCCAAGACCACCCTGTCTGCAGCTCTTTCTCTCTTCCTCCTCCTTTTACATGACAGGAACGAGAGATACGCCAGTGAATATGGGTAACCGGTCTACAGCCAGTGAAAGCAACGCTATCCGAATGGATAACAAGAATACAATCGGTTCGTTTCTCATTCTCACAGTTGTAGGAAACACGACTCCCATTTTCCTCTCTGATGTATACATGTATATTGCATATAGACCGACCGAAGCAAGATGAAGAATATAATCGAAGACGAAAGACAGAAGAACCAAGGGTGTAATGTCTGTTTGACGATATAAGAGATAGAAGAAACAAGCGAGAAAAAATACGAACGGGCGAAGACAAACCCTCGTATTTCGAATGTCTCATATAACAACGGCAATTGAGCGTCATACGTATAGCATGTGATATTTTCAAGGGGATGATTTTTCGCCGCGTGCTCAAACGGTCCTTGAGCTTGTTACGCAATCTGCGGGATACTCGACTGGGGATCGCCGACGGTGGAGCGAAAAGACGAGTAAGTGGCGCAGTCAGTCGGATTGTATCGACAGACGCGAGTGCGTTCGAATAAATATTGCTCATTGCAACGTTGAGCGAGGCTGGTTCGTTGAATCGATGCGACATCGCGATTCCCCGATTTCCCGATTTCTCGAGTTCTGCGACGCGTTCAAAGCCTACGTAAACAGAAACAGCGGAACCTCCGACGTCGACGAACGCCCGGCGAAACCGTCGAGTATCCAAGGAGACGCGGGAAAGGCGAGCGAGCTTTCCTCGAAGTGTGGGAGGAGGCCTCCCCGCGTCTGACTAACCTACCCCGACCGAGCGAGTCGCCCCATCTTGATCTAGGGACTCGCCGAGAACCGATCGTTCCGAATCTCCACGTTTTTCACCCACCTCTTAGCTCACCGTATCTTTCTCAGGCGATTGTGCTACCCTCGATTGTGCACGGTGTGGAAAATGATGAAAACTGTCCTCAGCCAATCGATTCCAAGATCAAATTAGCAATTAGTCATGATAAATCGTGTCGTTCGTGACCGTGTAAAGTCGTCGACACCGCCCAGTTATTCTTCATGGTTGAATCAAGGTCGAGGCCATGCGTAACCTTGCCACGACCTCGGTGTATCATTCCGTCCCCGTTTCAACAACCCTGAAGAATCATATTTCGAATTAAGAGCTTTACGAATGAGATTCCTGGAAAGTGATCGAAGCCGATCAATTTATACACTGTCATGAACGAACGAATCCTCAGGGGAGCAAATAAAAGGTATTCTTTCTATGAATTTGGTGCGGTAGTTTTCGTCCGTCTCTTACAATTTCGAAGGTGAAAATAGAAAACGAGGGTCTAAAGAAAGGCGCCTTTCTTCTTTCGGCAGGTTTCTGTTTCTGAAGAACGGGTGTTTCGAACATATTACCTATCGACAATCGATCAATCTTGGATAACGAGAATAAAAAAAAAGAAGAGACAAAAACAACAAAAATACTCCAGTGTTTTGCCTTCACCGGTTCCCCTACCTGCGGCGAAGCGGAACGAGGGTTCAAGTTTCGAACCTAGCCAACTCCCTGCTATAGGAGCACGTGTGACGGATACATTAGAGGAAGCAACTGCACACTTTACCGCACGTATCAGTTCCTAGTCGGCTAGACAAATGGCGAATGTTTGGTCTTTGGATTCTGGAACGAAACGACTGAATCGCCACTGGCTCTTTACTACACTCGGCTATTTTGGCTCTGTTTTCTTCCTGCCAATCTCGGCGTAACATCTCCTCAAATTTTATCGACTCGACGCCTTTGGAGTGAATAATTCACCACTCGCTTACAGAAGTGAGGCTGCTCCTAGCGGTCTTCTGTTAATTAGTCTTGGTACACGGAATTAAAAATACTGCAGCATTGTATAAGCAGGAACGAAGCGGTTACGCATGTATGGTTAGGGTAGGTGGTAGGTAGGTAGGTAGGTACCTACGTATCGATCTTATATTCTATTAATTCACCGTGCTCCGCTTTCTAACTCGTCAGGACTTCAAAGAGCACCTTTTAAGATGACGTTACGGGTCGGAGGCTTTGGTAAAATGATTTAATTTGTCATGACGGAGCTAAGGGCGAAATTTTCACGGTACACACTTTGTACAGTTTTGTGTACTTAAACTACAAGCGCGTCTGGGTTTTCGGTCGAGCACGGTTACTGACAAATAAGAAAAAACCGAGTGATTTGATCGGTGATATTCCTTTTCCATATTTTTTCATAATTTTTCACGTTTTAGTTGGCAAAGAATAAACCGCTCGATATCGGATGAACGAAGTACCGTAAAATTACTTTATCCCTCTAATTGATGTATCATTTTATTTGGTTAACAGTTATTAATGATCCTTCGAACTACTTTCTTTTTTCTTCTTATTTCTGCCGTACAACTTTTTACATTAATATCCACTTAATTTCGCTCACACCATTAATCACCTAGTAGTCACAGCAGATAGACGTATACGTACTTTGGCTCTGCGTCTTATTTCACGTATACCCTGTTGCATAAATATCTTTCCAGATTCCAACGAGCAGAAGATGGAGCGACAACGTAGGGGAAACGAGATGCAAAATTATTGTAAAATAAACTTGGAGGGAGTTCGCAAAATCAAAGAATAACGACAGTTCGACAAATTAAATCCTCACTATTTCCTCGGTCAGTGATGATTAACCCTGTTTAAATTCCGTATGATATCTATTACTCAGGTTTTAGTCCCGAGGTTGAGCCGACACTGAATAGTATTACTCCGTTGAGAATTGAGTTACCTCAAATTATCACAAATTTTACCTAGAATCAGTCTCTCTCTTGCCCCGCGGTCCCTAAAATCGTGTATTTCATCAAGCCCGTTGAACCCGATTATTACAGGTTAGAGTGATGAATACGTTAATATCCTGGAAAAAAGACTGAACGACAAAGGTCGATTGAAATTATATAAATTTTTTACCCCCTATTTTGTCTATATATTTCTTTTCTTCTTTTCTTTCCACTTCGACGATATTACATATATATATTTATTATACAGACGTCGCGCGGTCGGTTACGAAGATTTCGGGTAGCAGGACAAGTATCCTTCGATGAAGGTACAAGTAAAAAGAAGATTTAAAAAAAAAAACAGAAAAAAATACACAGAGGTATCGGTTGCTAAACACGCACAAAGGATACACAGCACGTACACATAGGCGCGCGCACACAAAGAGAGAAAGAAATACGACCCACGAGAAGCGTCCCTTAAAAAACACAGGCACTCGCACAAAGTTACAGGGTAAATTCGACTATCTAAAATTGGAAAAAATGAAATAAAATAAGCGTGCGTCAATCACATTCCCTGATGGTACGATTGCAACGCATGATCGCGTATTTCACGTTGCGTACGAATAGACCATCACGGATTCGAATTCAGCGTTACGACGTGTTCGTATGTGGCCGATGTTCACTGAACGTTGGATAGGTGTGTATACATATATATGTATATATATATACGCCTGTTACATCGGTAAGGCACTGTCACCAGCACCAAAGTAGCACTACCACCGAAAGCACACAACCACTTAAACCACGTGATCACGAAGGTCCCTCAGGATGCATAACCGTCGGTGTTCATCCTCAAGAACAGTATCTCTGGTTGATCGAGAGGTGTGACTGACTCGGTACGTAATCAACGACACCTCGGGTTACATCTGACACGGGATGTGTATAAAAGTAAAAGGCGCGGGTGTGTTACAGGGTAGGTAATACACGGGGGTGCGGGAGAGATGTTTTTCGTATCAGGATGGACGAGGGCGGAGGCCGGCGAGATGTGCTCCGTAAAAAATGATATCCTACGGAAGGTACGATCCGGTCTGGATCAGTCAATGCCGTCTATCTTTCGGCTTGTTAATCCTCATCGCAGGCCCGCCTTCCTTGGCTCTCTCTCTCCCTCTCTCTCTCTCTCTTATTCAACGTTCTCCTCTCGCACTCTCTCCCGGGCTGGGGGATGTAACACACCCAGGGCACACGGCGCGGGTGAACGCACGACTTGGCGACCTCCACCACCGACACCACCTAGCCACACTATGTGACCCTCGGCGTGACTATAGCGCGATCGGGAGGAAGTGGCTATAGCCTTGCGGCGGGCCAAGACTGTGCCGGGTTTTGGTACAGTCGGCGAGCGCGCGCGCGCGCGACCCCCTTGGGCGGGGGTGTCTTTGTGTTCGTGTGTGTTTACAGGGTGGAGGGAACGCTGGCGCCGCTCACCGACTAACGGCCACCCCGCGAACCCTGCCCTCGATCGAATGCCCGATTGGTGAGAGCCCGAGAGCGAGGGAGACCCACCGAGCCATCCTGACTCTCCTCTCGCGAAACGAGTACCCTACCTACTCTGCACAATCTCCACTTAGGAGCCTACCCAAATCTCTCTTGTTTTCTCATTCTTTTTACGCACCATCTTACGACTCCTTGCACCCTTCGTGGTTACACCACTGCACATTCGCATTGCCTTACCGTAGGTGTACAGTGTACACGCAATCGAGGGTTGAGGGTAGCGATTCATCGGATACGAATCGTCACCGTACTGTTCAGGATTATACAAATTTTCACAAAGACTGCTGATTGATCGAAGTGGTTATTTTAATTGACGGAGTGGTGATTGCCGAGTATTCAAAAGTCAAAAATATCGCAATTGGAGATACGCGGTCTGCAAGGATAGACGCGATGAGACATCTCTGAACACAGCGAGTATTGCGGAGTATTTTTTTTCCTGTAAGGAGGGTGTCGTACCAGGACTTTTGAGATACACCCTCTTCTGATAATAGGCGTTGTGCGAGGGAGGGAAGCCACGGGTTATAAAGAGACCGCAAGTCTATAAAGAATCCTCGGTCCAAGATACCGGTACAGTTTCGAAGAACTCGCGTGTACGACGGTTGTTGTTTTCGCGTAGGTACGACGATGTAGAAAAGCGCGCTCCTAAGAAACTGCAGACGCGCGATTTGTGCTGACGAGAAAAACAAGGCAAACTGGTATCCTCCTCGCTTGCTGCGCCAGCTGCGCCCATTTATCCGTAAATCAAGCACAATTCGTGCGAGTACGGAGAGTCGTGTGCACGTACATACCCATTGTAAAGAAGGAGTTAAAACTGTGTCATCTCGTCCGGTATTAAAGCGTCTCCTTAGTCAGCCGAGTAAAACTATTAGGTGTACCAGGCTATAGAGCTCCAAGTTGGTAGTTGGAGTCATCTTCTAATAAAGTTGAAAACAAAACATGGCTACCTGGTATAAAAACTGCGGGGACAATGTACCCCGTATACCGACTGCACGCTGCTTCCCGCGATTCCCACCCCTCTGGGTATTTATACCCCTATCCCTCTCTCTCTCTCTTTCGCCCCTTGTTTCTCCTCCCTGCCCCCGCCGTCCGACAGGCAAACGTCGTCTCTTTCTCGCCTAGGAGTTTCGCCGGACCAAGACGAGCGTCCGTCTCGCTTCCTCGTAAACTTTTCCACCCTCTCTGCATGGCTGCCGGCGCCCGCGCCCCCTCGTCGCACAAATCACCAGTGGTCCTAGCAAGTACCATTAGGTGCCTACTGCCGCTGCTGCCGCCTAAGCGCGCTACTGTACCAAACAATAAGCTCTGCAGGGTGGGAGGGAGGTGGACCCCGTAAGGGCTCTGCATCGAATGGGGTGCAAAAGCGTAGGACCAGCGGGTTCCCGTCTACCCTGTAACCGTCGTCCATCCATCCATTCATCCATCCATCCGTCCATCCGTCCGTCCATCCATCCATTCGTCCGTTCGGTATGTGTTTGCGGCTACATCTGTCGGCGAGCTTTCGAGCTGCTTGACTCCCGCACATTCGTAGAGCCGGGACCAAGTCAATACCGAATACGAGTAAAAGCTCTGTTTTCCCGACTGCAGTTTTCTGCACCGAGGTAGAACGGATCGATTTAACGTCGCGTTTTCGTTAATTCGCGGAGGGAGGAAAAAAACCTGACGATAACCGGCTTTGGATAACGATTGTTATTTTTTTCGTGGAATGTGCTGTTTTCTTTCTTTTGCTTTACTTGACTCAAATTATACATCCTCAAGGGATCGCATTATGCTCAGACACCGAGGCTCCAGAAATCTTTATCCGAGAACACAAGCGAGACGAGAAATGTGAGAAATAAGAAGCGACAGCCTTGTGCGAGCATTAACAATATCATTTGTCATCGGAGTACAATACAATCAGCGTGTCATGCTCGCGGGTTTTCGCCTCCTCGTGGCGAGTGTACAGCTGTAGGTATAGGTCGTGTTATACACGTGTACAACACTCACACGTTTCCAAGGGAAAAGCTACAGTGCAGAGACGACCGCATCTATTTTCGAGGATTTTTCCAACGTATCGCGAGATGATTAATCGACCTCGAAGAATCCGTTCCGTTTCAAGTACCGAGGAGTATTACTATTCGTACTGTATGTATAATGCATGCGTATGAGAGGAAGGGTTGAGCGAGAACTAAATCGCTAAATCTCTAAGTAAATAGATTTTCTGGACGTTTTCATTGGAATTTTTTATTGGAAAGCGAACAAAGTTGCATTTTCCGTACCTACCTCAGTCTCGCGTTAAAACGTTGAAAATTAAGTGTCGCAGATATCGTGATAGAGATGAAAGCGCAACGAAAGATTCCGAGCAGAGGCAATATTTAACCGGATGCTGGATTGGCAAACAGAGACAGACACACACACACACACACACCAAGGGTACATCGATGTACAGAAAACGCGGGAGGAGATTCATAAATCGCAACTTATAGCCCACCTGAGTAGTGCTCAACGATTTCCTTTGAAAGATAAGGGCAAGGCCTTTCGCCGGGAAGGACTCGCGATGATAAGTCGATGAGAAAGGTTTGATGTATCGTGGGCCCCAAGGATATTTACTACACGGATTGCGAAGATCTCGGACAAGACTGTAAATATTTATCGATAAAATGAAAACTTCGTCATATAATATTTAACGTTTGGTAACAGAATAAACAATCGATTACCAAATTCACCGAAACTCACTCTGAAATCAATCGATTACAACATTAGTAATTCCAGAGGAAACAACAGACGTGCCTTGTAGCGTTAATTTCCAGGCGTAACGAAATTGAACCAACAACGTTTCGAGCTTAATAAGCGGAGTCGTAAGATCGTAGGAGTAAAATTAACCCAGTACAATGAAAAGTTTAATCCAGTTTTGAACCCTTCCTGTATGTATGCGCTGGGATATAACAAGGATGCATTTGCGGGAGGCTCGGACGTCCAGCACCCCGAGGATAAAGTGCCGGTGACTCCATAGAATACGTGCTCCATAGAGTCTAGAAGCCAGTCGGCCAAGTCGAGGGAAAGAAAACTGAACCAACGCGTTCCACGAAATTAGAACCGCTCTGTATTCTCCCGACTGTGTAGAAAGCGCAGTGTACTTAAGTACGTGAGCCCAACGTAACGCGTGTCACCGTTGCAGGTATCTATCCATCTCGACTAAGGCCGGAAAGGAAAAAAAACTATAGAAACAAAGAGGAGGAGATATAAAGAAGAGAGGCGGAGAACCGCGACGAAGATAGTCTCGCCTTAGAGTCGCCTCGCTTTGCATACTTCCGGAAGAAAACCATCCCTGCAGCATCCCCCCCTCCGTCCATCTCCGACTGGCCTCAAGTCCGCTGGCGCAGAGTTCTTTCGAGCGAAAACGGGGGAGATACCAACTTTGCATAATTGGTTCCATCCGAAGTAACGGACGTTCGGTAGATACTCGCGATATGCCGATGGCGTTCAGCCGTGGCTTCTCCTCGTCGCCAACCTATTCACTTTCGGCTAACGATGATCGCAGCGACGAAACGGAACCGCGAACAAGAACAGGAACGGGAACAATAAGAACGACAGCTAATTAACAGAGATCTCGAATACCAGCCGTACGTTGCAATAATTTTTTAAAGTTGTGGTAATTTTCCGCGGTTTCGAATATCGATCTCACACATTTCTTTTTTTTTTTTTCTTCTTCGTCATTGGGTTTTCATTTCTGGTTACACCTGCGACTGTAAATCGATGGAGCCACGCGATTTCCATAATGTATGATAAATTTTGTTACACAACTTTCGGCACAGTTCCTACAACAGGTGGGAAAAATTTCGAGGCAAATTGAAAAACATAAACACCGCGTAAATCTCTCCTGAGAGAGGATTCGTCTCGTCTCGTCTAATCCAGAGTCGGATAGTTGGAACTGATATTACCGGAAAGCTGTTTTCCTGGATAGAAATCTTACACGTACAGCGAGACTTGATTACTTTGCGATTCGTGTTGGTGAACTTCTGAACTCAGCCTGCCGATCGTGTATTCAATTACGATTAAAACGGCAACTTCTCGAGTTAACCAACGTCATAATTGTATTTAAATAATGTCCCTTGACATACGATTGGTTTTAAATTATTTTTATTTTGTTTGTGTACTCGTGCGATATTTCTCACGTTACATGTTGCGAAAATGTTGCAGATAAAGTCGATCAGAAAAATCTGCATTTCGACGAATGTTCTGAACAGAAAAATGATTTTTCCTTATATTCACGGTAATGGTAAGTAAATTAAAGTAAAAGAATCTAATATCTTTTAACTTTTGTAATTCCTGTTTTCTCCTTTTTTTGTCCTTCCTCTTCGCTGTATTATCATCGTTTCGTCCCCCAGCGAGTATATAAAAACTCAACGAAGCGATAGCAATCTTGCGAAAACAGAGCTAAATAAGTGGGTTACATTCTTCTAGAAATTCCAGAATATTGTCTCCGCGGTGAATGAATATGTAGTATATTTCATGCCGCGGGGTAAATCTAGCGTCGTAAAACGCCCGTTCCTGGGGATCGTAATCGCATGAAGTAGCTACACAGTCCGTAGGTACGCGGGATGCAAGTTAAACGAAAATACGATTAGCACGTGAGTACGTGTAACGAGAAAAACCGGCAAATGCTAAAAGCATAATACGTACGTTGTACGAGAAAAATACGAGTTAAACGTGCGATGCGAATGATTTTCCTTACCTTGCCAACTCCTCGTCTGTTGCACAGAATAACTCCGGCGGCGTGAATTCGATACTCCTTGTCGAGCTGCTCGTGTTGTCCTTGTATCTTCCTGCGGATGCAAAAAGAAAGAGAAAAGGTAACGAGATAATGCAACAAATGGAGAGACAAAAAAAAAAAAAAAAGAAAATGACGAAGGTGAAAAGTGAGCAGCCGCGGGGTTTGGAATTACGCGAATAAACAAGATAACGAAAAAGAAAAATTTGAATCGTATTTTCCAAGTGAATATCGAATCCCCGGGTTGGCTGATTTTCCATTCGTTCGGCGGACTGAGAAATCGGGCACGTGGATATCTATACACTTATATAAAAGTATAAGAAAATGTTTTTCTCCAAGCACAGATTTACGGATCCACGCCCCATGATTTATGAGTTGAAAAAGTTTTTCCTATTCGTATCAAGTTTCGCTCGCAAACCAACCAAAGTCGCGGGTTCCTCGCTCGCTCCGAGAAACTTCCTTGAGGTATGATAATGACGACGATGATGATGGTGAAAATCCGGCAATTATAGAAAAAGCAAACGACATCGTAGAAATTCATTGAAGCTTCGAGCCTCCTCAAATCGTCGAGGAATCTCAACTCGTTCTCAAATTCCCAACTTTTAAGCCACACTCTTTTTCTCTCTCACTCTGTCCATATCATTAGCCCGATTCTGCATCTCGATCTATCGTAATGAACGCTGAGATGCCAATCAGAAGCGACGTATAACATTTCGTTGTAAACGTTAGATAGTTGGGCCTAAGGCGATGATTCCTACCTCATGGAATTGTTTGAAAAATTCAACCGCGATAGTAATTTGCAATAATTAATCAATTACGTCAATCATTGAAAAATATACCGAAAATCAAAATACAGATCAACATTGCGTGAAACATCTTTTTAGAGGATAGATAGTCAGATAGAGAATTGTCAAAATCTGTATCGCGAATTTTACCTG
Source organism: Neodiprion virginianus (assembly GCF_021901495.1). Lineage (NCBI taxonomy): Eukaryota > Metazoa > Arthropoda > Insecta > Hymenoptera > Diprionidae > Neodiprion > Neodiprion virginianus. The sequence continues at coordinate 5,140,915 of NC_060877.1, read as the reverse complement.
TAGATTCGTGGAGGGTAGCGAAGGGGATTAGTGCAGAGAAAACGTGTAGCATATCGCCTTAAATAATGCCCACCGCCACCGCAGACTTGAACAACCTTGTCGCACGTTACGAGTGACATTGATTGGGTTCCACGGACCCTTCTTCGAAATACCGATAACCTGTCAGGCACACAAAATCGCGGTAATCCTACAACGAAGGAGGTTGGAGCTCGTTGGCTTGCGAGTGTAAATGTGTACAATCTACATATGTATACACCCATTTTGGATCTGCGTATAAAATACCGCGTTTGGGAAAGGAAAAGAGCGTGGCAGCGATGGCGGCGGTAATTCCCACCAGGTTTTGTGCTGCAAAGGAGTAGAATTTAATTAAGGCAAAGGAGTAGTCGGATATAAGGATCTGCTGCCCGGAGATATTTAGATTTACGTCGACGGATTACTTAGTCTTGTATGTACACGTATAGATACGTATAAGAGTCAAGATTAATCCGAGACGAAAGTAGAAGAAGAGCCAAGTCGACGTTTGCTTTTTTGCAAACCGAGACAATCTTCTTTGAAAGAGAAGGAAGGGAGGAAGGAAGGAAGGTACGTACAGGGGACTCCTCTCCTTTTCGGGTTTCCGACACAACTTTAATAAAGTTACAACGCAAACGGGAAAAGGGAAGAGGGAGGGAGGCGGATTGCATGGGACCGAAAGCAAACGGAGGCTGAGTTTGACAGGTTAATAGAAACTCTGCTATGCGCGACCTTAAGCTGTGCGATAAAACCGAACCGCCTGTAATATTTAATACTGAATAACGCTCGAACAAAACTGTTGAATGTACGTGTATAATCGTCGTTACATTCCATTTCGACAAAAAATAAATAAAACTTCCACTTAAATGTATGTACATCGAATTAAATTGATGATGAAAAAAAAACAAAAAACCTATTTGGAAATATAATTAACAAAAAAGTTTTCTTATTTATCCATCAGGTGTGAAGTTTCAAGGAGTCAACTCGCTGCTGCCACCTATCGCCAAAGCTGAGAGAGCGCGATATACTTTAAAAGTATAGGTGTTAAAAAAAAAAAAAAAAAAAAAATGAGAGAGAATTACGAGTAGAAGAAAAACTAAAAACAAGAACTTCAAATTAAAACGAATAGCCGCGAGGTTATAATACACATCCACATGTACGTATATGTATACCTATATATACCTTTGCCGAATTTGCATAGGAGGTCAGCCACTAATTGGGTTTCGGGCGAGAAAAGTGGTTTTTTTCTCATGTTTTATTATTGTTATTATTACTGTCATTATTATTACTATTATTAGTTTTTCATCCCCAACTTTTTTTCTCCATTTCGCATATTTTACGTACGTAAAAATCTTACCATACAGATTTGTGAAAATTGCATAATACAAGATACAAAAATAATTATGATCACTTTCTACGGCGTGTTTCTATTTAGAAATAAAAACTTGACTCTGAAAACCGATTTTGTTTCATTTTATTTTCTGTCTACGCATGTATGTGCAATGTGCATACTTAAAATGAAAATGAATTTACAAGTAACTACCGTGTGCCTGATTGATTATTATTGAAAGACATTATTTTGGTAAAGTGAAACGATATTCAACAGCGTTGATGACAATGACGTTCGTTGTACGGTTATAATAATTAATTTATTAATTAAACCTGGCAACACGAACTGCGCATAGGCAGAAAATTGACGTATTGATCGATGCGATGCGGGTTGTATTACCACCAAAGCTGCCCGCGGGGTTAAACAAACTTTTTCTCGACTGAAATAACGAAAAGCGAGGTTGAAGGTCTGGTCGAGAGATGGCGGGCTGGTGTCTCTTCCGAATGGAATCGAAAGTTGATAAATAAATGAATAAGCGACGTGCGAACAAAAATGACGATGATGCTTTTTCCAAAATTCCATCGATATCGAAAAAATCCTTAATGGGTAATTTTTAATCTAGCCTATAGACGTGGATTCTCAGAGATGTCGGGAAATTTAGCAGCGAATCCAACGATTCGTCGAATCTGTCGCACCGAATTTTTGAATTTGTTTACTAGTTGGAAGAAAAAAAAAATTAAGACACAATTAAATAACAGCAACAACACTCACGTTATAGCGTGAAAAAGCTCCTGGCGCTGCTTTTCTTTCGCCTTGACGCTGCCACCTTCGGCCAGAGCGGTTTGAAGTTCGCGCTGAAGAACGGCGAGTTTTCGTCGCTCTGCTTCGAGGAGTAACGAAGTTACCTGTAATCACGTAAAGATGATTAAATAACGTATCGTCACATGGTGAAAAGAAGAACAATGAGTAAACTGACACGAAATAACCGCGCCATATGTGACAGTGTTTAAAATTGGTGCCGATGTAGACTTTAGAGGAAGAATTTTCGGGCCTGATTCGGAAATTTAGCACCAGATACGTATACAGTTTTGAATGTACACTAGGGTGTTCCAGAGAAAAATAATTAGCGGTTTTTCACCATGGCACCCCCTGAAAGGTTTTTTCAGGTTAAAAGAAATGTTCTATCAAAAGATGAGCGGTCTATGTTAAGTGGAAGACCGCGCCCAGTTGATATTTGAATATTATAAATTTTTTTAAACTTACGAAGCGTCGTGAATAAATTTTTTTTTTAATTCTTCCATCAATCATAATCTCAAATCAAGTCACAAACAAGACCCACACTTGTAATATCAAGTCTCCGGTTGATATTTGAAAAGTGTATCCGACGATTTTCATCATTAATTCAATCCTATAAAATATTTATAATTCAATATGAACTTTTAATTTATGAGAATAAGATTCCCGAACGATAGATCCTTGTGTTACGGTTCGTGATCGTTGGGTTGAATTTAAACGTCAGGAACGAAGTAATAATTGAAGTGCGACAACGTGTTTCTTGAGAAAATTAAAAAAAAAAACAAAATGTGGAAAGAAAGTAAAAAATTAAACGAGCGCGATCTTTCACACAACGTGAAACGCTCATCTTTTCGCACAATTTTTCTTTTAATCAAAACAAACTTTTTAGCGGATGCCACGGTGGAAAATCGTAAATTATTATTTTGTTTCTGAAACACCCTAATGTATACCAAATCGTAATCTACGTAAATTCACATCGAAAGATTTTTTACGCTGCAATAACAAATTACACTTGGAGAGAAAAAAAAAAAAAAAAAAAAAAAAACCACCAGGACCATCAGTTGCAGGCGAGTTTAATGCCTCCGAAAGCCAATTATGCAGAAGCCACGCGCAATAAAACCCTGACTGCTTGGCCTGGCAGCAGGGGGAGGAAAGATTGTTATCAGTGAACTGCGGCGGCAGTAGTAGCGGCAGGAAAGTGGGCTTCAAGGCGTAAACGCAATTATAAGTAGGCGTTCGAAACGATTTCTGTAGTCCATTCCTGGCAAAGTTCTTCTTCTTCTTCTTCTTCACTCACGTACATTTGTAACTCCCTGCGAGAGAAAATCCGCTGCTTATAAACATTTTAACGTACAGTCATAAATTCCTGTCTTACAAGCACGAGATCATCCCATCTACGCGTTATGTAATTATGCATGATAAGAAAAAGACGAGAAAGGGTTTCGATAGACTAATAATTGATATTATAACGTGGAGCTTGGGACTGTGCGCGGAAAAATATGTAATGTAAATTTTACATCTGTCGTTGTGAATACATGGACAGCACACTTTTTTGGAATCAGATCTACATCAATTTTGATAGATCTGCTTAAGCATATTGTATCTTTTACTATTAGTTTTGTAACCCTCGTTATCGGTTTTGTAAGTCTTGTCAGAATTGCTGTAGATTTATTCTACACCGTCCATATATTTGCCACAGTAGATGTAAGACCTACAACGTTTCTTTTCCGTGTGTAATTAACCAACCCCTGAAAACGAGGGTCAATTTGAACAAATTTGAGGAAACATAATTTTACACTTTGATTTCAGACTGACAAGATCGCGATTTCTTTCATTTACGATTAGCAATATTTTCAGGGCAATCAATTGACTATACAATGCAAGCTCTGTAAATATAATTCTGAGAGACGAAGATACCGGCATCATTTTTTCTCTCTCTCTCTCTCTTCCTCTTTATTCACTGTTAATGTAATATCCAGTGAAAATAATTACTCACGTGTCCATTGTAAATAATTACGCGTATATTAGTAGATGGGAAGAGCGATGAAAAATTCAAATAGCCAGGTAACAGTAATTACATATTATATTCATAAAGCGAGAAATACGAGTCTCTCGTAAATTTCCTTGTCTAATAAATCTTCATACCTCTGCCCAAATGCCTTTTCCAATTTGCTTATCTATTTTCATTCTCTATATTGCGCAGACGTGAAAACAATGCTAAGGCTTGTAATTTCAAGACTAAAATTTCTGATGACGAAAGAGTAGGAAAGAAAAAAAAAAAGACAGAGAGAGAAAGGGGAAAAGCAGTGCTAACTTATCACGGCATAAACGACTCACGCATATTACACCCTCCACCTGAAAGAACATTGTCATAACGACCGTCGCTTCTACTAATTGATGATTAAGTAACGACTAAGTCACGGCTTCTTGACTCTACAGCGGAGGCTGCCGTAACGTGAACACAAGTTACGAAATCGCAAATAATCTAAGATATTAGCATCGGCGTTGATTGGGGCAATTATGATTTCGCAGACCGGACGGATGAACGAACCTCTTTCTCTTTTCTCTCTCTCTCCGTCGGCTCTGTTTTACAGTGTCTAATCGCGTAACTGATCCCGCAAGGTACGCTTGCCCTGATTTTTCCTTACTATTATCATTTCTTGTTATCTTCCTCTGCCCCTATTTGTAATTGGTAAACGTAGGAGAGTTTTCAACTCCGTTAACGACGAGTTCACGTGACTTTAAACACCGGGCAACACGAGTTATCATTAAACCGGCCAGGCTTGCACCGACTCTCGACCCAATGTAATTGACAAGTTCGATTGGAATTCGATTTGCGATTAAAAATTCATTCTACCGGGCACTTTCCACACGTTTTTATCGATCGGACGTCGTACCGCCGACCTCGCACGCTTCTTGTAGAAAGTAGCGAAAGCCCGCGCGGCTCTCTCGAGACGCACCAATTTCGCGTAAAGCTCCGCATGTATACACGCGTTACGCGATTTGTAATGAGGGGAGGAGGACGAGAAAAATGTTCGAGGGAAAGAATGACGAGTGCCGTTGCCTATCGATGCACCAACGACGATTAAACGAGTGATCGAAAGAGAGGCAAAGATATTCGCTGCAATTTCGCAATTCATCTCCGAGTAATTGAATAATTTATCTTTCAGACGAACTTCGAAGCGTTAATGGATCGAGCATCCCTTTCACCGTCTTCGTATAGACAGCACAAGGTGATCGTGTTCGGTACTTTAAAGAGGTGAAATGTCCGCCGACTAAAATAACAAAAACTCTATAGTAGTAATAATAGCTACTAGCGTAGTCCAATTATTTTAAATGCAATTTGTGTTTTTCTCCATTTTTTTTTTTTTTTGCTGTTGTCCATTGCTGACGACAAACTTATCATTATATCATGTAAAAACTACAATTTACGTATGTATGTACTTGTGTTTTTTCCTTCGATTGTGGTATGAAAAAAAAAATCAATATTTATTCGCGTATCCGGTTTATACACACGGACAGGGTCGGATTTAAGGGAGGGCAACAGATGCTGAAGCCCCGGGGTCTCCAAAATATTAATTTTTATACAAAATTTGCTAAAAAATAGTATGCAAAATGTGAGAAAAATACCCTTTCTGACAAAAAAAAAAGTTCACCCATTTTCATAAGAGATTTTTTATTGATTTCAACGTGGAAGAAACTTTGTGACGGTGATAATGTTGTCTTTCCAATTTTCGATGTCAATGTATTCAAAATATTCCGAAATATCGAAAAATCATGGTTAGAAAAAATGTCCGGAAGAATTTTACGGGATTTTGAAACATGGAAAAACTGCTGTGACCAAGCTACGCTCCACGAATCTTCTGATTTGGTAAACAAAATTCGTTTCTTATTAGTAAAGTATCATAGAGGGACGGTCGGTATTCAATTTGGGAATGATCGGTCGAACGGTTAAGATTTTATGAATTTTTGAATTTAAAAAAGAACCGAATCGCCCCAACTTGCTTTCAAGATATCGTACTGATTTTTGTTTTTTTGTTTCACACGAGTACTGTCAAAGTAAGGTTGATATAAATTTTGAAAAAAATCGGTCAAGCGGTTCGGATGTTGCAAAATTTTGTATTTGGAATGTTTAAATTTGGTATTTGGTTTGTATTTGTCTCGGAATAAATTATTGGAACACTGTAAAAATGGAAATTGTTTACCTTGTTTGAAAAATAATTAGGGGCCTCCCACTTCTTGGTCGCCCTAGGGCCTGCACACGCACGGTGATTAATCAGGCAGAATTTTAATAGATTTTCGTGTATAATTGAGCAATCTGAATAATGTATTAAAATCATACACGAATATGTATGTATAAACCGCCATGAACTGCTTCTTGAATATTGATATCACAGTCTGCAATTATGTCTGTGCAGCGCAGCGGTGAGCTATGTACAAAAATTATATACTCGAAAGTAGTGCTCCTTGATATGTAGACATAACTTTTTTCTTGTTTCGTTTTTTTTTTCATCTATCTTTTGCAAGCGCAGTGAATGTAACCCACGGATTAAAATTGCCACGGGGCAAATCAGGTTCACTAGTAAAGTGTCTCGGAGTGCTGAACGCGAACGTTTCGTTAAAAAAGGAAAGAGGAAGAAAAAAAAACTGCAAAGGAAAACAAATATATTATATGTATACATGTTAGATTGGTCCAGAAAATGGACTATTTTTTTTCACAGTCGCACGTTCAATAGTTATGAGAAGAGGAAACAAGACGCCTGTGAAAATTTACACCCTCAATGTTGACATTTAGTGGTTCCTCAACGCCATTTTCTATTTTCCATTTGATCAACACGCGAAAATAGTTTTAGTTTCATTCTGAATTTTGTAGCTCAGTAGCGAGGCAAAGTACATGAATGACCGGTATACATTTTTGAAGGAAATTCCACGCTCTACAAAAAAGATCTTTTATAATTTTTTGATAACTCAAGTCTTTAAAAAGTTATTCGAGGTTAAAGTTGAAATCATGTAAAAAAATCACTTTAGTAAAACATTTCAACTACTATGAAATTGTGTCATTTAATTAATTCTCATCTTGAGAAAATTCATTTTCGACTAAAATAAGGTGCTTCCAAAGTAGAATTACATATATTACGTATTATTACTTGTAATAATTACAAAATAAATTAGCTAAATTAGAAAATCAATTGAATGACATGATCTTACAGTGATTAAAATGCCTTGCAAAAGAAACTAGAAATATTTTGTGATAATTCTAGGATTTTCGCTATTAATCAACTACAACTTCCTACAACGATTAAACGTGTGACTCTGATAAAAAAAAAATGGTCAATTTTTGTCGACCGGTCTTTGTATGCATATTTATTTATATCTCTTCTCCTTTTCAATCCACAAGTAAGAAACAATTATTATCGTTATTTTCATCCGAATTAACCGATACAGTTTCGTCAATTGACGATAATACGTTACATATACATATATTCATGATGTTCGTTGTTTTTCTCGTCATTAGTCCAATTCTTTCTCCTTCACGCAGCACGAATCAGTCCAGCTCTTTTGACGTAGCTGGTACCTCGTACCCACTTACAGGGACGTCGTAGCGCCGCCACCGCGGTCAAAATTAAGATCGTATCTGACCGGTATAAAGTATAGTTAGAGGGTGGCGCGTGCCCAAAGCTCGATACACGGTGTTCGTGAAATAGGAATGAATGATACGGCTGCGGCGATAAAAATGAATGATAATTATTATATCAAACGGATAAGGGAAAGGAAAAATCTTATCAACAACAATTTATCGTTCGTATTACAACATGTGCGTACCTGTAACAGCGTTGATTTTTTGATCTCATTTGTTTTTCTTTTACGTTCGGAGATAAAGTACCTACTCTATAACGTATTGTAATCCAAGTAATCACGTTACAGGAATGTTCGTTCTTGGAAAAAATTCATACATTTGTTAATCCAGGATTAAAATTTATTTTCACAAATTTAGCACGTCGTAAATGTTGCTGAGAATATGTTTTTTTTTCTTTTTACCGCATGATATTTTATCGTTTCAATCCGTGTCGGAGAATAACATACGGCCCGAGCAGTGATAATTAAACAACAACTCAATACAACTGTAATTTAATATACCTATAACTGTAATAAAAAGTGAAAATCACGGGTGCATCGGCCGTGACTAGATCGAGTTTATATCATAGTGCGGTGTGTGAATCGGTTGAAAAGAAACAGGGAATAATAAAAAATAAATAAGTAATAATAATAATAAATCAAAGCGCAATGAAAGAAAAATGACGAAATATGTTTACTCGGTCGGAGTTCCTGTGATTATTTCTAAACGGGATACCGCGTATAATGAGACTCGACAAATACGTTTTACACGTGAGGAAAAAGATTACACCGATGCAAGAAAAAAAGCTATCGACTCATGGTGTGCAGTAAAAAATCCGTAACAAATACCGGAACATTTCCAGGACATTCTCATGTTATTCGAGGACAATAAAAATAGAATATTTCCAGGGCACAAGAAAAATTCGAGGATTGTTTCGAGGACTTTTGATGGACAAACAAAATTCAAGAATATTTCCAGGACAACTGGACACCGTGTTGTAACTGTAAGAAAGCTAGCGGAATGGTTTTACTCGATTTTGGGCAAATTTAATCCCGCCGAACCCGCGTCGCACTCCGTAGACGGTCGTAAGGCGTTCTCGTAACGGATACCTGGCGTATCTTTACGCCCGATCAAATTAGATTAAAACCTTTATATCCCATGTATAGCGTACAAATTTGGCTCGAGTGAACCAGAATTCGTCCATCTTTATCCTGCGAGCGTGCAGATAAAAGACGTACGTCGTCGTGACTTTTACAAAAACGTTTATACTCGATATTGTACAGGCTTGACGCTCTATTTCCTTTCGCCAACTATACTGTAATTTATTGTATACGTGTGAAAAAAAAAATAAATAAATAAATCACAGGACGACATTTCTCTACAAACTGCTACATCGTAATCATCACGCGAGTTTGCAGGAGAAGGTGAAACGAACAACGCGGAATTTATACACCTACCAATGCAAAGAAAAAGAGGGAGAGAGAACTCGTGCAAAATACGGAGATCATGTGATGCTGACTTTCCTCTTTCAGCGTTCGTTTTCTGCAGACTCACGATCCGCGCTCCACTTTCATCGGTTTGAACGCGTCCTCGCGACTCCGTCTCGCACATTGCCTTATTTTCCTCTTTAGTAAAGCCATAAGCGCGATGTTGCGGCTGTAATCCTTATCCTCTACAATTTGAACACACATTTCGAATCCAGTCGCTCGCCGTTTATACATGCATTATTCACAAAACATTTACATCATGTATACCGATACAGCGTTTTCTCCGTTTTTTATACGCTCGCATCATTATCTCAATTCAGCTGGTTCGGAAATTATCACGAGGCTGAAGTTAGTATGACGTATAAGCTGTGGAAATGTCAGGTAAAAAATCGTTATCGCGCAATTTTAAAATGACTTTCAAAAAGTGGGCTTTGCAAAATATGAGCATATTTTACTTATCGCGATTTACTAAATTTCAGACATTCTTAAAGGTGCGTAGTAAAGATTTTTCCTACGCACGAATCGTTACGGTAACGTTACTAACTTCATCCACGCGAATTACCGCAGTTATAGGCGCATAGATTCGTTTTGCGTCCTGCAGCAAGCGTTCGTGAGATAAAAACTTCTTCCCCGGGTCATGTACGTTATGTTTTACGGTTGCGTCTCGCCACTTATGGTTTCTGTACGTTATTATACCTAAACCAGACAATGCATAGGTACATACAGACCCGCACATAGGCTACATAAAGTCGGCCGCAGTGCATCAGGGAGTGGCAATGTAAACGTAGGAAAATAAAAGGTTGACTAACCTCTAGCTGGACGCCAAATAGGTCTCTGGATCTCCCTGGTCGAGGCTGTTCCAACTCGCCCATCGCCTCGTTCCGTTCAACGAGACCCATGCTTTTATCACGAGTGACCTGCAACAATGAGGATAAAGAAAATAATCAATAACGAATTCCAGATTCGTTTTACTCACTGAGTCTAGAAATTGTTCGAGTTTACGGCTAAATCGAGTTCTGTCGAGAACGACGATTATACGTATAATCGGAATCGCGATGTCCTTGGTGACTAGGTGAAGTTGGGAGAATTTATTTGTTCACCATTCAACTGTAATTGACTTTCTTTCTATTTCTCACCTTCGATATTGGCGGACGTCGAGAAACCGGCGTGCTGCAAACTCGGGCTTCGATTACTATCTAACCGTCATTATCTCGATGTATACATGTAGATATATATATATATATATAATAAATGTATAATCTCTTTACCTATCCGGTATTATTAATCATCGTAAGCGCGAAGAGAAGCGCAACTCTAATCTCTATAATCGCACGGCGGAATTGTACGATTCAATTTCGTACGGTCTCTGATTGCATCGGGTATACTATGCCACAGGTACATATATACCTATCAGGTAATATAACAGGACAGGTCGCAAATACGCGATCTCCTCCCATACTGAATTTACTTTCGAGCAATAAAGGTCCCCCTGCACGTACGCCTGGTACAGTTCGAAACACTACACATTGCGTCGCGTAACAGCTCAGGTAGAATCGAGAAAAAATAAAGCAATGTGCCAAGCTGAGCATGCTTTCCGAGACCTGCTTTTCACTACTCGAATACGGTGTCGATTATGCGATGATTAGATTCATCCTTTGATCGTGGTTATACAGGAAAATGATACGGACTCGTCGTTCGTTGTATCGGTGATAAAATAGGCGGGGATTATAGTATTTCTTCCCAATCAAGGCAAGAGTTTTTTAAAATCCTTTAATTGCTATTGTAGCATATCATCTACATGGGTGAAACAGATATTTTTCAAAATAAATATCTTCTTCAGTTTCAATCCCAAGGTTCTGAAGTAATTTGACAAGTATTAACGCACTCGAAGGAAAGTTTTCACTGAATAATATGATTTTAAAATCTGTTTGTTCAGATATGAAAATTAAAAAACTCTATTTTTATAAAGTTTAATTTTTCGAACATTTTGTTTGAGAAAAATGATTTTCTTCAATGGGAAATACAGGTTAACCCCGGGCTGAATTCTGATACGTTCGATGTAGCTAATCGACTCATATTATATGGATAGGTACGTTTCTCAGCGAGGTGGAGCGTGGCTATATAAGCTCGTTAAAGAGAGAGGTCATTGCCGCGCGTGGTTATTGAAATTCATAACCGTGGAATAAGATTACGTATTGTGACGGTGGGATACGTTTCCCTGAATAAGTTGGAATCGAGTATCGCGGCATTTGGGAACGACGATACCGGCGAGGTTGTGCAGATTGCAAAATATATCTTCTCATACACGCAGGGATTATGTACCTACGTGTACGTACGTAGCCGAGTGCAATGATGGACCATAATATAGTTTCGAAGAGTATAAGTCGCAGTCCGCCGTTAACGATCTGTATCTAAATACCGTTATCGCGGTAATATCGCTAGTCAAATCGCGTTAAAACTTTAAGTTTACCGCTTTGAATCCACAGTTCAACCTGGAATCGCAACTTTTCTTATACCGCTGCCCAGCTTCGGAGAGTTAGACGAGAGGATTTGCCGTGGTGGAATAAAAAACCGGCTCGAAACGATTCAGGAAGTGAGGCAGATTGTACCAAGAGATGAACAGGATCGAGATCGTCGCCTTCCCATTTCCGGTTCACCAACCTCCTCGCTCCGTAATTGTTAACCCCTGCGGTCACCGTTAGGCAAATTTTATCGAATCGGTGCAGCTCTTTTCCGGGAGGACGGAAAAACGGTGAGCTTTAAAAGTGAGGGGCGTAGTAAGCAGGAGAAAATTACGGCTAAGCCGAGTTGAGGTGAGCGTTTTCCTTCGAGTATAACGTGCTGTTTGCCATAACAACGGCGTGTAGCAACAAACCCGAGTGTCAGGTGAACCGTCCGGCCATCGAACAGCGCCATTGCCTTGCCGCAAAGGTAACGAAGCTGGCACACGGGGTGAAGATTTATCGGCATAGGCTTACGGAATATTCCCTAAAAAAATTCAAGGAACGTTACTTTTTCACGGTTGCTTAAATCTTGCGATGCACACTTCGTATGTATGACACCGGTGTCACACCGAGGTGGCTGGTGATCCCACATCAAAAATCTGCATTGCCTAGAAACGGAGAGAGATATCGATTCGAATAACTTGAAAAAATTCTGGGATACTCTCAAGCTATGATTATCACGGCGAATTAGTTATATTTTAGCAAAATGAAATTTTGAATGTGAAGGAAAAAACAGATTCACAAAACAACAAAATACAGAAAATTGATCCTTACTACTCAAAACATTGTAACTCACTGAATTTTCAATTCAACTCGCAGGACACGGATATTTGAGAGAAAAAAAATACGGAGGTACTGCGCGATGAAAAAAAGTACTTATTTGAGCGAGTAAAGCTGAATTTATGGAAAAAAGAATGAATCAACGATTTTTGCGATATTTCATTACTTATCTTGGATCAAATGATATCATTTTGGAATATATTTCATACAAAATTTACGGTGAAGATGCCTCGGGGTCGTTTTGACCCCGGCGTCCAGCGTGATTGTTAATTAATGAGGACACTCGTTGAAAGTTGTTACAGCTGCAGTACCGACTGCATCAGCAATTGAAGACGAGTGAAATAAAGCCGGTGCGGCAAGAGAGTGGAAAGAAAACAAAAAAAAAAAGTTTCTACTTGAGTAACAGATTTAATTCCGCGCGCATCTCGTAAGTATTCAGAATCTTGTTAACGCCGTAACGCGTCTATGCGGAGTTGCACATAATTAGGTAACAATTAACGTGCCGTCACTATCCCACGTTAAAAGCTTCTCGGCTGTTTTGTCAGAAAGGTAAAGATCAGCATTCCACGAGCGTTCCGCAGTCTTGAAGATGCACGCCACGATTTGCCTACGCTGCAACAGCTTTTCAAACTCCGAGGCCGGGTGTATAACCCGAGTGAATAACGCACCTAGGAGCTTGCGATTAATTAAAAATAATTAACCGCGGGTAATTTCTCGCCGCGTTTGTAACGGTAACGGATATATTCTCGGCCTACGTGAATAATAGTGCATTGTCCTTCGGAAACGGCGCGATGCTGCGAACAGCCTACGCTTGCGGGTACGATACTCTCATCGTCAACTGCACGGACGAACGTGTCACTCTCGATGCCGCGGATCTGTGCGAATTTGTCGCGCGGCAATTCCGCACTTCAGGAATCACCGACCATTCTTAGGGTTTAAAGGTAGTGGAGTAGGTTCTGTTTCAATGCAATACTAGACCCTGCTTTGATGTTAAAAAGTTTGCTGTTGTAGAAACCAGAACGGTATTTTGAATTTTAAGGAAAATAACCTGTTTTCTCCAACATTTATTGTAAATAACAACTCAACCAACTTCAGTTTCGCATTTAAATCAGTTTTATTCAAACATTTCGACAAAAGCAAACTTTAACCGATAAAACTATTTTTACTTTTATAAGTTCAATGTAGGACTTCTAGGTTCAATTTCCTTCAAAGTAGGTTTACACGAACCTTAGAAGAGTCAAATGTGGGCGCTAAATTTCGACTCGAGCTGTGACGACTTTCGTCTAAATCAATGCTTCGATAATGTTTGTTCTCCGTGCATGCTGGAACATCTTTTTGTGAAATTTACCGGACCTCAACATTTACTCGGACAAAAGTAGGTATACGCAAACAGATCAATACTAACGAGTCTACGAGGCGTACAAACGTACCTGTAAATATATATATATATATATATATATGCTTGAAAGCGGCGGTGTAACCGAGGTGACGAAACGTTAACCGAGGTAGAGAAAGTGAGACAATTTTTTTGCCCAATTTTTTTCGTCGTTATGACAAATTTGACTGACACCACGTGCGATATCTGAGAAGAAACTTTGACCGACGCCGTTCCATCGCAGCAGTTTCTACATCTTCAACGTTTTGAAAGTCGAGATTTGTCGGCACTGATTGTGAGTAAAAACGGCTATTATCATACGAATCCATTGAAATTTCACAAAAAAAAAAAAAAGTTTCTGCGCATTACCCGAAACAAATAACCAAAAAATTTGGCCAGTGATTCGTGCATCGTGTTCTTACAAAAGACCACCGACCAAGTTTTGTGAACGGTCTCTTCAAAGTGAACGATATGCAGATTGTTATTTCGCCAGAAAACAACGTTCGTACTTTTTACCTAACTTGAGCCATGAGAGAACATATGTATGAGGAAAAATATAATCTTAAATGTAAAATGACCTCGGATCGAAATCTGCAAGTCCAATTTTACAAGAATCTGGAAATGATGATGAGTAGAGAAAAAAGAAAAAACCAGTTACTGGGAGTCGGAGACTGACATACGACGACAGTGAATATTGACCTTCATGTTCAAAGCACCTGCCACGTGTTTGCCGGTTGGCGATGTGAAATAATTTTGATTGCACGACGACCACGTCCGGTTTTCCACTTTTTTTCTTCTCTCTTTCCCTCTCTCTCTCTCTCTCTCTCTCTGTCTCTCTCTCTCTCGTGTAATACCCACACGGAGACGGCTCGTGTAGGTCGTCGTAGGTAGGTGGTGTAGTCAATGGCCGCGGTTGCCGTGGAAACGTGGGACGCCAAATTCCACAACAGACGTGACCTGGCCCCATTACGCGTCTTCCTTGGCCAGCCTCATTATACCAAACTGGCCGACGCGGGGGGCTCCATGAAGGAAAAGGTGAAGGGGGAACCCCACCTGGCGCAGTCCGTAACGATCGGGCAATCAAAGTGTTGAATTTCATTTCGATCAGACAAATAATGAGAACATCGTCGCGGGTGCCTGGCATTGCGATCTTTGGCAGTGGGAAAAGTTACGCGGGGTGGCCGCAAATTCCATGACGTTTCCATGTTTTCACCGAAATTTTCTCAGCTCCAGCAAGTTAAGAAAAATACAATGTACAAAAAAGTCAGTTTAAGCCAATTTGTTTTCTCGACAAAAACAAGTAAGCTTGTTACCTCAAAAAATCGTTTCCAACTCCCATGACAGAAAACATCTGACAACTCCAGGTTTTCCAGGTGCGTAGCCACCCTGGATATCTACACGCTCACTTCTTTCCGAGTATGAATCAGTGAAAATGCACTGGCAAAAAATCAGTGCGTACACACTGACGATTCGATGACTTTTCACTGATTTCCACTATAAATATACACTGACTTTCTAACCGATTCACATTCAGAGAAAGTTCCAACTTCAAGATGCAATTTGTCTGAAATACTTTTCCGTAGTACCTACAATGACGAAAATCATTGACACATGAACGGCCGACGCTTAGTCGTCGAGAAACTGATTTTCTTTTGTTAATAATCGTCATTTATCGATGCTCTCGCGAAGAAGTTCTTGCCACTCTAATGGGTAAATAATATATCATTTACGTTCGGTTCGTTGCGTTTGGTGCGGTAGATTCATTTTATTATATTATCTTTGTCATGTTCATGCTCCATTTCCGAGACGTTTAAAAATGGCCGGCTTTCTTTCTCCACGTAATTGCAGACGAACCGATACGGATGTAGTAAATATCGGTGATCAAACACGAGTTATAAATAAAAATAAAAATAAAAATGTATGACTTTAACCGCACCGGTTTTCACCTCGTTGACTTAGTTAGTCTGCAGACGAATGCCGATCTTCGCATACAAGTATGTAGGTGAATTAGACACGCGTTGACTGCTTAACATCGTCAACTTCCTAGGCGACTATGAATATTTATACAATTAATTCTTGCAAAGATGTGTATATATATATATATATATATATATATATATTATATTCTCTTCCTCCGCTTTTCCCTGTCTCGGCAAGCTGACATCTCGACCCAGTGCTCTCTGGGTCAATGGTCGTTGTTTCAATGTCCGACACCGCAGCTCCATTTGCCTTCTTTATAACGTTCAGCATACAAGCCAGCTCTTGTCGTTAAATGCTATCCAAATTTGTAGTTGATTTTAATGGTCAATTTTGACTGACGACGAATCAATCACTTTGGCGCGGATTAAAGTGTGCCGTTTTTCTCTTTTTCGTGGCACTGTTTGTCATATGTAACAGCTGAAACAAGTATCTACTGTGAGAGGATCGATTAAACGAGGTATTATTAATGCATCGTATAAATTCGAGTCTCCAAACTAGTCACGATTTTCATCAAGCATCAACGTTGCATACGAATTACATACATTTCTTACAAAACTATTCTGTCGAATATACGAACTTGAAATTTCTCTTACATCTTTCAACTTCCTACTGACCCGCTGGACCGAGAAGTCCGACAAGCATTCAAATACGTCTAGTCGATCGTAAATTGAGAAAAAAGTACCGTTTAGAATCACAAAAATCAATATATCGCTTCTCCTTCCCACCGGGAAAGTCTCGAGATGATATGCGACTTCCGAATGGCAACGGTACGTCAAAAACCTGTTCAATAAATAATTTGGTGCACAAACGCGTAAGTACACCATCGTCGTACCGACGAGACGTTGCCTAGAATGTGAAAAATTTTCATTGCTTCGACGTTTAGGTAGCTATCCACCAAACATAGCTATACCAGCGTACAAAGTCGGAGCTAGGTATAAAACAGCTGTCAAAGAAGAGGATGGGAAGAATAATGGGGGGAGTGGGGGAGGGAAAAAATGGAAACGAAGCCGTTGGGTAATGGCTGACGGCCGTTGGCTGTCTGGCCATCCGGCTGCATGGCTGTGTATTACACGTCTGCTCGTTTCCCTTTTATTTGACCGTTACCAAGAGACCGAGCGGCACGGGGCGTATGAGGCTTCATGACCGATTAAAGAGTTTTATTTTTCGTTCCGTTCCCGCAGCCGCATCGGCAAAAGCCGCGTCTCTGCATCGGGACGAAGGCAAAGCGAATGTAGGAGGAGGTACGTGACCGCGGCCAGCGCAATGGAAAGTAGTCTCCGAGTCGTCCGTCCAGCTCCTGCCTCTTTCTTCTCGCGGCTAGATCAGCGGCTGCTTGGCCGTTCGAACATGAGTGTACGTATACCTACTGACGCCTGCAGCCTAGCCTGCTTCTGAGCCAAGTGGGTCAAACACAACAAATCGGAGCGGTTCCCTTGACCTAGGAAACTCGTCGTCCGTCGCACGGCATTTTGAAGGATAACGAACGAACGTGCGGGTTACGATAATTGGGTCGAGGGAACGGTCGTTGGGTGATCCTTGTTCTACTAGACCTCATCCAGTCTCGCGTCCCTTTGGTACCCGTTACACGATCTCTTTCGTTTTTCTTCCTCGCAAACACTTTCGTGCTCTCTTATAACGCAGCCTCTCCACCCTTGTTTTCGGAGCACCCTGGTAGGTACAAATGTCGAGGCGGTATAATACAGCCATGTTCGCCTTCATGGTCTCCGGCCCCCAATCAGGTGACTTTGCGACAACGTCATTTAAATGCCAACGTGATATACACCGAGGGGAATACATATCTAGACGTGCCTTAAGGCCACCGGCGAATTACTATCTCTGTTCGATTCTCACAAATTTCCTCGCATATGTCGGGAGTTGTCCATTATGTTATTACTTTCCAACAGCTGAAATTACGAACCGCAAAGTTACACAGGCCAAGAGAACTTCGATACTATACGTGTAATAATGATCGAAACATTGCACGTAGTTCAAAGAATGAGACCGAGATACCGAAACCCTTATCGGTGTTTTGAGGTTCTCCGGAATTCTGTCACGTGATTCAAAATCTAAGCAAAGAAGAAGATATTTTCGCGTAAGAAACAATAGCAATTATAGGTATATATAGTCAAGTTTAAAGTGCAGCGCCGCGTGATTTAAATGTAATTGATCCTGACATTTCCAAACCAATTTTCCACGCCAAGAGTTTCGACTCTTTGTATTAACTATAATATTTTATTTGTGCAAGAGAAAAACGTGTAACATGGTAGATGGTATTTCGGTCATAACGTTCCAAATTACCTTTCGATCGAACATAAGTGCAAGATTTTTACCTCGGTTGCAGCGATATTTCGACATCAGTACCGTGTTTGGAAATCGAGTGCTATCGTCGCACGACGTCGGTTCGGTCGGATAAGAAAATCGTTATTCATGCAGACTTGCTAGACAAGTGTAGATAATTGTTAAACTGACCGATCAAACGACACAGAGAGATTTGTCGGTGAGATTCCCAAGCTCGAATGTTTCCACGTAACACGTCCATATAAGCTCTGCGCCTATCCACGTACCAACACAACCACAACGCGGAGAGACGCGTGATTCGTTTGGTCACAATGCGTCGGTATAAGTACGCCGTATATGCATATAGAGAAAAGCTGGTTCGTGGAAGGAAGTTTTCTATCGATTGCTAGTAGAGTTTTGAGGTCAGGGCGCTGCGCCAACACTGCGGGAACGTCTGCGAATATACCTAGCCATGCAGGTTCGCGTGTCGTTCCTCAAAAGCGAACAACTCCTGCCTGTCGTGGTTTCGCGAGTGTTGGTGTTGCTGGAAGTCCGCATGAAACCACCGCACAGACACAGTCCTGAAGCTCGACGATTAATCAAACGTAATTAAAGCCTCCGTTTCACGCCAACGAACCACCGCCGACTCGGATTCAGGATTTTTTCAACCCCCTCGACGATGATTCTGAATCCCAGCGCGGTTTTGTGCGAATCGTTATTTCTCTTCGCTCGTCGGGCCCGTCGCGTTGATCGTCGATTCCCTTCCTCGAGAATTTCTTTCCCCTGGACGGAGCATCCGGAGATATGTATACTTTGTCTCTGACTCGGACACGTGGTAAGGTTCGCAGACCTCGCGCAGGAAGCGAGCATCAGGTGTTACAGAGGCGACCCACCACCACCACCACCTGTCTTACAGACTAAGGAGTACCCGTGAATCTTGTTACGCGAGTTCGATTTCCATAGTCTTCCGTTGCGCGAGTTAAACGAACGCAGTTCCGCATACAACGAACAATAATTCCGTTAATTGATATTCCCAACATGATGGTGCAAAGAATTTTATTTTCACGAGGTTGAAGTTAGTAACGTTAACGCAACGATAAAGAATCCGAAGAAAAAATAATTATTGGGGAATCTTAGGACATCTTTCAAGGATTTGACTGTTAAGAATCAGTGTATATTTTGTTGTTTATAACAATTTACTGAATTTCAGAAAGTCACAGAGTTGTACGAATTAGCAATTTTTCCTAAACATGAATCTTTACAGTCATCCTCGTGAGTTTTCATGAAGAGCCCATCGTCGTTACCTCAAAAATCTATAAATATGATGAAACCGCAGAAGTATCCTCAAGAAACGGTTTAATCACGAGGTAACTAGTTTACCACATCAGAATTGCCGATACCTAAAGACTGCCCTAAAATATATAAAAACCTGAACGATGCGGAGCCCGACCGAGGTGAACTTTGAGGATAGAACAAAGTGTTTCCTAACACTGTCACACTGCAAGCTCTGAGGGTGGCTGACCTTTAAAAGCCATGGAATTATAACATTTCTTCCGTAAAACAATCACGCAGGATGCGCTGCACGACTCAGCGTCAGTCTTCGGCTCTGCGTACAGGCGTATAAGGTATAATACACCTATGTTATAATACTGTTCAGGGTAGATACTGCATGTGATATACGCGGGTCGTGTACCTAACCCAGCCATGGAATTTTCTTATACATGAACCGAGAAACGAGGTGCGGGCTGCTCCGCAGCGACGAGTTTTTGTCCTTCGTAGCCGCTCGACGCGATGATAAAACACGCGTACAGTGAGAAACTACCCGAGTTCTCACGGGAGCGTACGTATCTGTAACACGACCTAGAGCCGTGTCCTGCAACGTCCACGTCGTAACCTTCGACCTCTTTGATCTCTCAGCCCCCTCGACAGCCTTTCGACAACTTTCTCACGTTCTCCTCGCGATCACGTTTAACCCAGGGGGTCGCTACTTCAGACGCCACCTTTCCATAGTTAAGAAATTTCGTGAAAAGTCAGCGGGTCTCCGGTGGAAGTTGCCTTTTTTTTTTTTTTTTTTTAATAACTCTTTCAAGGGAAATGCCGTCTTCTTTCCTATGTAACGTAACGATTATATCTCAAGGCACGAAAAGCTCTACGACTATATTCAATTTGGCGATCAAGCTGTACTCGTTTCAAACAATCTCTCCCCAACATCTGTCTATCCTACTATAAAAAAGAATCCAGAACCTACAAATTTCGATCAAAAGTATCCTGAGGTTAGTAATAATTTTTAAACTATATTTCTCAACGCCAAAAACTTCTAGTGAATATCAATTTTATAACGAATTATGCCTTATTTACTTCCTAACGTAAAGAATTCTCTAACGAGTCATCTCAAATCGAGCTTAATTTCGTCAATAACAAAAGCGAATAATTCATATCTCATATGCAATAAACGACCGGACCTAATTTCTGAATTTTTCTTTATACCGTACGCGAAGGTACGAATGATCGTTATCCACTTGTAAAAATGCGTATTACAGTGCACGTGACGTATTTGTGTATAGATGTACGTGTGAGGTACATTATACATGGAGGACAAACGTTAAATCGATACAACCTCCGGAGAAAAGGTAACAAAAAGGTTCATCAATCATTTCACACCGAGTTTCCCTCGCACACTCAGCTAGACAGCTAGCTACCCGGGATATTCAGGTTATATAGCAGCCCGAATTGGCGTTACCTACAGTACCTGTTCTGTCCGCCCGTATCCCACACTTCCAAAACCGCGGAGAATCCAATTTATTTACGCCTCGATGATAGCATATCTATACATGCAGCGTGTTACACTAATTTATACTGGCACAAAATCAATAAAAACTATTTTCAAATGCGTATGCCGCGGTTATTTATAGTCGTTGAACCCCCGTTCTCGACCTTCGAGAAATACAATTGAAGAAAAATCGAGTTCAAGTGCAAAAAAGTACAACAGTAGAGATAACTTTGCTATGAAAAAGCGAGCACCAATTTCCCATTGCGGTAAACGCTCGATATCTTTCCATATTCGAGTAATTCTGAGAAAGAACAAGTTAATAAATTATAATAATTGAAGAAGCTTGCTTCTTGACGTTGAAAACATACTAAACCATGTTCAGGGTGCGGAAGAGTTTCTGGCAAATTTATGGAGCTTCTACTCTGCTGCATAACTATTTGATTATTATACCGTTGTCGTCGTATTAGTTATTATTGCGACTACATCGAGCGATGAAAGACGTCGAGAAAGGCAGGAAATCAGAGCTTTCAACGAGTCGCAACCCCTCCGATTGTGAGACCATATTTCTGGTGGTGCGGGGGTAGAGGAAGGAAATTTACAAAGGTGCCACGTTGTAGACTAAAGTGCCAGTCTCGTGCTCGGTTGTAAGAAAGATAATAAAAAAAAATTCAAGAAGAATAAAATTACAAAAACTGTATTTCCGAGGAACATTTACATCGATCAATAGTGCCCACAGCGCGGTGTTTGCCCTTACGTCACCACCACGTTTTCCGCAGGTTTATTCTGCTTATATTATATTACAAGGTACAAAAGAACAACGAGTATAATCCTCGCCTGAGCAAATGACGAGCTGAAAGCTCGATCAAATGGTAGAATTTTTGTAGAACGAGAAGATATTTTTTTATCGATTTTTCGTCATCGGAACGATTTGAAAAATCAATGTTCAGCGAGTTTTAAACTGTACACTGAAACTGAAAAGAACGACGCAAGTCGATTCCTTCAATAGCAAAAATTCCATACAACTCTGGGCGCATAACCCAGTATGCTCGATTCGATGCAACCACATAGGTATGACATTTCGAGTAAGAAATTGGCAATAGTTATTGAAAATTTGCGCACCTTAACGTAAAGGTTAGTAAGGTTGAGTTGGCGCAAAAGTCTACAGAGCAGCTATATGCGGCTGAAGCAGCAAAGCAGGAATGACGCAAAGCAAACTATTGATCCATGGACAAAGTCACGCGATTCCCTCGTAGAACGCTTCAAGCCTTTTCTGCCTTGTTTCATTTTTGCTTCCCTTTCTTTCTTTTTTCGCCGGTTTTTCTTCATTTTTTCTCCCTAACTTCTGCCCCGCAGTTTTAAACGACAAGAACAACGAGGCGCGGCGCTCCCTCACCCCACACCAACGTAATGATTGTACCCTCGAAGGAGATGGTTCCAAAATCTTTGAGAGTGAAAAGTACTCGAGGTACAATCGACCGATGTTCTTCGTTCAGCGATGAGCAGCAATACCCGCGTCAAAAGTAATTAAACGAGTAATTTTTTATACATACCTATTCACCCGTTCAAGTGGTAAAAACCACCCCTAAAGTTGAATTCCAAGAATCGTCTATTTATATGATTTCTGGACAAGAGGAGTTGCACCCATGATTTATTGGAACCAAACTTTAGGGTTGGTCTCTGAATCTCACAAACAGCCGAATTGACGCTTAAAACGAAAAAGAATACATGTCTAACGTTAATTGATGTACTGCAACATGTCGCGTAACGAAGTAAATCAGCGAGTTAAGTACACCTCAGGTATTTTGATTCTATACCAGACTCCCCCTACAGCTCTGCAGCACTTCATCGGTGAGAATGGAGCCAGAAGATATGATAAAATGCAGGAATTGAGGAAGCGGCGAGTATAAGCGCAGGGGGAGCGTGGCTCTGGGCGTGTGGCCCAGGTAGGTCACGCGAAGAATGGGTGGAGAAAGTCCAAAAATAGTCGAAGGCACTGATAAGACCTTCGTAGGGCGACCGCCTGGCCTGACGGTGCTGCGCCGCGGCGATGGCAGGTGATAAAGCTTCTTTCTCTCTCCCCCCCGCCCTGCCCCTGCCACTCTCCTCGCCATCGACGGAGCGCAACCCCCGAACACCGGACGTCGGACGCCGGACGTGGAAGTGGAAGTGGAAGCGGGGCCGGAGAGTGAAATAAAGGCGAGGTCATTCCAGGGTGATATTACCGGCAACCTAGCGATGCCGAGCCTGCATGCATGCGCGTTTGTTTGCCACCCTCGTCGTCGGCCTCGCGCCTTCGGAGAGACGGAAAGTTAATTAGACGAGAAATGGCGCAAGGGTTGATCCGAAGCGGTACCTTCTGAATAAATTTAACGCCGCGACTGTCGCCGTTAGAACCAATGATGATCGAATGACTTGGACTGTGTACTTGGAGTGTCCGTCCTGCGCAACGTGTTCAGGTATCCACTAGCCACATCACATCGAAACAAAGATTATCGTTTGTACGAAACTTGACCCATCGAACTTTGTTGAAAGTCGCGATATCAGTCAGGTCAATAGTGCCGTCATGTGACCGTAGAAATAGTGGAAATTACCGTGTCGAGTCAATCCATGAATCAAGGTTGATTGGGAGACACTAACTACAGAACTATCATGGGTACACCATGTTCGTCTCTTGACGCGTAACAGCTTGTATCGTGGCGACAATTATTCATTAACCACGCGAGTCTATGTTTCGCGGAAAGCATGAATAGTTGAATGCTTGTTTCCTGCGTATCAGGACGAAGGAAACGAGCAAGGATTCAGCGTCGAAATCGAATACCCGTGAAAACCTCCTCTCTCGGCGTGTCTCGCCATTTCCTTAATTTCTAGCGGAGCTTCTATAACCCGGGGCCGGATATCAATTAACCTGATTCCTGGTGTATCCGCCCTCGCCTCATCTCCGCAGGTCCTGATCTTCAGCTTCAACGTCCTTTTCTCGCGGCGCAATCTCTCCGGGGAAAAAGGCTCATCGCCGGGAAGTAATTACCCGAGAAAAGTTTGCAGTCAGCTCCGTTAGTCGCGTGTCCATCCACGTATCTCTCGGTCTTGCAGCCCCGTTTTTAACGACGCGTTGCGGTACAAGCCGATTACGACCGCCTCGCCGTTGGGGTAAAGAGAATCAAGGGGTGGAGGTAAAAATATAGAAAGAAGAAAAAATCGAAGGGCCACAATATCGAATTTTTAAAGAAGCAGAAACATGTTTTTTATAGAGAATTTCAAAATTTTGAAAGGAAAATTGTGGGACGGTAGAAGAATAAAAAGAAAACAACACAGAATGCCAAACTCTAGAATCGTCAGAATTCCCCTCCATAATATAGAATCGTATACAGATTCTCAATTTTCTGTCCGCGAACTTCCCACTTTTTTAAATTCTATGAAATTTGGATATTCTGGTCCTTCCGTCAATCGATAGTTCCAGTTTTTTATCCCACCCGAATCAAGGGATCACGCATCGAATCCCTGCGGCTCGGAAAATTTCACCCGACATATTATACCTACCGCGCGTCCATTATAATGTAGTTTCGAAAAGACACCTTCTTCCTTATTCTCGTTCGTAACGGCGGCGCGGCTACGGCTCAAGTTGTAAGGGTGGTTCTTCGCCTGCTTGTCGGCTTGAATGGCGTGACTGACTACATTTACGATCAATACGCTAGGCTTCGAGCCAAACAGTTGTTAAAAGTCACGGTATATATTATTGTATACCTATGCAGGTTACCATGTAGTTTCGCTGCACCCCGTGGTACACGGCTATAGGTATACTTATCCACCTATACGTCCAATATACTTTATGTCTGCTGCGTAAATCGGTGAGGATAGGGGAATAATTGTGCGGTAAAATCATCGGATTAACGATTGAGGGTGTTTTTTTTTTTACAAAGAATAGTCTTGCAAAGGGTGAGATCACCCGTTTCGCCCATCTTTCTGATCTAGTAGTCGTCACAGATAAGAAATGCATAAAAGCTTTCGTGTTTTACAAGAAAAGTAAGGCTGCTGCGTCAGCCAATATTATTGTAAGTTTCTTCGTTAATCCGACTAGTTTGTAATAATTAAGTACTCTGAAACTCCACCCTCGTCAGGTTAAGGGGATTAATTTTTGTCTCATATTCTGCACTACCCTGAAAAAAATTCCCTGGTATTCCCATGGAAGTAGAATATCCTCCGGATTTCCTGCAGCCTTTGATCATATCCACCTTAATTTCACACGAAGTTGAAGCTAGCAGCCAGGATTAGCAGCCAAACGGTCCGATATTCGTTTGAAGAGGGTAGTGAAGCCCGAAAATCAAGATTTTGTGAAATAGCTTCGACCCCCAATACTTTTACAGAATTATGAGGATAAAATTGAACTGCATCTTGCTATTTCCAAAGATTTTAACACATTTGGCCGCTAACTCTGGCTGATACCTTCAGCTTAATTAATTTCACCGTAAAAATCTTAATTATTAGAAATATGGCACGGAATTGACGTTAAATATTTACGTTCGAACCGGGAGATGATGCGCATTATGTACCTAGAGATCACGGAATGGGCATTGTACGACATAATCGTTTGATTGAAAATTGCGAATTCGGTTGAATCTGAATATAACTAGGCATGAACCGCTGTCGCAGGTTACTATTGCCATAACAAATACGCGATAACAGAAGACTGGAACGCATAAAAGCAACTTTGACAATGGGGAAGCATTCAACAATGCAGCTCGATCGGTGATCCTCTCTGTTGAAATTGATGATGTACCTACGTATGTACGTACGCAGATCTACAGGTACATCTATGCGAAGGTATAACGCTGCGAACCTGCGGAGGCTTCCGACGTCACTTCCCATTTCCGCCTAGATCACGTGTAATCGTATGGGACGAAAACATTATACCTGTCTACATATACGTTTATGTATATACAGCGTCACGAAGCGAACGGTGGCGATGTCAATTTTACATACCTGCGGCATGTAATATGTATGTATGTATATGGTACAGGATGCCTTATACATATCCCTCCGAATCCCTGAACTACGCCGACAGCTTGCAGGTGTACGAAGACGGATCTCCGTGCACGCCGCGCGCGTATAATGCAGAGAATTCAACATTCAAGATTATACCGATCGGATACGATCCCGTTCTCCTTGTAGTTTCGATTATTCTATAAAATTTTTCCAACTCTTGGACCGTCCGGCAGGCATAAATTCCGGTATATACTGCACGGAACGATCGACTTTGCCGATCTCGAATAACCTGCGTAGGTGAATAATTCATTTTTAAGAGAAATTACAGGTATGCGCGGGGAAATGTGGTTAATTAGTGTTTATATCTTGCAGCTATCGGAGCAGATGTGCAGCATTTATGATCTGATGAATGTGTATCTACGCTATGATCGAAGATGTAAGGCACGAAAAATATTTGAGACTCAGAAATACCGAGGCGATACTTTATCAGCCCATTAGCTTATTCGACGAGCGAATTGAATGAGTCACAGAAAGAGCGGTGAAAAACCTTTTCTGCTTCCTCGTTTCGTTTTTTTTTTCTAGTCAACGTTTTTTATAAAACGACCGCATTACATTTCCACCTTGATATCGCGATAGAAATTATCTTACAAGAAGAGCGTACATGGCACGATAATCAGAGTTTAGCCAATTCGATCCTTCTGGTGTGAAAATTTGTCCAATTCGAACGTAAAATTGCTTCGGAAATTGGAAATGATCCTCTCTTACGAGAAGGAGAAATTAATGAAATTTGAGAAAAAAAGATGCTCGTAGCCACCGAATGCTGGTAAAAACAGCTACCTATGTATGTACCATAGTTACACAGGCGTCTAGGTATACAAGTAGGTATACAGGTATAAAGTATCTAGATTGACTGTTAGCCTGTGTGTACACGTGGGTGCTGGCATGGCAACGGGGTCGATAGATACTGCAAACATTGCCTCCTGTATTATTATTCAATCTATAGATATGTGTGTATATATGTATATATATCATAGCACAGGTATGCGCGTTCATAAGAGATACGTAATAAGGCTGTATACATATATACACATATTATTATAGTCCTGTGCGCAAACAGGGTCTAAAAATTGGATGTATACCGGTGTCAAGGCATACGTATATTATCTAAACATATATTGTACAAGTGTCATTGCGATAAGCATGTTACACGACAATGAAGAACTCGCATTAACGGTGAGGTGTGTTACATTCGTCGTCGAATCGGAATACGAGAAATTGAGGTGAAAAATATGGGAAGAAAAATACGAAGGGGAAAATACTCGTTAGGAAAATCCGTGCACTGCACATTCCGTGTTATCTACGGATTGTGAGATGTTCCAAAAAAGTTTTCTAATTAGGTACATACGTTAAACCCTGAACTGCAATAGCCCTCGACGCACGATGATTACACGCAAAGATACGTGTATGCGTGAGTAATACGTTAGGATTACCTGCATACCTGTGTATTGGTGTAAGGAAAATTGCATACGGGCGCCCACATGTTACGCGTTGTATCGTGACACACGACAACCTTCTCCCAGCGATGGTACAAGAAATGGGTAAACGTTACGCACCTGTCAGTGGCGATATCTTAAACGTATGCGGAATAACTCACGGACGGCTACGTGCGGTAGAAACGACACGTTGTAAACCGAAGCAGGAATTATTTCGCGCCTCGCGCTTTCGGGCTTTCAAGGCGTTGTTTGCGTCTCTAGTTCTTCGGTGTACGAAACTGGCGCAGGTAGGCGAATAAATGCAATCACCTAAGTTATTCCGACGCTGATAAATGACAACCTGCAATTCTGATTGAGAAGAGAGAAAGGATGAGGGAGGGAAAGTTTCGCTTCGTGTACAAGTATCACGTGTATGCATAGGTAGGTAACCCACACCCGTCAGGGAGTGATGCGTTTTATTCCTTAATGCAGTCGTGGCGTAATAGACTCATTAAAAAGTTTACGGAATTTATACCTAATATAATAATCCCGAGCACGCGGTATGCGCATCCATATATTATATGTATAATACGTCTATGCTCGACTAATCGCTCGAGTAAGTAGCCAACTAACACGTACGTGATAAAGTCGTTGGATTATTAATATTTTTCATTTTTAACGTGACGTGTAGGTATAAGCACGCGTGCGTAACACGTACTTATATTATAAGCAATTATACGTATAGATATACGGGCATCGTGTATGCCCGTAAACCCAAAAGGTACAAAGTAAAAATAAAAATAAAAAAGAAGAAATAACCAATAGTAACGTATTTCCTTTTCTAGTCCAACAATGTGAAAAGCAAACATCAGTAGGCATAATGCAGTTCTTTTACTCAATTCTTGCTTTTATTTGGCACATTTTCTTGTGAATTTTTGTTAGTGAAATACATGTATAGGTTTATTATAACAGGTACACGCGTACGGATAACAAAATGGATATTTGCCTTTTTCAAGAACAATGTGCGGGCAATTTATTTTTCCCAAAGATTGTGCGTCGATGATCGGCGGGAGTTTTTGGTAGAGCAGATTCTTTTCCTTACAATTTATAATTATTTTTTGGTTTTTTTCGTTTTTTCTCAAACTCCATCTTTTATTTTTTCATTAAAATTTCATTGACAACATTGTCGATCGCATGCTAAAACATAATACGTCATTATATCATTATAATTGTCACATTTAACTTAAAAATCGTCGTATTCGCTGCATCAGCTATATACGGATCATAAAATATGATTGTTTTTAATATCTGGTATAATTTGTCGACGAAACTTCGCGAGTAACCAAACTAACTACATTTAGCGTAAGCGTCTATTGCGTAGAGTCGGTTTTCAGCAAGTGATGGCATTGCAAGATCCACGATTACATAATACACATCTGTGAATTCTTCCAGTGCCAAGACCCGCCGGAAACACATTTATTATATTGTTTCTTTCTTTTTCAGTCTCTTTTTATTTGCATTTTTTTATTTCTATGGTTCAAACACCATTTTTCACGGAAGTTGCCCCCATTTTTGTGCAATTATTAGTTCTATTGCCAATAGTTTGTCGATGACTATTGTTGTTATTATTATTATAATTGTTTTTATTGTTAATTTTCATTGTTTTTTTTTTTTTTTTTTTTTTTTTTTTTTTTTTTTTTTTTTTTTTTTTTTTTAATTTTTTGTTTATTGTGAAAGATACGGTTTAAATTTTTCGCGCTGATTCACCAATTATTTGTACCGCACTTTCGACGATCAAACGCCTTGAACACCTTGCACGTACCGCACGAAAATTCGAATACGATGTCAATATTTTGTCAAAAACTAACGAAAAAACGGTGAATAATTGGTTTTATCACTACTGTTGTTTTTTTGTTTGCATTGTTTTCTTTCTCATCTCCACCGCTTTTATTTTATACATTGTTATCAGAAAGACAACCGTGCGCACACGCAGGAAAGTGAAAGATAAAACACGGCTTATCAATCATTCAACAATTGACGGATACGTACGTATGTAATTAAAAGTCTGTTCGGAAATAAAGGTTGATTCGACGATTGCAAAAAAGCGACTGACGATACTAGGCCACGATTTATATCCATAATAAAAAGCGGTGTAGAAGAAAAAATAAAACGCAGCTCACGTCGATCAGCGATCTCGAAAAGCTAAGCAGGTAAAAGTATATATAATAAACTAGGTGAAACATAAAACGAATAGTTCAAAGCATACACCTACGTTGTATCGTGCGTGAGAGTAAAATAAAAAATAATTCCCAGCGAAAAGGTGTGTAAATATATTTTTTGATCGAGGATGAAAGTGTGAAAAAAACAAAGAATGAATCCCGAATTTGCAATGTAATATGAAGACAAAGAAGCAGGGATAGAGAGAGGGAAAGAGATTATAGGAAGCAGAAGAGATGCGAGTTAAGGTGCAGGGTATGTACGAAGGTAAAATGTTACAAGCGTAGGCCCGCGCGTTTACGAAGTAACGCGGTCGGCTGCACGCGGCGCACTAACTTAAAACAGGATCGTTGTTGTCGGCGGAGGTTGTACAGCCGGATGATTCGGCTCTTGTGCTCTTCTGCTTCCGTTATACGACGGTTCCAATGGTTCCACAAGAATGGTTCTCTTTTCCAGTTGTTGAAATTAGAAACGTCGGCTTGTTCAAGTTTATACTTTTATTGTAGAACCGGCGTCGCTGCGGCTTTCGGTACGATAAATACGCGGCGCCGCGCTTTGGTGATTTAATTTTTTTACTTTTGGTTTTACGTAATCTCGAGTTTTTTTTATTCTTTTCTGCTAATTTTTTTTTTTTTTTCGATTTTTTAATATCGCCGTCGCAGGTGATAAAAGGATAACGCCTTTTTTCCCGACGTTTTAAATATACAAATTTCGAACTAACGGACGTAAGGTCTCTGCCTCCCTACCACCTGCGTTAGACGTGTACAACTCCAGTTATACTTATAATCGGGGTGAAAAATTCCCTCCCGACCGTTGTAAATACTAATACACCGTGTGTACGACGGAAGAGAGAAGAGCCGACCGACCGACCGACCGACTGCCAGTTGGCCGGTAGACGTCAGACCTACTGACTCAACGACGAAGAACGAAGAGTTTCGGAGTCGGAGAGCCGCAGGCGGCAGGGCGGCTGTCGGGTCGCGACGGCTCTGCGGGATAGGGTGACTACGAAATTTCACTGGCGGGGGTGAAGTTCTTGCGCAGGTGCGGCCGGCAGGCCTCACCCTAACGTTACTACGCGCTGCCAACCCCGAACACCGAACCCCGACCCCAACTTGATTGTTGTGATAAGAGAAAAAGGAGGGAAAAGACGCACACGTCGTCGTCCTCGTCACAATAATAACAATAATGACAACAACAACAACAGTAATAATAATGATAATGATGATGATGATGATGATGGTGATGATGATGATGATGATGATGATGATGATGATGATGATGATGATGATGATGATGATGATGATGATGATGATGATGATGATAGACTACGGGGTGTCCCCCTGCTCGAAGTCAGTCCGCGATGCGGCGACGAGCCGAGTGCATGAATATACCATGCAATATTTATACAGGATAGGTTTACCTGCATCTTTAGATATAACGAACATAAACCGTGAACGGAACCGTTTATTTTTCATACCGTGTGGAAAATTATAGACGTCTCGAAAACAAAAATGGAAACATTCAAAAATTAGCCTAAGCAAAAGCGTTGAAATGCATTTTAAATTCTAATTCTTAAATTTCTTTATACGTATATATATATATACATATATTTGAATATGTTGGATAATTTCGCTTAAAATTTTAGGAAAACTATGTTATAAATAACGACTCACAATCGGTTATATTGTAATAGGGTGAAATGACACTCGCGGTGTTCATCATTTGAAAGGGTGTAAATTTTTCAACCGATTGTTAATTTTTTCTCGTATTTTCGCTGTGTGCACAGTATGTGCAATTATGCACAGTACCTAAATACAATAATTTTCTAAATCCGTCGTGATCATCAAAATTGTTACACTACTATTCAGACGTGCAGCACGAAGGATATATAGTAAAAAAATCGATTTTCCGTGCAAGTGCAAGTATAACACAATGGCTCAAAATAGACGAGGA
The DNA here is from genome assembly GCF_021901495.1 of Neodiprion virginianus. Lineage (NCBI taxonomy): Eukaryota > Metazoa > Arthropoda > Insecta > Hymenoptera > Diprionidae > Neodiprion > Neodiprion virginianus. The sequence goes on along the minus strand of NC_060877.1, from coordinate 5,109,366 downwards.
AAGATAGTCTATAAAAATTTATCTCAATCGTCTGGAGTCACTCTCTGCGACTATTAAAGAAACATGCCCAATCTATTCTTGTTAAACGTATAACACGTATGTGCCTCAAGAGTATAACAAGAACATGTACAGAAAACTCGGCAAGCGAATATTATATTCGCACGTAGGTATGAATGCAGTAACGTGTTGATTAGACGACGTACAATTGCTTGTAAGAAAATGAAAGGGAATTCGCTAAAAGTCATTAAATTTCAAAATCATCGATGTAAAATTAACCAAAACATGGAATATCCGAAGGATCTTTAAATATAAAGTAGTTTGAAAAGTTTCTCACGTTCACAAGAAGGTTTAACATTCACGACCGTCCGTTATTGTTGTTTGTTTTTTCAATTAATTGTTTGCTTCAATTAATTTATTTCCCTGAACTTAGCTTAAATTACGGCTGTGGTTCTTTATTTTCTCGGCGTATAATTTTACCATTGTACCTAAGTGTCTATGCGTACCTAATTTCTTGTCAACGAGGCTACACCTACTTTCACTACGGACAAGCGTTGCGCATATTCAACGCGCGGACATCGGACTTGCGAGACATCGCAGCGAATTGATCGTAAGTATACTTGTAAATGCACGTATGCATACGTTTGATTAATTATTGAATCGAAAGGGCTTGTCAACGGAGTTTTTATAGAGATAAATAGCCGTCGTCTAAAATCCTATCGTTTATAATTCATTATACCGGCAAGATCGTATCGTGCGTATTATACGGGGGATACAAGAGTCGTCTAATTAGCGAAGTCTCGTACAATACCTGTGCAGGCAAGTAATCATACGCAACATACATACCTAATTCATTAGAAATGCCAAGGCCCTTTTACAACGCGGTCTCTACCATTGTTCGTATTATGGCATACCTACTCTGCACCTGTGCAAAATTATTCGATTCGAAAACTGTTATTACCTACAGAACGCGGTCGATCAATACGTACGTGATACGTATCAGTAGACAGAGTGGCGACAATTTTGCTGCAATAAAGTTCCCTGACTTTTAGCGTAAAAAAATTCAGAATTACCTCACATTTTTCCACAAAACTTAGGTGATGTTGGGCGGCTTTTACGCGCAAAAAATCCACTGAAATTGGCGATGGAGGGAGGCAGGGGGTAAGAACTGCACGATGCCGTTTCCGAAAGCGAGATTAGATAAATTTACGATGCGTGGATGACGGTTCGATAACAATTTATAAAGGAAATACATTTTTCCATGTGGACCATCATAATTCCCTGACTTTTCCTGGACTGTTCCCGATATTTCCGGTCTGTCGATATCCTGATTAGATTATACATTATATGTGTATAACCCAAAACGACGCAGCAGCAACACCTTTCACGTTTTACATACTTGGATAATCGATTAATAGAAATATTCGACCAGTCCTCCTCCTCCTCCACCTCCACCTCCACCTCCACCTCCACCTCTTACTCACTCGTCGCGCTCTTGACTCTTACCTCCATATGTGTGCAGGACGATTATTTTACAAGCCCGTAACCGAGTAACCATATCGATACTTCCGCCATTTTCAATCAATCTACGGCAATTAGCAACGTCGATTATGTACGGGCAATGATAAGCCCTGTGCAAAATTCTGGACAAGTTATGTACATGAACAATTTGTGTGGACAATCGGTGCAGAGAAGCGTTTATAATTGGCGCAAAGCAATAACGACCCTTGCTTCGCAAAACGAGGGGAAATAATTAACACTGGAATTGAACTCGCGATTTTCGAAAAATAAAACTCGTTGAATATCCCTCAACTTAACGAACAACTGCAGGGATTTAATCGAAATAAGAACAAAGTTCAATTAGGTATGTATACAAGATGAAAAATGAAAAAAATATTATACAGCTGATCCATGATTAGATTTGAAAAAAAGGAATTAGAGTAAATGTCAGTGTTTTTATAATCACGGTGCACAGCGGTCAAGTAATTAATTGAAAACGGATCGGCCTCCACCTGTGTCTCAATTTCCGTATGCAAGTTAATTATTTTACCTAGGAAAGCATATCCCGCGCTTCGTTGGTTATCGGGATCTGAGAGAAACGATGATTATTCAATTCAAGACTCTGCAATCGGTGCATAAATCTACCGTGTGCATAACGAACGGGCACTCGAGAAATTCTTTCGCGTTTAGGTATCGCGATTTAGTTTCTCTCACCGAACTAGCAAGCTGTGCTTCTCCAGCATCTATGACAAATTCTCCGTGTAGGTACATATTTGTGGATTCTAAACTTAATCGCACAGATCATTACACTACGGCATGTTCTTCAAGTCGGAAAGAAGAAAGCACGATCATTTCGCTCCTAACCCGAGGCTGCAGCAGCAACTTACCGACAATATTGTGAGAGGTGAACGTATAATAAGAGAGGGAATTAAGTCCCTACGATCAGAAAGTGAACGGTATGTTGTTCGGTTCCCCGCATAGGATAGCGTTTGTCCTCAAATCTCAGTTTTCATACCCGGCAATAAAGTATCTCCGCACGCTTTCATACACGTATTATAGGTACATATAATGTATGTACCTATACGTATACCTATCATGTAACAACGTATAATTATTCCAATTCGTGACGAAGAGGCAGAGAAATTTTTACAATTGGCGAACCGCTCGTCAACATTACAATAATTTACACAGACACGCCGCGCCCATCCTATCAGTCTTCTAATCTGGTTTTAAACAGGAAGCTTCTCGTCTTTCGGTGTTTAATATCAAGGTTCAAGATCGCGATAAAACGTCGTCTCGACTTGGCTACACGCGGTTATTAAAAGTCAATGCATTTCTGGAGGAAATAAATAATTTCCCTCAAGCAGTGTATAATCGTGTGTGCGCTCAGGGGTATAGAGGCTGCGTTGAATTGGAAATCAAGAACTCTAGGTTGGCGTCAGGTTTCCCATATGAAGGTGCTAACTAGATATTCGCTCTCTGTGAACCGCTGTAAAATTATATCGTCGACGTGTTATAATCCATACGCGATTCTATCGTAGGCAGCTTGTACAGAGGATAGATAAAGAAAAAATAACATCTCAGTATTTTCAACCAGTTCCCTACGTCATTCTAGCCAAACGACATCAGCCTTCGGTACGACTTTCAGGATAAAAATTACACAGATATATAATATACGCGAATCATGTTCCGCCGCAATAAAAACTCTATAGTTATCTGAAAAGTAGAAATAAGAAACAGCTGGCTTGTACATCCTGTTTACGGTAATATTGAATTACAGGCTATTTCGTAGCGAAAGTTCAATTAGCCCTAATGGAATATGCGCTGTTAGAAAATTAAAATTGTCAATAAAGGTCCACACGGATTAGCCTTAAGTTAAACATCATCGGTGTAAATCGTTCGATTTATGACAACAAGTGGTCCCTAAATCAACACCGCGGTTTTTAACGGTGTGAAACACAAATAAGACCGTGGTCGTAAAGGGTAAGGTTCGGTTTCTGAAATAGAGTAGAACGACTTACCGGGTATTTTCTTTGGTCAGGTACGATGATAATTCACTTCAATTGTCTCCTTTATCCCTCGCTCAGTAATTAGCCTTAGTCATGTTCGGGTTGTTGTGTGTTTATTTGAGCCGCGTGACAGCGCAGCACTTCGCGAACCACGTGTGTATAATTCAGGTTCAAGTGAAAATCGAACCAGGCTGTTTTTTAAATTTTTTATGGAAAAGACGAGAGATAAAAAAACACTAGATAACGACGAAGCAGCAACGAATTAAACAATTGACGCTGTAATCTCTGCACTCGATAATTATATCTTATAGCTTTATACTTTTATATCACTGTATACACTTTCACACCGATTTTCAAATTAAAAACTACGTACCCGCAATTATACAGTATGTCAACACTACACGCACGCACAAACACAATCGCACACCTAACATCGAAGAACACCGATAAACGAAAAGAAAAATACTCTGTAGACTGTTCTTTGAACGCGTCCTAGAACACCGTTAGGATATTTCGGTCAAGCAAATATCATGACACGTGCTTACGCTTACAAGAGTTTACAGCATTTGAATGATGGAAATTTAAACTCGGCATCACGTACAGCGTTTTTTCAAGTTGATAAACATTTTTCAAACCGCGCATTTATAGCTTATAGACACGAGTCTTGTTCCGTATCAGGAACCGAGCGGAGTTCGATTGTTTATTCGCCGACAGAAAACAAGCGAATCGTGTGTATGTATTGTTGTATCAGCAATTGTCGGATGGTTCGTTCATTTACTGATATTATAACGTATAATATCATCACTCGCGATCGAACACAATACTTTACTGCAGATACAGACGGGTCGGTACAGGGAAAAAAAGAAAACGACGAGATTGTATCGATTTTACCTCACCAGTGACCAACTTCAGACGGGTAAAATTTTTTGAAAACGTTCGATGTCCGGTGAGTTTCGAAGGAAAATAATTTCTCTCTGGTGTAAATCCAGCATAACGAGCTGTGAACACAGTCTCTATCACGAAGCGCGAATTCCAAAGTATTTCTTACAACGTTCCTTGTTTTTGAACGAGATACACGAGCTGTAAAAAATCTCGTCTTACGCTCGTAGATTCCCGGTGTGCTGCCGAGTGCCCCAGCAACAAGTGCTCACTGACTGCTGCCGCCATCGGCATGTCGAGTTCAGTAGAGTCCGAGTCACAGGGTTTAGCTTGTGCCGCGGCTCGGGCGAAGGAAGCCGTCCACGAACAGCCTCGATACACCGAGAACGGAATCCCGACTCTGTTCGTTTGGCTTACCATAACACTTCGATGCGATTGTCAACCTGAACGTGTCTGCAGTTATCGACAGCCTCTTTCCTCGTTCCTCGTTCCACTTTTTTTTTTTCGTAAGAAAAGAAAACTATCGCGCGCCTTTCTCGCCGCAGCAAACTATGCCCGATACGTGTTCGTTACTCGATTACGCGGAGCGGCGCAATGCCGACTTAATTTTCACTTACGATCAGATATGTATACCTGTGTAACGTACGATATAGAATCAAGTCTCTACACGCTAGAGATACACTCGGCGAAAACACAACTCTGAATGTCGACCCTGAACTCGCGGACGTTATCGCACATTTTCGAACCGTTCAATTGTTTTATCACGAATTATCGCCTACATTCAGGCGTTTCCATTGTTCTACCACTTTTTATTCAAATAGTTTCATCGCGATTTTCATGCCTTTTAATTTCAAGTTTAGGATAAAAACTCGGAGCAGATTGAAATCTTTTTTGTTGCTTATTATTTCTGTCAAACACCGAACAAATTCCGTCGCTAACAAAATTTGTATGAAGTTGAAACGAATTTTAACATCAACCCGGAACCGGAACATCGAGATTCGATCTATGTAGATAATGTTCGATTACGATTGTGCTGTATACACCGCGCACTTCACTCTTCGTAATATTCAAATGCTATTTATTGTAGCTCGTCTGTGCTGTAAACCTGTACCAAACATGCAGACGTGAAAACTATGACTGTCTTTATAATCTTCAAAAATATAATTAGCTGAAACTAGTAAATTCTAATTTCATCTGGCCAGTAATGTACAGCAAAAATTACAATAAACAGTAAATACGATCATGCATACACATCCATGCTTCTTAACTAAAATCAAGTATAGCATATTTGAAATGGTAATGCACAGTAAATAAAACTCTGCATAAATTTCCCGATCAAAACGTTATACAATGCTTAATAACGGTGCAGGGTGTGTATGTGACACTTACCTGCGTAACTAACACCTAATTACGAAATAAGAATCTATTGTTTCCAGTAGGCGATATGTAATATACGTATATGCAAAGGTTTTGTCACGTGACTTTCACTTTAGGCGACTTGAGTCCTTATACGAACTGCTTGGTGCAATTCGGACAGGTCATTAGCATAATGTATAACAGATGTAATCGTCAATTAATTACGTAAAAGATTGAACAGTGACACAGAGTTTAGCGTTAATTTACGAGTTGACTAGTTTAAAGTAAGGATTCACAAATTGCATAAATTCTTTCAATACGACATTATTGATTGGAGAAATCTAATAGAGAATATTGTGATTTTTTCCGATTGCACAGACATGTACCCTAGATAATCAACTCGTGATTGCATCAAAACGGTAAAATATACTAATTGCAATTGAAAACTAAGAATCGATATTATCTGATTTTAAATCAACTAGAAATAATTCTTTTAAAAACTTGTTTTCTCATACAGCTTCTTAATTAATATACAATATAATACAACCATAACTGATTACCATATATCTCTTATCTTTTGTACAAACCATTCTACCGATTATATCAAAGTACCGTTAGAATTGAAACCCTTTATTTAAAGTAGGTAGTATGATGCATTGACTTTACATCGGTAAAGAACCATTGATATATGATACCAAAAATGTATGCAATACATATATGGATGGTCTGTGAGTCAACACTTAGGACATGAACGATAAGTTTGAAGAGATCAGAGATTTAATGCAGGTATGATGATTTTGAAGTAAGATGCTTTAATAAAAGAGAGGAAATTCCATTTTTGGATTTTTTCCCCTTTTTTTTATACAATGAATATACCTATTAAATAAGTATCATTTCTAAGAGCATTCAAGTTATTGGCGTAACACGCCTATTTGACACATATTATTTTATATTACAATGGAATTAGTAGCGTTGGTAACTGGTTGCACTCAGTGGATATTCAGTGGAATTTTCCCGGTTTTTGACCAACAGAATGAACGATGAACCAAGAAAATTCTACTCATCAGCACCCAGTGGATACAGTTGAGAACGCTGTGATCCTTAATGCGTGTATTCTTTAACCGCAGTGCCGGTAAGAATGTGCACGTTTTTCGATAGCGAAATAGGGAAGGAAATTTGCCGACTCCTGGAACCTCTTATAGTTCGAATAGTAATAAATTCTACTTTAGTATTATATTGCAAATCCTTATTCCCATCTTATAGATGGTGAAGCCCACGACCTAATTGTAATTCCTCCGAAGTTTGATACAAAAAATATATATACCTATATATATACGTTTACATAAACAGAAGTCAACCCTGAATGTAAATCGACATTATATTCCAAGATGTCATTTCAAAAACTATTTTATAGACGTGCTTATAAGACCCACCTCTTGTGAAAGTCGAGTACAAACTTTTTTTACTGATATCAAGCATCAAAAATTTCAACTTCCATCGGAACAACGCGATCAATATTGCTTAACAATAATTTTAATCATTGTAAGCGATATAACCGATGTAGTATAAAAAGATGATTGATACTCGTAGATTCAAATCAAGAAATATTCTACATTCGTAGCGTAGTTGTAGTATAGTGAAGATACGTAGAGTGTCAAATTTCCGTTGCAGTTAGGGTATCGATTCTCGATTGATTCGTAAGTACAGTTATGACTGCATCGAATGAATTGAAGATCAATTAAAGTGAGTTAAATAAAAGGTGATGCTTTTTAACTTGTAATTAAAGCCGTTAATTAGGTGGAGATATTCATAATTATGTTTTAAATTTTAATATGAATTTACTATCAGTTATCATAACATTCGTAATACACGAAATATACGATCCTAACAACTATAAGTTAAACTTAATTATCCATACATTACTATATAATATATCACTCTTCACTAAACTACATACTTTGCCAAAAGTTCATCAATTGGGATCAACTTTGACAATCTTTCATCAGCCGAAACCAAGGATGGTTTATAAAAGTTATTAATGTGGGATAGAAGCAGAAGTAAATTTTACGAAGGAACGCAATAAATTATTTCTAAGTCTTGTTGCAGGGTTGAATTGTATAGTTTAAAGGAGGTGGAGGAATCAAAAGAGGAAGTGGGGTTGGCGGTGGTGAAGCTAGAGTTGCAGGAGGAGGCAAAGGTTCGGTATTTATGGGATTCAAATTCACCGCTCCATTGTAAGCCGCAAGATAAGACGGCCAAAGATGCGGCGGTGGTGGAGATCCCGGCGGAGGAGGAGGCGGCGATCGTTCGTCCAGCTCGTCCAAATCCTCAATTATCAGTGGAGAAGGAACAGTCACCCGAGATTTTTTCAATTTTATAATTTTTACCTGTAATCATCGAAATTCTTTTTCATATAGGTGTAAAGAGGATTCCACTACATCTAGCGCAAAGCACATAATTTTCACCATTTTCTCTGAATTAATTGTAGTTTAGATACATTGGCCTTTTTAAACTATATATTTACCTTGACCTTCTTCTTCGTTTTGGGTGGTTTGACCTTCTGATGTTTTTTCTTCGATCTTTTAACCTTTATCTTCTTCTCGGCCGCTCGCAGAGCGTTATGGTTTATAATATTGCTGTTCCGCAAAGGCAATACGGATATCGGCGGTGGTGGAGACGGCATATCGCCCTCACCGCCGCTAGGACTGGTTCCTTCTCCTGGCCTCACCCCATCGGCAAACTGTACAGACTTTCTACTTCTCCTTCTAAAAATCCTCCTTTTCCGAACTTCAACATCTTTCTCTTCCTCGCGCGATCGTCCCGCAATAGATGCATCTTTGGTTTTCGATTCTTCCATTATTGCTTGGAGCTGTCTCTCTACTTGTTCTTCCGTAAACGCAAATTCAGTATCGGTACCAGTATCTAAATGTTCTCGTTCCTCATCTGGCACCTGGTCATTATCGTCCTCATCTACATCAAACAGATATCCTGGATTCCCGTTTGACATAGACTCTCTTCTGAAACAATTGTAACAGACAAATTATACTTGGCATTCCAACATGTTTATAACTTAATCAAGGAGTACGAGTCAATTAATAATGTATTGAAAAAATGCAAGCACTTACTGGTATTAAAGTTGTCGTAAATAGAAAGTCGTAAACAGTTGATAAAGAGTCAAAATACGTAATACCTAATCACAACGTTCGAAAGTAAGAAAACAAGATACTCACCCAAAACCAGGAGATATTAAAATGCCTTTCGCTGGTGGTGGTAAAAGAGGCAGCCAGTCGGTTTTGCCATCCTTTGCTTCTTTCACGGCCTCCTCGGTTAATCCTTCGACAGTTTCGTCAATTTGTTCTTCCGATTGTTGGATTTGTTGAAACTGATCACCGTCACAGATAGGTAATGAATTATCTCTAGAAACTAATTCCTCATCTTCTTCATCTTCTCCTCCAGTAAAGGTCAGAGTAGGCGGGGATGGCGCATGTAGCAGCTGAAAAGTAGCCCCTTCCTGCTGACGGAGGGTGAGATTTTTTTTCACAAGACGTTCTGCACGCCGTTTTCTTCTCTCAATTCTCATCACTTCCTTCTCCTTCCTACGTTCTTCCCTAAGTTTCTTCCGCTCCTCCCGCCCTTTTTTACGCTCCTCCAAGATCGCTTCATAATTATAAATCGGTTGAACCACTGCTGCAATAGATATAGCAAAGCAAAAGTGAACTATATGAAATTTTCTCGGAATCTGTAAGCACAAGTCAAACTTACGTGGAATTACTGCTGGCCTAGATATGGGAATAGGCGAAGTGATACTAGCAGGGAATAGAGTTATTGCAGGCGATGGAGGTGGAACTCCAATAGGAGTAGTAGACTGACAAGGGCGATGATATGCAGAGCTTATTGTATCCGAAGAAGGTCCAGCAGCCCAATCAAGAGTTGTTGGAACAACTTGAAGAACATTACCTACACGTACCACGTGACTAGAATTGTTTACCCCAATAGCAGATAACTCTCGTTGCGGAGTAGTAATACTGGTAAATTCCGATGGTATAACTTGCAGAACGTTACCAACCTAAACAAAATTGAAGAGTGTTCCAATTGAAGGAGAAATTAAATGATAATTCTGTCGATTAGAAGTGTGTACTTTGATTTTACTATATTATGCAGGGAAATAACTAGTTCAATTCTTAGATTGTATCTAAGTGTTTCTACACCAAGTTAAAGTGGAATCTCTTCCAGCAGATTATCACATTTAACATATATGAAATATGCCGTACCTGAAGCACCTTCGGTTGTTGCTGTTGATAAGATTGTTGTTGCAGTGGTGGTATCGAGGTAGGAGGCATAGATGGATAAGTTGCAATATTAGTAGAAAAGGCTGCAGGATGATAACCGACATGTTGACTATCCTGTACAGTGAGCGGAATCTGTTGTTGTTGCTTCTTTTTGATTCCCAGTTCTAATTCCAACCTAAAAAATTTGTAGACCAAGTCCTAGTGTCAGTTAATTGAACAATAATGAAAAATGGACATGATCAAAGGCAGAACCATTTACCTGTCATCAAGAGAAAGACGCTTAGGAGAACTTATTCCAATGGCAGCTGGTTGATGAGAGGACTCTTCTATGCGGGGAGGATACGTTAAATTTCCTTCCGAGTAATAATAGTATTCATTTGTACTGGTATTGGGATTATTTGCATATCGCAATGAGCTGTCATGGTTCACACATTCATTGCTTGGCAGAAGCTCTGAATCAGATATCGTAGAGTCAGGAATAACTCCTGTAATCCCTGTTACAGTAGATACTGATTGTACAATGGTTTCTATCCGTCTACCAGCAGTACAACTTTCTTGTAACGATGAATCATCTTTGTCTCTTACAAGGGATGCAGATCTGAAGAAATATTGTGAACCAATAAAAATATTCGTTAATCCATCATAGACAACACTTTGTTTCCAACATTTACAAAACCATAAACTTTTATAGATTTATAATAGAGTTAATGATTGTTGTAATCAATACACAATTGAATAAATTGTAATCAATACTCAAGTCATGTCCAAATTAAATAATAAAGAAATTGACCAACCTTGATCTATGTAGCCGTGTTGCAGACCTCATATTTCTCTCTGGAGTCCGAGACCTTGACCTACTCCTACGCGAATTCTTATATCGGTCTACTGATGTCCTAGTGTGCGCTAGTCGAGGTGGAGATCTCGATCTTGAATAAGATCTACCTTCACGTACTTCACAATTTGGAGATTCTCTATCCCTACCTTTTTCCCTGCTCCGTTTCAATCGTGATTCTACGCTTGGTTCCCTGTTGTATTCACTAAAACATAGTTTAATAGTAGTGTTGTAAAAAGTTTGACATTCGTATAGCAAGAGTATTTTTAAATAATAGTTCGTATTACGCAATTATTTCTTTTTACTGCTGTCAATATGAAGGAGTATAAAAACGATTGTACGATTCTGAATTAATTGACAGACATAGACTGTCCGTGGGGCTACCTGTGTCTTGCTCTAGCCGATGAGAGTGATTTAATAGATCCTTCCACTATCTCTCTATCCAAGCTATCACCAGCTCTACCCAAACGATCCTCTTCAAAATCAAGGTCAAACTCATTTGGAAACAAACGTCTAGAAGTATCTTTATCTCTATCATCATCAACCTCATATTTCCAGTTATGCTTTCTATCTTCAGTTTCTGCATTTAATCTGAAGAATTTGAAACTATAAGATATACGTTCATATCATTAAAAAGTCACATATTTCTGAGCAACTCTTACCTCTTACGTTGTCGTTCCATTTCAAAGCCCTTTTCTCTGAGTATTTCCATAGGGTCATAAGATCTCTCTCTATCTCTTTCGATACTGTCCCTGTACCTCCCTCGATCCCTTTCCTTATCCATCTTACGTTCTGCACTTCCGTATTTCCTACTGTTATCTAAAACAATAAATTGAACGTTATGACGTGTATGTAATTGCTTCCGTTCAAGAAATGGATCAAATCAGTGTGTTGATTATACTCACTATCCCCAGGACTTAAAACTGGATATCTAATTGGACTTTTGATGATTCTCTCCCTTCTATCCTCAGAAATTTTTAATTGAGCCGAAAAAACTTCGTCGCCTTTGAAGAAATCTTTGTCATCCTTTCCATCCGATCTGTCATTCGATTTAGTCATCTTTTTATCTCCATCCACTCGTCTCTTCGGACTCCTGTCACGATCTCGTCTACTCATTGGACTACGACTTCTGCTCCGGTCAGCCGTACGTTTACTTATAATAGGACTTTTCGAACGGTTTCGTCTGTCACCAAGTCTGCCTTTGCTTGGGCTACTTCGTCTACGACTCTCTCCTCTGTCAGAATATTTGATGTTACTTCTAATTCTACTTTCGTGAGTCGGAGTGTCAAGCCGTTCCCTTTTTCTTGATTTATCCCTTTCTCTTGTTTCAATTCCTCTAGTTCGTCTTCGATCTTCTCTACCCCACCTATCTCTTTCTCTTCTTTCAGGACTCTTCTTTCTGCGATCTCGAGAACGTGATCGTGATCGTGTTCTCGTTTGTGATCTTGATCGCGATCGCGATCGCGATCGTGAATGTGATGACCGAGACCAAGATCGGGATCTAGAGAACGAACGTCTAATAGGCTTCTCAACATCTCGTTTATCAATAAAAAAATCGTTGTACTTGTCACTATCCGTTCTTTCTGATTCTTGGAACTTTGACATGCTTCTATCAACCATGGGACTTGACGTTTCCATGAACTGTTTACAAGGTGCTGTTCTTTTTTCCTCTATCCTGACTAATGCATCCTTTTCTATCTTAGGTTTCATAGGATTTAACTTTACCGGTTCGACTCCCGCTAAATCGTCAACTACAAGTTTTTGCATGATATCCGCGCTGTTATCAATATATTGATTCTCTGACTTATACTGTCTTTCAACTTCATCTAATGTGTCTTCATTCTCATCGCTGGGCAAAACATTTGTTTGCAGAACTTTTTTCTGAATTTTAAATGAAATAGTACCTTGAATTATGTCTGCTTTTTGTGCCTCCAGAATTGATTTGCTTCTGAATTCAGAGTTACGTTGAATCAAAATTTGTTTTGGAATTAATTTTAAAGGAGATGTGAGTTGATCTTCCTTCTGATCAAGTTCTACATTATTACTTGTCAAATCATTTTCTGACTCAGATTTTTCATTAGAGTCACTGCTTGATTCAAAATCAGCAAATATGTCTACACTCTTTTTGTTAGTGTCTTTTTCGACACTGATTTCTGCGCTAGTACTTGAGACAGACGATTTGTCAGAATGTTCAGAGCTCAGTTTCTTCAAATTACTATCTTCAGACTCCCATTTTGACTTCTCATCAGTGGGCATTAGACTAATGCCAGTGTAGTTGTATCCAGCTTTCGGAGAATTAGTATTCTCATTGGTCTTGATTTCAATTTGTAAATTTTGGGTAGGTTTCTCCGATTCTTTCAAAACGGTGACACTAATCTTGCGCTCGGAACCACTGTTAGTGCGGACACTAGAAATTCGAGATGGGGGAGAAACAGGCATTGGGATACTAGCAACTTGACATCCAAACATAACTGGAAATTCATCCGACGGTAATGGAATATTTGATATCAATACGTCATCCTTTTGCTGATTTTCATTACTTCCACTTGAAATATCCATATCCTGCAAATAAAAGGAAAAATTTTGAGTAAGACATTCAAATAGGTTTCAAAATATTTCAAAATCAAAAATTTTACGGTGTTTGGTTTACAAAAGTAAGTCAATAATAAAATGCAAAGCATTGCTGCTTCTTTGAACTTACTTCAGACCTGTGTGAAAGAGCTGGCGAGCTTGGACTATACAATTCCAAATTGTTCTTATTATACTTGGATGAGTTTGCATCCACAGAGTTAGTCTCTTCCGAAGTAACGTCTGAACTGTCAGAATCCTGATCAGATGAAGCAGATCGAGTATGTTTGAAATTCAATTGTATTAAGGAACTCAGAGAATTGTGGGTTTTTTTCTCATTTTCATTGCTCCAAATTTTTTCAGAAAACTTATGGCTTTCTGAAGAATGTTTTGTGTAATCAATCTTTTTAGAAGTTATCATGTCATACGATTCACATAATTCATTAGATTCCTTATATCGTTTTTTCGTTTTATCTTCGGTTACCAATTTTGAAGCTGTATCATTTTCTGCCAAAGTAGAATGTACAAAATCATTATCGCGTGATGCCGACTTAGTGGTAAATTGATCTTGAGCTGGCATTGTACTTTTGATCCAATCATTATGTTCCTCTTCCCATTTTATCAATAGTAGTTTATCCGAATCACTCTTTTGGAGTTCTAGTTGTTCATTTGGTTCACTGTAATTGATCGAATTTTCAACATCCCATCGGCTTTTTTTATCCTTCTTTGGTTCATAAAAATTAGTTTTGATTTGTTGACTTGAATCAGTGATCTTTGAACTCCCACCCTCATCCAGTGTACTTTTATCAACAGATTTGCTCCAGCCACTAATAGGGTCCGTAGCAATATCAGAAGTAGTAATTTTTTTACTGGTAATCTCTTCTGCCTCCTCCCAATCGCTAGTCTTATCATTGTCTTCCCATTCCTTCCTACTGCTGTGTTGAAGGAATTTCATCTTCTCAGATTTTTCATCAATGTTAAAGCCTTCATGTAATTTTATTCTAGGAGTCAGGCCGCCAGTTGTATTGGAATAAGACTTACTGCTTGATACATCTTCAGCCTCCATAATTATCCAGTCATTGGGTGATACTTTTCCACTGAGTTCAGCTTTAGTTTGGTCAGTAGTATTACGATTGTCTTGATAATATTCTTTAAACCGTCTATTATCTTGCATGTCGCTTCTACGTTTCTTATTTTTTGTATCTTCCAGATTGTCTTCTTTATTCATCCAGTCAGTACGGTCACATCTTTCAATTTCCCAATTTCTTGCGAGTTTCTGATTATCTTCTAATTTTTCCGCATTTCTCCATTCTCCTCCAGTTTCGACGTTTTCACCCAAGTCATCCAAGTTCCATTTGCTTTTTGGTTCACCTTTTTTTGTGTGTTTAAATTTTTCTTTAATCAGCATCATTGCCTCCTTTTCTCCTTCTTCTTCCTCATCTTCCCATATTCTGAGGGCTGGCAATCTGTTTTGTTTCTTCTTATGATCCTTGCCAATTTCTCTTTCAATAGCTATATAGGTATCTGTCTTTTCATCATATTTTATATCTTTCTCGATTTTTCTCTCCAGCTTAGGTTTCTTTTTCTCATTTACTTCTCGGTTCTCTTCCAAGCTGTCGACCTCCCATTCATCGGTTAGGCGTTCTTTTCGTTTATTCAATTGATCTAGTACTGATATCGGTGGAATGCTTGAATTGTCGGTTGAAGCAAAATCGTCGTCTTCTTCCCACTCGCTACTACTTTTCTTGCTTTTTCTTGTTTTATTTGTAGTTTCTTTGAATACTGGTTCTTCCTGCATTATTTGCTGCGTCATTCGAACACTTTCTTTTTCCCATTCTTCCAAAAGTTTAGCTTCTTTTACCTGTTCTTTCAACTTATCATCTTGTTGAATATTGAACGGTTCTCCGATAGTGTTTTCATTCATGCTCCGTCCTTTTTTTTTATCAAGATCATGCACTGAAATTTCTTCTCCGTGCATAATCTGTTGGGTCATTCGCATACTTTCTTTTTCCCATTCCTGTAAAAATTTATCATGAGTTCTATCGTTTTTCTTTTCTTTTTCACCAGCTCTTTTTCTTGGATCCCGTTTCGGTGCGGATAGGATTTCTTCACTATCCAACTTGTTTGCCTCTTCTGCTACAATTAAATTATCATCGTGGCTACATTCTCGGACACGATTTTTCCGATGGACAGACATCTTCTCAATCAAGTCTGTTTCATGGAATGGCACATCACCTTTTTTAAAATCAACCTTTTCTTCTTTAACTCCTCTACTATCTTTTGCTGATTCTTTTCTGTCATTGGCGGTGTTCTTTTTCTCACTCTTTCTCACATCTACAGACTTTTTTTTCAACAGTTCACCTTTGTTTTCCAAGATTTTCGTCTTCTCTTTTTGTTTTTTTCGGGATTGCTTATCCTCCTTTTTCTTGGTTCGTTTCAATTTTCTATCCGAATCAGAGCTACTTGAGTCAGTTTTTATTCTCCGCTTGCGCTTCTTTTTAACAATTACTTTTTTTCCCTTTTTTTTCAACTTTCGTTTTCGTCTGCTTCTCAATCTTCTTTCTTCCTCACTTGATGATTCACTTGATTGATCCTCACTACTATCAGAGTCTGAACTTGATTTGGCTTTCTTCTTCGATCTCTTTCGAATTACTTTTCGCTTATTTTGACTTTTGCTTTTTTTCATCTTTCTTCTTCTTTTCTCCTTTTCGTCATCTTCCTCAGATTCTGAAGAATCTGATGATGAAGAAGATGAAGATGATGATGATGACGAAGAAGAATCACTACTTGATTTTCGACGTTTCTTTTTTTTCTTAAAGTGTTTGTTATCCAAACTTCCATCGCTAAGTCTTTCTTCTTTGATCTTAACATTTTCCCAATCACTAGGAATTGATTGAGACGCGTCGGAGTCTTCTTTGCTACTGCTTGCAACATCTGTATCTCTATCCGATCCAATTTCTGTCGCCGTTACGTTCTTAGACTTCTTCGATTCAGTTTCAGCTACTAAAGTCGATTCCAGAGATCTGTCAGATTTATTGGCACTTTCTACGTCGCTGACATCTATGTCATTGGGTGTATCATTCAGTGGGATATCCTCATTCATTTTACCCATCTTTGATAAACCCCTGGTATTACTGTTTGTAGATTGTTTCAAATCAGGTTTACTGTATGATGACGAAGAGTGAACCGAATCTAAAATCAGAAGGAACATCGGAACTATAGCCTTTACCAATCAATCGAACAGTAGTTATGTAACAAACGCACAAGACTCAAGTAATTTTACCGGGTGACTAATTTTTAATCTATACATTATTACAAATTCTCTATGTAACATCCCGATGAAATTCGTTAGATAATAATAAACGAAAGGGATATGCAAAGGTTTATTTCTATGAGAAAGGATACCGTCATATCTACAGAGGAGAACAGAACTTATATTATATAAGAATAATGTTTCAAAGATGAAGTAATGATTGTTGTACGCAAATCGTAAGCTGGCTAAATTCTGAGTATAATTTTCACTCTCTATTTTATTCTTTTCCCAGTTTCAACTTGACGCCTCAGATGTATTATATTAATATATGAAGTGCACGCTCAGTATGAGAAAGGTGTGTGAAACTTATACTTATAGGGGTAAAAGGAGTGACGAACTACACATAATAAACTGAAATAAACTAGTTTACCATTTGAAGTTATTTTATCAGAGTTAGTGGCTGACACAGGAACATCATTGCTGACCATTTTTATGAACTGTTCGTATTCCGAGACAAGTTTCTGATCCCCTGCATTATCAGAAGGTGACAACTCTCGATCATCCTTCCCTGTGACAGAAACAGGTTTAGTTGATTCAAGATGTACATATACATCACCTGGAAAAAGAATATTGGGAAAAAACATAGCGATAAAAATATCTCTATTGCCTTAATGCATGGCCAGGGCAACAAGTTGCTATTACCACTACTCACGCGGACTCTGAAGAGAAGGTAGCTTATTGTCAATCGGCAATCTACGCAAGCGGCTATAGGACTGCGCAGGAGGTTCTTCAGATAATTTAATGACAAAAATACCTTCTTTCACATTTGGGTCTCCAAGTTTTTTTACTTCATCAATATCTCTGACATCCCGTTGAAGTACGACATTCTTCCCTACAGCCTCTTCTGTAACTACGTCAAAAACATTTCTCTTTTCTTCGAGGGACACAACTGTAATGTCACTTTCCCACTTAGAGCCTGGAGCATCATCTTCTTCTGGCAATGTAACTTTTTCTAACAAGTTTACATTTTCCATTCTCTTGTACCAATATCGGGATTGATCCACTTCATCCACTTCAGTCAAATTAACACTAATAGACAGTTAAAAGATAATAATTTTAAACTGAGGACTTCTCTGTTCAACTAATATAAAGGATATAAGGTTGCCTAACCGAATTGAAGTACAAGAGAAAAAAAAGAAGTTACACATTTTATGTAACATTGTTTTCTCAAGGCCTACCTATTTATACTAAAGAACACAAAGATATTTAATGAGACGTTTACAGGCATTCGATTCCTTTTGATTCGTGTCCTTTTTAGGGGCTCTAGATTTTCGAGTATTATACTCAAATTTTATCAAGTAACCACGAACCTCTTTATCTCTAGTCTCTGACAGATAGAGTTGGACTACTACAAGAAGTATGAACAATAGAAACAAGTTTACAAAGTGTATAATGTTAAAATACGAAACTTCCTCAGTGGAAATACTATAAGAATCAAGGTTATTAATGAAACCTCCATTAGAAATACTCATATTATAAAAGAACACTTGTCAGTTAGAAAAAAATATACTAACTGGATATGGTTTGCTTCACATATCTGTCGCATCTTGTCTCGCCGATCAGAGGAAACGGCTTGGAAAAGCTGTTGACGATTTAGTAGCAACGATACTCGAGGATTTTCAGAGAATAGTACTGGAGGTCCTCGTCCTCTTTTAGTTAATCGGACGGACTCTGGAGGAAATTCTCGCGGTCCTTCCTGTCCTTCAATTATGATAGGATAACGCTTTAAATTATATTCACCTATCATCAACATCTGATCGAAATGCTGTGCGTAATCTTGTGCTGTTCTGAAAGTAATTATTTCTGTATGGCTACCTGAATAAAAAGTCATTTAAAAAAATTACTAAATTTATACATAATGCGGGAGTTACCTGTTCTTTATTAATCGATCTTCCTTTCGTCGATTAACTATTTCTTCCAGAGAAAGCCAAGATTTTTTCAACTCCATCCAATTTTTAGATCTTGCAAATTCTTTTTCTTTTTCCTTTTCTCTTTCCTTTTCTCTCTCCTGTTCTCGTGCCTTTTCTCTTTCTCTTTCTCTTTCTCTTTCCCTTTCCTTTTCTCTTTCCTTCTCCCTCTCCTTTTCTCGTTCCTTCTCCCTTTCCTTTTCTTTTTCCTTTTCTCTCTCCTTTTCTCTTTCCTTTTCTTTTTCCTTTTCCCTTTCCTTTTCCAGTTCGATTTCTCTTTCCTTCTCTGTCACCCTTTCTCTTTCTCTCTCTTTTTCTCTTTCCTTCTCTCTCTCGCGCTCCCTCTCTCTCTCTCTCTCCCTCTCCCTCTCTCGCTCCCGCTCCCTCTCCTTCTCCTTCTCCTTCTCCTTCTCCTTCTCCTTCTCCTTCTCCTTCTCCTTCTCCTTCTCCTTCTCCTTCTCCTTCTCCTTCTCCTTCTCCTTCTCCTTCTCCTTCTCCTTCTCCTTCTCCTTCTCCTTCTCCTTCTCCTTCTCCTTCTCCTTCTCCTTCTCCTTCTCCTTCTCCTTCTCCTTCTCCTTCTCCTTCTCCTTCTCCTTCTCCTTCTCCTTCTCCTTCTCCTTCTCCTTCTCCTTCTCCTTCTCCTTCTCCTTCTCCTTCTCCTTCTCCTTCTCCTTCTCCTTCTCCTTCTCCTTTTCTCTTTCCTTCTCCCTTTCCCGGTCCTTTTCTCTTTCTTTTTCTCTCTCCTTTTCTCTTTCCTTTTCCTTCACCTTTGCTTTTTCCTTTTCCCTGTCTTTTTCAATTTCTTTGGATGAACGAACTGCTGGGGAATTGCAGAAATTCTTGCGATCTCTCTCCTTTGATTTTCTTTCTTTTCTACTTTCCCTGCTACTCTTCTCTTTTTCTCTTTTGCGAGAATCCTTATCCTGGGAAATCTTATGAGTTAACTGATCCTTTATACCTTTATCATCCTTTGATTTATAATCCTTATCACGCTCTCTGCTGTGACGCCTCCTTCTTAACAACAAAATCAAAATTTGAAGATAAATTTACTTTGAGGATTTAAAATCAATAATATAAGCAAAGTATATATTCGGGAAAGATTAAAGTTACACTTAGAGGGAAGTCAAATATTATTAATCAACACAAGAATAATCTCCCGACGTAATGATATATCATGAAATAACATACTAAAACACGTGAAAATTAACGCTATCCAAGTAACTTTGATGTTGTTAAATATGTGAATAATTCAGTTTCCAGCTGGTAAATAATAATAACTTCAATAATGTTGCATATTTTTTACTTTTTACTTCGTACTTCTATAATTACCTCTCTGAAAATTTCCTGAGCGGAGTTAAACCGTGATCATTTTCTTCGTCAGAATGATTGTGACGTGATTTTTTCCACCTTCCTTTTCCACCACTACTGCCACGCCCACTCGACTCTCTTTCAGTGTTCACTATAAAAATAGGACCAATGCTATAAATGATTTCACTAAAATAAAAACATTTAACTAAATCACATTAAGAAAGTAACAAAGGAAAAATTAACTGTTCAGATACAAAAATCAAACTTCTCACTACTTTTGTGTTCATTGAAAAAAAGTTTATGTCTAATTTAAAAACCGAGCATAGCAGCATCACGCATAGCCTGTGGGACTACAGAACGGAAGGACTTGAGTTCAAATCCCCAGCGTGCCAAAGAGAACCTGAGCCAAAACTCAAAATAATTATAAGAGAGGTCATGTCGTTGGGATGCCAAATTGACAGGCTGAGATTTGAACTCGGTCCGGTTACACCTGGATAAGGTTTTCTAGAATTTCCTTGCAAATTTCTTTTCCTGGGTAAATGCAGGTGTTTCTATAGAACATTTTGAAATGCTTGCTCATGCATAATGATTATCACTAACCCATCCCTTTCTTATCCCACACAAGCTATGAGCTTATGAGGATATATCCAAAAGGGACTGACAGTGATTATTATTGTTTTTATTGTTATTATTCTTACTACTGCTACTACTAATTTAAAAAGTGAAAGTGTGGACATTTACTTGTAAGGTTATTATACTCTTGTAAACCCTTAGTCATTGACTCTTCTCTAACAATTTCCTCGATTGCTGGAACTCTGTCCTCTAAAAGATTACAAAGCATATAATGTGAAGAAAAAAATGTTGGAGTGACCTGTTACATTCTTACTGCATTATAATGATGCAAAACCATACCGTGATGTTTTTTGGATTTTCCGCTACTGCTGTGCTGCTGTTGTGCTTCCAAGGCTGATTCAATTTTCAATTTAGCATCATTCACTTCATCAAGTAAAGATTTTGCCTTATCTTTACCTTTGCCTTTGCCTTTGCCTTTCTCTGTCCTTGCCCTCGCACCATCTGAACTCTGTTGCTTCGAAATAGTCTCAGATTTTCCCACAGTAGTTTCTATCCTTGCCTTGGGCTTGACAGGTTGAACTTTGGGAAGGACACCAAATTTATTTGCAAATGCCATAAGACGTTTTTTAGCTTGAGCTTTACCCAAAACAGGCTTTATCATTTTAGGACCCTCCACAACACTAGTAGATTCAACAACCTCTACAGTGTTTCTTGCTACTGGTTTGTCAGTTTTTTCTGTATTTTCAATTTTTTCAAGTTTCTCCGGCGTCTGTGGTGTCGGAATGTCTGAGACGTCAATCACCGGTGTACTTTGAACTAGCTGGTTACCGTCAGGTTCAGAGGAGACAGTTTCATCTGGGGTTGGATCGTCAGGGGAATAAGCATTGTCACTTCGTCCCAAAAGGTCGGACTCTGCCACAGAAAAATCAGTACTTTATCAAGATGGATGACAGGGAAAATTCAGTACTTAATGCACTTAGACAATCTTCAGAATTCTTCCATTTTTCTATAAAAATACTCATTTCAGATAGCAATAGTGTCTTGTTGATTGGAATTATTTTCATTATATTCAAGTTTGAAGATATTTTTATTTACCAACCTTGTGTTGTACCTGGAGCTTTTGGTGATGCGGGTAAATCTATCGAGGCTTTGTAATTTGACGAATCCAAAGTAGTATTGAAAGAAAGATGTGACTGAAAATTAGAATTTAGTGAGTTCGGATAGCTTCCTCCATATCCAGGAGTTTGACTACTAGTTGGAAGATAACTTGAATGTAAAGTCTGCGAGGTCCCTGAATTCGATGAGTTTGGATTTTGTATTTGCATGATGAGCGATGCTTGATTCAGAATATTCTGAAGTTGCGGACTCTGTGAATTAACTGTGGAACTCTCATTGGCAGTAGCGTTTGCAGAAAGACTCGTGCTAGTACTAGGCAAGGCGTTTGTTACCATTGGTGGTCTCGGACCCCTAAATGGTAACATCGATCCTCTTGGCCCTAGTGGCTGACCCATTGACATATGAGCTCCAAATCTGAAAATGAAACATTAATCCTGTAACTGAGAAAACATAAATACCAGTATTGACAATTATTATTGCGCGGATAAAGTCTTAGAAAAGTTGTCAATAAGACTTGAATCATTAGATATCGTCTAACGTTAGTGACCCTTCTGCAGGATTTGTGTATTTAATAGATGTGTGAAATATATTAACCATTTGTCAACTGGTGTGATTTCCATCATCTTAATGGCCAAATATGAAGTGATAAATGACAAAAGAATCAATCTTTTTTTTATTTTAGACTATTATTAAACTATAAAATTTTCTCACCTCGGCATTCGCATTGTACCCATCATTCTAGGAGGTGGAGTATTGGCCCAAAAACTTGGGGGAGGTAAGTGATGAAGATTTCCAAGCGGTAATCTTGGATTAATATGGGACCCATTATTACTAGTTGGTAATCTATTATTTCTCCCTAACATCATTGGATTTAGTCCATAAGGATCTTCATAATCGTATGATCCATCATATTCATAAGATCCATCGTATCCATACGTGTTATGGTAGTCATATTGATCGTCATAATCATAGGAATCTTCATAGTCACAGGAATCTTCATTTTCGTACAACTTTTCCTCCTGATTTTCAAATTGAATAAGAACTTCAGGCTCTTTTTCCGCTGGGTTGTCTAATGTAGTACTCTTTTCAGAGTCTGTATCGACAGTCTCTGGTTTTTCATCCGACTTTGGTAAAAGCGGCAGATCTTCTTCGCCTGGCACAGCGACGTCCCAAGAATGTTGAAATGTAGTTCGGCCAATGGTTCTACTGAATTCATCGTTCTCTCTGTCAGGAGAACTGACGACTTTGTCTTCATCCATAGTCTCATAACCTATCGCATTACATAATGTACTTTGATTGTCTGTTGAATCAGATATCAGCATATGATGTACTTCAATAAGAAAAACCTTTTTTTTTAATGACAATAGTCGGAGCGAAGTTTATACTTTTTAGTAACTAAGCATTACTGCTAGTAGATGGATAGGAAACGTCTGTAATTTGCAGTGAACTCGCATCTGAAGATTTGAATACACAACTACTTGATTCATTGCAAATTCTGATAAAAGTTAAAGGATGTGCGATGGATAAACTAATTCTTACTTTTGTGAAACGGATAAAATAGACAGCAAAACTAATTACATGTAAGTTTTTTACGTAAAATGTCGGTGTCAACAATCGTGATTTAGGTTTAACGTTAACCTTATCAAATTGTCACGTCGACGTCAGCGTCATAGCGGACCAAACAATGCTATTGTCAAAAATTAATGAACACCATTTTTAACGTCTGATGAGATTGACAAGATGTGGTTGAGTAAAGAACGTAACTTTTGAACGAAAAGGAAAAAAAAAAGAATGCACGAGTCCGCAGGTTCTGGTTGTGACAACATTAACGGTGATTTAAACTACCGAAACTATTCTTACCTGTAGTTGAAGTTGATAAAATTTTTGTTACTCCCAACCAGTCGAAGAATTTACCAAACTTGAAACACTATGCACTTCTCTGATTTTATGGAATTCGATAAAGCAACAATCAATTAATAATCTACTGGATAAAGATTTTACTCCACAGTCGGACATGTTTGTCGACACGAAGTTTGCAGCGGCAGAATCGCCAACCGGGCAATGTTCAGGCAATAATATAGGAAATGTAGACCACCTAGTGAAATTTCTTGGAACGATGGCTGCCTAGCCGTAAACCGGATTAACATATTTCCCTACTTTCCAGGATAAGTCTGACATCTATGTTTTTCAGTAAGTACGTGTCGGTATTTTAGGGTAGAAGCATAAAAATTTATAATTTTGATTGTGTATAAATATAAGTGTTGATCTCAGCGATGGTTGGGTGGTAAATTGTGAGCCAATAATAAAGTGATGTAATTTTCATTTAGCTCGCTCGAATCAACAGCTCCATCTTACATTCGAATGGTTTAATTGATTTCAATCACCTGCTGTCAAGTTGTATATTAACATACATACATAAATGTGCAAAAATGAATTTCCATTAATGTATTTTGTGTCAAATTGGAGTAAGACAGTTTCGAAGAAATTTCGGACATAGCAATGGGATTCTCATCTAATCTCCAAGGGCAGGCTTCCCACGAGGCGCTCCTGGGTAGACAAGATGCTGAAATCAAGCTTCTCGATACAATGCGTCGATGTTTGACCAATAAGGTGAAATCAGACCGGGACTATGCCTCGACAATATCCTCCTTAACAACGCAAGGACGAAAAGTTGAACGCAGCGAAGATCTTGCCGGCAGTTTAATTGCGCAGGTACTTTCTCTCCTCATCAAATATCGCCCTTGTTCGAATTAATGCGCTGCAATGATGACGCTGAAATTAGCAGGTAATAGCCAGCAGATAATACGTGCAAAAAGCTTTCAGGAGATGAAGTATGGATTAAACGTGGCAGGATTATTCAAGGAAGTTTCCTAAATATATTCCTGGATATTTTATCATTTGCTCATCCCCTGAAAGTCTTGGGACACAGATTACCTGCTTACTTTCAGCGTCGTCATGCAATGAACAGCTTCAATGCTCTATATATCAACGGGTATTTTATAGTGCCAGGCTTTGATTGCAATTCAAATTTAACTAAAAATATATTCTTCCAGAGCTGGAAGGATATAATGGATTCGGTGGAACAAAGCGCCAAACTGATCAAGCAGCAAGCTGATTTAATGGAGAGTGTTGTTGTAGAGCACATAAGTAGCCTCCATACGGAGAGAAGGCGGGCTCGTAAACTTTACCAGGAAGAACACACATGGTTAAACAATCAATTTCAACAGGTAAATTACCTGTAAACTACATATGACATGACGAAGACAAGCTTCCATTCTTTGCTGTGATGACTAATTTATAACAACAATTGGCAACCTTAATGTACAATCAAAATTGAGTTTTCTTTATGAAGAATCTCTCGCATAACATTTGTACTAATTTTCGCCTTATTCTTCAGACTTGTCCAACAAGTACCAATTATCTCATAATTAGTAACAAATTTGTCATCATTGCTAACAAATCACTGGATATCTAATGTAAAGAATATTTGTGTAATACAATGTAAATGTGATAAACTTCTGTAATGTATACCACATTTATTCGCCAATTGTTTCTGTATCATCTGTGCAGTTAACCGACGATGTAGCTAGGAAAAAAACTGAATATCAAAAAAGTCTGGAGGTATACAAATTGATGAGATCTCGTTTTGAAGAACATTACGTTAAATGTAAGTAAATACATACAGTGAAAATGTAGCCACTCGCTTTCAATTGGTTATTCTCAGAATTTTAACAAGAAAATTAACATGCCCATTTCATCATCTGAGATTTTGCTTAACTGTTGACAAACTTACAACACAAAAATCACGTAACTCCCAATTGCATATTGTAAGCTATTTGCTCATGTCTGACATCTCTTTAACGAAACTTCTACCATGTATATATTTACAATATAATATGCTTTAATATATTCAATAAGTAAAAGTCACGATGATGATCATTCCATAGCGGGAAGAGGTGGGAGGAAACTAGATGAGGTTAGAGAGAAATATCAGAAGGCATGTCGAAAACTTCATTTGACTCACAACGAATATGTGTTACTACTTGGAGCGGTAACTGAATGTGAACACGATTTACGGACCTCTTATCTACCTAGTTTACTACAACGTCAACAAGCTGTTCACCAAGAATTTATCGTAACATGGTCAGCAATCATTTGTATCTTTTGAAAATAACACAAACGTGAGCGTAAATATTTTTTTAAGGACCCAAGCTCTAGCAATCTTGGTGTCCTCACATCACTTATACATTTCTCACGTCCGTTCATGTCCACCAAATTAGAAGAAGAAGTTTATTTTTTACCAATTCCTTCTTGTTTTTGTACCAAGCTAGATTAAAAATAATTTTAAAAAGAAAACATCAGCTTTGATAAAAAATGATATTCACAACTGACTTCATATATTTTATCGTAATTTAATACTTCGATATGTTTTACATGCCACAAAGTAATGAAAATAAGGTAAAAAATATACATATTTGGAAATACGAGGTTTACTTTCGATATGTCGTTTATATTCAACTAGAATTTCTTTTGCAGGAAAAGTATTCTGCAAGATATAGTAAAATACTCAGACTTTACAACCGAAAAGTTTCTAGAAATTCACACGCGGATGGAAAAAGCTGTAGATACTATAAAACCTATTGATGAGTATAAAGATTTCATTGGAAAACATAGGTAAGTTCTTAAAAAAAAAATCAACTGTTAATTAGAAGTAAATTGTAACTCACTTTCATGCATGATTTTAAAATTGGCTAAATGTAAATTGTAACACCTCGTCTATTTGTCAATCACATTTTATCCATTATATTACTTTTTTTTTTTTTAACATCTTCGTGCTTATTTCCCAGAACCCGCCCAGCATCTCCAATAAGATTTACGTTTGAGGAAAATCTTATCGATGACACATCTGGGAAATTGCTGCCAAACAAATTAACTGTTGATAATCTAACGATAGATTGGCTGCGCAGCCGACTCACAGAGCTAGAAACATCTCTCAAAACTACACAATTGAGCAAACAGGCTATGCTGACACCGCCGGAACCTATCTGTGATTCTAAGTATGTTTGAAGTATAAATCATATGGAATCGCGATGCATACTGTAAAATGAATGCAGTATCAGCTGTACCAATTAGGATGTTCGCATTTTAAATCAGGCGAATATACGATCAAACTCGTGTCAGTTTAAATTGTTATTGAACTCAATATTCTTGGCACATTAAAATATTATATTTACGAATTATTAGATGTCTGCTAATTTTCTCTCTAGTTATTGTTGTTCCCAGTCTCTGTTGCAAAGATTTGAAACCACATCGGAAGAGCTACTTCTGTTTGTATGGAAAAACTTGAATGAACTCAAATTTCAACACTAGTTTGTAAAAATTAAATATTATCTTGGACAGAATATTAAGTGTCGATTACTCACGAGAAAGGGAAGAGCTGCGGCAGCGATGTCAGGAGAAGAAATTACTGAGGCAAGCAGAAGTGATTCGAGGAGCCCTCAATGAACTTGGCTGCGAAGAATTACCGTCTGGTTGCGATCTCTCAATGGAAGGGTCTTTCACGGAACCAGCAGTAAACAACAAAGTAAGTTTTCTATCGCAATTACACTCTGATATTACATTCTGGTCACTATTTGTCATTAGAACTATCTTCTTACATCAGATCTATCTTTCACTTGAATAGACACCTGTAACAGAGAAAAAATCATCTCCAGTCATATTTGAATCAAGTTCTATTATAGTAGAAAGAACATTCCATATCAATTTAGAGTGCTTAAAGTTTAAAGGTATTTATTGTCATTACTGATCAGAATTATATGTGTAATTTTTCAATTACAACCAAGTAATATTTTGTAAAAAGGCTTGATTGAATGTTTAAACTCATTACACTTCCAGAGAAATACGGTTCCAGACATTGGTTTCTT
Source organism: Neodiprion virginianus (assembly GCF_021901495.1). Classification (NCBI taxonomy): domain Eukaryota; kingdom Metazoa; phylum Arthropoda; class Insecta; order Hymenoptera; family Diprionidae; genus Neodiprion; species Neodiprion virginianus. The sequence goes on along the minus strand of NC_060877.1, from coordinate 5,081,795 downwards.
TACATTGCGCAGGAATCAGCGTATTGTTACATTGTTAAAATCTCCATTCAAATCATTACCTTCGATAAGTAATGAAAAGAATGGCCTAGTTAGAGCAAATAGTGAGGGCCCGATGACACAGCGAATTGATACTCCACCGGTTGTATGTGCAACTGTTCATTTACTTTAACAAAAAATTGCGCATTGGATGAGCTTAAGCACCTTCATTATTTTTGCGACTATTTTTCTTTTTCTATTACAAATCATTTCATCAGTTTAATTCAACATCAATTTCAACCGTCATTTAACTAATCCTTTGACATGTTGACCAAATTTATTTAACATCTGATCTGCTTTCGTCATTTATTTTGTGTCTTTTAACATACCTGTTTTACAGTAGTATAAATAATTTGTACTATGAAAATTGTAAATGAAGAAAATATACTTTATGTAAAAAACGAGATCACACTTTTAACAACTGCTACCTGTTGTAAAGGTCGTCATACAGCGTGCAATATAATACTGAATGGTTGATATGAAAGATGTCATAGAGCGTGAAATAAAATATTGAATGGCAGTTTGTTGTTCTGTTCGAAGCTTCTTATTTTGTGTTACTCAATAATTATTTACAGATATATTAAATCGCTTTTATGTGTATTAAAAACCCATATCTGATAGGCAAAATTTTGACTTCTCATCATTTAAACAAGTGACTTCGAAGCTTCAATCTATGTGTGTTATATACGTGGTCATAGAGTCTATCAGATTAGCATGCATTTTTTTATGGACTTTTGGTGGTACCATATGACATACTGGTACCAAAAATTGAAGTATGTGTACAAGTGAAATAATAGATCTACACAATATATAACAGGTACCACTACGTGGCGTCTGCAATTTAAGTAACAATCAAAAGGGTGGAGGAGGCTTGATGGAAGAAGAATGGTTTCATGGTGTGTTGCCTCGGGAAGAAGTTGTAAGACTTCTCGTCAATGAGGGTGACTACTTAGTACGAGAAACTACAAGAAACGACGAGTGTCAGATCGTACTTTCAGTTTGTTGGGACGGACATAAACATTTTATCGTACAAACCACATCTGAGGTAACAATGCTGTATATGAAGACTTGATAAAAGCATTTGAACACTTGTTAAAAATGATTAACAACTATGTAACGAATTCTTGACTTTAGGGACACTTCAGGTTTGAAGGTCCTTCGTTTCCGTCAATTCAAGAGTTGATAGTACATCAATGGCAGTCTGGATTACCAGTAACTAGTCGATCTGGTGCTATTTTGAGAACGCCCATTTTAAGAGAACGGTGGGAACTCAATAATGATGATGTAGTTCTTATAGATAAAATAGGCCGAGTGAGTTTACTATTCTACTTTAGTTTAGTTGCTTTTGAAGAAAAAGCAAGTTGTGATGATTTCTTACATTGACATTAAAAAAATCACTACATAAATATTAATCTTCTAGGGTAACTTTGGCGATGTGTACAAAGCTCAATTGAAATCATCGAAAATCGATGTAGCAGTTAAGACGTGCAAGGTAACTTTACCGGATGAACAAAAAAAGAAATTTTTGCAAGAAGGACGGATTTTGAAACAGTACGACCATCCGAACATTGTTAAGCTCATTGGAATCTGTGTACAGAAGCAACCTATTATGATCGTTATGGAATTGGTACCAGGTATATCCCAAAAAATACCAACAAGTTACTTTACGTACAAGCATTGAAGCTGTGTCCGATATATTTTCAATTCTAAATTCATTCTATTTTCCTTCACAACCTACAGAAACATGTTCTTTTTAGGTGGATCACTCCTGACCTACTTGAGAAAAAACGCAAGCACTATAACTCAACGTGAACAACTTAGAATGTGCAAAGATGCTGCTGCTGGTATGTGCTACTTGGAGTCAAAATACTGTATTCATAGAGATTTGGCAGCCCGAAATTGCCTTGTTGGTAAGTAGATTATAAGACCGTTGGTACTTTTTAGTATACACATATCATCAGCATACTTTGAGGTGCGTGCAAATTACATTTTTAATTATTGCGATTAACTTTCTTACATTTGGATTCGTAATCCCTCTAGGCTATGAGTCTATAGTAAAAATATCCGATTTTGGAATGTCGCGCGAGGAAGAAGAATACATTGTTTCTGATGGCATGAAGCAAATACCAATTAAGTGGACAGCGCCAGAAGCATTGAATTTTGGTGATTATTACACTGTTTATAAGTTAGCGTGAGAATACAGTTGTGACTGGAAAAAAAATGCAGAAACTTGATTTTCGTAAATCTCAGTCATAACAAATAGCTTTTGTCTAGCAATCAAATAAAATACTTATACTTATATAGACGACTAAATTAATTATCTTACAGGCAAATATACTTCTCTTTGCGATGTTTGGAGCTATGGTGTTTTGATATGGGAAATATTTTCCAAAGGAGGAACCCCATACAGTGGCATGTCAAACTCAAAGGCACGAGAGAAGATTGACACGGGTGAGATGCAATTTCTATTTATATTGTTTTAATTTCAATGATTTTTTTTTTTAAACATAATCTTTACCCCTCCCCATGTGACATGCACCTTCTTTAAAACCACATCCTCCAATTCTCTTGATAGAGCATAATATCCATGAAGATTAGCAAAAGCTATCATACATACATTAGATTCAAGGATTTACATAGATTTGCATTATTCTTAAAGGATATCGAATGCCTACCCCAGAAGGTACTCCAGATGAAATTTACCGGTTAATGTTACGCTGTTGGGAGTACGAGCCAGAGAAAAGGCCACATTTTGAACAGATATACACCGTTGTTGATACATTGTCGCAAGCACTGTAATGCCTAATGCAGCTCACTTGTAATATCTGACTACGGAAAACATGAGAGCTTCTACCGTAATAATTCACCTTATTACCCAAACGACGGGTTTACCAATTATAGGTTCCTTTATACATGACTTCTTTTGCTACTCAAACACACACACTTATCTACTTATTTGTGTATATTTTAAGCAAGCGTGCTCAAGTCGAATCTAATTCACTTCTTGTGAAAGATACTACGACGGTATGAGAATGTGAATATAATTTAATTGGCCTGCATGGAGTCTCAGTATCACGCCAGCAAAATGAGAAAAAAATTGATTAGTCGCGTTTATATGGGGTTCACCATAGTTTTGTTTTCATTGAGGTGCATTTGCATCTACTCCAATATAAAATAAAATATTTCTTCATCTGATTTGAGCATGATCTTTCAATACAATGCAGCTTTTAAACAGTGTGTGTAAGATATTGTTTATTATTTCTGAGCTGCAATATTCGTCTGTAATAAAAGTAGAGTTAGGTTTTTTTTTCTCAAGTAGTATGTTAAACAATGACAAGGTGAACTAAGAATTTAAGTTTTATATTTTGAATTTCTTTCAGCTACCATACTAATATTATATAATGCAAAGATTTTTCTGATAGGAGATTTTCAATAAAATAGAATAATAATTACGCTGCTAATTATGGCATCCATATGTACGTAGGTTAAGGAAAAAGCAGCTTATTGTTTAAGTATTAAAACCGTATTTCTCGTGATAATATTTGCAGCTATTTTTGAAAAACTTTTACCCACAAAATTGACTTAGTTTTAAATACTTCAGGAGATTACATTTTTTGATAAAATTATTACATTTTTATATCTTCCACATTAATTAACGGAAAAATAGTACTATTCTGTGAACATAATACAGCCGTTTTTTAGTTTTGTGAATGGAAGTAACATTCTGCAAAGCGAAATATTTCTTTCAAAAGTATATGTTCAATTTAATAGACGTCTATCTAACCGCGTAAATTATATGTCAGCTTTCCATGCATCAATCGCTTTGGAATTACACTAAAATAGAATCTTTTTAAACTCGAATTTCGAAATAAATCGCCGAATCCCAGAAACATTGCTAAACTGAAAAAAATGAAGACAATATTACTGCCATGTAGACTGTTTAGCTCCCGTTGTGGTGCATAAACTCGGTTGAGTCTGCACTAAAAATTTCATTAAATGTACGCTTAGCGAAATTCTACCGAATTTCTTGATTAATATGATTTTTGAATTCTTCCAGTCATTTATTCATATATCTCATTTTTCCTTGAAATGCAAGAAAATGACGTTCAATATTTTACAACAAGTCCAATAAAAATGTATAAGCACTTTGAGCATCAGCCGTTGTTGCCATAAATGTTGATAATAAATAGTGGTCAAGACATGTCGCCAAATTATGTATTAAAACAGGAATAAACTGAATATCAAATGTAATTCTATTTGCAATAGGGCTATACTACTTCGAGAACCTCTGCGCAGGTAGAAATCATTTCTATTTGCTAATTGGAAAGGTTGACAACTGACTAGCGCGTTCGTATTATTTAATAATGTTACTTTACATCTCATTGATATTAATAATTTACCATTGTTGGAAGAAATGATTATTGATATGTTATAAGTATTTTAAATATCAGACGCTATCATTCTTATAAGTTAATGTCTATTGCTGTGCAATATAAAAATCGTTTCTATAGAGTATATTCTTTAAAGTTGCTAATCTGAATATGGAATCAGTCAACTAGGAAGAAGTTATGGAATAATGTATATTGTTTTATTCATATATGTATGTGAATTACAAATGAACAAAATAATGTACATGATCCTATATACATATGTACGTAGATTATCGTTTTTATTATATATATAGCCATTACAGGCAAGAATATAGTCAGTTGATGTTCATTTAATTGTTAAATTTTATTCGTTTGATAAGTCTAACATTGATGGAATAAAAAAGCAATATTTTAACAAAAAAACCATGCTTTCATCTTCAAAGATGTTAATTTATTTAGTATTCCATAACCAATCCGTACGTTAATTTAAAAAATTCAACGCTTCAACTGATTCGAATTTATTTCTACCTGTACAAAACATACATAGAAAGATCTGGTTGTAACTGCAATCATATAACGTAACTTTTTTCCACTGACTAGGACTTTGTTCACGGAGAGAATTGAATGAATTTTCGTAAACCTTCTTAATATTCAAGCAACTCACGAATCGAATACCCCATAATAAAAATTTGGCATCTAAAATGAATTTGAGTCTTATATGTATCTCGTATTGCAGCCTTTAGAGTATATTTCAATGGTGACGTGAAAAATAGTAATCCCTGTGATTGCAGGACAAAATTGTTTCATTTTATAAATAAAGTTTAATAAGTTCGTCACTAACAGCAGATGGAGTCAGTATACCAAGATCAGTAAATAAAAGATTTATATAAGATGGTGGAGTGTAATCAACTAATGGATGTTCTCGGTGTAGATCCTTTTTCAGTGTACTTGCTGTGTACTGTGGGAAAAACATACACGTATAAAAATACTTAGTATATGGTTACACTATTTCAATTTATCTCAATCTTAACAACTATAATAAGTAGATTCTAGCACACGTGCATATCGCGTGTCGACATTGTCAAAATAGTATCATTCGCCACTAAATTTTGACTGATTCATAAATTTAAAACAATAAATCAATGGTAAGAGTTTGAAAAGCAAAAAGAAAGTAGACAATAGTTACTCCCACAGTTTAAACTCACTTTAAATTCGTTGGGGAGATCAACTTGATTTAGAGGATATATTCGAGAAAATTTATAACTTTCAGTCAGGACATAAAAAGGTTTCTTGATCTCCCGAGCACACATCGCCATTGTGTAAGTTCCCACCTGCAATTAGAGAGTTACGTGTTTTTTTTATAATTTTGTGTAAAAGTAATGGAAAACTCTACAGATGCAGTTTTGTTTGTTGCATCTCAGATCATACCATGAATACTACCTCGTTTATTACTGTTACATAATATATTACGTCGACAGAACTTATACTTGCTTTATTAATTATTCCACCGCTCTCTGCAACTCCCTCAGCTCCAACCATTACCATGTCAACTTGCTCCATAATGTAACCCATTGCCGAATCAAGTATTAATGTACATGGCACATCCAGGAGGGTCAAGTCTTTGCACATTTCCTTGCTGTACATGAATCACGTTATTCATATTTCTATTGGGTCTATGGTAAATTATAAAATGTTGTGTGATATATACAATGTTAAAATTTTATCAAATTATAGCTCACCCGCTATTGTTTGGGAAAGACTCTGTGACATAAACTTCGAACCTTTTATTACTAGCTGCAGCTTCTTTCATAGTTTGTAAAACAACTCTGGATTTGGAATGTGTCAATATCCTCTATGCAAAATGAATAGTAATTTAATTCACAGTAGTTGAGTTGATAGTGTTAATTGTATTGAGTGCAAATTTCTACGTTAGATGTGTGTACAAATGAATTCTATTTTACACATTTTAAGAGCACAATCTAATTAGATTCTATTCACACTATAAACGTGAAAATTTGTATCTTATTTAAATATCAAACAAATCATCAGAATATCATCCTTAGAGTCAGTAATCACCGATTGAAATTCTTTTACTTACCGAGCCATCTATTATAAACTGTGCAGCCAGTTTAGCCACTTTACCACGTGCAGCAAACAACTTATCGTAGAAAAGCTTCCCCCGCTGAATCATAATCCGTTTACAGTCAGCAAATGGCTGCATGTAAGAGCAAAATGAATAAACTATACGTGTATGGTAAGATACTTGATTTGTTGTATGTTTATAAATAAGATTTTTTGAGAGCAGATCAAATAATACAAATGTTATATCCTGAGTACCATCCAAATACTCTTATAAAATTATTGTTTTTTTATACCCTTTCTGTCAAAGAACCTGCTATGACTTGAGTAAAATTGATTAAAAACTGATTGTGTATTATCTACCATACTTATTTAAAATCCTATCAAACGAATGAAGTATAAGTATAATTTTTTAAATCTCGGGTGAACATTCTCTTTATTTTAAGTACGACTTTCTAAATTAAAGTAAGACACTTACAGAATTATCCAATGTGGCCAATGTAATGAAACGGAGGAAAAGCTCACAACCCGAAGCAATACCAGTAACAGGATGATCGGTAGATCGCATTGTATCTACTGCATTTTGCAGACACAAATGGAGTTCCTGAACTGTTTCCGCTAAACATAATAATACACAATCAAATAATGAAGAAAGTATAGCCTCATGAAACCATAAATGGACGGAAATTCCATTTTCACCTACAAAGCAGCATAAATTTACAGCCTTAGTCTTTGTTAGTTGCATTCACTTTGTTAACCCTACAGCTCGTGACTGAGGTCCAAACGCACCCCACACAAACTTTAAACGATGCTGAGTGCGACTACCGCTACGTGGTTTTCAGACTTCGATTGGGTTTTCCATTATCTAAATCTAAATAAATTCAGATTTTTCGTACACCATTCTCTTCCTTATGAAAAAACGAAGAAAACCATGCATGAGGAAGTTTGTTTATCAGCATAGGACCAGTTTTGTCATGCGTTTGAAGGTAAAAAAAAATAATCATGAGTAGTAGGGTTAAACATCATTATTGAGACTACGAAAAATTACTCACAGTCAGAGCGTTCCAAAACTTTTAAAAGCGTTTGTATTGCAGCCATTCCTGCTGATATATCGCTTTCATTCTTCATAATGCGGTTAAAAAATATACAGATATCTGAAAGTGTATTTAAATAGTTCCTTAGTTGTTGGTTAAGTAGGCTATATTTTTAATCAGTATATAAATACCTTTTTGATTCATACTGTCTGGCATTTTTCGAAATGTTATCAGCTATCGCGACTCTCCCAATACTGAAGTATTATTGTAATAAAAGGCGAGAAAATAAATCACCAAACATCTGTGCAGTCGAGACAATTTGAGGTTAACGTCACGTATTTATTGCATGCTTAGAGCTGCTCCATTCCCGTTCACCGTGTCCGAGATCCATAATTGATGATGCAATCGGATGAACGTATCGTGGAGTACCTTCTTGTGGCTTTTGGAATTCACGAAACTGTACCGGTAGTATAGTTTCTATTCACAAGTTTTTCTCATTCACAATTAATCGAACGTGAATTACAACGCGTAAAGTTTGATATTTACTTATGTCAAATGAACATTGAGCGATGATAATTGCACAGCGTAAATTTTAAACAGAACAATACGTAATATACATACTCAATTGTACATACGAAATCTATTTATGTACGACATGATTGAACATAATATAGCATGGTGCCCTTGCTGTTTAATACCAGGATTCATGAAATTTCACCATCGAAGCTAATCTTTACTTAAAAATATATCAAGCAAGATTATTTTTACACTTTGTAGTACAACAATTATACTCAGCCACCTCGAAAGCTTCTGACATGTGATCAAATAAGCTTGTTGCATTGAGGTTATGTGTACTCTGTACATCTTGAACGGTAGATATTAATTTTGATCGTCAATGACAGTAAGCTGAATCTAATAACGCAATAAAATGAGTAATAATCTCGATGATATTGACTTGGATGATCCAAGATTCCGCATCAGACCATATCAACAAATGGTGGCTTCGTGTACTGGAGCATTAATCACATCACTATTTGGTAAGTATACATACAAGTAGATATGCAATACCGTAGCATTCCGTGATAATGAAAAAATTTTCATGTTCAATTAAGGCAGTTAAATGTGTTCCTTTTTTTTTAGTAACACCGCTGGATGTTGTAAAAATTCGACTACAGACACAACAAAAAGCAATGCTCTCTAACAAATGCTTTTTGTACTGTAACGGACTCATGGACCATCTCTGCCCTTGTCTAGATGAAAAAAGTCCACCTTGGATGCGCGCTAATGGAAAATTTAATGGCACGCTGGTTGGTCAAATTTTCAGCGACTCCTTGTTAACAAATATCTTAACTTTTAATCTTTCACCTCCTTCGGTGACGATCTTTTCACGAATTAACACCAGTGATCATTTTATTCCATATTTTTCTTAGTCGCCTCCATTTTTACAGTAATAAAACCATACGACTTGTATCACCGCCATTTATATTTGCAGGACGCGCTAACTAAAATTAGTAGAACCGAAGGTGTATTATCACTATGGAGTGGGTTGAGCCCGACTCTCATCCTGGCAATACCAGCAACTATAGTATATTTTGTATCTTATGAACAACTGAGGCTATTTTTCAAGGTAAATATAATAGATTTGATTATATCTGGGTATGGCAGTTATTGTCTATGTAAACTGACCAAGACCCTTGTCAAGTTTCTACTCATTCGATATTCTGAAAAACAGTTTCAGAGCTAGCATTATACACATTGCAGGATACCTATAACAGTAGGATTAATAGTGGAACTAATCATTCGGTGCAACCGTTCTGGATTCCAATGTTAGCTGGTGGCACAGCGCGAATTTGGGCTGCATCTTTAGTAAGCCCATTAGAGCTTATTAGAACAAAGATGCAATCGCAAAAACTGAGTTATATCGGTAAATTGATACTAACTATATTCATAATCACTATTCTTCCAAATTCAGAATATCTATGCACGCATTACATTTAATAAAAATTTTATTCCAGAAATCGGACAAGCTTTAAAGACTGTTGTTAAATACAGTGGATTTTCTGGTTTGTGGATGGGTCTTGGGTCTACATTGTTGCGCGATGTACCGTTCAGTGCTATTTATTGGTTAAACTATGAAACTATAAAACAACAGTTTCGAGGAACTCAACAAACATTTACATTTAATTTAGCAGCTGGAGCTGTAGCTGGTTCTGTAAGTTAATTACTCTCCAAGGAGAATCGTATTCAATTCCATTTGAAGTTGTTCTGTTCCTACGTTCAACCAATTTTACTTGTTTATAGATAGCGGCCTTAGTGACTATTCCATTTGATGTTGTTAAAACGCATAGGCAGATAGAGATGGGTGAGAAAGAAATTTATTCAGGTAAATATACTCAGACTCAATATTAATATTATGAGATTGGAATTCTCAGAAATCTACATTTTACTTGAGAAAACTTATTAAATTATTTATTTATGAAATGTAATATTACTATGGACAATTTGAATAAACTAGGAGTGAGTGATAAGCTTGCCAATACAGACTGTGGTCCAAAGTTTTTAAATCTAATAGAAATATAGACATATTATATGCACAGGCAATACAGTATTCATACAGTAATCCATTAATCAAATTATTTTTATTTCATAGAAAAACCCGGCCGTAGCAGTGACACTCTGTCAATAATAAGACGAATTTATGCCCAAAATGGAATCAGAGGATTGTTCACAGGACTAACACCTCGGCTGGTAAAAGTTGCCCCAGCTTGCGCTATTATGATAGCAACCTTTGAACATGGCAAGCGATTTTTCCAAGCATACAATGCAAAGCAAATACTTCAACTTGAGAATGACATACAGTATTTCAAAGATAAGTACTAAAATATGTCAGAAAAGTATTAGATCATCTATTTACATTTACAATATTTTATATCTCAATGTAATAAAAAGATGCTCTATCTGCCATGCTGGTGTTTCATATGTATTATAATAGTTGATTCGTCAATCCTAAATTTTAATGAGCAAAGTCAATCCATTGTAATAAAATGGTTTGCAAAATTTATTCATCGCATTAGTTGGTAACAAGTTACATGTTTGTATTAATCTCAAGGAAAATAATTATAAAAATCGTTTAGCAAAAGCATTCCCGAAATTAGTTGCACAGCATTTTTATAAGTCTCAAGATTTTTTAATCATAACAGGTGGTGCAACTTTCATTAGCTCACACAAATGATTTCTAATTGGGCGAAGGATTACCACAGACTGCTCCCAGTCTGTCGAATTGAGTTCATTCAATACACTGGTAAGATCATCTTCTGGAAGGTCCATATCCTCTCCATATAGAGTCAGCGCTTCATATGTGCGCACTGCGGTTATCTTTCTCACGCACATAAAATTATGACATAAAAATATACTCAACTGACTGAATGCTCTTTTACTTACGTCACTTCGCACCTAAAAAAACATCAATATTTTTAGTCTAGGAAAACAGAAATAATAATTAGTTAACGATTTGTGAATGTAAATGAACTCAAGCTTCTCAGTAGAAGGTTCAGAAGAAGAAGGAAAACCATTTCTGTGGAAACTTCAAAATATACAAACCTGCAATAGTTGGCAAAAAACTCCTATACTGCTGATGAGAAGTTTCATATTATTTATAGATTTGATTTCTCGTTTGAGCAGCGTCAAAAGCCGTTGAGGAAATTCACTTTCTGGATCATCCAAAATAAATTGGATACAGCCGGAACTGATCAAGCGAACCATAAATACCAATAAAGAAGTAATCATTCTATCATTCTTATGACTCTCTTCAAAAATATCCAAAATCTTGTGACACAAGTTCCGCACAGATGCTTCGTCAATTTCTTTCAAATAAGAAAAGAAGGACATGCTCGAATGTTTTACCTGGATTCAGACAAGAAAATGAATAATCACTACAAAAGAATGGCTGTTGAAATGAATATCAGCTAGTATGATCAAACTACTTCCAAGCTGGCTTACCAATGACTCGCTCAATCCACCGACACTATATATGATCCCTCGAAGTATGGCGAGTGTATAAGATGGAAAAGAAAGCATCCTTATGAAACGCGGAAATGTCATTGATTCCATTTTCCAATCTATGCTATCTGTACACTCGGTAAGTGGAAACAATTTCTTTAATTCATCATGGTTTGGTATATATGGGAGTTCTGGATCACTAAAGTGGAAATATCAATAATAATACTGGTAATCGTTTATAAGAAAAATTTTGGAATGTCATAAATTACGTCAGTCTATATTTATAATCCATACCTGTGTATAAGACCACTAAATACAGCACCAGCCTGTGCACGAATTCTATCGATTCTTTCAACAGCTTGCTGGGCAACACCACCTATCACTTGCCCCATAACTTTTTCATTTAGCACTGATGTCAATTTGGCATGTGAAACTAAATTTGTGAGCAACTAGAAAATAATCGAAATAAAGATAAATTTCACACAAGACATACCTATGAACAGAAGGAGGTTCTATTTTATACTAGATTTAATGCGCGATATGTCAGTATTGAATGTATCAGCATGTTGATTTCAATTCATTTTGTTTGTTTATTCACAAAACTGGTTAAATTAAAATGTTGGTAAATTGGCATAAAGTACTTACCTGAAGACCAGCCATTGCAGCTTCTCGAACCCAAGCTCCTATATCTCCTCTGCTGTCCATCGTGTATTCGCCAAGAGCAAGTAAGTAACAGTCGTAAAGTTCTTGCATGTAAGGTTTCCATACATCTGTAATTATTCATACGAAATATACTAAGTGTACAATATTAATAAATATGATTTATTGATGTGTAAGATACAAAACTAACTTAATTCCTTAATTCCAAGCGTTTGACAAACCATTGTCAAGGAGTGAAACGCTTCCTTTCGACTTTCAGCCCATTTTGAAGTATGTTCTGTGATATGTGTACATTTGATGAGTGCTTGTATTGTATCCTTTGCTCTCTCCCGTAATATGAATAATGGATAATATCCTGTAGGAGAACAAAGTTAATCACGATCTCACCGAGTATAATTCCGTACGTGAATTCGGAGCAAGTAAAAAAAGTGTCCACCATACATCAATATGCTATACACAAATAAGATGTTACTTTACGAGTATCAGCGCACTTACCTATAGCCTGAGCAAAACCCATTCTGTTTATTTGATTATTGGACCTCAAGTTATCCAAATAACGATCAACTATTACGTTGCGAGCATCTGGACTCATATGAGCTGAGGTATAATATTCAGTGAAAAAATCAGAGTGTGCTTCTGCTGCTTTCAACCTAATGCTAGCTACTTCATGGCTCAGGCATTCTTCCAGTAAACCCTGCCAGTCATCTTATAGAGCAAAATTAATCAATTATTGACATTATATCTATACCGTATAATATGGCCTGGTGATGAATTGTGGGAAATTCAATTCAACCTAAATCCGAGGGGTGCATAACTCGGTTGAAAAGTTTACTCACCAATGATGTCGGTGGAATGAACGGGAAAATGAACACGAGCACACTTTCGTATAAGAACTGCGCATGCTTGCTTCATCAACTCTCCACCCAATCCTTTAAATTGCCCTCGATTCTTGAATACTCGTATGGCATTGCATATTTGATCTACAGCTGGTTTGCCTAAATCCGAGTAGGTGAAACAAATCAAGATTAGAATACTTTGAGAGTTGAAATGTGAAAATCAAATAAAACCAACACCCACCGATAATGTTTTCGATTTTCTCATCAGAAGCAATGTCCAATGCTTCTAGAATTTCAGCAACAGCTAAAACTGCTCCATGTCTTACATTCAAGTCAATGGAACTTAGCATATCAAGAAGATTGGAGAGTACCGTTTCAACCATGTAACGAGGATCCTTGGGAGTCAAGTTGCAGAGAGCCTGCAAAATAAGTAGAATACGGTGGTAGTTCAAATTTTGATAACTTCGAAGTATGTGCATAAACCATAATCTGGTTATTATTACTCAACCAACCTTAGCTGCAAGTTCTCGAATAGCTGTATCCCAGTGCGTTACTTTTCTGACGAGCAAGTGATCAATTAAAGGTTTGGTGTATTCTTCATACTGCGCTATGTGAACGCTGTAAAACAATAATTTTGAAATTATTAACTGATTATTTGGATTTAAGTAGTATAATCGCGAAAATTTGGAAAATATATGCATGCAAGTCAGTGGAAGGACTTACCTAATTTTTAGGTAAGCATTACTCCGTACACCAACTTCGAAATAATCGGCAACAGTGAGGATGTCTATTCCATGTGGAAAGTTCCCCTGCCTACCAACATTCTCTTGGAATGCAGCTGATGCAGCTCTCCGACAATTGATCTAGTATTTTTATTTCAGTTATGATTCATTGTTCGCCAATTACATGAACTTACATATCCACATACTACGCTCATGGAAAAAATAAATGATGAACATAAATTACAATGCGATTTACCTCTCGATCGAAAACGGCTACAATAAGCAGAGTAGCAGCAATCTGATTTACATAAGGTAATAGTACTCTAGATTCAAATGCTCTTGCGAACGACCAACAAACATAGCATGCTGCATCTCTGATTATCGATCCTACAGAACCGTAAGCTCGAGGTTCATCAAATACCAATGCTTGAAGAACCAAAGGAATAACATCTCCCAATCTATGAGGTAATAGTAATCCTCTTCGCCCTGCCAAACACAATGAGTAGTAAGAGTCATACCTTGCATAGAAAAATCACTGTCATGTCCACCATAATTAAGGTAATATCCGAATGATTTACAATGTACAGAATACTGAAATACAGTTTAACTCAATTTATCATGCTGCTTTTACCTAATTCAGCTAATGCTAGACAACCACCATGCCAGGCCGTATCTGATTCACGTCCAGAAAACAAATTCAGTACAAATCCAACCACTTCATCAGCTAGATCAATTGGCAAGCGAGCTGTTACTCGCCCGATTCCTTTGGCTGCAGACCATCTGATAAGTTATTTAAATGTGCAATTGTAATGAGTAGTACTACCAAAGCCCATGAATTTCAAGCAGACTTGACATTTGTTCTGAAGACATCCTGTGCACGAAAATTTACCTGATGGTAATGCTTTTGTCGCGAAGACCTTGTATCAGCTGCTCAATAATTTCTTCTGTTGCTGGAGGAATATCATGGTCCTCAGTCTCTTGGGAGGATATTTCATTTGTGTCCCCTACACTCATGGCTGTTAGATTCTTTTTATTCTCAGGTAGCAAGCTTATTGTCTTGCTTGCTCTCTGATACCTCCAATCAGCTACTTTAGCTCGTAGGAGAACAAATCCTGATTTCGAATATTACGAAGAAGAGATAAGATTATTGAATGCAATTTGAATACGAAGCTGTATTATTTATGTTTATTTACTTACCAATGCGCTGTATTACTTTCAGAGCAAATTTTCTAACGAGAGCGTCTGGATTATCGCTCAAATTCATTTTCATAATTTTATCTAATAGCATTTGACTATATGGCTTCAGATCTTCTCGAGCACAATGTTTCAATATTGAGGAAAGTATTGCCAAAGCACCGTGAGTTGTAGAATTAACTTCCAAACACTGATAAAAATGTTATCGTTAGCAAAACAACAAATTCGAAACAAGTTTTGTATCAAAATTGAAATTGATAATACATACGAATATAGATCAATTAAACCTTAAACTTTTCAATAGTCACCTGGCAGCACCATGTGATAATTTCTTCAAGATACAATTTCTTAACATCTGAACGATTCAGAAAATTCGCAATCAAAAATACTGCCGCCACTGAACAAACATCTTTTGATAGGCAATACAGTTTGCATAACTTCAATATCCTGAAAAGTACTTAATAAATTTGATGTTCGACAGACTTTACTCGATGTAAAATATGTTTTATTAATCAGTTATGTTGATTATTGCAGAGACACGACACAACTGAAAACTTTATCATTTTTAATATGGAACTCTGTAATACCTATTTGTTATCATATCCTCAGGTTTGATATCATTCGATGTTTCCAATCGAGATAAAGGAAAAGGTATTTTAGAAATAATAGATAGCCAAACAAGAAGTACGTAACGTGTTTCCCAAGTAAGCGAATCATTTGGGTCTTGCTTTTCCAACATACGCAGAACCGGCACAAGATCCATTACCTAAGTCAAATGTAAGTTGTATTACATCAGAGAACCGAATTGAACAAGTTTAACAAGTGTCGAGGTAACTAGCACAATAATAAAATAAATATTTTGCAAAAATTGTGATATACCAAAGCTTACCTCGTGAGGAAGATGAGAGGCAATTTTCTTATATGTTTTGACAGACATGATGATGAATATGTATTTGAAGACATTGTGTTTTACACCATCAGAAATATTGTCGTCTCTAACGATGGTCAACATCGAACCTAGGATATCGTCCAGGTATGGATCCAGCAAATGCGGTTGATCTTGGTATTGAGACAAAATAAAGGTAAAACGCTCATGATTTCTTTCAATCTGTGCCGGAGTTAAATCCGAATCTTGCAACTTTCCAACCAGTCCTGTGACTTCGTCTATTTCTTTGATCATGTTATATCCACAGCCCATGCTTTCAGGATCAGGTCCATCGTTGAGGACCATTTTGTTTATATGGCTACTATCGTAGAAGGAATGGCCTGTTGAATGAGTAGATAACAATATGATATTCCCTTTCAATCGTGTAATGTTGTAAGCTCCATTTACGGTGAATAATCCAATGTCGTTTACTACAAAGCCGTTTGTTCAAGCAGATAGGATATTTTGACAGTTGACAGATAGCAAAGTGTTCTAAAACATGAAAAACCGTACTCATCATGACAAGTTAGTCGCGACTGGTCCGAATGATATTCGAGGCTACCATCTAACTATATAGTGGTCTAACCTCATCTGCGCAACGCTTGGATCGTCCATAGACCATGTATTTGCGCACGTATTAAAATTTACGTTTATACAATCACCTGAATTTACTCCTACTTACATCGTAAGAAAAAGATTTTAAGTAATAAAGGAGAAAACTAATCTTAATGCTGAAAATGGATCTTAAAAGTACATCAACGAACAATAAATTTGATTTATTTGTGAGGTATCATTCTCCATTGTTAAACATTGTTCTAGACGCAGATAAATTTTTAATATTTTTGTAAATTACTGTTGATAAATTAGCCAACGAAATTTGACGAAGGCAAAATTTTCTCTAGGTGTAATCACAGTCAGCTGAGCTAAGTATACAAGACCTTGAAATCGCTATGAGCGAACAGATTTCAGATAAAGCTAGAAAATATTACATCACCAAAAATTTTTATAAAAACTAATATCAAAGTTGGCGAATAGCAGAACTTCTCTAATTAAATAAAATTGAATTGACCATTATATTGTGAAGCCTAGTGCTATTATTTGTGTCAAAGTTAAATATTATCAGTATCCCATTGCGATCTAGTCCAGTTAGATTTGGTATGTGAAAACAATCCAGTTAATCTCTAGTAATCCCATGAAAAAATATGTCCAAGTTGCGATCCTCAGAAGGAAGGGCACACTGAGTGCTTGATCTGAAATATAGAAATATATCAGTAACAATTAACAACACAGGTGGTTTTGGATTCCCAAAAAATTACAACTGAATTACCCATTATGCCAGTTTCTCCTTGATCAGTACGAATCTTCCCACCAACTCGGCTTGCAGTCCTATATCATCATTACACTGCAATGGTAAAGGTTCCCCTTCCGTTTTTTCTCAGGAAGTAACGGCATAGACCTTCTTCCAGTGAGTAGACCCAGACAAGTGGTACAATAATAAATCCAGCAATGTACGCCGCAACCTTCTCAGGATATTACAAGATGGACCAGTTTTTGCTGGCGACATAATCATGATCTCCCAAAAAATGCGCCACTTGGTTCGAGTGATTTTTAGGCAAACATTCTTTCTTTTCAGGCAAGTCTGAGTGCCCACACTAAGTATTCAAATAAAATGTTATTTTCAAACCCACATATCACATCTTATTTTTTAACAGCCTCAAATTCTGTGCAGCGACTTACCAATCGAATCGCTGCAGAATCTCTTGTCACGATCCTGTTTTTCAAAAACTTAACAACAGTCTTAAGGTCTGTTACTCGCTTCTCTAGTCTTCTATTGCGCTGTTGCAGCACCTTCATGTTCCTTCTCATTTTTTTAATATAATTGTTGAGAGCGATCCAGCTTTTGGAATCCTGCTTCACATTATTGCAATTCAATTGTTTAAAGTCTCCAGGGTAAACTAGGCGAGGCTGTTTTGGAATTGAAGTTAAGTCAGTTTGTATTGACTCCATATTGTAGACTCTATAAACACAACATATTCATAAAAAACACAATCCAACTGTATAATTACAAGTGTAACATTGGATATGTGGTTAATAAAATAGACGTAAAGCATTTACACACCTTTTGGCTGGTCGTGGAAAATGTAATTGTCCGTTGGGCTGACTTAGAACTTTGTGTGCTGAAGTGTTAAAAGTAGTACTTGCAGTAATGACCGACGTTGTGGCTGGAACTTCAGTTGATTTGGAAAGTATGTAAGGAGTATTTTCATCCACCTGAATAAACTGTGGCTTTGTCACAATCATGTAAGGTTCTAGTGTGACAGATGTCGAAGCTAAAATTTCAAGATTCAAGTTTGCAGATGAATTGCAAGCTAATTGTCCAGCTTGAGCATCAGCATCTGACTGACCTAATTCTGGCTCTACGGCCATTACATTTGTTGAACCGTTTACATTTGAACTTAAGGTTTCGATTCTCTGATTCGAGTGTAACGAAGCCGGGCTTCTGGATTTCCTGTCGATTCACGATAAAATTTATTAAAGCAAGGGAAATCATATTCTTAATGCCTTATAACCTAACATCAAAGATCGATTGGTAAATTAAATTTGTGTCATATGAGTACATACTTGTCAGTCCTGTCAAAGATGGTTGGAACGGTATCTGGCATCAAGTACCTTCGTACTTTATCTCCAGAAACCTTGTACACAAACTTGTCAGGGGAAAAATGTTTACTGCATAACATGCTCCTCTTCCCAGGTGTCCATGCTTCACGCTGCACAGCATCCAGCCATTTATTTCTGCGCTCTTCGTTGGCAGGAAATCTGTCATTGATCATGTATCGTTACTTATTGATAATCTGCATTAGCATGCCCAAGTTTTTAATCAATGAGCAGCACAGTAAAATCTTTCATTACGTATAGATATTATAGACAAAGCACACCTACTTGTGGAAAGTTACGTCTTCGGTCACTCCGTATTGTTCACCACAAGCTGAACAACTAACCACCATAGTTTCTGTGAGATTTGCTCTGTGTGGATAAAGTTGTAAAACGTTTTTCTTGTAATCCCTATCGCGATTGTTATTATTATTTGACTACAAAAAAAGATCGAATGTAAGAATCAGTGCTCTCGTCTCTCGAGTGAAACGTGACGACGTATCTGATTATTGGACTGGTTGTTCCGTGCGTGGCCGTTGGCGGAGGTTAATTTTGATCCTATTTTGATCAATGGAGATTTACACGTAACACTACGTCCTACGCCAAGATCACGTCTCTATTGGCGAAGAAAAGATATACCTGCTCTCTTGCATTCAGAGCCGCAATGGGATTGGAGTATTCTTTTGTATAAAAACTACAATTTGTGATAAAGTTCGCTATTTTCTCGGCTTTACCAGCAGGTGGGACTGTAGTCAATTCTTGTTGGATTTAAATTCGAATGAAAAATTGTTTACCATTCAGTCATTCGGTATGCCGATTCACGATCAACTTCGTGTGAACGAACGATAATGTTTCTTAACTTAATCCTGAGGTGAGTGAAAAATAATTTAGTAAATGTAATTTAGTTTTACAACTTACAGAAATGACAGCGCTACTGAATTTCGTTGACATCTGCGTTTGTCTGATATAACCTATGTTCTCAACTACTTTTCTCAACGGTTTGAATGTACACTATCATTAGAAGTAATTCACCTAAAAATGAGACTGAAATTTATTTTAAACTATGACAATAACCAGGGAATAGCTAGATTATTATGGCATACCGCATGTCAATGTGTCAATAATAGACAATGAAGGTGTATTGCTAATTATCTGGAAAAATTCTCTAGCTTTTGGATCGAATACTTAACAAACATACCTACTTCAGTTAGATTGATTTATTTCTTTTACAGATAATGTTACCACGGTAAATATATCGATGTAACGTGTCTGCTTCAAAATGAGCGGAACGACAATAGGCTCATTTGGGGAGCAGACCTTGGATGCATTATTAGAAGCCGAATGTTGCAGCAATACAAAGAATAATACCGTAAATAAGAAAGGAGCGGATAATTTACGCAACTGTAAACCATTTTTTATTCGTCTTCAAGAAATAAAAGAGAATTTGACTGATAGTCGTTTAAAAAACAATCATCCGCCTTGCAAAAACTACTCTGCAAAATTGGTGACAAATGATGATACCAATATTGAGAAATATTTTCAAGAAAGTATACTTTTATCCAAAACTGACACTTCAGGTTTACCAAGTAAAATAATTTGTGGAAACGATAATGTTAAGTCAAAGAAAAATAATGAAATTGATTTGATTGAAGACGCAAGTGGTAATAATAAATTTTTATACGACCAGAAAGGTCAAAGTTCCAGAAAAGAATCTGTTGGAGTATCTTTATCCAAACAAGATCTTGTCAAGTTATCTGAAGAATTTCTCATAGTCGAAAGTTCAGCTGACGAGAAGTCAAACAATAATTCACGTGCAGTTACCAACGTGAGAGGCTTGCGGAAAAAATGTATCTCAAATAACACAGCATTGAATGACGTTAATTTTATACATTCATCATCCAATGACAAAATTGTAAATAATAATCTAGTAAACATGGTCAACAAGAAGACCCAAGATGTGCAGATTGAAAAAAGAACTCAAAGTGGGCAACTCAATGACTTGTTACAAGTATGTGCACAACCAGTAAATAATGATTTAAATTCGATACCTGAGTCAGTCAGCGAATACTCCATAGTTAACACACAGTATCGTTGCAAATTATCTGCATGGGGATTGCCACCAGATATTCTCCAGGTTTGTAACGATTCTTTCTTTCTCAATGATAAGATTTTTTGGTGGTATCATACATAAAGTAATTACTCTCGATCATGATCATACTAGAATTATTTCTGTGCGTCTACGTTTCGAGCAAAGAAGTTGTTACAACTTTTACACTTGGAAATAAATGAAGATTTTTAATTGGGCTGAAATCGTTTCTAATCATATTGAGTAAAATTATGGCATTGTCTAATGCACGTTTCTGTTGAATCAATGAATTCATTACCCACTGTGAACCTTTTCTGATCAATTTGTGCTCAGAAATATGAATTGAGAGGCATGACAAAGATGTTTCCCTGGCAAGTGGAATGTTTATCCAATTACCGAGTGCTCGAGGAAAACAAGAACTTAGTTTATTCCGCACCAACATCAGCAGGGAAGACTTTTGTTGCAGAAATGCTTGTCATAAAAACGGTCTTAGAACGGCAAAAGAAAGTAATTTTCATCCTACCATTTGTCTCAGTGGTTCGAGAGAAAATGTTTTACTTTCAAGTGAGTGTCAAACTTTTTTCACTTGTGCATTTCAATAATAATAAATTTATAGAGGAATGATACATGAAAAATGTGTTGAATTTATAATTCTTCAGGATTTGCTATCGAGCAGTGGAATTCGAGTTGAAGGTTTCATGGGAGGTATTGCTCCAGCAGGAGGGCTGGCTGCTGCCCATATAGCAATAGCAACCATTGAAAAAGCAAATTCGTTAATTAACCGATTAATGGAAGAAGGAGATCTTTCATCTTTAGGAGCCGTAGTTGTTGACGAACTTCATCTACTTGGAGATCCACATCGCGGGTACTTGCTCGAATTGCTGCTAACAAAACTGAAATACATGACTCTAAGGTGAACATGTATTTTACACTTTTTTACTCTATCTTACAAAGTTTACTTAAACCTACAGCGGTTGTGAGTTTCGTCACCACTTAATACATGGCAATGCTGTTTAGGGAAGAGCATGTGAAAATCCAACTCATTGGTATGTCAGCTACACTTCCGAATCTC
This sequence comes from Neodiprion virginianus, assembly GCF_021901495.1. NCBI lineage: Eukaryota > Metazoa > Arthropoda > Insecta > Hymenoptera > Diprionidae > Neodiprion > Neodiprion virginianus. The sequence goes on along the minus strand of NC_060877.1, from coordinate 5,060,130 downwards.
TCGGTTTTAGCTGAATGGTTGGATGCAGAGCTTTTCAGCACAGAATTCAGACCTGTTCCTCTGAATGAGCAATACAAGGTAATTTTAGTCTTCTTCAAATCAAAAAAAGCTTTATGTTTTATCACCAACCATCCCTAAAGATACTCGTATTTATAGGTACGCACAACTATATATGACAATAAATTCGTACCTGTAAGAGAGTTAGATCCTTCACCTGAACTACCAAACGATTCGGACAATATTCTTCAACTTTGCATTGAAACCATATCGGATGGACACAGTACATTGATATTTTGTCCTACCAAAAACTGGTGTGAGAAACTAGCCCATCAAGTTGCTGCAATATTCTTCAAGTTAGGTTGGTCTTTCATGAAATTCAACATTCGGTATAATATTCAATCAAGTTAACATTTTTCCATCTATTAGGTATCCAGTGAACACGTTTATGTAAACTTGATGTCAACATGATGTCATTCAATGTCATGTCGTATATGAATAAATATTTCGCACTTATTTACGTCAGATACTAACGTAAAAAAATGACATAGAAACAATGTCAATCTAACATAACACTGATGTAATAAGGACGGTTTATTTTCTTATTCGTAACTATGGCTTTAATATGACTTTGTGATGACATTTACTTTATATCATGCAGATATATTGTAGTGTAATGGAACACAGATGTATACCTCACACAACAAAATCAGGCAATACAATACACTTAAATCTTCAGCTTAGTACAATACATTATACAGATCTACTATACGCTTATAATTTCAACGTAGAAATACATAACAGAATTATTTGGTAACTTCTATATATAATAAAACTTGAAATGTTGCACAATCTACGAAAAAGGATATAACGGATAAGACTCTGAATAACTCATTAAAACTACAATTGTTCTCTAAAACTACATCTGGAAGATGGACTTCATTTTTGCTGAAATTATAGAGAATGCAAAAGTTTTTTTCAATTGAATTTTTTTTATACAGGATTAGTAAATGACAAGATATTCTTTTCAGCAGGGATGACTTTGTATGACCTGATATGAACATTAGACCTGTCCTTAAGAAGAGTGAAATCGAATTTTCATGATCACATCCTTCAAATTGGTTTGAAATAAGTCAAAAAGAATTTCCATTTTTTTTTTCCCTCCATATTCAACCATCCCTAGAAAGCCTTACTTTTTTCCCCATTAAAACGCCGCTTGGGAAATTTTATTATCTCTATTTTTGACTTCGCTAACTAACTTTTAATGCGGCAAGAAATTTCGACTAATGTCAAATTTACGTAAAATTCGTCACCTACCTATAACTTATTAATGATGTAAAATCAAGGTCATGTATTCACTGGGTATATTCTTTTTCTTTAATGTTACCTATCTTAGGTAGCGAAGAAACAACCCTGGGGAAAATTCTTAGGAACCAATTAGATTCGAATGCAATAGAGGAAACACTATCACAACTGAAAAGGTGCCCTGCTGGTTTGGATGATATCTTGAAGAGCACGGTTTCATTTGGTGTCGCATTTCATCATGCAGGTCTTACCATGGATGAGCGCGACATTATTGAATGCTCTTTCAGGTATTATTTCGTATTTGGTCATATCGCTACATTATGTAGCGATCTGAATAAACGTAACAGTGAAAAAATTTCACACCTATAAATCCTCGCGTGTTATACTACAGAACTGGATCACTCAGAGTTCTCATAGCCACGTCAACTTTGAGTAGTGGAGTCAATCTACCAGCCCGAAGAGTAATTATCAGATCGCTAATGTTTCATGGGAAAGTAATCGATACTTTAACATATAGACAGATGATTGGACGTGCTGGTCGAATGGGAAAGGACACTGCAGGTTTGTAATACATGCATTGCTATGTCAACATGTTAAACTAACTGTTTTTTCTTCTTCTTCTTATCCTATTTGAATTAATTTCTGTAACTTGTTTTATTATAGGTGAAAGCATATTAATATGTAAGCCAAATGAAAAAAAAGCAGCAGAAAGTTTATTGTCAGCACCTTTAGATCCAGTAGAATCTTGTTTAGAAGGTTCGGGACCACTTATTAGAGCACTTTTAGAAGCTGTGGCAAGTGAAGTTGCCTGTACACCTGTGGATATTAATCTTTATGGCAGATGCATGCTGGCTAGTTTCAATCCCGAAAATAACGTTGGTACTCATACAAAAGAAGCTATGGACTACTTAACTACGCATGAATTTATTACGTGAGTGGAATGCAGCTAACTGATTTCAAGTTCCCAATTTCATTGCAATAGAACTATATTTTCGATGTATGTGGTTGTTTTTTTAACAGAGTTCAAGAAACTAAAGAGAAAGAACAACGGTGGGTGGCAACAGCACTTGGCAAAGCCTGTCTTGCGTCATCAGTTTCTCCCGGAGAGGGATTATTTTTGTTTGAAGAATTACAAAGAGCAAGAAAATGTTTCGTTCTTGAAACAGAATTGCACATTATATATCTGGTGACTCCATTTAATTCTGGTAGTTTAACCAGTCAAATAGATTGGATGATATTTTTTAACTTATGGAAATCTTTGTCCGAATGTGAACGCAGAGTCGGACAAATGGTAGGAATTGAAGAGCGTTTCGTCATGTCAGCTATTCGTGGAATTGCTAAGCATGGAAAACAGGTAATTGTAAACTGCTGGTTCGTTTAGTACAATTAGAAACCAATGACGAAGTGTTTCGTTGCAGAATTACTTACTTCCAACGACTGAACGAACAATTGACGAATTACTATCTGTGAACCAAATCTTGTTTTAGCAAAATATACACAGAAGATTCTTTACTGCATTAGCCCTACATGATTTGGTCAGAGAGATGCCATTGACCACTGTGTCAGAAAAATATGGGTGCAGTCGAGGGGTTTTGCAAAGCTTACAACAATCCGCTTCGACATTTGCTGGTATTTATCGAAATACTATAAAGTTCCTTAACTTTTAACTTTTCAAGGAATTTGAAACGTTTACGTCACAATCTAAAATACGTACAACAAAATCTTCCTGGTGAAGTTACAGCGTCTATTATTTTCTCAGAATTTAAGTATCTACATTCGAACAGCGATGTGTTTATAGTATATGAAAATAAAAAATGTAAATCGAAAACTGACTTGGATATATTGTTAAACTTTCCTATCCTACAGGAATGGTGACACAATTCTGTAAACAACTAGGATGGGATTGCATGGAGTTGTTATTTTGTCAGTTTCAAGCAAGATTACAGTTTGGCGTTTGCAGAGAATTATTGGACTTGCTTCGTCTCCCAATGCTCAATGGTCTTCGTGCTAGAAGTCTTTACAAAGAGGGAATTAAGTGTGTCGCGGATCTAGCTACTGCTGACGAACTCTGTGTTGAACGTGCTTTACACAAAGCTTTACCTTTTGAAAGGTATGAAAATTTACTAATTATTTCTACGTCACAGCTGATCACATATTTCTATGTGAAACATAGTAAAACAAACTCTGTACTATAAATATAGTATATTTCACATGTGCCAACATTTTGTTGCACTTTTAGCGAAAAAGAACAAGATGGTGAACACGTATTAGATGCTGCCAAGAGAAATAAAGTACGAAGTATTTTTGTTACTGGAAGAGATGGTCTAACTCCATACCAAGCAGCAGTCTTGTTGGTGCAAGAAGCACGTACTTTAGTGCAGGTGTAGTTTCACATATTTTTGTGCTATTTTGGTTCATTTTCGTAAGTTTTTTTCACGTTCTGCAATGAAGTATTTCTCTTAATATTTTCCTTACAGCATGAATTAGGTGTCACAGAAGTACACTGGAAACAAGATAATGTGACTTCAAGAAACAAACTTGGAACAATATTAGACGATAAGAGCAATGCATCGGCTATTCAGGATCATTACATTAATCAAATAAACAATCAAATTGCTATGACTATTCCGGCACCTATTAGAACGGCAAGTTCAATAGCAAACGATGCTACTTCACAGGATTGCACAGAGAATAGTAAAACTATAAAAGATGTATGGAAATCTGACAATGATTCAGTGGATGCAATACAGCAAACGGAAAATTGCGAAACTGGCAATGTCGTGTCGACGGTTATTTCTGACCTACATTCACATCGAATAGAATACAGGGAAATTAAAATGGATGGCTCAAAAATCACTCATCATATCCGTAACGAAGAAATTGATTTACGAAACAAGTTACAGGGGGAAACAATGCAGACGGAACTTAATAATCATAAAATAACGCGAGGAGAAAAGCATGTGAATGAAATCGTTAAAAATAAGCCCAAATTCAGTCTTCTAGGCGCGAAACGAAAAATACGAGCTAAAGATAGCGTGACATCGATATCCAGTGATAATTTTCAACAGATTATAAGTGAAACAGCGACTTTCGGTTCCCCAAAATCTCTCAAAACACCAGATAATGAGCGGAGTAAGAGTAAAATATTGAATAATGGTCCAGATGACACAAAAACCAACATTACTGAAAGAAACTTACAGGAAAATTGTGAGAATATTTGCAATAAAATCAGTGAAAAGTCCAGTCCTTCTAAGATGGTTTTGCCAGATTTCAAATTGAGTATTTCGCCAGTCGTTACCTTGGAGTGGTCATCATTTAATGAAAAAATGTCTAGTAAGCAGTCAAGTGAAGAATTAGGAAAAAGCCTCAGACCAGAATCATTCTCAGAGCAAGGTAAAAAAGACCTCAGACTCAATGATGAAAAGAAAGTATCACTTTCACGAAGTCCCAGTTTATTTGGAGATAGTTTATATTTGGATTCGCAGTTCTGCAATGAACTTGAAAAAAATGTTTATGGATCCTTAGATATCACTAAAGTTAAAGGCACAGAATGTTCTGCAATTGATAGTCCGTCCATCAGTTTACAGAAGCCTATTGCTGCAATAGAAACTAAAGGAAAGACGCCAGAGATAATTGTGAAACAGACCAGTAGTTCTGAAGACAAATTTTCATCTAATACAAATGCCATGCAAAATCGTGCAGTTACTGAAAATCCAGACTTGAATAATCATATTTTCAACAGTGAAGAAATTAACTTCTCATGGAACAGCACTACATGGGATCATTTGAAGGAATCGAATAATGCCTCAAATTTAGATTCTGGAAAAAAAAAATTAAATCTTCAAATGACTTCTAATGATTTTGACATCAGTGATGAAATAGCAGCAACACCAATGATGCAAAATACTCGCTTGAAATCCATTTCCATAAAATCGAACACACAAAATGTACGCAATTTAAAACTTATAGACAATTCGGGAACTCGCAAACGTAAGTTTAACGAGACTCACTCTTTGAGTGATAGTAGTCCAGTTCTCAACGTATTGAATCTCAGTCATAATCGGAGACTATCCTTTGGATCAAATAAGTCAGATTCAGACGATCTAATTGCAGCATCACAGAATTTGGAATCTATTAAGAATACCACAAAAAGTAGAACCAGAATAAAACTGGAATCCTCAAAAAGAATTATGATTAATAAAAAGCAGCACAATTCAACACTTACAAAGTGTAACGAGCAGTCAAATGCCGTCAAAACCAAGAACATCGAGTTGATAAGAACCGGCAATGCTAGCGCTAAAAAAGTTTTGTATCAAGAGAATTGTAGTACAGATAGTGTTGTGTCGAATTCAGAGGAGGATTCTCCTATCCAAAGAATGCGAGCAACTCAAAACCTGCACAAAAGAACTGTGAATTCGTCATTTATCGTTCAGAAGATTGAAAACCTACGAAAATGCAAAAAAAGGTGTTTAAGGTCTGACGTTAGGGAAGAACAATTAAATTCAGAGCAAACAGTGAATTGGAATGTCTTAGACATCATCAACGTAACTTTGAATGACAATATATTCAAATTATTCAGTAACGAATTAAAGCAGAAGACTGAGATTGCGATAGCTTTGGCTCACAATAAATTTGTAAATGATACAATTGGTATTGGAAGTAAATTAGTTTCCGGGTCGGCAAGCAGAATGAAAAATAAGTTTAAGAAAAATGAAAGCTGTGTTTACTTAGACACAGTTGTCAACGGAGTTGCCATTTCTTGGGGCAGAAATGTTATTTATTGGATCTCTTTTGAAAATAGAAAAGGTAAGTAGACTGTACGGATTTTACTGGATTTATACAAATATCCTTCTTGACTCCTTAAAATTTATTGCTTTGTTAATAAAATATTACTCGTTCATTTAAAAAATCTAAATATTCTAATATTATTAACTCTTGGTTTGAAAATTTTCTGTTCTATCCTTTTTCAGAAGGAAGTATTACATTAAAAGACCGTCTGCAACTCTTACGAGACGTATTCACAGATTCATCGGTAAATGTACGCTGCTACGGAAGCAAGGAAGTATACAAAAAACTTCATCAATGCTGTAAGATTACCCCTAACTGTAGATTCCTTGATCCAAAAGTAGCAGAATGGTTACTACAACCTGAGACTGACGAAAGCAACATTTGCGACATGGTAAGGTGTAAACGATGTTGTATGTAGATATGTAGATAATACATCATAGAAATGAAATAAAATATAAAATCTGAATCAGCATACTGCATATACCTCTACTCATGTTCAGCAACATGATTTTATCACTGTTCATAATTTTTTTGTCTGCAGGCTAAGATGTATTTTCCGCAAGGTGCTACTATCTTACAACATGCAAGTTCTTTAAAAAGCTCTGCTGGAACCAGTTCCGGAAATGATGATTATTTTTTTGATAGACATAAGGCTGCTGCAGTGGCAACTGTCACATGGCATGTTACGAGTAAGCTTATTGAAGAGTTACACAAGCAGAGTCAAACATTGTTAAATACATTTGAAGGTAATGAAATTTTCTTTTTAGATAGCTGAAAATTGATTTGCAGAGTCACTACGCGTTCATAGACCATAGATAACGATTAAAAAACTGAATACGCGTGATAAATTCTATTCAATATTACTTGAGTCATTTTAAATTTCTATCAACAGATGTGGAAACCAAGGTGGTTTCAACACTGGCTCGTATGGAACTAACAGGAATAGGTCTAAATCTTGAATCACTTCAAGAGCTGTCAGCCGTTCTCCAGGAAGAAATGTCATCATTGGAACAAAGAGCATATTCGTTAGCTGGGCGAAAGTTTAGTTTCACCTCCTCTAAAGAAGTGGCACAGGTAAAGTGACATGATTATTAATTTGATGGACGAAATTTTTTGAGAAAACAAAATTATTAATATTTCCCATGACTTGTCACAGGTTCTCGGGATGTACAAGGGAGTTAAAGTCAGCACAAATAAAGCCGTACTAGAAAATTGCGATAATCCAATATCTAAACAAATTATGTCTTGGCGGAAACTTAATACAACGCAGACAAAAGTTAGTCTATTGTTTCAACAAGAAATTGCTCAAATTTCAATGATAATATTTACACAACATTAAACATGTTTTCTTTTCAGATGGTATTTCCGTTATTAAACCTGGCACAACAAGGTCCACGAGTTCGAGGGTGTTGTCTAACACGTACAGCCACTGGCCGTATATCAATGCATGAACCAAATTTACAGAATGTTCCAAGAGATTTTAATTCTGAAAATAATAGTTATGTAATTAGTATGCGAATGGCATTTGTTCCCACCTGTGGAAATATCATGTTATCAGCAGATTATTGTCAACTTGAGCTGAGAATATTGGCACATCTTTCAAAAGATCCCGTCTTGTGTGAAATAATGAAAAAGGATTCTGACATTTTCAAGAACATTGCTGCGCAGTGGAACTATATAACCATAGATGAGGTACGAATTCTTTGACGCAGTCCCCTATGCCAATAATTGATAGATCTTCTCTATATTATTCAATCGGCAAACAAATTTCTGTTTTGAAATGACTTTTGATTTGTAGCCATCTGAGGTAAGAAAGAACATCCTGATTTCAACAATAACTACATGAAGCACAGGTTTTGTAATATCACATTTGATTTTTTATAGTAATCAATGTATGCTTTGTTTGTTCAGGTAGATGATGATATGCGTCAACGCACAAAACAGCTTTGTTATGGAATAATTTATGGCATGGGTTCGAGGGCTTTGGCAAAGCAATTATCAGTTACTGAATTAGAAGCAAGCAGGTTCATGGAAAGTTTTATGGGAACTTATCCAAACGTGAATAATTGGCTTAATCGGGTGATAACCGAAAGCCGAGAAAATGGATATGTAACGACTCTAATGGAAAGGCGCAGATTACTTCCGAGTCTAAATAGTGAGATAAAAAGTGAAAGATGTGAGTAGCGACAAATTTTCTCTGCTGCCATTTTTTTTTCCAATTTACTGCGAACGTTTATTTACTATAGCTCAAGCAGAGAGACAAGCAGTGAATACAAAAATTCAAGGTTCAGCAGCGGACTTGGCTAAAAAAGCTATGGTTCTAATAGATGAAAGACTGCAGAAAGAGTATTCAGGTACATCTAGAGTCATTTCAGAAATGAAAACTAGAAAACTAAGGAGCAGCAAAGATTCGCAGAATAGAGGGGCCTACTTAGTTCTGCAACTACACGACGAACTCCTATACGAGGTCAGTTATACTAGTCATTTTTCCATTACAATTCTCTGCATGAGGATGAATTGTTGCACAAGAATAAAATCAAAATAGGCAAATAATCATGATACTCTTACAGGTGAATGCAGCAGATCTTGATCGTGTTGCAGCAATAGTTAAAATTTCAATGGAAGAAGCATATCAGCTAACAATTCCGTTGCCTGTTAAAATCAAAGTTGGTCCGACGTGGGGCAGTCTAACAGAATACACTGTTCAGAAGCCCATAGAATCATCTGAATGTATTTTTTAATTGTTGAAAAACTTTATTTATTTTAATTTATATATTTTTCGCTTTTGCGAATTTTTATATGTTAAGAATTTAATTACGAATATTTTATAAATGATCACAACTTTTATAAGATCCACTAATTGTAAATATTATTTATGTCAAGTTCTCAAACTTTTGAAATAGGTAATTTAAGTGGTATATATCTCATAAATTGTGTAGAATTAAAATATTGAATAATAGTGGTAAGTTTATATGCAAAATTCGTGTCATTGCGATGTAGATGGATCAATTTTTGTACGCAGAAAAAATCATGATAAAAATTGAATTGTTCATTTTTATACAACTATTGTTAATAACAATTATATTTAATGCAGCATTTACTAATCTTCATATTGCTGCTATCACCGAATCAACTTGTATTGCTGAATTTGTAGAAAAATATACACAATTAAAATTATTAGCTATGTATCATAATTTAAATCTATTGGTTTAGGAAAAGAGAAGTACAAATTGCATGTTGAAAATATCGATCCGATATGGAATATTTAATGAATTAGATTTACAAGGTTGTAAATGTAAAAATTTATAAAGTATCGCATGGCGGAGCCAATGACTGATGTAACTTGGAAACGGCAGTCTGGACTATTTGTTGAAAGGTTTCATCCTCCGTGCTTGTTACTTCTAAATTTAACAAATCTATGTGAGCCTTTTTACCATCAACTGTAACATACAGTTTTTCGCCTTTGAAAATTTTGGGTACCGAATCTTCACCAAACATTTCTTGAAGCATTTCTATCAGACACTCCTTGAAATGCATTCGGTCCATTTTCGTTGGTGCAGGGAGTGTTTTCGGCGGTTGTTCCATCATTTCAGCTTGCAATATTGCAGTCAAAACTGAATCTGCATACATGTCGTTTACAGGAGTCGCTATCCATTCCATTGTGACAACTTTTCCTTCTACAATAACATCAACATTTTTGAATACTCTCATCTTTTTATCATCGATATTTTCTATGCTTCCAGCAATCTGCGTTAGCAAATGTTTCAATACCGGTAACGATGTAGAAAAATGTACGCTTTGTCTTTGAACCACCTGGCTCATGCTCATATCGGTATACTTCGATAAATCGCAAGGCGCCAGTACGTGGTAATTGAAGTTTCTTTTCACCAGAACACCTGATAACTTCTGTCCAGGTTTTGGAGTTTCCATAGCTAAAGTTCCCATAACTTTTGCTGTTTTTTCACCACGAAAATACAGCTCTACTGCCACTGTATTCCTAGGATTGTGTATCTCCATTATGGTGTGTGGATCGTCCTCGTATTCCCTTTGTAGAGCAGCTTTTAACCTGCCCATTTCATTTTGTTCCCCATGAACCAATACAACATGTGGTGGTTTCAAAATCCTAATAAACTCTGACGTCTGTTGATAGTCGGTATGGGCTGAGAATGATATGTAATCCACTGACATTTTCAAAGGCAATTTTTGACCAGACATGGTTGTAATTTCTTCGGGTTCGGAGAGGATTGTTTTGGCCAGAGTACCCTCTACGCAGTAACCGGCGATTATTACTCCATTCTTCGAATCAGTGCACCAAGACTCAAATAATTCTCTGGACAAGCCACTCTGCATCATACCAGGAGATGCCATAACAACACAAGGTCCTATGTCTTCGAAATGATCGATCCCTTTCAAGTTTGAAATGTGCTTGAATACAAAAGGGTTGTTAATTGCTATCTGTCTCCGTATTTTGTCGTTCATCGCGTTAACGTAAGTTTGATAAACTGCCATACATTTTTTGGCCAAAGACGAAGCATAATAAATGGGAATTTCATGCAACTCGGGGTGTTGGCTCCAGTATTCATCCAGGATTAGCAGTAGCTCTTGTGCTCGTCCCAGGGCAAATACAGGAATCAAGCATCTTCCGCCTCTGTTCACAATTTCGTGTACCAAATTAGTAAATCTTCCTTCTCGATCTTCCCGCTTCTCATGAATGTGAGTTCCGTAGGTGGATTCAGTTATCAAAACGTCAGGATGAATGTTTGGTATTTCGGCAGCCATCAAATGCCTATCTTCTTGCCGACTAAAATCACCTGTGTACAGTATTTTAACACCAGCAATTTCGATCATGAACATAGCAGCGCCAAGAACGTGACCAGCATTATATGCCCAAAATTTAATACCGAAGACATCTTTTTCCTCGTGGAAATTTATCGTCTCTATTTTATCCATACTAGTTTCTAGGTCAGACTCGGTATACAACATTTGCTCCGTGGCAATGTTACTGACTTTGATGTAATCGGACAATAACCAGCGATATATAGCTTTTGTCGCGTGAGTCATGAAACAACGTCCCTTAAAACTAGTTTTTTGCAAAAACCAAGGTAAGGCTCCACAGTGATCGAGGTGAAAATGAGATATCAGAAGCAGGTCGATTTCATCGGCTTCTACCAAGTCAACGAATGGAAGAGCATCCATGCCGGAGAGACCTGGATGTATTCCACAGTCCAGCATTATCTTTTTTCCTTTGAATTCCAGCATAATGCAAGATCTTCCAACTTCTTGTCCGGCACCAAGCGGCCGAATCGAAAGTAAATCGCTTTCTTCTGCCGGTACTTGGGTGTCCGGCTTCCGTTTAGATGACATTTTTTAGGTTGTGTTATCCCAAGGCACGTACGAATATACACTTGTTAATCAATAACAGACTTCACGTGTAGGAACCTGTAGGAACAACTCTCAACCTAGTATATCTCCTTCGATATCATTATTCATCGAAATATCGTGCTATATCGATTTGTATCGTTGAAGTTTAAAGGTATGGACATGTCCGAGTCCAACTAGCAGTCCGGTGTATCGCGAAATTAAAACAGTTTGCAAACTAGGTACCGGCAACGCAAGAAATCTGCGTGATTCACGTTTTGCACGAAACAATTGAATGAATGCGTTCAAATTTGCTCATCGCAGTGACACCCGTAGGCATACACAAGGCACAATAACATAAACACGAAGCTTCATTCATAGGCTTATATACCTATAAGGTAGACTGAACACCCCGGCCATTTCCCTCGACCCCTGGAACGCCTATCGTTGTTGATGCTGTCTCTTTCTTTCTTATGGGGTTTTCCGAGCCAAGCGCTTAGAGGGGAAGAGAAAGGCAAGTGAGGGGCAGTTGCAGGTATGCCATCCTACATATCCCCACCCCGAGATCGCTAGAAAGAGATGGCAGTATCAACTGCTGATGTAAGACAAGGATAGCACCAAAAACGAGGGAATCGAGGTTCAGGGGACACTCGCTCTGACCTAATGCTCAGTCTATTTTATATATAAGTCTATGGTTTCATTAATTAAGCTATTTCCATTTTGATTACTATCGACAATGAAGTAGAGTATCGGGTGACGATATATCTCTATGGATGATATGTATACTTATATATACATGTCTGTATTTTTTTTTTTTTCACAGCCATTCGAAATTTGATCTCTTCTAAATGGACGATATAAACGCGGTGTTAAGGCAACACAAAATCATCGCAACAATATTTGTGCATGCATGGTCTGTCATTTAGAGTCGTAAGCCAGAAAATTGTAAATAATAAATTGTGTGCTAGACTTACTTTGGCTGACCCATAGAGTACATCCATTCGGTTATCGCCTGTGCGATGCTAAAAGTTCACTTCCATATACTCCGATCGCTTGAACCACAAACACTTACATTATCGTGGATCTCCGTACATAATTATTAAAATGATGACTGAAAATCAGTTTACTTCCCGTAGCCGAAAGATAATTCGAATAACTGACAATAGCAATTTTATAAACGTCTAAAAACTGACGCATGAAAAATAACAGTAAGATTTCTCACCTTAACAATAAGTGGAAATCTTTCATATGAGTTTCACTTAGGCGAATCAGCCGGATACAAAAGCAACAAAACATTGAAATAAGTAACTCGTGATATTCATGAATGCGTCCGGGTAAACATAGGTTCGTATCATTTCAAATCGAACTTTAATCACTGATCGCAGTTAGATGATTACGGATATAGTACGTAATTAATAAGTTAATGTTACAGTTAACATAAAATCCGATACATAAATATCGAAGTATAATAATAGAAAAGGTACAAAGATGTCGACGAAGACTTTACAGAGCAAATAACGTGTCGTTTTTTTTTTCCAAGAAGCTGCATAAAACAAACTGCGATCGGCAAATGTTTAGCACTTGAAAAATTATATTTCGTCGTACTGATTCATTACTGGTCAACTACGCACCTTTACATCACACTTTTATTTATTGAGAAATAATTTACTTTCGCTTAACACGAGCAAGTTGTTAGATAAATAGAACATTTACAAATGAATTATAGCACTGAGCACAGTATAATTATATACAAAACAATCGCGCCGAATGTATACGATGACTGCATCGCGATGCGAACCGACGCGAACTACAGAGCGGATGTTCTGACGCGCCCGACTTCTCGACGCACATTCCCTTCTGTCTTCTGTCGGTAATCGAGGGGCCAGCAATTGTTCCACAATTTTCACAAGATGGCCGCCTGTGATCTGAGCGCTATAGTGGCGAGGCCGGAAAATACGTTCAAATTTGAATCTGACAGCGCATTTAAATGCAAAAATATCTGTTCCGAGATGAAACAGATATAAGAATAACATGTATTATACTTAATGAAATCGTTTATAAAATGTAAAATATATATACTTGTACTATTTTTACCGTCATTCGGGATAATTTGCAGAATGTTTCAATTTATTGAATAGTTTGATGTTCATCCTTGATATTTTCAGGATATGAAAACCTGGTGATCAAACACTATATATGAATAGATCAACGTTAGAAGAAACTTATTTACAAAGAAACGTACCTCAATACATAACTTTTATTAAGGTGTACACATGTTGATTTATTAATTGTTTAATGATAATAATTATCCTATCTGTATCTTCGTATAGCATGAATCAAGTTTCATACAATATTCAATTGCCGGGTGATTGATTGGCCCTATTATAAAATATAATTGATGTACATATTTACATTATATACAGTACTGCGTCTAATCTAACGCGCATGCTGCTTAGCTACACAATTGCACATTTGGATGACTACGATGTTGGCTCTAGGTGGGTTGTGTAAAAACTCTGGCCATGGTGCCATGATGTATAAATTATACAATAAAGATCAAATATACATACACGCTTGTCTTAATTATTGTTAAAATACGGGGATTGCAGATATACAGACCCCTTCAAAAATAAGCTTGATTAAAATCCAGGACATCATTTACAAACCAAGGTATAACCGAGATGCAACCAATTATATTTATTAAAATATTCTCTCTCTTCTATTTTGAACAGATATATTTATTGACGTGTTTACTAAAAATCTCGACCAATTGTCATAGTAATTGAGAAGAATTATTGCAAGTGCTTGGTTGAAGCTCTGTAATGACATGGGGCTTATTTTATGTAATTTAATTACACCAATCACGCTAAGAAGACTCATCTTCAAAAGTACAGTCAACATATAACCCAGGCAGTACGGAAATTACCTCCATATTACTCCTGTGAATTTTTCAACTATTTGTAGTAGATTGCTTGTTATCGTTAGTGCAAACGCCAATCATTCTAGGTCAGATGCACCTTGAGAAATTAATTCTTATCTTTAATAGAGATCAAAATGACGCACTTAAACCATTTCTCGTTATTCATTCTTTAAAATATAAAACTTAACTACTAGTTTGGACATTGAACGAATCACTGACTTCAATCAATAGTCTGATGCGAAGCAGTATCGTAAAAAAATCTAGATTTGCTTTGATTTTCAACTGACTGAAATCTACGTGGGGTGAAGTAACTTTCGATTTAATGAAGAAGAACCGCTGATATTTAGGAGTAATATGGAGCACCAACATCGATCAGTCTTGGTATTAAAAAAACTACCAATAAAAATCACCTTAATGATTGCAAAATATATAAATATAGAAGAATAACAACTAAGATTTATAACTATTAAATGTAATAGTTAATATTAATTCAATCTTAATAATAGTAAATAATAGACCCTTTATGTAAGATCATACGCAACTCAATACAGGCCTTTCACACTTAGTACACTGGACACCGACGCGCAAACTTGCAATATGCACTCTTTATGTAAAATAGTTCCTTGTAAAAAAACCACTTACAACGATTGACACATCAAAGAGTTTTGATAATTATGTAATATTATTCGGTTAATTAGATTTACGTAATAATTAATTACTATTAGTTGGCAAACGTGTTTCACTGTGTAGCCCTCTATTTGTCAGAGGTCTACTTGAGTCTCTGAGACACAGGTAATAGGTAGTTAACTTTTGTTAACAAATATTTATTATTTTAAGTAGTTAGGGTCTTAAGTCACTGGACCTACAAAACTAGATTGTCGGATCATAACGCAGTAACAAAACATCCTGTCCTATCTAAGTATCATATTCAATTTTCAAATTTATTGCAAATTTGATCAAATTTCATAAACATTGATTTTAGTACTAGGGACGCATTTTTATCCAATCTACCGATTCCAAGGCATAAAGCTATCGTGCAAGGAAAGAAAATTGTCACAGCGATATAAAGAATCCCAAAATCTCTGATAATGCATTTCACCAACTTTTACGGACGATGAAAAATTTTTTCAAGGTTATCCTTATTCTTAAAATTCAACTAACAATTTTCGTCTGGGTGCACCAGACACATTGAAATAAAAGTATGAAGCGTATCACAGTCATTCGCCCTGGCTTACTAGTTTTTTCTAGCTTGCGGTGCAAGTTTTTCAAAATAAAAAGTAACATATTAAATCTCATGAGACGTCAATCATGCTCAACATAAAATAAAACAAAAAATAAATTTACAACAGAATAATGCATTAAAGGTTGGATAGTACAAGTAAGTATATATTATACAGGAAAAATTACTGTATAATGCAGATTCATTTAATGAAATATTAGTATGCATATCTTTGAGTTTTCACTCTATCGTGACTCAAAAGATTACCATCACAATCAATTTCCCTCTATTCTTCCACCTCTGTTTGTGAGTCGCTCAGAGTGGCCTGTGTCAAAGAGCCTTACCTGACACTCTAATACTACATAGCCAAGTTTTAAGTATGTGATTCAACATTGATATTTCAATTTCGGTCAAAGAGGGCCACATTTCAAGGTATGGAATTATCACAGCAGATATATCTTTTTGCAGAGCATGACATTATCAAAGTTGAACCATTCGTGACCACTCTAAAGCAACTCACAAAAATTGGTCAATTCCTTGAATAAATAATATTTAACACTTCATTATATTTGATTAAATTTCTTTTTCTATCACACTGCCGATTTCGTTTTACCCCAGGTTATTTCATGGCTAAAAATAATAACTAATAGTATCTACTAGACATGGTATTAAAATTCGAATATTTGAAAGTGCATTGTATGCTTTCAGATTTCTCAAACTAGTGGAATTGAAAATTAATCACGCAATAGGACTGGCAGACGTTTGATTGAGTAGAGTAAAAATGATTGGTGGCTGATAATTTGATTAAAAATAAACTTTGATAATTCCATGCTTGGAGCGGAGAATAGTTGTTAAAATTTATAAATACAGATTACTACTAGATTATAATTGTAAAATAAGCAAATAATATTCTTGATAAAACTTGTTTTAAATATTTTTTAAGCAGGGCGATCATATTTGAGCATGCTGTTATATCAAGAATCATTTGATCTAATATTCCGAGTTTCGAAGAAATAAATCTCTAATTCCGATGAGAGCTCAGCGCTTAATTTCTGGCGAATGTTTGATTCACCTTGCCTTGAATGTGCAACAATATAATTAATTCTCTAGAAACGAGGCGTATAGTGACCCAAACTTTAAATAAATAATATAGACCCAGTACTTTAGACCATTCGACACAGCATAATGCTGTTCCAAAGGTGGACCTTGGGTCCTTTAGTTTTCGGTATTTACAGGTTCCCTTGCATGGTGAATTCTCACATGTTTATTATGATTTGACTTGGTACTACTAGATTTACCACAGATATGACACGTGTATGGTCTGGCGCCGGAATGGACTCGCAAATGTTCTTTAAGGTAGTAAGATCGATGGAAAGTTTTGTTGCAAATATCGCACGTGTACGATTTGTTCTCTTCATGTTCCTTGACGTGTCGTAGGCAATTATATTTCCGGATAAATTGTGCTCCACAGTAGTTACATGTATAAGGTCGTACATTACGGTGAGAGTTCATGTGAGCTGTATAATCGCTGTGACGATAAAAGGCGGCGCTACATTGGTTACATTTGAAAGGTTTTGTACTGCGCGCAGCATGGGTCCATTTGTGCAGTTGTAGGTTCCATTTTGTGCTGAACGCCTTAGAACAAACTTGGCATTCGTAAGGTCTTTCTCCATTATGAACTCGCATGTGCACCGCCAAGGATGAGCGTAAATAAATACATTTACAGATAGGACATTCGACATTTTCATTTTCCCTTTGAGCATCAGGAACAAATCTACGATTATGAGCTCTCCGCATATGTCGCGTTAAACTGGCCATGTGAATGAATCTCTCATTACAGTAAGTGCATGCCTTCGGTTTTTCGTCATGCGTTTCTTTATGCCAAGCCAATTTTTTCTTTGTGTGAAACACTTCACCACAGTGACAAATATAGTCCTTTAGTTTTTTTTTTATATTTAAATGATGCCGGTTTTTGTGTTGAGTTAAGTTCGAATAACGTCTGAAAGTTTCGTTACACAAGTTACACTTGACAGGAGCGTTACCGGTGTGACCGTTGGTATGTTCATCCAGCTTTTGTTTAGTCAGAAATGCTTTGTCACAGACAGTGCAAGGGAAAGGCTTTATTCCAAGGTGTCGTTTCATATGTAGTTTGAAGTTTTGTTTTCTATAGAAATATTTACCGCATTGACCACATTCCAAGGGATGAATCTTCAAGTGTGTATTAAACAAAACAACCGATGGAAATTCTTCGTTGCATGTTTGACACTTAGCGCTCTCCCGCACACGCTTATTACTCTCGGAAACATGTACCCTTCTATGATGTATTTGCAATGATTTTTCGCTATTAAACATTTGCCCACAAATCGAACAAGAGATTTCAATAGATGTTGGAACAATCAAGTTTTCAATCTTCCTATCAACTTCCAACTTTGTCAGATCCGGAGTATGGTGGGCTGGTTGAAGCTGATGAAGAAGAGGTTGCTGCACATGCAGCCCTGGAACAAAGAGATCGTCGAACACATTCATTCGTCCGTCTAGTAATTTTATGTCTTTAACTTCAGGTTCCTCCATGGGATCTCTGCTGCTGCTAGGTCCTGCTTCTTTATGTACAGTCCCTGTATGCACTCTACGTTCTTTCGGACAGTCAAAAACATCCGAACAATGCGGACACTTGAAAGATCGCTTTGTAGGAGTTTTTCTATCACGGTCCAGAAACAGACTGGAAGTGAAATGAGTTGCCAATGAACGACTGTCTAAAAGAGGGCCTCCAATCTCGTTATCTGATCCCTCAGATTCCTCCCAACTCTCACGTGCCATTAAATCGTATGACGTCGACATCCGTGACGATTCCTGACCCATGTACAACTGCTGGCAAAAAGAAATTTACAATGAATTTTCAACAGCTTAAACACAAAATGATGTGTACAGCTTTGCTAGGAAATTATATCAACGCAACATTTAATTGCTTGACAATATCTGGAGAAATAAATATCTTGAGAAACCTGTTTTCAAGATATAAAATTAAAAAACAGAAAACAAAGGTGCATTACTGAGTATAAGCTACATGACTTTGATCGGAATTGTAGTAAGAAATGTAAAATGAATATACAGGCTATAATTTCCTCAACATAAAAAACTGTCAAAAGAGAAATTAGATTTGGAAAACATATATCAATACACCCGAAAAAAAAAAATTAATTTTTCTGGCAAAAATAAATTTCAAGTAAGAACTTACTTCTCATTAAGTGATGTGAGTGAAATCTCTTTAAAACACAAACCCAGAAGTAACATTGAATAAATCAGTACTATTTTATTAATTTCATGCAAAAGGATGTATCTATTTTTGCAATTATAGCAGTTGTGGTCTGGGCCGAACAAATTAAAAATTATTTGAAAAAACCTTTATACATCTACCTATAGGACACAACTGTTTTTTTGATTAGTTACTGTCGAAATAGGAAAGTTGTTACAGCAACGAAAATTATTGATTATTCATCTTTAAATTACTTTATCAATAATTATTGAAATTTAAATAGAATCAAATCTTTGTCATATTATAAATCGGAAATTTTTACAATCAAATTCTTACAAATACCTACTACCTGTTAATCATTTGGCAGATATGGGTAATTAATCTAATCGATAATGAACTACATTTAAGATGAAAATATCCTCATCTCCCACACTACATAATAAAAGCATTATCCCTTCAAGGTCCGATCTCCTCTTACCTGCCATGCTGAAGGTTCATGGCATCCATTGCTTTCTTGTTCCGATAATTCTCCCCTTGGAGGCATGATTTCATCCGCCCTCATGTTAACGCTCTTGATTTCCTCATCTGCCTCCACCCCACCCTCGCTGCTTACCATAGATTGTCGACTTGTTGCACTGACCGCTTTTTGGGAAGATTCACTAATAAATGTGCTAGGGACCAGAATTTGAAGTCCATCAAATTCGAGTACGTTCATAGGTCCTGGATGTGCATCTTCATTGATATTCAACAATTCTGCAGTTGGTTTGTGAAGAATAGACTTGTCGGGTTGGAAGTTTTTCGAATCTGTACTTGTCGTTGGTTCCGATGGTTCAGATAAGTCTAAAAGATTATCAGTATTGTTACGATTTATCTCCGTGTAACGATCGTGGATAGTCATGGATTTCTGAGAGTGATGTTCAATAGCGAAGGTGGCGAGATTTTCAGTTATCACAGATTGATGGTAGACGTGATTTGGCTGCAATTTCTGTGAAATATTCTTCAAGTTTTCCATTAGTTCCACTTCCCTCTGAAGTTGCATACAATCTATAGGATCTTTTTCGGTTGCAGGGTCTATCATCTCTTCAGCATCATCTTCTGGACAAAGGCTATTTGTGTCAAGATGTTGAAAGGAATGTGTCGAAGCTGGCGAACAAGGTTTGCTGAGATCGGTTCTTACTCTAAGGCCAGAGATTCCGCTTAAAGTTGACAATGGTGTGTGAGACCTGACGCACTCAACATTTTCATTATGTTTTGTAAATGGAGTATGAGGGCTGGTAATTTCATCAATCTCCATGTCTTCTTCATCAAAGTTATCTCTGAACTCTCGTTTTTCATCCACTTCATTGTCCTCCTCATCCAGTAGCGTTGTTGCCTCAAAACCAACAGGGTAAGAACTTAGGTTTTCATTCGATCCCATTTCCGAACGGGTCGAATAAGTTCTAAGCCGATAAGAGCTCTTCTGAGTAGCCGGCGAAGCAGGAGCAGATATGCTATTTTTGTAACTATACGCAAAGTGGGTACTAGCCTCTTGAGCACAAGTTTCAATCACATCCGTTTGAACTGATGTATGACGGTCATCATTGTCTTTGTTAAGAGCAAAGGATTCTCGAATCCGATCAGCCTCCGGTATCTTTACGCAACTTCTCGATCCGCCTATGTTGGAAGTTGCCGCTACTTCTTGTATCACGCTAGTTTCTCTATCACCTACAATAACTTCCTGGTCACAGCTTTTTTCATTTCTTTCCTCATCCTCAATCTTCTCATTTTTACTCTTTAACGAATCAACGTTGAATTCAGTATCCATTATGGTTATCAACAAACGCTCCAATTGTTCCACTTCAGGTTGTTCATTCGATCCCTTGACTCTCGCAACAGGCATACTTTCTTCAACTGAAACGACCATGTTCTCACGATGTTCCGTCAAATTCTGTTCTTCATTATCTAATTTATTATCTTCTGCATCTAAATCAATCTCAATAATAGCTAATCGACTGTTACGTTCCTTTTCAGAATCCCCTTCAAAGTTCTGAGTAAATTCCTCACTGTTCTGAGTTTGCGTGTGTTCGTGCTGTATGGGAACTTGTTGTGTAGGACTGGTCGATTCCGTATCCTCTATGTCAGGTAGTACGCTTTCTCCCTTATCGCCGTCATCCTCGACTGTACTATTGCTCATTGCTGAATTCTGCACAATATTTCCATACTCAATTCGACTACTGCCATCCTGATGAGGAGGGATTGAATCGTGCCGCCCTTGTTGTGCCTGATTCCGATCACTTTGATCCTCACCTTCCCGCTGATTTGTGCTTACCGTTGGTTCCCTGGACAACGGCATTGAACCTACCGACATTTCAACATCAGGTAAAACCTGTTCTGCTTCAATTTCGGGTAAAATTTGCTTTGGTTCAAGTTCGGCACTATTTAAAGGTGGAATGATGTTCCTGGCGCCACTGTCACTAGCCACAGAGACCATAGGTCTGCTTCTCGACGTTGTTGGTACATTCGATATAGGAGCGATCATCTGAACCGCTGGTATCTGTTGCTGTTGATACATACCGTAGGGATTGTAGAGCATTTGCATCATCTGATTGGCTTGCGGCGCCATTGCGTACTGTGGTATCATCATTGTCCCGTTGTTAACAAACTGTTGATAACTGAAGGAGGCAAATTGAGGTGACATCATCGGGGCTACCGGAGGACATTCAAATACTGGCCCTACAGGGTACGGCGACTGAGAAGCCACAGGATTCGGTGGTGAATGGATGGGATTTTGTGCCGGTTGAGAAAGGTTCAACTGAGGCTGCTGCGCTGGCGACGTGCTCGCCTTGATCAGAGCTTCGATTACCTGTTCCTTGGGGTGAGTATCCAAATGCTTTTGCAAGCTTATACCTTCACGTAAATACAAAGTGCAAACGGGACAGGCGACTGCCCCTGAACTCATGCTACTTCCAAGCTCCATTGTATGGGTTTTGACAAAGACTGCGTTGGATTAAATTCTTCGTTTTTCAATATCCTTTCAGCAATATATATTTCACGTTGCAATTCGCGTACGATGAACTTTATCACGGACAAGGAACCGAGGGAACAAGGAACGAAACGCGATGCACCGGACGATTAATACACACAAACACAACACTAGCTACGAACCACCGTTGTACGAGAGTTTCGCCCTCGCGTTATTCTTTATTTAATACTACTTCGCTATACTCGCGACCCTGATTACCAACATATTGCCTTTTATCAGGCCTTTGACGATGTTAAATGGTCATATTTCAATGTCCGTACGGACTGTGCCCCAAAAATATCGACGTCCATGGCTGCCTAGTTGCTCGGTCGTGTGCGTTACAGCCAGCACAGCACTTGTGCGGGCAAATCGATATCCTATTAATTCACGAGCCTACCATCCACCCGTTAAATTACACCTGCCTTTCATCCAATCGTCACTATTACTACACGGTTAAACACGAACCGATTTTTCCATGTCTACACCTTGAGCTTTTTTCAACCATTTATTATCAAAGGGACATGTTTTTCGTACAGTTACAGCCCAAAAACACAACAGATAACAGCACGAGCAATATTCCAACGAGGAATGAGAGCGACAAGAAATTATTCCACGAGCTGAGCGCCACCCAGATACTACTATCCGCTGCCATCTGTATCAAAACATTCAAACACCTGTTCTACTCCCGACCTTTGTTATATGTATTTTTAGCTGTTTCGCAAAAATTTAAATATTTTATCTATCCTACCTGCGGATGCGCACATATTTCGTTACTATTTGAGATTTTTTAAATCATATTTCTAGTTAGAAGCAAAAAATTCTATATTAATATTTAAGATTCATAACTTAATTTATACTACAATCTCAAATACAGTTTTAAATATTTTGCAAAATGTTTTCATCCCCACACTCTACACATGACGATGTACTCTTTAGTGCATTAAATGTACTTTCACGCGCTAATATCCATTACTCGACATTGCGGATCCAGTAATTCGTCGAGGAAAACTATAAAATCTCTCGTGCTTACAATCAAACTCTACGTACAAACGGATGAAAAATATTTTTAAACCTTCTATTAGCGGTATAAAACAACCAGATTAATTAATCTATATCATGCGGATACGGCCTGCACGTCGAATGATAAATATGTGTTCAGTGGTGCATACATATGACATACGTACATAGGTATGTGTACGTATTACGTATATTATATACATGTTGTTTTTGAATTGCAATGCGCAGCCTTCTAGATTCGGTAAAGAGTGAGTCAAGTTTTTGTGATCGCGTTAGTTTGACAGAGTAAATTTTCTGCTAACTCTGTCGTATAACCTCGATTTAAGTAATCAACTTTTATTGAGCAATTGACTGAATAATTTTTCGTATTGTTGGCTGTTGGTCTTCTGTTCGGTAGATAAAAAATGCCATGGAATTATGATAATATGTCTTGGACAGGTACGTGTTTATAATAAGTTGATAAATTGACGATGACATTGTCCTCTTTACATGCACATATTGAAAAATTAAACCTAAACTCAGCTCGATACTCTAGCTTACATGCCTCTATTTGTCAAGTAAGTCAATATGTAACGCTAATGTATCAATATTCATTTTTCTGAATTTCATGCTACATATTGCCTCATTACCCAACTATTACTTAATCAACTACATTTAAATACATATTTATATATTATCATATGTATTAAGACAGGTATTTTACATAACGTGTATAATATTTAATTGGGGACACGTTGTACGAGCCTGAGATTTCAAAAACAAAATCATAAAGCTATAGCTCGCTACAATATCACAGTTGCAAATTTTTGTTTCATACTAAATATGATGAAAAATCAAGTATCAGACTAAATGCAAATATGTGCATGCGTAGCCAACTGCATCGCAGTACTTTACCGTACGTAAAAATTTATACGGCTAATCAATTTTCAAATCAAATCCACAGATGTACGAGACTTGTTCAGAACTTGGCGAGAAGATTCTGAACGCAAGAGTGAAGATGTGGTTGAGCTATGGGAATCCATATTAATAGAGAAGATCCACAAATTAGGAAACGAAAGTAAAAATCCTCATAATAAATATTTATTAATCTAACCCTTACCAAAAATGAAATATTACGTGAAAATTGACCTTCATATTGCGGTATTTATTATTTTATAGAATATTTAGTCTTAGAACAAGTGTGTGTGGCTGCCTTGGATTGCAATCGTTTATCAGTTGCCAAAGAATGTATTGATTTATTGGAGCAAGAATTTCCAGGCAGCCTGAGGGTGCTGAAATATCACGCAATGCACATGGAAGCCTTGGAAAAGTATTACATATAACCATTTTACATTAACTTTATAATGATGATGCACTGAAAATTGCCATGATTATATATATTCTATGATCTCTAATTACTTGGCACAAATAATGTGTTCATTTGCAGATACGATGAGGCCCTCAAGATTTTGGACTCCATAATAAAAAGAGATGAAACTAACGCAGCACCAAGAAAAAGAAGATTGGCAATTCTAAAGGCACAAGGTCGAATAACTGAAGCTATAAAAGAACTCACCGAGTATTTGAAAAAGTTAGTCATCCGCATCAGGAATTAGTTGTAAAACCTGTTACTCATTTGATTAAAATACTGACATTCTCTAAACAGGTTCATGAGTGACCAAGAAGCATGGCACGAATTGTGTGATTTATACCTGCAAGAGCAAGAGTATGCTAAAGCAGCTTTTTGCATGGAAGAATTAATTTTGCACAACCCTCATAGTCATTTGATTTATCAGCGATATGCAGAAATTAAGTATACCCAGGTTAGTGAATGAACGCATCTCTTCTGTAGTATTACCTAAATAGAAATGAAATATTCACTTCAAGTAGAGATTAAGTACTCTAATTTTGCTGTCCTATAAATTTAACGAATCTAATATTTTATCATCTAGGGTGGATTCGATAATATGGAATTGGCAAAAACTTATTTCGCTCAAGCAATCAAGTTGAATCCCAACAACGTACGAGCACTTTATGGGCTATTATTGGTAAGTTTTCAGAAGTGTTCTCTATATAAGCAAATTATATTAGGGCAGAAAATTTGTCGGAAATAGTAGACGATTTGAGAATAATACTATCTGCTAACTTAAATAGGTGGCAAACAACATTGCTTTATCAGCAAAGTGTCCTGCTTCAAAGAAAAAGGATGCAATAAAGCTTGGCAATTGGGCTGCAACTCAAATTCAGAAAAGGTATGCTTTAAAAGCAACAGAAAAAGATGTTAAAAATGTTGTAGATGTACTAGGGCAATTACAATTAGAGTCATAGACATATACTATATGAATGTATATGTATTTGGTACGCTGATGGATGTACGGAGAGATGCTATCTACTGATGTGTTTGAAACATTGATCCATTGGAACTATGAAACCTTCCTAGTATATCACATATGCATACAGTATACATATTTATCAAGTTAAGTATACATAAGTATACACACTGCTTATTTGCATTTTATTTGAACTCCACATGGTACGTAAATATGATGTATTTCGTGTATGGCACTGTTGTAAGAAATTATCTTTCCAGTAGTTGTATTTCCTATTTGTGAAGGTTTCTAAAAGAATATGTTTATATTGTTATTTAATATTATTCATCATGAATATTAAATTTATTGAATGAAAAAATAAATAATAATACCGATTATTTACTGTCGGTCTGACAAAACATGAGTTCATAGATTTGCTTTTGACATCCATGGATGTCTATGTATGTTTTGAAACGGGATCTATACGTGAAGAGCTTTTGATGTGACGGTACATGAACAACATTTAGGCGACCTTGAGAATTGAAGTCGAATAGCACCTTTAAAAATACTGTGGTATTTTGAAAAAAGACCACGTTTGCAATTTCTACTCGCATGATGTCTTTGCTGAGAAATAATAAATGGTAAAAAAATATTTTTATTCGTGTAAAAGTGCGTTTTAAATAAAGTAAAAAGCAGGTTTGTTAAATAAACTTTTACCACTTTTACATTTAAAAAAGATTTAGTCATCTTGCAGTTTTTGACTTAATATTTTTTTCCCAATTCTCTTTATTCTTTGCCCTCTGTTCTGCTCTCTTCATTCTTCTTTCTTTTCTTGTTTCATCTCCATGTCCGAAATATCTTACACGGAAGTCTAATACATTCGAATCATCAATTGGATCATCATCCTACAAAGAACAAAAACTGTCAATCTTACGCTTAGAACAAAAATATATAGGATTCTGTAAGGTTCATTTCGGACAGCGAAATGAAATCTTTCTACCAACTGTTCAAATTTGCAAATTCATGATGCTCCTATGTACCTGAGGATCTCGAATTTTCTTATAAGTAAGCAAGCGGCGACTTGTGTATGTACTCAGAATCTGTTCCGAATTGGCAATTAATTGCAAACATGGATGTGAAGGAAGCTGCTCGTCTGCATAGTGCTCCCTGTAGGATCATGTATACGTTCATTTACATGACATTCAACACAGCACATTATTTTTATTACTTAAATTATTATTATGTGCAACATTTGTTGTTTATGGATTGTTTGTATTAAAATAAATAAAATTAAAACATTTTGAAATACAGCAGACTCGGCTTAAAGGGTCTTAGTAGCAAATGGAACCTTGTTTTTTTTTCAGAATTATCAAAAAAATATATAGTCATCGAAAATTTTAACCATTTGATGTCTGCAGTCTGTTGTCAGTTTATCATAAGTCTCATATTTTTTACGTTCTTACCTGAACAAAGGAAACCAGCATACCAATCTGCCGTTAATACATAAATGATTCGCAGCAAATGAGAGCAGATCAACGAACATCTGAGGCAGCCCGTAGTCAATCTTAGAAGGTATATGACTAGCTACTTGATGCTGGTCGATTACAGGCTGTCTTTTTATGGTACCTACACGCTCCGTTGCTTCTCTTATTCCATATGGAGCTGTGCAAGATTTAAGATGATTTTAAAGCTGAAATTCAATTGCTAAGAAGTTTTCGGATTCATTACTATTCGCAATGTCGATCGATTTTAAACTCTTGTATTGTATGCCCATCATAATAATGTGATGCATTGAACCTACGATCTGTGATAATTGCATCGACTCTCATGTCTGAACGCCAGACAGGTAAAGAGAAATCTGTCACTAAGACATCGATGTAATATGAACTTGTTCCATATTGCTTCATATTCGATGCTATACTTTCGTCTTTCCCTCTGGTCTAAAAAACAGAGAGAGTTAAAGGTATTCAAGCTCTTGCATTGACATGACCGTAACATAGTTTTAGGACCATCGTTGTTTCCGGTTAATAACAATATTGAGCAATAAGGAAAGAATAACGAAGATGTGTACCTTCTGTGATATCCGAGAGGGCCTTGTGCGTGCATGAAGCATTAGATAATCTATGTCTGTACCGAGAGTGTACCCTCCAAATTGAGATGCTGCTACAAGTAGCGACCCGGAACCAACAAACGGATCGAGAATTAAATCTCCATTTTTTACTTGCGCTTGATTGGCCATTATCAAGGATAATTGAGGATCCATTGAAGTATTTCCTATGAAATTTCGCGTTTTGAGAGATAGTTTACGTATTAATTGTCTCTGGCCATCAGCCACCTGAAAAAATAACGTGAAATGATCAAGATTCACGATTATTGTGATTTCGTGACAATTTTAAAACGATGTTCAAAATTTATTTGATCATTAAATCCACGCAATACGATAATTTATAATTCTTACCAGTCTTCCGAAAAAAAGATGATAAGGTTTGTCAGGTATTGTATTAGGATCTAGTCCGTAATACTCTATATACATTAATGCTGTATCTGGATTTCGCAAATTTACAGGACCCTCTATTGGCAGATAACTAAAGGACTGTAATTAATTCACAGAATCAGATAGTAAAGATCACCTTGTTTTTTGAAATATACAAGATAGTGCATTACCTCTATTTTCTTAATTTTCTCATCTTGTGAAAAATGCTTACAAAATGTTTCAACAATAACTTTGAAGGATTTTTCATTATTAAGATGTAGTCTCATGTTTTCTTGCGGGTACTCCTTCAAATTCCTGTGCAAATCTTCATGACTGCCCCCATCACCCCACAATTCAATGCAGGAACGAAGCGATATGGATCTGCTAGCAATTTTTTTTACAGCATCTTCTGAATCCGACTCGATTATCCAATATGGCTAAATTTAAATACATTTTTTTTCAATGAATTAAAAGGTACAGATGCAAAGTAAACATTATGTATCAAGAAATAATCCAAGAAAATATTAATGAAGGGGTAAACTTTATAGAAAAGTTAGCAATGATAGAAATGTTGCGCCAGTGAGCAAAATGATTTGGGAAAATGTAAAAAATTTCATCATTTCAATTCAATTTTGCTAATACTCCCAGGAAAATTGTGGTTTGAGCAAAGCTATTACTGAAGATTGGTTCATTAATGTAACATCTACTTATTGATAACAACAGTGGTGAACATTCGATTATGTTCACCAGATGTGGAATAATATCATAACCTAAAAATTGTAGGAACTGTAGCAGTGATAAGTCGGTGAGTAGTCGAAAAATTATTTATTTACTTACATACTCGTCAGGCCTCAGAATTGTCGTGACTTTAATATCGTACATCTCACAAATAGATTCGATTTCCTGTTACAAATGCGAGGTTTTATAACATTAACCTCAAAAATGACAATTTAATTCAACCATTATCTAGTGGAAGTTTGCAAATTTGAAAAATTCCATACCGCTATCCTGAAATCGACGTGCTCGTGCGCGAACCACAATAAATATCTTTTTGGAAT
Organism: Neodiprion virginianus; assembly: GCF_021901495.1. Lineage (NCBI taxonomy): Eukaryota > Metazoa > Arthropoda > Insecta > Hymenoptera > Diprionidae > Neodiprion > Neodiprion virginianus. The sequence continues at coordinate 5,031,453 of NC_060877.1, read as the reverse complement.
TCCAATCATTTTTCGTTCAATTGATATCCTCGAATATGTTCATGGGGTAGACGACTACAAAACAAGCACAAGTCAAGCACAACTTTAAATCCCGTCAGCTGTCCAACCTGACACCCATGCCACCAATGTGTGGTGTGTGGACCACACTTGCGCAGAGTGCACACTTCACAGATTGCCAAATTTGAGGTTACGAAGCACGTCGGCAACGTGCGTACAAGATTTTGTTTACGAAACTTTATTCTCGAAAAATTTTTCTAAGATGGGACGTTCGAAAAAGGTGAGCGATAGTTGTTCCTCCCAAATGAATGAAATAACATTCCTAGTAAACGTAAATACAGACATAATTAATATCTAGTGCTCTCTTCATAACCTCAATAAAAGTATCTGTAAAATTCTGCCCATACAGACCAATAAATTTATACTAAAAATCGGTTCGTCACACATCAAACATAGATACCTATCCAAATATAACTCACGATTTATACTGTATTTAGGGCCGCTGTGTAAAGCGGAACAAACAAATAAACAGCGAAGAGCCTGTGGATTTGGTGCGCGCTCCTCATTCTTTTGTTATACAACGTGGACTTCCAGGAGGACATATCTTGGAGTTAACTAAGGATTTTCGAAGAGTTATGGAACCATACACAGCATCATCATTAAAAGCTCGGAAACGAAACACGATTAAAGATTTCGTTTCGGTTTCTGGTGCTCTCCACGTTTCTCATATGTGCATTTTTACACGAACAGAACTTGGAATGTACCTGAAACTTTGTAGGTAATACGAGTATTACAAAATCTTGCTTGCATCTGAAAATTTCATATCTACAGTCACATTTTGACTTCTTAAACTGTCCATAAGTGATTACCACTTAGGATTTCATTAATTCCTGTACTTAAAATTATAGAATACCAAGAGGGCCCACATTATCTTTTAAAATAACCAGTTTCTCACTAGCGAGAGATGTAGTTTCAACGATAAAGAAGCAAATGGTCTTTGAAGAAGCTTTCAAACACTCTCCATTGATGGTATTGAATAATTTCAGCGGAGAAGGCATGCAAATGAAACTCATGACATCGATGTTTCAAAACATGTTTCCAACAATTAATCTTACCACTGTAAGTATTTTCAACCTGGAATACCTTTTTATTTCATAGGAATATAGAGCTCTGGCATGGAATTTTTAACGGATTTTGGGGATTGTTTTCTAGGTAAACCTCAGCACAATTCGTCGTTGTGTTTGTCTTAACTACAACAGTGTGACAAAGCTAATAGACTTCAGGCATTACGCTATAAAAATGGTACCAGTTGGACTATCAAAAGGAGTTAAGAAAATAGTACAAGCTAAAGTGCCCAATCTCTCTAAATGTCAAGACTTTTCAGAATTCCTTACAAAACCCACATTCTCTGAAAGCGAAGCAGAAGAGGATCCCACGAGTCATGTTACCCTGCCCCAGAAATTATCGTCCAGAGGTAATCACAAAAGTGGCACGAGCGCAATTAGACTCATCGAACTAGGGCCTCGAATAACAATGCAGGTAAAAATATATTCCAGTTTTCTGACAAATATTTCATGTACTTGGGATAAAGGCAAAGAATAAATATTTTGTAACCCTGTTTCAGCTGATAAAAGTTGAAGATGGATTATTGGATGGACAAGTTATGTACCATGAATTTGTGCATAAAACCGAGGAAGAAATACTCAAAATACAAAAGAGCCGTGAGGTTAAAAAGAAGCTTAAAGAAAATCGGAAAAAGGTACAGGAAGAAAATAAAAAGAAAAAGGAAGCAATGAAGGAAGAGGAGAAACAGAAAAGTCTTAAGGGTATGAAAAAACAAAGATCGGAAAGTGACGTGCTTATGCACAAAGCTGCAAAAGAGTCCTACGAAGACAATCAGGTCGAGGAAGACGACGATGCACAGTATTATAGAGAGGAAGTTGGCCAAGAACCTGATAAAGGTAATGGCGTAGTGCAAACAAAACTCATATCATTAAATTAATCTCTGTATAATATATATGTATGTATGTGTGTATAATAATGTTAATAGGTGCTCTTTCATTTGTATTCCAGATTTGTTTGCGGGGCGACCAAAAACTGGTGACAAGCGACCAAATTCATATCCAGTTAAATACAAGACAAAGAAATTGAGGCTCGACAAAAACGTTAAAAACGGTGACAAAAAGAATAAAAAGTTTGGTAATAAAAACAGATATGATGATGAAAAGTATAGTTACAGACAAAAAAAGAAATTTGGCGTTAAAGACGGTGGTACAAAATCACAGGGTAATAAAAAGTTTTTCAAAGGAAAAGGATCTGCGCATGGCAGTAAAATTAAAAGGAGACGGAACTAGAGAAATATCGACGTAATGACAATTGTAATGAAAACTCAATAAATTTATTTCATCATTATAATTTATAATAATATAATCTCAGTTATTTTCTTATGCCAATTCTTGTGATTTCAGAAAGGTAATGAGGCAGTACGTAAAGTATAAAATTCTATGGAGACTTTTTATTATAAAACAGAGATGTTTTCACAACTTACGAAATAAATTTTCATTTTGATCGACTTCAAATAGAGGCAAATTCGGGACTATTTGAAGCTAAAAAATAATAATACCGAATGAATTTTGAAAAAATTTTGAATTGTCATAAACTTCCATCTAACTTTATAACGTGTAAAAAAAAAATTAGTAATCCTCGGTGCTATTACATTTTTTTTTAACAAAATATGACTCCAGTATGTGTAATTAAAATATAATTTTTTTGTACTATTATATTTTTCACCAAATACATGAAGTCAATGTACAATAAGTATAAAAGCTTACAGACAAAAGTGAATCTAGTAAAGTTTTTGTACAATACATTCTTGGATTGTTTAATACTTGGATGAGATTGACACATAATGATCGCTTCACATTCCTTTTTGGACTAATCTTGTATTTCAAATACCGCAATGCCAAATCACGTAGTCTTTGCCGATAGTATACTTTGTACAGCAATGAAGTCACGAAATACAAACAAATACAAAGCAGTACTTAAAGGAAATAATTTTTTTAGAGACCTTATTATACAATTGAAGATACTTCTAAGGTCTCTTTGGTTGAAACGAAGATATAAATATTATTTCATTTTTAAAGCTATTGTACTTAAATCTAAAAATGCATCATATAATTTTATGTATAGGACATTACAAAAATAATGAGTTTTTAATTTACTTTAGTCAACACTTTTCATTCACGTTTGTAATAATAAAAATTGATACCTCTTCATCACAATTTGCTTGCTGGTCAACCGATAAACAATATAAATAAGAGAATATAATCTATGGGTAGTGAGTCCATATGCTGCTAATATGGTTGGATTTTACTGCTGATGCATCGTCCAAAATATTAGAGGACAAGTTTTCTTTCAATGCGCTGTGGTAAATGTAATATACATATATTATCATACACATCGGCTTACGATTAACAAGTTTGTGAGCATAACAAATAAAAATAGCGTACATTGAGCACCCAAAGCATAGTTCATGCATGTGCGGTAGTCTGAGAAAAAAAATGGTGAGGCAATTATCTTACATTATTTTTAGTAGGGAAACATTTATGTCAGATTTGCAGAGAGTAGAAAATCAGGCTGGTCAATATTAAAGCACCAAGATTTGGTTTAATGCACTGTGATTAAAAAATACCTCACCGCTTGACATTCTCTTCGAGTGGAGACTTGTTTCGATTCGTCAGAGATCGTATATTCTTGTCAGAAGAATTGTTTTTAATTTCTTCAATAGGCGACGTAGTTTGCACCCTGAACTTCTCCGGTAGTATCATCTCATATTCAGATAGTTTTTTCTGAAGTGAAACCTGAACAATAGATTTCTCTGAGATGATTAACTCCTGTTTAGATATTTCTTTCTCGAGTCTCTTGATTTCACGTGTCCGACTTCGACACAGATCTCTCATTAGCTTATTCTCTTTCTCGAGTTTGACTACTTTAGCGTATTCCTGCATAAGTAATACCATGTGTATAGTAACAGGGAAATAAGCGTATGGATGCAAAATTAAATTAAATAATCCAGTAGCTGGAACGGAATTTATCAAAAACATTCAGATACGTAAACTATCTGGTGTTGGGTTCATGTCCAGCTATTGGTACGTTTACCTAACTTGAAAAATGAAAATTTGAGAAGAAAAATTGTAGATTACAAGACTAACATCAACAAAGCCACTGCTTGTGCCACTGAGATAAGTTTTGTGTTCAGGTAGGCATTGAGTAAATTGATCTCTTCTGTTACTTTGTCTCTTCCTGCAAGCCTCGCACTCGATTGCACTGACAGACCTCATAGTTTTCTGGAGGTTCTTCACTTCCTCCTTCAAAATCGCGTTCTGTAAAAAAATTTGTTCAGTAACAAACAGATTTAAGGCCTACTTCTGTAGGTAAAAGTATTTTGAAACATAGTAGATATAATAAATAATTTGTTTATACCTTATGTTTAAAAGCAGAAAGGTTTTCCTCTAAATCTCTACATTTTTTCTGGTAAGGGAAGTTCTCACTTTGTATTTGCAACTCTAAAGTCGCTATTTTTCCGTTTTTGGAGACTATTTCCAGTTCCAGTTCACGAACTTTTTTAGATAATGAAGGCAACTGACTGATAGGTAATGCATTAAATGAGGAATTTGCAACTTCAAGTAACCCACTTCTGGAGTTATTACAACTTTGTGACTCCAATTCTGCAACCCTGGCTTTGAGTTCTACATTCTCTTTTCGTAAAAAATCATTTGTTACGCTTAGCGTTTCAAGCTCTTTGCAGAATTCTTTATTCTGCTGAATGAGTACCTCTACTTCAGCCATATCTTGGAATGACTTTCTGTCTCTACCTTCTACTTTTAGTTTCATTTTATCTGTGACGTTATTAGATATTGATTTCAAATTATTTTGTGACTCAAACAGTTCGTTCCGAAGCTTCTCAGCTTCAGCAAGTCTTTCCTGTATCTCTTGAGCGAGTTCCTCTGCCTCTTGATCAAGTTCGTTATTGGCAAGATTAAGCCTCTCGATTTCCTGTTGAGCAATTGTCAGATCTTCATCTTTTTGTGATATAATTACTTTTGTAGCTTCCAATTCTAAGGAAATTTTATTTTTTTCACATATCTGGCTTTCGAGCTGGTTACATATTTCTGATAACTGTAAGTCAGATGAAGCTAATTTTGTATTGCTAGATGCAACGACTTGCTCTAGTTCCTTTTTCTCTTCTAGTAAAATTTTATATTTTTCTTGTAAAGCGGCGAAATCTTTTGTTATTGAATTTTTAACTTCCAGTAATTCAGTTATTCTATTGCTCGCACCTTCTGCATTATTTCGTAACATCTCATTTTGATCCTTTAGATCTTCTATCTGAGCCTCGACCTTCAAATTACTTGTACTGTTCCGGACTTTTTTATTCAATTTTTCATTAGTATTTTCCAATTCTTCGCACCTCTCCTTCTGTTCCTCTATTTCTGATGCTAGTAATTTATTTTTGTCGTTCAAGTCGCTCAGTTGATTGAGCAAGCTACCATTTTTACTTTTTTCATCGCAAAGCTTGTCATTAAGAAGATTTAATTCTTCTTCGACTTTCTCTTTGAAAAGTTCGTACTCGTGCTTACATTTTTCAGCATACTGTTTTCGTTCTTTTATTTGCTCTTTGTATATTTCATATTCAGGTACAATGGATTCCAGTTTAGTTTTGTACTCGGACATTTCATCACACTTAATTTTTAGAATACTAGTGATTTCTTCGATATGCTTGGTCTTGTTTTCATTTTCTTCATTCAATTGATTATGTTCAACTATCATTTGCGCATTTTCCATTTCTAACGTTGCTACGCATTGTTGTAATTTCATCAGCTCTGTAGATTTTAAATCAATGATACTTTTCAGTTGACTTTCGGTGGCTTGGAGTCCTTCTAAAGTACTTTTGAGATCAAGATTTTTTGTTTTCTGTTGTTCAAGTGCATATGTTAACTCCACTATTTTTTGATTCAGTTGATCCTTCACAGATTTCATACTGTTTTGAAGTTCTATTTCACGATTTTTCGCAGCTGCTAATGCTATCCGTTCCCGTTCCTGTATAGCATTTACCTCTTCATCTTGCTTGTTATTAGAATTGGATTGTTTACTGAGTTCTGTTTGTAAGCTCATGAAATCATTCTCTAAGACTCCAATTTTCTCTTTCAGTAATTGCTTTTCATGATTACTTTCTTTCAAGTCATTTTCTAATCTGTCAATCTCACACTTCAATGTCACGTTCACTTTTTCTTGCTGGGATATCTCAGTTTGTAATTTTTCAATATCTGCTTCTAATTCGTTGGCCCAAACTGTGGTCCGTCGTACAGCGTCTGCACTTTGGCTTTTTTGGTCCTCCAAATTTTGCTTCTCCTGCTCGAAATCTTCTTTTACTTTTGTAATGATTTCTTGTTCTTTCGTCATGATTATTTTGATGAAATCTGCGAGAAGTTCACCAACCGTTTTGGTCAATAAAGTTGAGATTTTGAGTTCAGGTTTTAAAAATCCAATTTCTTTAGTTATACATTGTTTTGCTATTTTCAATTCTTCCTTTAGTCCATTACCATTTGTCAATAACTCAGATTTGAGAGCAATTGATTCCTGCTGTAAAGCTTCTACTTTATTAAGTAGCGAAATATTTTCTTCCCTGAGCTTTGCCAAACTAAATTTCAAATCTTCGATATTGCTTTGCGATTCTTCACAGTGTTCCGTCTGGCTAGCCGCTTCAAACTGTTCATTCTTTTGCAGTGAAGTAGCAGGCCAGGCATGTGATTCTGCTTCAGTACTTGTTAGACAGATATCATTTTCATTTTTCAATTCAGGGAACAGGTCTTTCACAGGAGTCGCCAAGTTTTTCTCCAACAACTCGTAGGCATGCTTTAAACTGTCTGATTCTTCAATCTTTTCCATCAGGTTTTTCGAAAGCTCTGTGTTTTCTCGAGTTAGATTCTCCAGTTGTACCCTTAATTCTTGAACAGTATCTATGTCTGAGCATTTATCATTATGCAACAGAGATTGATCTTCTTTAAGTTTGTCAAGTTCATCTATTCTATCCATCAGATTTGTGGATAGTTCAATATTTTCCATTGTCAACAAATCAATCTTCTCCTGATACATTATAATCTTTTCTCTGGCCTCACCTTCTATATTAGGTAGTGAGGTGTCTTGTAAATTTATCAAGTTTTCCTGAGAAATCCTCAATTGATTTTGCAAATTCATTTTAACCTCATCAATTTTAGATATGCGACGATGAAGGTCTTCAATTTGTTCCTGAAAAAATGGCCATGCTTAGCTGAATTCAACTAGTTATTTTCATAATTAGCATTATAGAATGTGACATTGATCAATAAAAAACAATTAACAAAAAATTTGAAACTATTTTGCTAACATTACAATCATTGAATTTATTACCTGATATTGGGCTTCTATTTCTTTGGCGCGATCTTTTTCAATGGTCAGTTTACTGGACATATCCATATTCTCTGTGGTCAGCAAATGAATAGTTTCTTCCAATCTTTCAATGCCCAGTCTCAAACCTTGAACATCATTTTTAATTTCATCAGACTCTTGAATCTTTAACTGAAGTTCCATTGCTAGTTTTGCATTTTTATCCTCAAGTAACATCTTTGCGTTCGTTATTTCACATAATTTATTTATAATATCATTGTTTGAAAGATTGTCTTCCCCAGCTGTCAACGTACTCGAAAGATCAGTCTTTATAACTTCGAGATCTTTGTTTGTATCTTCCAACTCTAAAATTCTGTTCTCTAACATTGTTGCATTACACGATGTTTTATCATCTTCGACATACGACTCATTACCAGTTATTTCATTGAGTAGAAGACTGTCTTGTATGAGCGATACATCCATTTCGTCGAAATAACTAGCATTAGTAAATATGCTGCTACAATCTTTAGTATCTTCAAACAATTTTTCGCTACTACTTTTCGACTTGTCAGCAGAGTCCAATTTAGTTGTTACAATTGACTCAGATTTCACTTCTGAAAGTTGCCCGATATGTTCTGTAAACGTTTTCGTGTCCTTCTCCAAAGTGTCCGTTACCTTTTCCTGTTGGATTAGTTTCTTTGTCATATCATCAAGATCGTCCTTTAAATTCTGTGATTGATTATGCAGCTGATTTTTAAGATCTTCATTCTCAGTTTGAATGTTTTTAATAAAATGTTCCAAATTTTCTATGTAGCTTTTCAGACTTTGTATCTCGTTTTCATATTTATGCATCTCGATGGATTCAAGTTCCAAGCATTTTGCGTTCAAATTTTTTCGTAATTCCAAGTTCATTCTTTCAAATTCTGCGCTTGTAAGTTCGAAATCGCGAATTTTTGCCATGTTCTGATTGATAATTTTTTCCATTTCACATTTTTGTCCTTCATACAAAATTCTTTCGTTTTGCACACTAATAATTTCATCTTCCAATTTGTGAATTTTATTTTGTAGTTTATGTAACTTTGAATCTCGCTCAATGAGTTCTGTTTTATGAACAATTTTCGTGTTTTCTAAGTCTTCACAGTTTTTTTCAATCTGTTTATTTGTTAATTTCAATTTTTTTACTTCCCCAGTAAGGGTTTCAGTTTGTAATTTGAGCATATCATTTTCTTTTATGAAATTTTCTTTTTCTGCGAGTAATTTTTCCATTTCAAGTTTCAGTAAGTCAATATCCAATTTGTCAGTATTAATTATGAGATCACTTTGCACCTCTACTGTCTGTGGGGAAAGGTTGAACAAATCTTTGGTGTAGTCACTAGGCTCTTTAGATACTGCACTAAATTCGCTATTACTGAATTCATTATCAATCACCCGTGATGGTGTATTTTGCGTAGATTTTATACATAGGTTCTTTGGACTTAACTTCTCATCATATGCTTTTTCATTTTGGATTTCGTGTAGCAAATCTGTTTCAACGACGAAATTGTTTTCAGTTTTCGATTGAACGTCATCAAGTATCCCATTAACGGATTGAGATTCTCTGCGCAATTCTAATGGTGCAATTTCTGCAAAAATTTTCTCATTCTCGGTACCGCTCAAGTTCAGTTGTACTGCATCCATACGGACAGAGTCGCAAAGGTTTTCACAAATTACTTTCTCAAATGACTCACTCATATTAAAATCATTATCATTTATAGATGACGGCTTTTCACATAGATCGAGGGATTTGTCATTTCTGGTTAACAATATATTGTGCTCGATAAGTGATTGACTATCCAAAGACTTTTTCAGTTCTTTTAGCTCTTCGATTAATTTCCTTTTTTCTCTTCGCTCCGTTTCAATCAAAATATCATACTCCTGTATTCTTTTCCTCATATGTTCATTCTCTGTCGATAATACTTGGGGTGCTGACGATATTTCAGCGGTTTCTAGTTTGTCTTTTAGAGCTTTAACTTCCTTCATTAAATTATCAACCAAAGATTGCAAGTGACAAGTCGAAGACTTTTGATTATCAGCAACATTTGCACAATCCATCCATGCAATCTAAACAGAATTCAAAGCACATTCAGCTCTACGTTACAAAAGGTCTGACAATGTATTCTATTCAAGATAAATAGTGAGGATGGAAGATCTGAAGCAGATCAGTGAGGCAGTAGGCCTAGAATACTGTTTCAAATTTGATTTCAAATTTGTGTAACCGAAAGTCCATGAACTGTGTGTAAAACACATCCTTATCAGGTAATAAACGACGACAGTTAAAAATAACGAACTGAAAATCGCGTGATTAAATAAAATAGCACATTTAGAAGACTGTTTATATTCGATCTCCCTTCAATATACAACGTCTTCGATCCGCTCTATACTATCGTGCACATTTTAACTATGACTGTCCAATATTATATCTTTCTTTTAAAACTTGATTTTAATTGAAATCTATATTTATCTTCTACACTTTTTGCTGTCTATTCGTGTTCAACTCTAAACTATGAAGCCAAGTTTGTTGATTTGTGACGACTAGAGAGGATTCATTTTATATTCTATTGTGAACTTTATTGTAGGTCTGGTCGATCACCACATAAATAAATGAATAGTACGTTTTTCACAATGTATTAAACTATTTTGTGTATTTTTCTTATTGCTCTTTTTAATTTCATATTCAATTGTTATTGAAACGTAACACACGACTCTCAGACTTTGGTACTTCCAACAAATTGTATTAATTATGTATGGAAATTTTTTTCATAAATAACTCACGAAGCATTTGCAAGTTGAAATATTATTGACTATTATCATATCTTCCAAAAAAAAAAAAAAATGGTATTCACCTGCAGTGAGGTTTCTAGCTCTTTCTCACGCATTTTGTGTTTTGATTTTAGTAACTCTATTTGACATTCATAGTCAGTTCTTTCTTCTTCCAATTTTTTTAGCCTTACAAGTTTTTCCTCCTACAAAATAACGAAAACTCATTAACATTACAATGTAATTAATAATTATGACCAATGAACTTACCATATCCATTTTGAATTGATTTTTCTCTGATTCTATCGATTTGTGGTTCTCTTCTTTACTACACAATGATTCAAATCGTTTTTTTAATTCCTCATTCTCTTGTATTGCAGCATTGTATTTAGATTCCAGTTCCAAGTATTTAATTTCATATTGTACTGGATCTATCGTTTCAACTGTGTCTGTGGTGTAAATTTGTTTTTCTAACGTCGTGAATTCTTGTAGTGTTTTATATTCATTAGCTAGATTGGTTATTGTATCTCTCAGTACTTCCTTTGGTGTACCAGGGTCTTCTTCTTCTTGTCTATGAGATAATGAATGAAATCTTGAATATACTACAAACTTAAACTCTGCGCAAACAATTTATAAGTATTGAAAAAGTTTTTAAGTGTGCTTTTATAGTTATTATGAGTACTTCAAAATTGTTTGTATCAACGTTGATTAATACGAATTCCAAACTTATACATAACATATTGAGAAGCTGTGGTAGGTTCTCAACATTATTATTATGCCGTTTATTAATACTAATCATAAAAAAAACTCTACATTAGTATTATATGAATTAGGATTCTAAGACGATGTTCTGCTAAAAGAACCAATCCGAATATGTATGAAATAGTTGTGCTGATGACAAGACGAAAATTCATTCGATACACGTATGGGTTTATTAAATTAATGTGAATTACAATGCAACTGAGGGTTATGATGGGAAACAATTATTGAATAATAGACGAAATAAAACAAAGCCGTACCATCTCTTATTGATTAAATACTCTGATATACTAATTATTGTCACTAATCAAAAATCAATTTTCACTAATTTTGGCTTTAATTGGTTTAAATCAATTTATATTGTATTTTCGAAACAGAAGAATAATAAACGTTTACACCAATTTTCAGTAAAGAATAAATGGCGTTGATGGCATACTTGATTCATGTTTGGAATTAGATATTTAATTACATCAAGTTTGAAATTTGCATGGTACTCTCGGTATAAGAACAGGTATTGGATATACACAAAGATAGCAACACAGTAAGTATTGTAATCCTTACTCAGTATAGATAAGCTCATTTGTCTTGGTGAGTTTTTGTTGCACAAAAGTTTATCTCGCAATAGGTACATGGTTATAGAAAATTTTTCGAATAGTGAACATTATACCGGCATTAGATTTCTGCAACTTATCAACTCTCAAAGCTGTTAGTAAAATTTCGATTCAACGATAAGTGATTCAGATACCTTATCAAATACGACACTGTTAATAAAAACAGTGATAACAGATTCAAAGACGAGTGGTTTAATCTAAACTCTAGAGCAAAGTCCCACAGTGAGCAGGAAGCTTACTTTACCAATAAATACAATAATTGTTATTTGTGGTGTCAAAAACTAATAATCAACCATAATTGAAAATTGATTAAATACCATTAGGTATAGATAAAGTATAACTCTATCAAACGTGTGTATTATACACATTACATATTATGAGTTCAACTAATCAAATACGTTTCAAAGCTTGCATCAGTGAAAGTAAAGAATTATGACAGTGAAATAGAAGTCATTGGATCAAATGATAATGTAAACGAAAGATGACATGTAACACCAAACAATAGTAAGTACTAATGTTAGTCGATTCATAAACACTGGTAGCTCAACTTTTACATGATCATGAGATAAACGGAGACAGGTGTAATTTACAAATACAGTAACCGGATAGATGGCGTTTCATAGTTATGGGATAGCTCTGACTCTAATGGCATTCTGAACCTGAATTAGAAAGTATCCACGTATATAATGTGTTTGGAAACCAATGGAGAGGGGATTCTTTTTGTCCAAAACTTTGGAGTATGAAATTTGGTTTATTTTAGCCATGCTTCTATTCATCTAGATTAGCTTCAATTTCTATTTTTATATTTTTTGAGGTCTAAATTTTTACGAGGGAATATGTTACTTGGAAAAACGGAAATACTCGCACTTATCTATTGCTACACTTGGAGGTTAATAGCAAAAAAAAATTTCCCCCGTACTGAAAATAAGCCGATCAGTTACTTCTGAAAATGACTGTGAAATTTTTGATTTCGCAGTTATTAATTTGACATATTTACATAATTTCATTTACCTTCGAGGAGGAGTTGAAAGTTCAGGCTTCTCCGGAGAGCCAGTGACACTTTCATAGTCAACTAATGGGTATACTGATACATCGTCAAGAAACTTAACATGAGATCTGCCACGCTTTCGTCTTGTAATACAGTAATTGTCCTCTAGATCTTCACTGTCAGATGAAAATCTTCCCATCTCCCAGTTTCGTTCACTCTCGATTAGTTCCAGCTCAAAGTCTTCCATCTCAGTTTGGAATTCTACTACCAAATAAAGAAATTATTGACGCATAATTTTATTCAATACGAAAAGATCTTTTACATCTGAATACAACTTTAACCTCTATGTAAAGTTACAGTAAAATCCAAACTCTAACAACTCGACAGCCTTTAAATTTTTTTACCCCTCATGTTTAACTATGAGATACTAAGGAACTGAATAATGTCAAAATGTGTACAGATGATTGAATAGATTTTGATTTATCAGGTAAAAAATTAAACTCCGTTAATCGACATATAAAAGATAAGTAAATATAATGTAAATAATGTTGATAGAGAAAAATCGACGGTATAAGCTTCTTCGAGCACTTACTTTCATTTATATTATTCAGCGGTGCTTGTGTTATGCTCCGCTTTTTGGTGAACTGTGCTGCTTTCCAATCTGACATAGTATTCTCTATAGTAGGTAACTCTTGTATAGTAGGTAACATCATACTATGATTAAGAAAACTTGGATTTGAGGGTCCACACCAAGTTCTCCTTCGTCGAGATTTTGTTTTGAAGTCAAGATTTTCTACTGAATTAGCGGATGATACGATATTTGTTTTCAATAGTTGCATTCGATCTTCTATAAGTTGAATGTACTGGTCTTTTTCTTGCAGCTTAGACTCCATTTCCTTAACTTCTCCGCATCTATTTGCTTGTCGTTCTTGCTGTAAAATGATTTTATTCATGCAGCATTCCTTTTATAATCCTTAACAACAATGTTTTGCCAATATGAAACAAACACTTTTACTTGAGACTCCTGTCAAGTCGATATTATGGACAGAAGTAACAAGTTATTGACACTTCATGCGCCAATATTCAACAGTAATATAATATTCCTGCGCGTTTAGAAATGTGATGAATCATACATGAATGAGCAATTTCTTTACGAACTATACGAGGTATGCATACAAATGCACAAGGTAGCTCTTTATTCAAATGTACTCCTGGGAACTTTAAATGTTACATAACTAATTGAAATCACAAAAAATTGTGGTACAACTCGATTAAAAACTGTGATGAATTTAAAGTTCCATTTCCGTACAGAGATAATTTATTCACTTTTCGGTAAACATATGCAACACCACATATTTTACAATTTTTTTTTTCAAATTACACTTACTTTGAATGATATTTTAACTATGCTTAAATTTTTGCTTCATAATCGTGAATTACGACTGTATTGAATCGTTTTACGCTAATATCGTTTTCTGCTACAACACTTTCAGGCCTCATTAGTCAACCTTGAGTTTGGTAACACCTGTTAAATGTCAGCATGTTTGTTCACGTTCATAACTGTATAAAGTAACTTGATATTGGTGTATATATTCTGTGGATTGAAATAATCCACAGAGAAATTTTTAAAATCAGATCAAACTTTTCTTTTCTTCAATATTTCAAATGATATTCAGCTGACTCAATAATAATTCTTTAATTTTCAATGCATTTCTGATCTATTAATCTATCGATACTAGGAAGCAAATTGACAATTAATTAAAACAATAATTCTTCCTTTTAATTTAAGCTTTGATTAATAATTTGCAAAAATTGTGCAAGACTCTGGTAAATGTAATATTAATATCTTGTCTACATTTATATTAATAGTTCAATTGATATCTCAAGATACGGGTTACAATGAAATAAAAGAACACGCAAACATGCATAATTTGCTGCTCAGAACGACATAAAATATCACATTTACAATCTAATGTGTTCATTCCACAATTAGAAGCACGAAAGAGCATTCACATAGGGAAAGATTATATTTGTTCAGTAACAGAAATAATTCAATTTTACAACTTTTACTAATTCTCATGATACTACTTACTGCAAGTTCTGAAGAAAGTTTTTCTATCAATTTAGCGAACCGTTTCAACAACGCCGCATCAGACACTACTTCATTCAGTTTAGGCTTGTTTTTAATACACTTTGCTCGAGCTGCAAACCTGTAATTAATAACTAATTCTATAATACAGTATAAATTTATACTAGTATAAATCAAACCAAAATGTTTGGGAAAGGAAGCATCTTAAACATTAAGATAGTCCCTTAGTATGAAATAAAGTTGAATAAAAATATTTCACGTTAGAAGTGAATACTCACGACAATGTGCATTGCGTTTCTTCAAGAGCTGCCGGCGTAGCAGCACAAATAATAGTCGTCATTGCATTACCTCCTAAAGATGCTTGTAAAATCCTGGTCAGTTTACTGTCGCGGAAGTTGACATATTCCTTAGATTCACTTAGCTGCTTGATTACTAAGCTCAACGATGACAAAGACAAATTAATATGGCGTCCTTCTTTGAATCTATCACCAGTTGCCCCTGTTTGACGGACCCTTTCTGAGCCTGCCAAGTCAACTAGATTTAATTGTGAAACCTGAATAGCACCATCAGAACTGGAAGCTGTGTCTCGGCTCTCAATGGTCTGGGAAAAACAGGAGAAACGAAATGTTCAATTCTTCTTATTTGACGGGTTCATTGATCAGAAAAATTGTAATTCACTTACAATCCTAAATATTGTGTGACTACGACTGCTTCTATCGTTCATATTTGTTTCTCCGAACCTTCGATTCTTCTCACCCTTTTTCATTATGGACAACACATGTTCAGGACAGTTGGTTACCTCCTCTTTACACTTGACAATAACTTGACCATTCGAATCTTCATGAATCTTCAAATCCGTTCCATCTTTGTGCAATAGATCATTTACTTTCTCGTTGTATATTTCCAAGTATGATACTCTACAAACAGCATGAATGTTTATTGGTATTGAGACTACTGCATACTATCCATTTGAAGTATCCATTTATTGCTGTACGCATTTTTTCAATTTGAGATACACTTTGTGTCAAGAGACTTGGTAGAGTTTCATGCCAAATACATTTGAAGGAAAAATAAAATTCACGTCCAAGCCGATGCAATCTCTTTATCGCAACGACAAGTCTAAGGCCTATACAGCAAAAATATTGTCACATATTTCACCCAATTCACAATTATCTGCAATATTCGAAAATCAAGATCGGTGGTTGCCGTTCGCGCCAGGTTCATTAAAGATATAAATATCTTTTATTGTGAAAATTTTATGATAAATGAATAATTAAGGAAACTTGGGTAGCTCAAAACTCTGCAAGGGTATCAATGCTGGTGTATATGTGGATGTACATTGTTATTTTGATGGTATCAAATTAGCAGAGTAAATTCTTGTTCGGTAGTTTCTACTTTAATATACTTGGCATAAGGTTTTTGCACCTAAGGTACTTTTTGGGAATAATTTGTATAATTGAATTTCGAATACTTCATATGCTACAATTTCATCCTTCAACTATTTCGGATAATAGTGTTGCTATTCAAATGACTAAATTAAGCTTAGAATAGGAAAGATTACCGTAACAAAAATTCTCGTGTTGAAGTATTGGCAATGGCATCGAATATATTTTCAACTGCCAATGGTATGATTCCTGGCTCTTCTCGCGTACCCGTCATGGTATACGTTTTTCCGGAACTTGTTTGCCCGTAGGCAAAAATCGTACCATTAAATCCTTTGACAGTGGCATCAACTATAGGTTTGACGGCAACATCAAATACATGGGCATTATTTGCATCCATGCCAAATATGTGATCTGCAGAAAGATTTCTTTTTAGTTACATTATTTTACTACTGTTCCATTGTGCATTTTAGGGCACAAGTTTCAATAAGAAAGACGCCACTTTGTCATAAGTGTAGATAAATATGAAGTGGTATGTACATTGGCACCAGAATTACTTTTTTTTTTCTTTCCTAATTGATTCACCAGGCACAGAATGACACTTTCGCTTGTCAGAAAAAACGAAACTGCCTTAATGAAAAAAGATAGAGAATAGACGAATTAGACTACAGGAATGATTGATTACAGTACTGACGAGGAGCACGTAAAGTGCAGACGAAAATTTTTAGGTTAACTGGAGCTGAAATTCAAGTATATTTTTGGTTGAACCTGGAAAAATAGAACACTGGGAAATCCTCACCAAAAATGTGGGAATGCTCCCCGCGTCGTTTTGTTTCTGGATCGATGGAGAATATAGTTTGATCCCGAACGTCCCATTGCACGGGCAAATTATCGTCTCTTTCGCGTTTTATGAGCGGTCTCAATTTGATAGCAACCTTTATGCTATCCGACATTTTTCGGAAAAAAAATCACGCCGCGGCGTTACGAAATTCCGAACTTTATCCAAATTTTGTATACTCCCTATAATCTTTCAGTCACAAATCATACTTTTCCGATCCCAACTCACTATTCTCACTAATGCCGCTGGATAACGTTGACGGTTGCGCGTGTTTGGCTTTCAAATTCGAAACCGCCAACCCATACTGCTCTTCGATACCCAGCTATGTTCACGACTTGCAATATCTGTCAAAAATGAAACTAATATGTCATATCGTTTTCGAAATATTCAGCCAACGGATATTGTCTGAGATTTAATAATAAATAACCAATAGATAATGAATTAAAATTCTTATTTGGCTCTGCTGAAACTATAAAAAAATCAATTCACATGACAAACTAATCATCGTAGTTACTTCCAAAGAGAATAGGATAGAGTGAAACAGAGTGCTCACCGCTGTAAGTGCCATCAGTGCTACCTATTAGGTCGTGAGATCGCTGCGAATGTTGTGTGAAATTTCACGTACATCGATGTCACTCACCATGGTTACTCCGTTAATTCTTTGCCAATGAATTTACGAATGCCGTTGGTTCTTACGATTATTAATTAGTACAGCAATAGAACGTTCGTCTTTTATTAATACCTGTAAAAATAATTTCTCATCTTCTTCTCAGTCATTATAATTAATCAATTCCAAAGTTGACCTCTAATTGCGTTACAATAATTCAAATTTATTAAGGTATTGGAGCAGAAATGCACATTTAGATGGTGAAAGTACGTTGCGGTGACTTGCAAAAGCAAGAACGCCGCACAATTTTTCACATCGAGTCGCGTTTCTTTTAATTGCATATCCACGGGCCGAGGTCGAGTCGAGGTTCGATTAGTTTCGAGGCGACTCCGTGTATCGCTGCAGTGGTCGGATATCAGCGGAAGGGGAAGATAGGAGTTCTAACTTTACACCAGTCATCAGCAGTATTGTTCGTCTGCCTCTGAGCGAAGGTGTTGGTCAGTAACCGAGGTCGACGGCTAGGGCCAAGACTGAGATTTTACCTAGCCTGGGAGTTGGAGTAATAAGTTCACCTAACCGATTAACCAGGGGACAATTTTTAGTGCCTGTGTGGATTGAGTGCTTCGCTGTACTGTAAACGACATAACGAAAAATACCTGCGTCGCGAGTTATCGAGGGGATATGACGAGTTTTTATTAAGAATATGTGGGATAACGTCGCAGGATTTCAATCGGCCACACGTCAAGTCAGCTGACATATTGCGCCCTGCTACGCCACAGCAGCCTTCAGTAAGTGTTGCAATAGCTGATTCTTGTACCCCCCTTTAGCGTACTATTTTTACGACACGGGACAAAATCTATAGGTGTGTGCTAGTCGTAGGTAGCCGAAAGCTATGTTACACATTTCCAAATAACGCCTCGTCCTCACCCTTTCCCCTTTACGGGCAAAAATTGATCCCTACCTCGTCGCACTTCAAGTAAAGCTAGTAGAACACAAAAAACAGTCGAAGCCAAGAGTTCGACCAGGCACGAAATACACAGGTAACAAAGAACCGACGTAATATCGGATTAGCATTGCCGTACGAAAGAATTACGCCTACGTGTTGGACACGCGTGTGTGTGACGCTACTGCCGATGATTCGAACGCAAATGAACGCGAACACGAGTTTACGTACGCGGAAAGAAAGAGAAAGAGCGCGAGCGATAGAGAGGAGAGAGGAGAGAACGAGCACGATACGCACCCGTACGTATGCATACGAACATGTACACGCGTCGGGCGAGCGAACGCACAATGTGCTCGAGTGCAACTCTGCTTTCTCACAATCAAAGGTGGAAACGGATCTCATGCGTGTTACAGGCATGGCGTCGAAAGTGAAGTAAACTAAAAAATCACGCGTATTAATATGATTTCAAAAAAGAAAGGGTATAACGCGTTGACTATAAGACAACGAAGCGAGTCAGTGTTTGGGACATTCTGCACGATCTTCAAATGATGGATGAGTAGTTTTTATAACTGTAATGACCGCTGTACGAGTATAGTAAGAGCCGTAAGAGATAGACTCTCGCCACACCTGTGAGGTTTCCTTCGACGAAATTATTATCACCATTATTACGATTGTTATTATTTTAATTTTTTTTTTTTTCTTAAATAATGATATCACTACTCCGAGGTAACTCGTCGCACAAGTAATCATAGTGATAAATTTATTTCAACAAGCTTATGCACCTCAGGTTTGGTATCGTTGAAATCCTCAGTTATAGGCAGTGGAGAAATTTTCTTTTACGCTTGTTATGATTTTTCCTTCAATCTTTTCTTCTCTCGGTCTCTCTCTCTCTTTCCTACAGAGCAGTAACAATAGCACTGCGTTTCTCGAAACTTTGCTCGTGGCAGGGTTTAATGACAGAAGAAATTATGTTTCTTTGTCTCATATTTATATTCTGAATTCACAAGGTCGTGCTGATTATTTTTATTTACTCATCCCCTCCCCCCTCATTTGTTGCACCCGCCGTAGCGGCGTAGAATTGTTTCTGTTCTTTCTTTATTAAAAATAAGCGGAATAGACCTTCGACGGTAAAAGTAATCGTGTAGGTATATAGGTATAATAAACTCTAGGTTGAATCAGCAGAGGTTGAACTCTGTGTAACACGAGTTTCTTGGTCGGTTCGACTTTGCCAAGGACGATGCTTCCATACACATGCGACGACTATAGTCCATAAACACTCACTTGTCTCGTCTCATACACCTGCTTCGTTAGACGTCCCACGTTTTTCGACCTGTTGTTCCATCGCCGATACATTTTGTCTTACGATGCATACATTGTATGCATATACATATATATATATATATATGCACTATGCAAATGAAGCGTTTATCAGCTGATACCTAGTTCGAATTAATTTCAAGCATACATATTTCTATGTTTCATAAATCATTTTGATGTTCAACTTTCAAGTCGACCCACAATCAGCTGAATTACACTATTTTCGATGATCAGGTATCGGCTAACATGAATTTAAAAAGATATCGTATGTCAGCAATTTTTAAGTTTTACATTAAGCGTTGATAACCGCCAAGCTGCTTCTTTAACTCTTCCCTTTTCAAAGTAGCATTTTCGCGTATAAAATACAATCTACATTGTATTTATTAAAAAATTGCAAGTACTAACCGACGAGATTTTGTTCGAAAAGCTTACCACCGCATTTTGTTATTATGTTGAGTGACAACGACGGCATCGCTCGTTTATAAATTGCGGGAAATCAAAATTTGACGAAGATCGAATATTTCTACAGATATCATTTTTTTCCTAGAATCAAAATCTTCGTGGTTCTTTGTAAATTATCCTTACCTTTCTCGATGTTCTCAGCATTTCTCAGCTGTCTTGAAATAACTAGTAGGATAAAGTTTTCCTGAGTCGGTGATTCAGATCCTTTTTTGTACTGTAAAACATTGCGTTATCGTACTGTATGGGCACAATATTTGAAACAAGAAAGATGTGATCGAGGAAATGATTGTTATTACATTTCCCGCGATCACCGTTTCTCAAAGTTGAAAGTGTGGATGGATAATTTTGCCCGCTGATGACGCAACTATCGGTTAAAGCTTTGAACTGTCAAGTTGGTTTTAATTGGAAATCCGAAGATGATTTTGATACAATTATCTAAGTTGAAAATATAATCGTGCGTCATTGTTATGTGCCAATGATACGCGCTAACTTTTAGTACAGTATGAGTCAATTACATTCTATACTTGCTGAGACACTTGTACGAGGTAGTAGTAGGTAATAGCGTAAGATTAAAAGCCTTGGGAGTTTACGCGTATAGAATTGATACTTGAATGTAGCCAATGACGGTTAAGTATGTGAATACAATGACAAAGGATTGGGACGAGTTCGCGCAACAACCTGCGCTGGAATTGCAAACACAAAAGATTTGCCCGTGCAACGCCATTTTTGTTTGCACGCTATTTTCGAACTTTGCAAATCATTCAATGTCACCGTCAACATTCATGATATCCAAGCTTGGAGCGGAGCATTTGTGTCCTCGACGATCTTTATCTTGTAAAATTTTTATTAAAAAGTCATCCCTTGGCGGTGAAAAATGTGCGTTAATTAGCTGATGAAATTTTGTAAGTCAGCAATGTGCAGATAACTGGGATTCTCGATGATTGTAAACTGTAAATTTCATTATTATACGTCGAAATACGTAGCTCCCAATTAAAGTCCATAGCAGTATGCCTCGTTTTTTAAATTACGCAACGATGAGGATTTCCATTTTCTAAATTAATTCACACATTAAGATTTACACAAGCGGTATAAATTTACGCCTTTTGCTTATTTCACGTTTTGACCAGTCTTCGAATACGGTGAACAGTAAAATGCGAGATCTGCAGTCGATGCGTGCAGCGTGTAAAGAAAGTGCAGCGAATCGCTGTTGAGTTTTGTTTTCTTACTACAGATAAAACACAGCTCATTGATTCGTTTACTTGGTAGAAAAATTATTCTTCCCCGTATTAAAGCGCGGCGGCTACACAACGAATAAACACCGCGTGCAAGTCTATCTATAGATCGATTTTTTTATTCTACAGTAAAAAAATTCGTCTGTTTCTTTTTTCTCTGTTTTTCACCATATTTCCTAGTTTCGAAGAAACCGTATCGTCGTTTAATCGGAAATAAATATTACTGCGATTCAGTTTTCTTTCGCCAATGTTTGCATTGCATTCTCACCAAGGGCAATAACATTCCATCTAGATTGCAACAACTTGTTGTCCGCGGATATTCTTGAAAATATCAAAATAGTGTAAATACACGTATATTTGCGTAAATACGTATTATTAATCTATCCTGCGATCTGTTTCACCGAGGCAGCGTGACACTGAACTCGCAACAGCTGCTACTAGGAAGTTTTGTAAAAATACGCTTCGAACAAAAAACTAGGTAGTCAACGACCAGAATTTGGATGACTACCAAAACTTGAAACAAAGATGACACAGTTTGCAGAAGATATCCACCCACGTCTCGTTTCAATCCATGTGACCCGCTAGATTGTAACATGCGTAAAACTATACAGCGTTCTGTTTTCAATTCAATTCCTTACTTGCGCCAAGTTTAAAAATTACTTTTGCGTTTCTTATCTTCGTCTGATTATTTGTTTTCAAGCGCATTTCTTTTACCTAAAAAAATTAAAATATTACCGTTAGATTTAAATTTAATAAAATTTATCGTTTTGTGCCACATCCGTCCATGTCTTTCATTTTTTTTTTTCACCTTATTTCGATAGTCCACGATTATGAAAATCATTTCTATCTGTCGGACTGCCGTGAAGTCAAGTTCTGCTGCTTGCTAAACCATTGGAAACTATAATGACAAGAATTCACCTCGCCGAGTTGCATAGGCCAAAAACAAATACTCCTTGTAATATTATGGCTGAAAAATAAGTAATATATATACTCGTAGTATTATATTTGATCAACTCTTTCAATAGTACCTAGTGAATACATGTATAATTATTGCTAAAGTTTCGACGAAATGAAGAGTAGAAATAAGACTTGAAATAAATAAAATAAAAAAAAAAAATAATTGCGTACCGACTAATATACGAACGTCCCGTTAATTACCGTGCCTATTATGTAAAATCAGTGCTCACTCAGCCGTGTTGCAATTTGTGCAATAATTTCGATGGGATAGAAAGTGTGCACATATACCAAAATCGGCAATGTTCATCGTCAAGTTATGAGCCAACGATAGGGATAACCAGTTTCTTCGAAATTTATAATATTATAGTATTGCACGTTATTGTGATATATATACGAATTAATCATTGTGAAAAAGAACAGGATTTTGGGTAGCATCGTACGCCTCAATTACCACCATCGTCGTCTTCTGCCTTTTAATACCCGCACACAAACGCGCACACACAGTCTGGCCATTCAAATTGCGTGTGATTGTTATTATACCTACACGTAGATCGGTGTGTAAAGTGTCTGCAGCAAGACGTGGTGAGCACGAACTACGTCAGCAGTGACTAGCGAATACGCCGTATTCTTGCGTCTCACTTCCCCGCGACGTTCCGAGCTTGCTCCGAGCGACGCGCGATACGAAATTACGAAGCCGCGATGTGATGGGAGTGGAGTAATTTGGTATCGGCTCACGGCGCCTGCGCGTATCAGCCAATCGTATCGCATCGCCCGTCGGCGCTCTTTATTCTCTATATTGCATTAATTCTCAGTCTCCGTTTGTCCCCCAACGTTTCGCGTCTCATCCGCGTTTTAAACCTATGATCTTTGGACGCATGCACTCCCCTATCCGTGATATCTACATATTCACGTGAATTCGTGCCGACAACCGTCGGGTCTGATGAAAAATCAGACGGAATAAAGAAAAGAAAGCGAAAGCGATAACTCGGCTGGCAATGATAGGTTCCTATAAGTTTTTAAAAAATTTTTCCCCACTAACAACGTAACGATACGTACGTCCAGTTTTATGTAATAATGTAATTTCATGTCAGTCAGCAAATTGGGTGTCCTCGACAATTTACCGCATGTTACGAAGTTAATGCTGCTTCATTTCTTCTACACGCAACGTCTTCGCTTCTTCGGTCAACGTTTATTACATTTTATTGATGTTATTGTGCCATTACTCGCCACGTAAATAAACCGCTTATCTTGGATCTTGTTTTTCCATTTATTCGACATAATCCAATATTGAAAATTAATTTTAAATGTTCGACATTTCGTGGCTGTAGTTATTAAAAAAAAAATTTAGAGTGGCAAATAATGATAATAATAATAATAATAATAATAATAAAAGAAATATATTGGTGTAGGGTTGAAGAGTGATACCAACCCGAGCAACACTAGCAATTCTCATCTTTGTCCTCTATCTCGCTTTCCCTGTCTCTCTCTCTCTCTCTCTCTCTCTCTATCTATCTATCCATCTCTCTCTCTCTCTCCTACGTACTATTAAATCCACGGCTACACAACGGCCTAAGCTGGTCCTTAATCAAGCAGTGACGTATTTTCAGGGTATTTGCCAATTTCTCTCAGCTCCCTCACTCTCGTCTATACATACACATGTGCGAGGTTAATCTATGCATAACATGTTCTTAACCTTGTTTTTCAATTTGGATCAAGCGCTATTTCTCCCAGCACATTTAAACATCTCCAGACTGGATTGCGTCTTGTAAATATACGAGCGTAGTTACAACAGGGCGATGGTGATAATCGGTGAATTACAAAGCACGACGATGATATGTTGCACCATTATTAAACCAAGCAACCTAAAAAATCAAATATCTTCTACTATTCAATCATCATTTACTACATGTCACGTTATATAACCGAACAATCGTACTTACAACAGCTTTGACGCGCGCAGTCGTTGTCGCTCTTCGCTCTCTCCATGACCCGGCGGTAAGGGGCGCGCAAAATAACGCGCCACCGTTTTGGTACGGTGTTGAAACTGCTGTGGAATAGGGGCGGGGAGTGGAGAGGGCCGGGGGGGATCATCGCTCTCAGCTTTTTACTCTTCCATTCGCCTTGGGAGTTGGTGTCCGCGCCACCGCGCCTCTGCGGGCTCTACAGAGTCCATAGTAAAGTTCTTCGCTCCCAATTCCATCCGGCGGTGACCAAGGGCCCCCGCTTACCTCCCCTTGACCCACCCCTCGGTCCGACGTCGCGACTCCTCCTCCTCCTCCTCCTCCGGCCCTCCTCGCCGTTCGCTGGTTTGCTACGTTTGCTGCCTTGCCTGCCTGCTTGCCTGCCTGCTTCGCCATGATGAAAACATTCGCCCGTCGTTATCGTTGTTCCGTCCTTGTGGGTTCGGTTAGATTCAATTTTCTCTCTTGTATCGAACGTCGAAATAGTTACGCAGTATGCAATTGAAACAAGCAAAATGAGAGGTTTACTCACACCGTTTTGTATTCTTGTCTCGTCTATTAACAAAATAAAGTTCGTCGTCTAAACGACTAAAAGTATAATCGCGCTGCTGCTTTGACCTGGTGTGGTGCGCGGGTGGTGCAATATATTAAAATACTACGTCCAAATGCCCAAAAGATATTTCACTGGTTACTCCATGTTGTGGATTCGTCGCAATAACTTTGCTTCTCATGAAGTGAGTGTCATTATTTTTCGAAGGATTTGAAAAAAGAAATCCCTTACAGTTTTTTTTTTTTTTTATGTACATAGATTTTTTACTTTATTATGTCACATTTTTTTTCTCAGAATATTCTTGCCAATTCGTGGCTGATGTGCGGTTTTTCTTTTCTCTTGCATTATTGTTTTTGTGACTAATCGGTCAGGTTCTAATGATCATTTATCTAACCACGCACGCACATGGACAGCCTTTTATTAACTCATACTTACTGGCCTATCGTTGTTACAGAGAAGTTCGTGGTGACGATAAACACCGTGTCGTGGAACGGCGGAAGGAAAAAAAGTGAGTCGGCTGCGACGAGGAACTATTAGCAATCTTGGTTATCTGACAAGCAGTAACTCGTCGCTAATACCGGCTCGACGCAAATAAACTTACTTAGGATTATATAATAAAAGGAATAGAAAGAGGGTAGAGGAGTGGGAGAAAAAAAAGAGTACTCCATATTAAAGTAACAAAAGAAGTGTCAAATATGGAACGAGAATCTAACCCCATGCAAGCCTTGTGCCGTAGCGGCTGCGGGTTCTACGGATCTCCTGCTACCGACGGTCTCTGCTCTTTGTGCTACAAAGAAAACCTTAAGAAAAAACAACAGCCACCAGTCTCCGCTGCATCTCCACCAACCTCCGTACCAACCTCACAAACTGCTTCGAGTAATGCTGGTACATTGCAGACAGGATTTGCAAGTCTTGCGTCAACGGGGACGACTGCACAACCAACCATTCCCACAATTCCTCAGCCTACAAACGACCTGCCCAGTCCAAAGGAGGTAAGTTAGATATTAAGCTCGCTTGTGATAATGGCCATGGTCAATGTCGTTGCCATGGATACACCAAAAACATTTTTTGACAGTGAGAAATTTTAGTAGATTATGGCCTCCGGGCTTGGCACCTCGACAGACGGTGACCAGGTACTGATTAAACGTTGATATGCTTCATTTAACGGAGTTTGGGGTCGCTGTTTGAAGTTCACTAATTATTTATTTATGTTTTGAAGTTCTTTTATAAGACATCTTATTTCATGCACTACTTATTGCCTGTCGTAAAAGTGCAAGTCGTATAATCCAACCTAAGTTTTTTATTTCTTATGTTTTTAATGTCACGCTATTGTTTCTAGTCCCAATATGTTTTTGATACATTCATTATCAAATTTATTAAAATGGCTTTGAATCTTTGTTTAAAGACTTGTATTTAACCTACAAAATTGGCATTTCAACAAATTTTCTTATTGCATATTAGTTTCTAATGACGCTTATTATATCATTTTTGATACCGAATTCTTAGACGTCTCACTTTTCCCTCCAGAAAAATCCAATTTTCTAAAATTGTCACTAAAAATTGTTCACAATGTGTTAGTTCCCTTCTGCTTAAATAAATAAATAAATTAATTAATTAATTAATTAAATAATTAATAATAGTAATAATAATAATAATTCACTAACCACAGACAAGTTCCCATGTTCACGTAACTCCTTAACTCAGTTTTTCACATTTTCTTTTCAATAGCTTTGTGATTGAGAATAATGGAACACTATTGACAAAGAAAGGGAATACTTAATGCTTTATAAACTTTACATTCCTTGAGTTTGTACTAGTAAGGTGACACATAATTTCTTGTCAACTTTCATTCTTGAGTGTCATTCGTGATTCCAATAAGTAGGATATACCATCAATTGACGCTAAATGTGCAACCAGTAGTAAGTTTCATTTTTTGTACGACTAGGTGAGCAGAGAAGATCAGGAAGGAGAAGCAGGTGCAAGTAGTGGGGCTGCGGAAGGTTCGGTCAGTAGTGGGGATGCCGATGATAGTTTTGATGGCAAAGAGAGCGACAAAGAATCCAAAAAGAAGAAAAATCGTTGTGCTATTTGTCGCAAGAAAGTGGGCCTGACCGGTAAGTATCGATTGAAACTTTACCTGGACTGATACTTAGATAAAAGTATTTTCTTTAAATTACGAAATGGAAAGAAAAAAATAATTTTTATTCAAAACAATTTCAATTCAATCATTACTCTTAATATTCGTCAACTATCAAATGCCATTTTGCACCGAACAAAATGAAAGCTAAAACAATTCAAGTTCGGTTTCAGCTTAAACTCAGTCTAAAAACTAGAAATTCAATCAGCAAATTTCACTCATATACGTTCCAATCCGAATAATGCCGGACCTGACCCCCATTGATTTTATCAGGTCAGGAATAAGGTTGACTAGCGTCTAACTTACACATATTCAATAATGTACGCCGTATCTGCTCCATATGACACTGTGATTGGATAGAGACTGTTAGAACCAACCTTATTTCTGAGCCGCTTGAATGAAGAAGATTAGACCTGATTTTACTCGGGTGTACATACATAGTGAAAAAGAATTTCAGAGGTTTACTCTTGAAACACGAAGTATTTTTGTTAAGTTTGTTGCACTGTCTGTGAGAATATGAATTTCGTTTGTTTCAATATAAATTTCTGTTCTTACGTCTCTAGTTTCATTTGCTATATCTTTAGCGTTGATCGAAACTGTAGGTATCTACTAACTTGCAATATCTTACAGGATTTGAGTGCCGCTGTGGAGGATTATTTTGCTCCGTGCATCGATACAGTGACAAGCACGACTGCAAATTCGATTACAGAGAAATGGGTGCCCAAGAGATTCGACGTAACAATCCGGTTGTTGTTGGTGAAAAAGTGCAAAAAATTTGAACTTCTTAGTGTGTAGTCATTGGGAAAATGGTTATATAACTATATAAACAAACAAAAGAAAAAATATAAAACACGGAGAAAACGAGATATAAATTATCTGGCAGCTGATTGCACATCGTGGAATGAATGGAAGATAAAAGAACAAATTCCAATTTAGATGATAGTGCCATGTCAGAGATTGTCATCTAGTGTGAATTTATTATGAGAAAATATCTGGTTATTAACTGCTGCCAGCTTACTACTACTATTACCTATTATTATCTTTATGGTTATTACGATTTATCATTATTATTCTATATTATGTTTATTAATTTACTTAAAGGCAAAATTTGTAAAAGAAAAAAAAAAGAATTCCTTGTATGTATTTTAAGTAGAAGCGGAATTCCTGGTGCAGTCAGTCAGTCAGTCCAAAATATCTTAGTTAATGAACCGATCGAAACTACAAAAATTAACACGTAGCGATTTGTTTCTATATTGAAAGGGAATGTTATTTAGATGATGACTGACGTTGATGGGTGATCACAATTCTAGGTTAATATTAGTCTAATAATTATTAAGTATATTAGATGATTGATTCATAAATAATGCAATGAAGTATAAGTAGTACTGTGTGTTTATGTCCAATCTCACAAGAATATAACGAGCATTATTACTCATTAAATATTGTTTGAATTTACGTTTTTGAATAATTATTTACACTTCGTTCGCGGATGCTGCTTCGTTAAATATTACATTATAGGCGCGAAATCGATGTATGTATTATATACGCGATCTTAAACAGATCCGTAGAGTCGTCTGCCTTTTGTCCGGTTAGCACTTGCCGTCAACTGAAGTTTTCTATAAAATTGTTGGAAAGATTGGTGTCCGGCGGTGTTGTGATTCTTCTCCCTCATTTTTTCGTTGAATATTCTTTTCTCTGTGAATTTTTCATTTTTATTATTTTATATTTAATTTATCTTCAAAGCTGTAAGGCATATGTAGTCTTGTGCAGCGGTGTGCAATGTGTAAAACCTGTAGAAAGATGAGAAGGAGGAACAAGGTAACGAAGAAAACCATCATTTATTACAAGGAAGACTTATCTAACAGTGGAAAATGAAAAAATCAGTTCAGTATATAATATCAGCAAATTTTGTTCTGCAGTATCACAGCTGTGGATAATTTTCTTGGTTTGTGTCGCGTTTTACCAGCCTCAATTTGGAAATGCTATGGCTTACCAGTATATTATACGTTTGTAGCGATTCATGTAATTTTAATTAATGTGTTATCTGCATTCCATTACAGCCGCTATTCTCGTTGGTTGATCCAATGTAAAATCTTTGAGAATAACGGTACTAATAGAATGCTAACAACTTTCATAGTTTAGTGAACGAAAATCATGTTAAACATTGAGCATACTATCGTCGTAGACAATTGTTTAATAACCATTTCTTATTTCTTTGTATTAGTTATTGTAGAAATGAAATATAATCATGGTTAGCAATAAAGTTTCACAGTTAGCAATTGCGCCATAATGACAATTTCATTGAGTGATAACCCATCGAAACTTTGGCTCTCCAAGGGGGGGTGTATCTTTACTTATTCCACTGAACGGTTGGAGAATTATGTGGTATAAAGCTGGTATAATATGACACAACCCAATTACGTAGTTGATTTTTAAATAGTCAGGAGAGATTTTCTGTGAATTTAGACAGCCGAGCCTAGGACAAAGATAACTTCTTTGATAATTTTGAAGATACCACATCCAAGCATCCAAGCAATATTGTTCGACTAAATTTACCAGATTAACTCTCCCAGCACTCAAGACAATATTACCTCGACATCAATATGTCTCACTATCTTTGTTTTCAACAATTGGATTTTATGGGATGGATTATTCAATTCTATAGGCGAAAAAAGTTGTTTGACAGAGTAAAATACACCAGGTAACCTGACGACATAATTGGTAGAGTCGCCTTTTGGCCTTTGTCATACTTTAGGCATAGCATATTTTTCTAATATATATCACAATATTGGATAATCGTGAAACTAAAGACAACTAATTGACCACACTTCAGCTGTTGTTTATACTTGGCTGGCTTCATAAGGACGTAACGACGCTTGTAATTATTAAAATTGATATTAGTATATCTAAGCAATTAAAATTAACATCAACTTTAATATATTATACAATTACCATACTATCCTCCAAAATACTTTAGACTTTAGGTTCGCCTAGGTAAACGGAATTAGCATATTTACACACCCCCAGACGTCCTAACACAGTTCTCAAACATTTATAATTATAGTCGACTATATTTATGTATATTTAAAAACAAAAATATATATAAATTCATCACTCTAACGGTTGCTAATTTTTTTGTAATTATCTTTTCATCATCTTCCTAGTGCAATGAGTAATGAATATCCGCTGTACAAGTACACAAGGCAATGCCAGAGGATATTTTGCTTTATTATTTCTTGCACCATTTGTTTTATATCGATGGTAACAATACGTGGTTTTGTATCAATCGCAAAGCAGAATATGGAATTAGTCAACATTGACAGCTTTGCGTCATAACCGAGGAGCACTTAGATCGTCAACATTTTTGCCGGATACAGTTGGAATATTTGTTTCAATTATTATTAAGTTTGATCGGTTGGCAATC
This sequence comes from Neodiprion virginianus, assembly GCF_021901495.1. Taxonomy (NCBI): domain Eukaryota; kingdom Metazoa; phylum Arthropoda; class Insecta; order Hymenoptera; family Diprionidae; genus Neodiprion; species Neodiprion virginianus. The sequence continues at coordinate 5,000,978 of NC_060877.1, read as the reverse complement.
TGTTTTACGTTTGAAGAGTTTAGAAAAAGGTATTTCTAAAGAACGAATGGTCGAGGGTATTGTTGAAGATGGCTTACTCTTGATACCTTGTATTTTTCAGTGCAGTTACAGACTTTGAAACTTCCGCACTGGTTTGCTTTCATCAAAATACCATGTAGTAGGTGAAACAAAGATTTGAGTGTTTCAAGCATTGTGACTGAAGCATTTTAGTCAAATTGAATATCAAGAAACATCGGTTCATTTCTTTTGTAGTGTTTCAGTCCGTAATGTTACAAACGCTTGGAGCAATAAGAAAAGTCTCTGTGAGCCACCTTTGAAGAAAACCTCGTATATTTACAAAGAGAGTGTATAGACAGTATTTTAGTTATGTGCAGTAAAAAAGCATGTTTACCATTATTAGAAGTTTGCTGAAGTATCTTTGTAATGTGTTACAGCTTTGAATTTGGTGTTTAATGGAATAAGGTACAACATCGATCGGTGAGCTTGTTAACGTTTACAGCTCGCATACGTAGAAATCGAAATTTGGATTTTTCATTCAATTTACGACTAAGTATGAAATTTTGTTGCCATGCTTTTATCACAAGTTATGTAACTGAGTTTATTCTGTATATAGGAAAACTATAGTTAGAAACTAATTAAAGTATAAACTGATTTCTTTCTTATCTATATACTTTTGAATTCTTTTATACACCTATAATTACTGTATAAATGGCTATTAACGTGGATAATGACGTACTAGTAAGAGTGTAAATTTAACGCAAATCCACCATTCGGCGTATATTCTGATCACTTGTTGTCATCTTTTGTTTTAATACACGCTTCAGCTGCTACTAGGATTTGAATAAGCTGAAAACGTTGGTTCGAAGTAGATTATTTAACAATAAAAATTGGTACAGAAGTGCTGTATTAAAATTATGGCAGATTAGAAATAATAATTCACTTTTAACATACGAATCATACGTGTGTGAAACACGCTACTGTTTTATAATTGTTTGCGCTGTAAAATCGGAAGAACGTTATAGTGTAATTAAATATTCAGAGTAATGCTGAAATTAATTTGCCGAAGAAAATTTATATGGTATGAAAATAAATATACGTTATATTTTGTACGCAACTAATATCCCTTTCTCTTCACACATCATTTCTTTGTTATCGTTTGAATTTTAAATGTTATTTCATCTATGAATTACTTTGCTCTAACATAAATTGTTAAATTTTCATTATATTCATAGATGTAGTTATTATCTGTTGAACATCTAACTTGAGGATGTTCAAGTATGTTAAATTTTCTGGTTTGCGATGGTTGAACTTGAAAAGTAATCCAATAATATTGCTCGAAATATATTAATTTCATAACGAAGTATTACCTTTATTTGTTTTACACTTGTACCTTTTTTTCACTGTTAGATTGTTCGTCTGTATCTATTACTATAGGCATGTGAAATACATACTAATAGTATATTTCTCCATTTTTTTTCTGTGCTGAGTGGTCAGATTGTACAACACGTATATGTATATAAATATATTTAAGAAATGGATAGCTAGATTATTAAAAAATCAATGATTGCCACTTACAATGCAAAATGCGTTACTTCATTTCATGAAAATTATATCACATGACGAAAGAGAAGAGGCTGGCTACGTATGCGGGAAAAACATTTTGATTTCTATAACTAAGTGCTCGTAATGTTTGAGATATGCCTTCGATTAAAATCACTATTGCACTAATGATACCGAAATTTTTCTTGCTAATCCTATACAGATAGGTGGTTGTTTGTTAAACATATTGAATCGATTCATCCAACTTCTTATTGAGAGTCAAATCTTACAACCTGTTCTAGATCCAGTGACCTGCATACGCGTGATGAAAGCATTCATTTTCGAGTACACGTTTGTTTATTCGTATATATTTGGATTGAAATCTTGTTGAATGCCCACCTTCTTTTTTTTCTTCTTTTTGCTTCACTTGTAAAAATTTGGCTAATGTTTTTCTTTCTGAACGTAGATACAGTGGGCAAATGTTCCAGAATATTCTTCATTTATGATGCGATTTCTTTCCAGAAAATGAGAAAGTTTTCCAAAAGAAAAAGTAAAGACTAACAAATTTATTACCACATATACCTACTCATACTAAGCTTATGATGTTGAAATCATAAAGTTATTAGTGAATATCTCGACCAATAGCAAAATAAAATAGAGGGACAAGAAGAAAGATTCTTAATTTGACGGTTTAAATATGTTCTTTGTAGCTACAAATACTAAACGTAGCTAAAGTTGAAGCGATACAACCTACAATGGCGGGAAGCAAAAGAAAGAAGAAAACATACCAAGTCTTTTAGAAGTTTATTTGTAACAAAATCTGAGTCTACGATAATAAATTTCTACTACTTATTCCTTTAACTATTTATTTATTATGAATGTAATAACAAATAAATAACTACATTATGTTGATGGAAATATATTAGGTACATGAATTTTTTTTTTTTTTTCATACATTTTCCAACAAAGCAAGGTAATGTTATCGCATTGATGTACAACATAAATTCAATTTACCAATAACTTTGTTCTATACTTGGAATATATTTGTCAAACTTATCTTTAATCGTACCACACAAAGTGTTAAAATATCGATTTGTATTGCCAACAAGTGTTATTAACGTGTTATTGCTAAAATTTAATTCTTTTTAATGCTATGGACATACGACTATGAGAGAAAAATTTTTACAAATTTCATGCGCCAAGAAAATTTAACAAAATATAACAAGTCACAGGTTCAACAACATATAGCTGCTTGGTAATTTTTTTGATTTCAATTAAATTGTAGTTATTACATCAAAAATGTGTCAGAACCAAACTTTGTTTCTTATCTTGACCTTTACATTGTTAAGTCAAAATCTGGTGAACGAATTATTTGCTAGTGAGTATACTGGAGGCTTAACATGGCACAAACTGTGTAATATGTACCGTAGTGAGTGGTTTGAACACCGTTGCTGATGATAGTAATATCATTATGCAGGATGAGTCGACAATGTTTTCAATTAATATTATAGTGCGCTTTCCACAATTGCGTATCAGCATACACCCATTTTTACATTAAGTTGTCATGTCAGTGTTACATGAATGTTATGTAATTTATACAGTTTGTACGAAATAATTGTCAAGAAATCATATAAAATTTCTATAATTGTAATGATCTTATCGTGATGAAATTTTTATTGAAGAATGGTTATATAGATCACACAACTGATAATGAATGTTGGCTCTTGTGTTTGTGAGGAGGAAATGAGTAATGACAATTAAGAAAACATTTGATACAAATGCATAAACTTAAGGCATTAAGCGAAAATACAAAGATATCGTTATGCGATAAGAGAAAAGTTATTTCAATGATATTGGCTGGAACAAAAGTAATTTGTTTTGTCACGCTGATATTTGCTCACCTTACAACTTTATCAAACAATGATATTAAGAAAAAGAAAGTTACTGGCAACAGACACAGGTGTTATGCAAAACTATGCAAGAAAGTCAATCGCTGATGTATGATGAGAACAAAGTTAAAAGAACACAATAAGTCTTAGGCTCCGACATAGGAAGGTAACATGAGAACAACCTGCATACCCAAGATTAAAGATTATTTTACCTATGACAACTTCACAGAAATGACAGTTTCCCTATACTTGAGAAAGTTGAAAATGTATGCGCTTGATGACTATGGCATAGTGCTGAGCATATGATGCATGAAGAGTGTACAATGTCGCTGCGCCCACTGGATGAGTTAGAGTATATCTTAAGGGAACTAAAATACTTATGTGAATTTTAAGCATCTTACAAGTGTAATACATTCACGCACATTTTCAAAGAATAATTAAATTGAGATTATATTAAAAGTTTCAAGACCTGAGCCATATGAAACATTTGACTATATCATTAGAAGTTTTTTTTTTTTTTTGTATATATTCTTTTCGACTAGTATTCATTAGCTGTTACTGTAATATTAGGATAATTTATTTGACTAGAGCTTAAATTAGCAAGGTATTTCTGTACATTATGCACAGGATGTATTACAGGCTTTGCCCTAATGGAGGTATGTACAGGTAGTGGCGGTGATGATGCAGGAGTAAGAATGCCAAGGACACCTTTACAATCTGTTTCTGAGACAACAGACTGCTCTTGTTTTATATATCCGTGATCTTCGATTGCTGGTACCTTACATTTTGATGGTTTCGTTAAATGAAGAGAATGCCTGTCGCTGATAGAACTGGTACTGCTGTCATAGTCGCTTTCCAATTTAATGACCATTTTGTTATTTTGTAGTATCTTCACCTGTAGTAGAGAACCGCTGTGTTGTATTGCTGCATGGTTTTTCAAGCCATATGAAGTTTTGTAGCTCTTTCCACATGGACATTTAAACGCCTTCCGTACCCTAAGCGCAGAAAATTAGATACCTGTTGGCTATAACAGTTCTCACATAGGTTTACTAGACTGCAAGATTAATTGAAATGTTCCAGTCAGTTTTATTAGATTATATCTTCTTAGCACATCGTGTGATAGTTGTACTTGCAGGACTGATAAAAGCAGGGCAGCAGCAAGAACCCGACAAATAGTATGTGCATTTCGATGAACTCGATTCATTATTCAAAATAATAAAAGCTGTTGATATTCTGAAGCTTATTTTCCAAGTAAAAAAAGCTGTCACACCTGATGAACTGCTCGCAAAACTCGATCAATCCAAAATCTGTTTTCTTTTATTCGTTGTTATTTTCTTAGTTGTGGCTAAAATACAGATTAATGAACATATTTTCAGAATCGAGAATGGAGTTAATTATTGTTTGGCACGTATTATGGTGTTTCCTTCAAAATCAAAAGGTATCAAAAATATCCATTAACATTAGCAATAAAAAATGAAGATTTCCAGTTACGATGAGACTTGAGACTTTCTAAAATATCAAAATATTGACACAGTAAACCGATTATTATATATAAATATACATACACAAGACCGAATTATTGGCTACAGTTATAGAAATGGGAATATTTGGTATTAACGATAAACTGACACGACTGGAAATCAGTATTATTTTACGTAAATGATGGATTGCAATTAGACAAAGCATTTATACTGATAGTACCTACTTGTTATCATTTTTGTGCCCGTTTTTAGAATGGTACTTTATGCCATTGATGTTCTTGTAGCGTTTTTTACATCCAGGTATGGGGCAGGCAAATGGCTTGTCTGTATTATTGTTTTGATTCGCAGTATTTTGGCTCACAGCCCTAAAAGCAAGAAAGTAATACTTCAGACACTTGCAGCGATAGTATATGATATATACAATGCAAGATGTATTGATTAAAAGTTGGAAAATTTCAATTTATTTAATGTCAATACGTTCGCACAATTTAGATGAGAGAAACGATATCATGATAGTAAGTTAAAACGCAAAATCCAAATTGATATAGCTCTAATTTTTAGGGTGGATAGTATATTTTTGCAATATAATCACAATATTCCATTACCCAAAATTCGGAATCGTAACCTGAGTGAACTTACTGCTGCTAGAAATATATACCAAATTTGATAGCGTAGCGAAATTAATGTGTACAGTCCGTGGCTTACACCAAATGTTTTTCATACCTTTATAACCAAAAGTAAAAAACACCAATGGCATTCAATTTATCATGAAGTTTCCACTTTATAATAAAAACTTCTGGTAAATAAAAAATTGAAAATAATAATGTTTTTATACTTGCAATTAGATGCTTAGCCAGTCAGGGGATACTATAAGTGACATGCTAATTACACATTGTTTTACTATATACTAGGACAAGTTTACAGCTCCAATAAGCTTGAAAGATATAATAAATGTAGGACCAGTACTTTTGTTACATCTGTAATAGTAACACAAATAATTGCTACAACATGCAGATGCATAATGTTCAACATAATCTATATTTAAATATGCAAAACTAATCGTATCTTATGCAGTACAAACATTAAATCATGCTTAAGTCAACAAAGAAAAGAGCAATACTGTGTGATTGTCACTATTATGATACCTATAATAGATATTGATATTATGTGAAGTACTAGGCTGCGTAACTATTGATAAATCAATTATCACACCACAAAAGATATTTATCAGCTCTTGTATATGACAAACTTATAACTTAAAAACACAGGTTGTAGGGATAGAATAGAATGGAATATTACATGATTCTAGATGGGCAAAGTGCTGCAATTAGGCAAGTCAAAGACAGTCAACAGGGTAAGGTAGTATTGAACATATTACAGTATCGATTGGTGCTACCTTATTGTAATTTTCAAAGAAATTTCCAGACAATACATATGATAAACAATTTCTACGCTCCAAAGGAATTTGTAAAGTGCAAAAGTTGTAAATTACGCATATTTTTCAGCATAATGAGAAACCGCAATTGAAAAAAAATTTGCCTGATATCCAAAACAGCACACAATAAAAGTGCACTAAAGTTTTACTGCCCAGATTCGTCAAGTTATAAGCTTTTCCGAATATACCGTAGTTTTTGTGCCTGGGAAAGTTCAAATGAATTTATTTTCGCGGAATATTGAAAATTTTTCACATTTACAGCTAATACTAAAGTAACATTTTTTGAGATTTTTCATAGGAAATGCAGTCTCAGGCAAATGTCGGATTTCTTTCACTTTGGTTTCAATCTATACAAGTGTTTCATTGAGGGGGTCGGTACTTAGAACAATTAAGCGACACTTTTTTTTAAGCTTTGGAAACAAGCATCCTGTGTAAACGAACTTATCTAATTATTTAGTTCAGTAGACCAAAAATAATGGTTTTCAAGATGAATTAACTAGGAAATATGGAACAAGTTTTGATAAGAATATATTTCATCCGCACCAGCCTGCAGGGCAATTTCTTGATGTATGTATGCAAGGTATTTGTTGGCAACAAGAGTTATGACAGAAGCCACAGTAATGTTAATATTTACACCAGAACTTCCATTAATGAGGAAAAGTAATGGATGTACCTGCTGCCATAACGAAGGATGAAGTCAGCGGAGAACTCCAAGGAAGTGGTCCAGGAGTCATTGCTGTCTTCTGGCTCACTAACAAAGTCCTCTCCCTCCTCTGCCTCACTGCCTACATTGTCAGTTTTTATATCATATTCAAAATTTGTCCATATAGAATAGCTATTCATTATGGTTAGTGATTGGAATTTAGTTTATGCAGACTCACAGCTGGTTCAGTCACAAAGTCACATTAATCGATAATTTAGAAAATAATTTTGAATAGTATGGCCTGAAAATCTTACAAATTCCATCATCTCAGCAAGTAATGCGAGTAGATCACAGATTAGAAAAAAGCGACTATCTATATTTTAATTTTCCAACTGATACCAGTCTATCAAATGTAGGTTTGTGTACACGTTTTCTAAGCAAACTGTTATGTTCTCTCAGTCTTTACTTTTCAATGACATCAGACAATTTGACGGATCAGTAGTAATCAACTGATCTATGCTTTTTAAATAATCCATTATGACTAATTTAGCTGCACAGCTAAAATGCGATAAGAGCTTGTCCTGTTAACAAATTTCGTCATAAACTTATTAAAAAATTAAATGAGGTGAAATATCTTATTTCATGTCATTGTCTCAAATTGCAAAGGCTGATAACAAGAAAGTAGATGATAGATACAGTTTTAGTACTAGTGTGATATTTTACTAGATTAACTCACTTTTAAGTGATTATAATTTCTAAATTTGGTTAACAGATGTAAAAAAAACTGTTCTATAGAGGCATTCACGAAGATATACCAGTTTTTTAAAAACGCCTCACTGAAATATGTACTCTATTTATCTGCGAGGAAAAATTGAAGTATAACATATTACTTAATACATCTGAACGCATCACTCCAGTAACAAATTATGTGATTAAACTCAGACATGTAACAAGTGTAGCATTTTAGGTCGTTAGATTTTTATAAATTCAATTCAATACAGTCCAGCAGTTAAGCTGGACCTATTAGTGTCCAGTTTTTGGCTGACTTGTAGTTCTCAACAGTACTTTATTATGATGTGTCGTTGATCGTCTGTACCAATTTTTGAACCATTAATAATCCGTGTGGAATATAATCAATACCTCTGGTACGTTTCTTTAATTTAAATTTGAAAATCTACTCCAAATCGAAATAGAATAGTAAATTAGAAGCAAAAACTAACTTGATGGAACTGCAAAGAAACTTTGTGAGAGTAAGGAACTTAGACCTATGCAATCAAGATATTAACACACCTTGTTAATAACTGTGAAAAGGTGTATCACAGATAGACAAGGAATAAAACGTGACCCTACATGATAAACTCTGCTTCTAATGATAGTCCAAAGAGAACTGTACTTGTAATATGCACGTGGCAAAACTTCTTGATTCATCTAAGGAAATACTAAAACGTTTGATGACATTTTTTATTGCCAGGCAATGTAAAGATTGGTAAATAAACATGCTGATGCGAATTATTTACAAAACATGTGTTATGCATGCTGAATTTTACCAACAGTATCATGCTTGAAAGTAAGTATGATGATAAGGAAAATCATACAAGCTTGAGAGGATCATTCAATAGATAACTGTGTGAATAGTTTTGAATACATTTGATAGACAACAAAAAACGACATTGAAACAATAAGATGGTGTGAACAAAAACTGACCCGTAGGAGTATTATTTTTGTTGCGCGTTGAGGAAGGAAGACAGGTTTGATTTGACCTGGATTGATGAACGGGCTTGACGCCCTCTTTTCGTGCAGCATCCGTCAAGAATCGTAATACATAACTCAGAGGTATACAAGTTGGCTGCTGTTGCTCTGTTTGCTCAACAACTCGGGGGTCATAATCTGGAAATGTGCGTGTAGTATAAGGTTACACCGAAATTAGATGGAAGCCAAGAAGATTGGAGTTTGATAATTGTACCAAGAAATCTTAGTTGACAATCTCAGTGTGACATGTTTTTATGAGTCAAATAACAGCTACATTCGTGTTTAGTAACATTATTTTATTGACAATTTTCAAAATCTCCCCAAACATAGGACGCAAATTTGGATTTTTGAATGTACTAATTATCACTTAAAAATTAGTTTTGGCCCAAACAAACGATCAGTAATGAAAGTAAAGTGTATTATCTCGACAATGTATGAGCGCTAGTAGGATGTCATAGAAGTTATTACATTGAAAAGTATAATTAATCATTAGTCGCTTAACGTTGGCTGATGAATCCTAGATAACCTCAAAACAGACATAACCTCAACTAGCCCGAGTTGTTGCATTGAGACAGCAAAATTATTCACCAATATGAGTTTCCTCGATGTGTTGTATTAGATCGCCTAAGCTTTTGAACGTAAGACCACAACCATTGAATTTACAAATATTTAGCATAAATACAGCCATTTCAACCGCAATAATTCCAGTGTAATAAAGTCAAATGATGCATTGATCGAGGAGGGCTGTTAATCGGGATATAGTGGTACAGGAACGAATGAAACAAAATTATTTTCGATAAGAGGTGATAAGTGTCATTTTTTGTTCAAATAAATATACACTAACGTCGCGCCGTAATTGACGCTGGCGAATGTCGATCGTCATTTTCTTCATATACGGTTTTCAACTTGACTAAATATTGCAGACGAAAAATATCTTCGGCTAAATTCGGGTGATCGATAAATGGAGCTCTCGGTAGCTCGGGCGTAGGAAGCGGTGATTCTGCCTCAGCACGGAAACTGCGCCGTTTCGTTCAAGGCTCTGCGCGGATAGGCTCTCTGCGAGTCGATCCCCACTTCACTCCGCCACTCCGTTCATCGCTCACTCACCAATTCAACATTCCAAAGGCCGGGTCACCTCCTCTTCGACTTCGACACTGTTCTTTGGTAAGTTCGGGGCTTGCTGTCGAGTGAGTAAAATTCATCCATAATTGCCGGTGGCAAAAAAGTACATCCGTTAAATATAAATTGACACCGAAATATCGTCGGCGACGTTCGAGTCGTTGGTTATTATATTGAAACGTCGTTCGTGACGTACTGAATCATAATTTCATATCCTCAAATTTTTACACCCGGAAGATACGGCCATCTTATTTTCAGTCCTCTAACACCATCCACCTTCGTTTCCGACTGCATTCACACGGTAAAACGTGTCTCTTTTAACGGTCATTCAGCCCAAAAATCGGCAGATTTTATACCCAATTTGTGTCATTGATTTTCACACAGAAAACTGCCGAATAGTGACGTTACGTAACCCCGTTAAAGAAAATTTGATATCTAGTCAGTGACCTCTACATTTTAAGCAGCGGAACTTTCTGCCGGGCGACACTCGATCTGATCGAAACTTTGGTAATCCAACCATCGTATTTTTAGGTAATTGAGTGAACCGACCACACAACCGTCAACATGTACGCCTGCACCAGATTCGTTGCCCCAATTGCCAGGTCTACCGTAAGTAAAATACGTTTGTTCCATCCCCGTTGCCTCCTATATCTATATGTCTGAATGATACGTCCGTACATACATTATGTAATCCTCGTCTTTTCACTTGCACATGACTTTATACAGCTGGTTTCTGGAGCCAAGTCATACCTACGACCTCTGAGCAGTGCTGTGGTCAACCAAAGCCAGTCCCTGCAACAAAATCAGAGGCAGACCCCAGTCAGCCTGGTAAATATCGAAGTCTTTCGTTGCATAATGATCCGAAGGTTACATAACATATTTCAAATTTTGGCTCTCTTGTGTTTGAATAAGTATGATAACACATTCAATCTTAATCATATTTCACGTCTTTGCCAACTTTTGGCTTCTTTTTGCTCAAACATTGATATGTGATTTTCATTTATTGCACTTTGAGTGTGAAATATGATAGTGTTGCCATAGTTTGAATTCTCATACATGCTACTTCCATTCTAGCTGCCTGCTGTACGCAGCTTCCAGACTTCAGCAGTGAGCCGTGACATTGACTCCGCTGCCAAGTTTATTGGCGCTGGCGCTGCAACTGTCGGAGTTGCTGGATCCGGTAAGTCGTGATGAGAATTGACCATATGCCTATCATGTTCAGTCAGTCGTTTGCCAATGCTGCTACCATACCTATGTTCTTGATTCTCTTTCATTTACACCGAGAAAATTTCTAGACACAAATCATTATGCAATGCCTTACATAACCTTGGTGGTACAATATTTATGTACTGGAAACATTAGCTGATCATTGTCAAGCTTTCTTATTGAAATCATTTACGTTTATTTTCTGTATTTATTTTGTCCCAGTGTTTAACCAGAGTCGTTAATTTGGGCGTATTTTGAAAATACTAAAATGTGCCACGTTTAATGTTATCGATGACGATACAGTAGCCAACTAATATTATTGACCTGATTGACTTATGTACTGATGTACCTTCGAAATTTCAGGAATTGGTATTGGAATTGTATTTGGTTCCCTGATTATTGGTTATGCCCGAAATCCCTCCCTGAAACAGCAAGTATTCTCCTACGCAGTCATCGGATTTGCCCTATCTGAAGCGATGGGTCTTTTCTGCTTGATGATAGCGTTCCTAATGCTGTTTGCCCTCTGACTACCTTCCTCCTGGTCCATTTGTCCCAGATATGGTTTCCCTGTCAAACTCAATGTCTATGTGAATCAGGGCTTTACTGTGCAGTGTGTAATCAAATTCCTGCAACAGTATCTCGCAGTCTAACTCGTAGTATAATAAAAGTTTGTACATACTTTTATAGAATAGAACTATATGTGTATAATATATTTATGTCCAGACGTGATTTTCGTTGGTTTATTTTGTATTTGAAATAATTCAACATACGGAGCTCACCTATATTTTGCAATTGTATAGTTTAAGGAAAATTTATGTCACACTATTCTTTCTCATGATTTATATTCCATGTAGCTAAACTATAATCAAATATCAAATCTGCCTGCATCAGTCAATTGAGAATAGGCATGAGCGAAACGTCCACTGACGATTATATGAATATTGATTGCAATGAAGATTGTCCCAGGTACCATTAGTATCACTAACCCATAATGTATGTGTACAGTATCAAACAGAATTATAACTAATGGCACGAAGGTATTGCGGTATAATTTTACTTCATATCAGTTTTTCTCAAATTTTTTTACATCCAAAATATGAAGCACAGTGGTTTGATTTTTCTAATGAATTATTTTCTTGTTTCTAGGTGCTGGAATTGGATCGGTCTTTGGTTCCTTGATCATTGGTTATGCGAGAAACCCCTCCCTTAAACAGCAGCTGTTCTCGTATGCCATTCTTGGTTTCGCCTTGTCCGAAGCTATGGGTCTTTTCTGTCTTATGATGGCCTTCCTTTTGTTGTTCGCCTTCTAAGCCACAAATCCATATAAACAAATACCAATAGTTTTAGTGCGTCACTGCCAAGACAGCGTCTTATAGATCAGAGACTAAAGGCTGCTGCCTATGGTAACGCGGGAGCCTGTGAAATCATTACTGAAATTTTTGTTTACGGGCTCTTGGCGAGTGACGGTTTATTCAGGATGCATAAGAGGGGGGCTGTACACGCTCAAAAAAGTGTTTGAACCGTCTGCTCCCACAGTTCCGCAAACTCGTAATTATTTCATGGTCTGCCACCTCATGTAGAATAACTCACAATATTATCAAGTAATGATTTTCAGTGTAACGAACGACTAGGGCGCAACTGAAAGCTTACCAAAACCTCTGATATAATATACTGATATAATCATTGCAAGTAGTACATGTTTTGAATTCTTTTGTTATCTATGTTATTCATCATTGTTGTGCTGTTGCAATTTTACATCGCCGAGGTTACCTTTGACGCGAAAAAGGAAAAAACGAAAAACTGTACAGTGATATTGAATAAAACATCTTTGTCGTGAGACGAATGCCCTCGTTAAATTGGACTACACTGTTTAAAATTCATGCTAACCCTTGCTGTTCAGTGTACAAATCGGTCATTGTTCATTTTATTATTTTATACGTACGTACGACCTTTTTTTAAAGTACATAGGTATGTACTTCTGTACATTGAGATTTATGTTTCAGCTATTTAAAGCGCGATTCTTCAGTTTTCACGTTTTTTGTATCCACTTTTCACAGCTAACAACATTTTTTATATAAATAATAATTTGGTAAGAACGGTTGTAAATGATTTTATAAATATGTATCTAAGGTACTGAATTGGCTTCCAAAATGTATTTATTTACAATCTCTGATCATCTAATCGTGTATCGAAATTTAATTGTCATTCAGAATCAGGAAAGAATCGTTAACTTTATTTCGCACGTTTACTGAAGGCGGTTTTCGCATTAGTTTATCCCATTGTTTCTGCACTCTTAGTCTCCAATGTAGAAATGTAAGAGTTGAGTGGATCTAAGCTTTGCTGCTATCAGTTTTCTGTTCCGTAAATCTTTGACTCCAAGAACGTTGTAACGAGATTCAGCGTTCTAGCAAAGCAATTTATGTCTTCGTACAGTTCGCGTTCGGCAGTCTTGGCGCCAGCTTCGTATCGCAAAATACCATGACCTACAACGCTCACACCTTATTCTACGTTAGTCAACGTCATCGGCTGCCGACATGTGGCCTAGACCTAAAGTCCTGCCCTAAAACGGAAAGTCGGTTCTTTTATTGATAAAACGACTGTAAACATATCTAGAAGAAGGGTATTGGCTGTAGGCCCACTTATCCGCAGAATACTGGTCACGAAAATTTTTAACGTCACAAAGTACAATGGCCGTTGCAGTGGCAGGCACGCAAATTGTAACTTAAATTTACCGCTTCTATTTACAGTTGAAAATCTGGTTCAGTGACATCTAGCGCTCGGAAGCAGATGTTGTAGCTCGTCTACGTGTACCTTGCGTAAATGGAAGCGCGACCGAGTTCAGAGTAGTCAATTTATCAATGGATTAGGCAAGAGGACGAAAACAGATTACTTCACGGCAACTTAGAAAAGATAAAAGAGGTCGGTTACGTCAAAGAGCCAGGTTTCAGGTTATTCTCATCAATTTTGTGCCTATTAAATTCATCAGTTAACGTTGACATTGATCGCCGCAACATATTGCTTGAAAACAATGTAGTCTGAACTTATAACTTAATATGAATTTAAATATTTTTAATCGACGAGGTCGGATTAATGTATACGTTGAGTGCTGACACATCGGTCAGCTGATATCTGTTTTCGACATTCGAGTACACATACGTAAAATCTATAATAATATCTCAAGATGTCATTCGAAGGAAAATATAATGTCAAAAGTCCAGGTAAATTACAAATATTCCTTATTTCATGTTTCACAAGTCTTCAATTTTTGACTATTCTGTATTTCTTATTTACCGTTTATCACTCAATTGGGTACGATCACCAACCTTTATACGGTTCTTCAATGAGCAGATATCTTAATTTTCTTTCACCACTGACAAGATCATTGTAATTATGGTAGTTTTTGCATTGGAGTTAGTTTCCTGTCCACAGACCGATTGAATTATACTCGCATATATGAAATTTTTACTGGGTCATTTCCATTGTACAATTGTTTTTCAAACCCGTTGCGTGTATCGATAAATGATATTGAAATCTGCATCAGAAAATTATGCCACGAATAGTGCCAATCTAACAATTATATATCACGCAACGTCTTACTGACATTCCTATACTTGGAATTTGAACATTGAATCTGTCAATTTGAAATTTTTCATATTTCAGCCGTCAAGAGGTTGATGCGCGAAGCGCAAGAGCTACACGAAGCAACGGAAGAATACTGTGCCCATCCTTTGGATGATAATCTTTTCGAATGGCATTTCACAGTGCATGGGCCACCGTCCACAGATTTTGAGGGCGGTGTATATCATGGTAGAATTTTACTACCTCCTGAGTATCCTATGAAACCACCTAACATCATATTGCTAACTGTAAGTCATGGACTGAATTTGGCATAGAGGCAAAAAAAGTAAACAAATCAACAATCACAACAAAATCGCTTCTATTCAAGTTGAGATTATATAGAAAGTTTAACAATTGTCAGAGGAATCTCTAAAATCATATCTAATCATTTAAAATCTGTTCTGCTTACAAACTTCGCGGTCGACCGGCCTTTGAGGAAAATTGTGTCAGTGTGACCGCACATCTGAAAGTACTGTAAAATTTGTCTTTGTACCAGATTCAAACGTCTATCCGTATGATGAAAAGTGTTTGTAAAAATGGAGAAATTAATTGAAGGCATACTTTCAGCCCAACGGCCGGTTTGAAGTAAACAAAAAAATATGTCTGAGTATCTCTGGACATCATCCAGAAACGTGGCAGCCCTCCTGGAGTATAAGGACTGCACTGTTAGCGCTAATTGCATTTATGCCAACACCAGGAAATGGCACCATAGGATCACTTGACTACAGCACGGAGGAGCGTCAAAAACTTGCTAAAAAGTATTTTCTGCTAATTGTTCTAATTATAAATGGGTCATACTTTTTTGTTTTCAGATCGTTTGGTACGTTAATTATAGTTGAAACCTCATCATTTATGTGCTTATGACTTTTTGACAATAACAAATTTTTACATAATTTCTTAGGTGAATTATTTGTGGTAAATTACAGATCTTTGAGTTGGCAGTGCGACAGCTGTGGTAAGATTGCTGATTTACTATCTAAGGATACAGCTAAAACACCGATCACTGAAGAAGAACAGCATATGTTGGACACAATCGCATTGAAGGTAAATGAATCGGTTTTTACATGAAACACTATTGGTTAATTGATCATTTATAAGATGGTTACTTCTGCAGGCAGAAGAAGCTTCAACGAACGAGCCTTCATTTTCATCTAGTATAGAAAATGTGTCTGAAAGTGAGTTGAGACAACGACGCATGGATACGCAACCAGAAACTCATGAGCAACAGGAAGCTGAAATAATCGTTAATCCTCAGGTCGAAACTATGTCATCTTCGAATGATTTATTCTGGAGTATTCTTATTGCAACACTCTTGTTTGCGATAATTTTACTTGTTTTGAGACGACTGTTTCTGGTTTGAATTCACTCCCGAATTTCATATAATGAATGTTACGATAATGACTATATGTTAACGAGTATGAAGTAAATTTTATACACATTTTATGAATAGCATTTCTAAGCTCAGTCTAAACTACAAAGTGTAAAATTTAATATTTAATCTAATACAGAAGCTATTTTTTGCTCGCTCATAGTTGCACACTAACTATTTTACTTTGGGATTTGCGAGCTAAAAGTCTTTTACTCCGAATAATTACGAAGCGTTAGTTATTTATATTAATAGACAGAAATTATTATAAATTCAAATCGATCCCTACGCAAGAGTGACCGTAAAGATTATTTAAGGTATCATAGCTATACTAGTTAAAATTATCTGCCTTCATATTCCAATACAGATGCAAGCATCATTCCGTTACCAGACTTCAATTTTATTGGAGCGAGTTTCGAATCAAATAGGATAGATTCAAAATCATTGCATTTGAAACTACATACAAAACAGTTTTTAGGGTTCAAGCAATGTCTATGTT
Organism: Neodiprion virginianus; assembly: GCF_021901495.1. Taxonomy (NCBI): domain Eukaryota; kingdom Metazoa; phylum Arthropoda; class Insecta; order Hymenoptera; family Diprionidae; genus Neodiprion; species Neodiprion virginianus. Next base: position 4,984,434 of record NC_060877.1, on the reverse strand, counting down.
CAGATTTGATTTTCGTACTTCTACAGAAAATAAGCAATCTGCAGCCGCTACAGCTTGTGTATGTAAATGAACGAACAAAATATTGATATTAGAAATGTTTTATGTCAACACGCGCATGAGATTTTGAATAACCAGTTTTCATTAGGTTTAAGAAAATAAGTCCATCTTAATTTTGGATTGCTAAGCGTGGCGTGGTAACATGAGCCTGTCGAATGCATTAACTCTATGTCAACATATCTTGCATCAAATCGTATAGATAAAAGGAATTTTGTAAGAACAGTAGGCTTGAAATTTAACGTTTTCGGCTGTATTTCACTAGTCTTCACCTGCTTGCCACATCCAGCTTTGTTTTCAAAGAAATACATGAACGTGTACTATAATTGATTATTGTAATATTGCAAATTCTATATTTATTAGGTATAACAAATCAATGAAAATTTTCAGAAAAGTATCAATGTAATTGACGATTCTGTGCAATTGTATATTGTCATTATAAAAAAATGTTATTATTCTAGATGTTATATTTGTAAAATTATTAAAAATCACAGTAATAATTATAACTGCAACAATTGTTCAGCACTGAAAAACGATTTTTCAATGTTGAGGAAGATTTGTCACCATCTAACAATTGTGTAAGGAGAATTGACAATTGAACAGTCGACACCTTGTAAAAACGATTTGTGTAATTTAAATATCCAATGTTCCACCCTATAAACTCATAATAAGATTATGGCGTGCCATGAATTCATATATGTATTATGATTTCAAAAGAATTGGGTAGTTTCATCTCGCGGAATGTCTTGCCTGTAAAAATTTACACGACAACCCATAACGCGTCTTTCGAGGATCGTGGATATTGCATTTAATTTCTTTTTAATAATCGTCAAGTGAAATATTATAATTACCATTATTATTATTGTTATGAAAGTACACGTCATAAGAATGTTTGTGCCCTCAATTTATTACAATCAAAGGTTTATACCGAACCTAATCGACAAGGCCGCATTCTATTTGTTGGGTTGCGTGCGTAATTGTTTTTCAGTATCATAACAAGCCTCCTTAAAAATAGATTTTAAATTGCTGCGAGCATTTAGATTAGATTCAATCAAAAAAATATGAATCTGTCAGTTGACTTTTTTTCGCGGTATGCCTTGTAACCGTGCTTGTAACGCTTGTAACTACACAAAAATATCAATTTATAACCCGAAAGTGAACATTTTTGCCATGATTTTTGCACTTGATTTACTGACATTTGAAAGTACAAAATTTCGCCGTCCCAGGTGGCTATTTTATAGTCGACCAGCGAACTAAGAACAGTTTCTTATTATACAACATCTGTGATTGGTTAAAAGTTAAGATTTATGGAACCGATAACTAATCGTATGATTATTTTTCCTCGCGATCAGTCCAGTACGTCTAATCAGTATCAGTATCAATAAGAAAATGTTATTATTTCATCGCTCGTCGTCAATATCTTACTTCCAAAGATAATTATCAAATTTCCTTGGAGCTTGTTCTGCGACATTTCAAACCATATTTTTCTGAATGAAAATCAGCTAATATAACTAACAAGAATTCTTCAGCTTGGGATGGTTTATTTTAAATCTGTCGTGAGATATTTCGATCCTTTAATCATTCAACTGTACTATATTAAATTTGCTCACGTCTATCGCGCGTGGACTTAATACTGCAGAATTCTGAGAAACAAGCGGGACGTTAACTTGAACTGTAGGTACCTCTCGCTACTTCCGGTGTGTGAGATCAGTGAGAAGAAAACAACTTTAGTCGGTTCACGCTTCTATCACAACCAACGCGAACGCAGCCCCAAGACTTCTTTTCCAACCGCAATAATGGCGGATACGTAAGTAGAATTTATTCTTGATCCTTAATCGTTGGCCATCTGACATTTAGTCAACAGTAATTAAGCTCAAGTATTAATCGTTTACTTCTGTAATGGGTAATAAACGCTTTGTATAATTTATTTTTCTAATTCTTGAGAGTATATTGCACCAATTCGTTGACGAAAGTGGAGACCGACTTGTCCGTTCAACACATGAAACATACAAAACATGTGTACAGTGGTTAATATTATTTTCGTTGAGTGTTATAATGATGAGCTTAATCTCTTTAAGCTTTGCTGCCGATTAATCTAAGAAATTTCTACGCCGATCGCAAAGCTCACTGGCCGTTAACGTTGTAAACAAAAGCACTGTTATAAAATCCTAACCTTTTTCCAGATTAAACTCAGATTCGCTGGATTCATCTCTTGTCATAACCTTCGAACATTTCATTTTATTGCAGGCAAAAGAAATCGGCTGCCCCCGCAAAGAAATTACCGGCAGTACCAGAGTCGGTACTTAAAAGAAGGAAGCGCCGTGACACAGCTAAGGCTGCTCGTCTTCAGGTTTCTATCAAGGTAAATATATCAAACCATGGAAGCATGTTTCACGTTCTTCAATCAATAAATGTTGAGTTGGATCAAAGGAGTTTTTTAATAAATTGCAACATTATTAAATTTTAGCGTCGTGCAGATCATTACAAAAAAAGGAAAGAAATTTTCAAAAGGGCGGAACAATATGTCAAGGAATATAGAGCAAAGGAAAGAGATGAGATCAGGCTTATGAGACAAGCAAAGAACCGTGGGAATTATTACATTCCCGGGGAGGCCCGTCTTGCTTTTGTTATCCGAATTCGTGGGTGAGTGATAAGATTTAACAATACTATACCACAGTTATTATAAATATTTTATATTTATTGTGTATAAATTCTATCTAATGAATTGAACCTCACACACTTGGACCAAATTGATTTGTACAAACCTTTACCCAAACACGACTCTATCCCTATTTTAATATGAAGATACTTGACATAGGCATGGTGGTTAAGACTTATTCGAGCTTTACTACCTCCTACTATGTCAAAAAGTAAGAAGAGCTCGTCTTAATACTTGGCAATACAATCCTCTGCCATGTTCAGATAACTCAAACAGGCAATGTTGAATATAAATTTATTAATTATTAATTGTTAATTTTAGAGAACTAGTTTAATTATTATAAGCATTATTCTTGTGCATTATACTGCTAACTAACAAATATTTCTGTGCTTTTCAGTGTAAACCAAGTCGCTCCAAAAGTACGAAAAGTTTTGCAGCTGTTCCGCCTTAAACAAATCAACAATGGTGTCTTCATCAAGCTGAACAAGGCTACTATTAATATGCTCCGTATTGTTGAGCCGTACATCACTTGGGGGTACCCAAATCTGAAATCTGTTCGTGAATTGATCTACAAACGAGGGTTTGCAAAGATAAACAAGCAACGCATTCCCATCACCAGTAACGCCATAATTGAACAGAAACTGAGTAAGTGTAGAATGTTATGTTATTTTTCATGCTCTCGGATAAATCATTTCACATGTGCTTTAGTTTTAATTTAGTTGTATTTAGGAACTGTCCCTACAATGGAAATGCTCTCTTTACTTTACAACTTATTCATTGCGACAAGTCCATGGGAGTTGAAAAATCCTAAAGCTTCTCCTTTCCATCTTGTCGCAAATAAATTGGATCGATTTGAAAATGCTTTTCTTTAGATAATATTGAGCTTAGGATTGATCCAAACATGCTTGTTCAATTCTTGAACATGAATTAATACCTATCAAACAACACAAAATTTTTGAATTGTATTTGATAATTGAGCGTTTTTTAGATTCTAGTAATTATTTAGCAACGTTGTACGATTTTGCTTGATATTGACAATAATAAGCGACATCTTCTGCTTATAGGTCGTTCGGATATCATCTGTACTGAGGATTTGATCCATGAAATCTTCACTGTTGGATCCAAGTTCAAATTTGCCAGCAACTTCTTGTGGCCCTTCAAGGTATGAAACAATAAAATAATTAACTTTCTTTACCTATCAATTTTTGCCCTCATAATGTGACATAGGCATGACAATAAAGCAGACCTTTTCCTCTATCGTCTCCTGCTATGTCGAAAACTAATACGAGATACATTTTTTCACATCTGGCAGTCAATTTGATAGTGAGTTCTAAAATATATCTCAAACAACTGTTGAAAATATTACTAGTTCTAAAGTAATCCTATTCATGATGGACCCTTTTGATATGAAATTAACCATATGTCACTTGATTTAATCGGATTCTACCCTGTTTCAGTATTGCATAGTAATTTTCATGTTTTTTTTTTAGCTGAACACCCCAACTGGTGGATGGCGCAAGAAGACTAACCATTACGTTGAGGGCGGTGACTTTGGAAACCGTGAAGACAAAATCAACGAACTACTCAGGAGAATGGTGTAAATTCATATTGAACTTGTGAAATAAAAACATAAGTCTAACAAAAAAAAAAAACAAATTTTTATGTTCAATGTTATTCTGTCCATCATTAATTTCAGTGGAGGCAAAATAAATTACTAACATAAATACGAGTAATGCCGATTTAGCAATGGAGAATCGCACTGCCAACTCTTGAAGCTTGGTAGTAGCACCATCGTTGGTTCAAAATTCAAATTCAAGCTTACAATATTACGTTACAATTCACTTTCCTTTATGGATGCTTTTTCTTCACTTGGAGAAAAGCAGCATGGCAAATTAACTGGTTTAAATTCTTGGAGGCCTGCACCCAATTATTGGGTTGTGAAGTTACAATAAACAGGTATGTAAGATTACAACCATTCGGGAAAATCGTACTACGCGCATGCGCATTGCCATTGCACAGAATTTAATAAATGGAGGCTGCCATTCCCATTCAATTTCTACGTGGTGTGGTATGGTGCGGTAGGTAGTGAAATCAAAAGGCAAGGGAATCAAGTTTTCAGTGGTTCGAGACTTATGATCAGATTATGTGGAAAATTTTTTTACAAGCTTAAATCAATTCATAAATATTTTCCAAGCGTAAATTGTTAAAATTTTTTTCTCACGTCGTAGCTTGCTGTTTAGACGAGTAACATTACAATCAATCACGTGTGATGTGTAAAGTGAGTATATAACCTGAAAACTATTAGGTGAAAGGTAATTGTCATTTCGAAATTCATATACTATCTGGTTCGCATTCAGATCATTATTCAATTGTCCTACTGGAAATTGATGATTTAGTTTGAAAAACCTTTTTCCACAATAACATTTTCCTCAAACTTACTGACTAAGGCGATACGTTTTTGGTGAATATAGCATGGTAGCTGTTTCGTCATCCTTTGATCTCGTGTTCAAGTCCCCAAGTTTCGTATTATTTTATTCTGATATTTGTTAATTTACTTGATTACATATCACTTAAATAATTCCCCTATACATATTTTGCATAGATTTTTCTATATTTCATTCTTCTCCAGATGCTATTCGTATAACAAATATGCTGTACCCCGTTTCGTCAAAAATGTGCATTGTCGTATACTTGCATTGTTATATGTATATTATTTGATTCAGATGCACAACATCGATGGCAAATGTCACAGGGTCCGCATTTTAATAAATTAAGCTATATCGATAAAGTGATGAACAGTAACAAACTTTTACCTGAAGATACCGGTAGGATCATGAGCACAATTTTTCACTCAATAGTGAATCTATGCAATAATTGCAATTATCAAACAACAATGTAAGTATTTGTTGCAGAAATTTTTTACCGAGAATAAAAAAAAAAATCGAGACCTGACAGTCGAGTTTTTTCGATAATATTCAATGTTGATTCGAAATAAGAATTGAACTATAGCCAGAGAAGTAATAATTAATTAATTTTTTATTTATCAGTTATTGACAAGGTGTTGTGAAACATTGAAGATTAAGGATCCCTGATGGAGAAAGTAGATACTAAAAAGGCTGAAGCTTTAGGAGAAACAGGTGAGGGATTGGTGTTGCCGACTGAAAATATCGTCAAAAATGAAGAGGATAAAATTCGCAAAGTTCGGTTTGCCGTCACCGATACCCACATTGAAAATCATAGAATTTTACTAGTGAGCAATTCCCTTAAAAATGGTAGTGGTGATCACCAAGGTGTGACTCCCATCTTATCCTCCATACTTAAATCATCAAAATTTAGTACTCCTCGGAACATTGAAAAACGCAGAGACATACATTCGGCTGATTTATCGTCTAAAGTGCAAATTTCTAGTCAATTTAATAAGAATCTACTAATCGAAGAAGGTCAAGCCAGCACATCCACAGACAAATTAAAAAACAGAATCATACAAGAGACCGTGCTAGCTAAATCAAAACATAGTAACGAAATTAATTCTGGAACATTTCCACCATCGGATGATCAACAGATGAAAAATATGGTCAAAAATGATGACGCAGTAGTGGCATCAACTACCACTCAAAATGTTCATAATACAAGAAGAAGATCACGGAAAAGTGTCGAAATTGTGAGAAGTCTTTCACCTGATATAGAATTACATGATTACGTTGTCAATAATGATGAAATTCCAAAACAAGATGCCACACTGACAAATGGTACATCATTGAAAATAGGAGAAAGTAGTGGTAGAGCAAGAGGAAGAGGCAGGGGCAGAGGTAGGGGTAGGGGTAGAGGTAGAGGCAGAGGTAGAGGGGCTGGTGTTAGTTGCAATGTTGGAAGAACAGAAAATTCTACAGATGAATTGGCAATAGCTAATACTTCGGCAGAAGAAGATTCATTGGTGATAGCTGATGCAGCGATAATAACTGATACATCACCCAAAGTTGATGAGTTGGCAATAGCTAAGGAATCTGAAAACAATACAGTCTCTGGCCTAGCGGAAGTGAGTCTCCAAGTTTTTTACCTGTATATTTCTGCGTTATTGCATTGAAGCATTTTTTATACGCATCTGCTGTCTGTTCTTAGGCCAACGATAAAACTGTAAAGTGTGCCAAGTGTAGTGCAGAAATGCCGAAGAATAAATGGTCAATGCACAATCTAAATTCACATAATAACATGGCTTGGCGAGACGGTGATCCTATATTGGTAAGTACAGCTGAAAAATTGACTTACATTGAAGTTTGTATGTACGAGTTGCTTTGCAATGTTTCACGTTTTTTCAGGACTTCGAAAATGACCAAAAATTGCTGACTAAAGTCTTGGTTACTGCTCACAAGAGAAAAAAAGGAACGCTTATATGCGAAAAATGTGGTAATAAAAAACGAAGCGTTGTTGGTTTCGTATCCCACATACAGTTTTGTGGGAAAACCATCGCGGTTAGTAAATATAATTCTGTAAAGTTTATTGTATTTCAATTGATCTATGGAATTGGGAACAACTAATACTCCTTATAATACTACCATTTCAGTGATTCAGAAAATTAATCGTGTAGAATGTCCAGGCTCTGGAAATATTCTTTAATTTTCATATAATTTTACAGGAAAGAGATGCTTTGTTAATGACGTGTCCCATATGCCATAGAACTATGATGCCATCGTCTTTGGAAGTCCACCACCGAGTGCATAGGCAGCAACCACTAGAGCCAGCGCGTTTAATGGCTGCAGACAATTCTTCATTTAAAGCCGTCACACCTGGTTCAAAGCGCAAAGCTGCGGAGAGGTGAGTCATTATTAATGGAGTTTTGAAAAGTTTATCCTTATCCACTTTACATGATGATTGAACATTTATGTTTGCATTCGTAGGGCGATTACAAGAATATCTGAGTTTACGACTCTCGTGCAAGAAGCTGACGGTCCACCATCAAAAAAGTCACGACCAGCATCTCCGTCAATTGTAAGATAAATTGAGTCGACTTGGACTAGTTGGTGCAGACTAATTTTAATTACATTATCTTTATCATCTATTGTTATAGAAAAAATTTATCAAAAAGCCACAGCTTAAAAAATCGATAGCTGGTATTTTTAAATCAATCTGGAGAAAACAAATCTCAACTACGGGTTCTGCACATTGTCGACAACCAGGCTGCACTGCCAGCTTTTCACTCATTGATGACATATACGAACATTATTCTCTTTGTAACTTCACTCCCCGAAAGGTAATTTAAATCTCCAGTATTCTTCCTCACGTATGACGATTCTACATACATTTCTACTCAATCTACCTGTTCAATGCGTATTTATTTTTACAGAATTTCAGCTGTAAAATTTGCAAGTTTACTTCCGAGAACGAAGCAGACATAGAGCATCATGTAACAGAGAATCACATGTCCAATGTCTTCTCTGATGACGAGTCGAACTCTGAAGAATATAGTGATGATGAAGGCGACGAATTTTACAATGATGGTCAAACCAGAAAGAAGTCTGAGTCTACGAGTCATGTCTTTTTCCATTGGAAAAAAAAACCTAGTAGGTATAATTTTAATTTCAATTTCTTATGCGCCACATATTGCATAATTCTGATCCACACGGTATGTGCACATATTTTTCAGAAAGTTGGTACAAAATCGAGTTCTTGGCAAAGGAAGAAGTGGTACATGTAAATAAACCTTATACACCAGCCATAAAGTGGACATTGGAATTGTAAGTACTAAATGAACTATTTTTCTTTCTTAAAATTTTATTCTTCGTCTGAAGATTAAATTATAAATCTGTTGGCTAATTTCATTCATAACAATTACCAAATGGTATCAAAAAATAATAGACGAACCATTTATTTAGTGAATTACGAAACTACCAACTCAACCTTTTCCTCAATCTTGCACCAAATATATTCGAATTATTGGAGAGCAACGAGGCAGATAGTTATTTACCAGAGCTTAACGTTTCTATGGCTATGAAGACAATGCATATGAAACAACTTCAAAATAAAGTCCAAAGCTCACCCGTTGAATGGAAGAGGTGGAATAGATTTGAAGGAGCCGTTGAGCAAGGTGACGTACTAAGCTAGGCATACTAACTAAAAACAGATAATGTCTGATTGATTGTTTTTTATTTGTAATGTTACTTAAAAAGGTTGTATTCAAATTTGCCTGTGACCTGTAATGAAATTGCGAGTGTTGAAAAATTATAAGAATTATACTGTATGGAATACAGCAACATGACGTCACAATGCCGAATACTGCCATGGAATGCACTGAATAATGCACTGGAATTTCATATTTACATAACTCCACATCATTTTTTTTTCTCAAGCAACTAAATTCAAAATGCAGTAACTAAGAACTGTATAGATGTGATAGAACGATTAACAATATATTCTTTTTTTTGTAGGAATACCTACATTTTTTGTAGGTGGTCCCGTTTGGGCAATGGCTTGGTTGCCAATTCCAACTCCGATGTTTTCGCAGAATGTTGATCAATACTTGGCTGTTAGTACGCATCCAGAAATGGAAAGTGAATATTCGCTGGGTCGTAGTTATGTGGGGAAAAATGTTATACAGATCTGGAATGTTGGCAAACTAAACAACAAGTAAGTTTTATACAAATTTAACTCAACGGGGTTTCATACAAGGGCGAAAATCACTTTCGAATCGTAAGCAATTTTTTTTTGTTAATCTCGTGTTCTTATTTCTCACTATCAGAGGTGGATCCATTGACGGTGTGCCTAATTTAGCTTACGCTATCGCACACACAAGTGGAACAATATGGTGCATGGAATGGTGCCCTTCTGGCTGCTACCAAGACAAAGTTCCTTCCAATTATAGTTCAAAAAATGAACAGCAGACTGTACTGAAAAGAATGGGTCTTCTTGCCACCGCTTGTTCCGATGGATGTGTTCATATATACTCTATGCCATTTCCGGAAGAGCTGGAGTCTTTACATTTGGATCACAATAGGTATTTTTCATTCATATTTTGACAAAACATTCATGGATAAGTAAAGGTATATAGTACAGGCTCTCTATACTAAATTGCAATTAAAAAGCAATTACATGCACCCTTACACCAAACTGGATTAACTCTTCATTGTAGGAATCGTATTCTCAAGACTGACCCCGTTATAACTTTAGTCGTGAATACTATGATCTATAACGATGGTAAACAGAATTGGCAGTGTACAAAATTGAATTGGACCAAAGAACGTGATCACGAGTAAGTACAATTGTTGTTCATTTGTTTTAAACTAATAATTTGATATTAATTGAAATAACGAAGAAACAATCAGCTCTAACAGAATGATACACCTAATATTTCAGCACTATAGTTGCGGGATTTTCCAATGGGTACATTGCATTATGGAATATCACGACTACATCACCATTGTTATTGAAAAAGCAACAAAACACAATGTTTATAAATTCTGTGCAACACTTTTTCGCGCACGGTCATGCCGTGTCTGGTATGTGTTGCTCCATCACCAAATTTTTACCTTTTCGCAACGCTGATTTCTCACCCAATTCGCAAGCTTGAACAGTTTTTTCTTACAAACTGTTTAGCATTAGAACAATTAGAATCAAGAACCTAAATTTCATGATGACGAAACACAATTCAACTAAGTATATCTTTATGGTGTAGCTGTATCCCTCGTTCCTTATGGTGGCAAGAGATTTTTGGCAACAGCTGGATTTGACAGATACTACAAATTTTGGGATTTAGAGAATACAAGTGGCCCACAAAGTACGTGGAAAAGAGGTTTGGTAGTAGATGGCACTTGGCTAACCCACTGGCCAACTGTTGTCAACAGTTACGACGATGTTTTTGGGTAAATCTTAGTTTTTAATTACTTATATCATGATTCAAACTTGTTGGATTTGTTTGTGATTATCATTATGTTGTATTTTAGGCTGAATCATTCCTGCACAAATTTCGTTGCTTTACGAGAATATGGTTATAAAATTTGCCTTGGATTATCCACCAACTCTCCAGTTTACGTAAGAATTATTTATCATTACTTCGTAATGAATATTTCCTAGTTGTTCACATCTTAAATCTATAACATCGCTCAATATTCTTTTATACCAGATAAGATGTTTAACTATGCTTGATATAGTCAGTTTCAGCGTCTGATTATGCCAATGCAATAGCTCACGGGTCTTTAGCTGGGGATGTCCAAACAGTATTTCCTCACCAGTTACTAATCGGAATAGATGCGGATAGATCGGTTGCAAAGAAACGTCATGTAAGAATTGAATAGTACAATAAGGTATGAAAGATAATGTTTATGAAATTTGTCATGTGAAAAGTTCTGTTACTTTTCAGTTAAGTTCCTTTATCAAATTCGTGGATCTTTGCGAATCGGACACATCAATCAATGCAAAACCAGCAAATAGTAATGCTCAAGACCTTGAAAACTCTTCTGCGGATTACAAATATATGCCAAGCACTTATAAAGAATCCAAAGATCGCTTTGGCATTATATTTTACGATATGCCCTATGTGAGTCTTATGTCATTTACTAATTTCACTCTTTCATAGATTTGTATGTTTCTTAAAAGCTTTATGCTTATTGCTCACTGTGACAAAATAAAATTTATTGTACATATTTCAAGGAAATGAAAGAACTCGTTCCAACGGAGATCCAAAGAAGAACTTTGCAAACGGACGAATTATCCATGGTGCCTTTGGAGTCATATCCATTCACCTCAGTGAATAGGGTAGGTGAAGTTTTGCATATTAGAGGATTGCGGAATAATTACCATAGTTTTATCTGCAATTATTATTGTTGTAGATGTTCTTGACTTATGTATTTAAAATTTACTATTTTATAACGCAATAATTATTACAGGTCTCGTGGAATCCAAATGCATGGAGCTACTTGTGGCTAGCGACAGGTTACCAGTGTGGAATAATTAGGATTTCCTGTTTTAAATCTATGTACATTCCCGCAACTGTGAATTCCTTATTACCAAAATACGTAGATAGTCTGTTTTCCAACAAAAAAGAGAAAGGAAGCTAACTGGGGCATAGATATACTTCAAGTGTACGCTATAAATTATTATTCCTGAAATTTCTGAACAGGTGACATTATCAGTTTAATGTTCAACTGTATGGGATTTAAGAGAAGAAAAACGTCTTTGCGAATGCTTTTATGCATCTACAAACAGCATATTAACAACGCTTTTTATAATGCAAACAATGTGCAAGTTATACGAAATAATCAAATAGGGGTGCATTACGATTATGGTAGAGCATTGAATTGAAATTAACTATCTTATTTATGAAAAATTAATCGTAATATCTGAATAAATAAATTATTGTCATTGAGAAGACTGATTAAAGATGATTATATTCAAATTTATTAACGCACTTCTACGCTGTAATTGGCTGAAATGTAGTTTTATGTGGCACAGAAAAATGAATAAATTATATAGCTTGATACGGGCCGTGGAGGCATTCAGTTGAAATTTATGAAATGACAATTAAATTCAAGACGTAAAATGATAGTATTTAAGAAATTGTAAAAATTAAGGACATTCGATTTTGATCAGGATTTAAATTTATAGTGATGGTTATACATTTTACATTATGAATATTATCACTAAAACTTTTCTTATTTTCGCATGAATAATAATATAATATATTGTGTATATGTATTATATTAAATATTTATGAGTATAAAAGCTGCCTTGAATTATTTTCATTTATAGTTTGTTTAGATGCGTACAAAAAAAAAGAAATCAAAAGTACAACAATAGCAGAAACAGAAACAAGAAGTCGTTACACCCAGAATTTTTTTTTCACATGCATTTTGAATACCTGCATAGTTGACCCTGAAATTCATGAGTATTCTATTCCAAGTGGGTAGGGATTGAAAATAGCGTTATGACTTCAATGTAAATGTTTATACATTTTATTCCCCCGAGTGGAGTGTATAATACTGGAGTTACTGAAGTTCGTTTTTTTTGGTAGCGTCAGTTTCTTTCAAGCGGTCAAGCCGCACCTTCCACTATCAAAGCTGATTTGAAGGATGTGTTATATTAACAATTAATTAGCAGTACGTAAGTTTGTGATTATGATACTTGCTGTTGTTCACGTTTATACGAATGACATTCGGTTCGTATAACGTGCATACCTAAGGCCGTATTGTAGATTACAATATCTATTTATTTTATAATAATTCGAAGTAATCTGAAAATTTTCAAACAATTACGCAGCCGAGTCAATGTATAACGAGTAGAGCAATACATGTAAGATTTTCGTGGATCGTGTATTTCATATTTTCGTTCAATTTATCACCAGAGGATCATAGCCGAATATATTCTCGCATAAAATAATGCGGCGTATGCGTATGAGGTCAGTTGGTCCAAATTTTACTCCTGGATCTTCCACCGGTACATCTGGAAGAGTCGGTGGAGGGGGGGAATCGGGAGTGGGAGGATCGGGGAATCATTCGGAAGCGCGGAGAGGCGTGAAAGATCGTTGGCGGATGCTGTACTATCAGATTCGTGTATCGCAACAGAATAATCAGAAGAGGACTACGGCTTGGACGGGTTGCGGAAAGTACAAACTTCGAACGATTGGTAAGGATACCAGAACTCTTTCCGTCAGTTATAAAAAACCCTGACGCTTCAAGAAAAAAATGCTGACTACACAATTGATTTCATTGTCCCTCGCACAATTCATATGCATATGTAGATACGCGTGCAGCTCGTGGTTTACTCAAAGTTTAAATTCGTAAAAACTGAATAGACGAAAGATAAAATTTTGAAAATAGTTGAAAGTATTATTCCATCTGCAGTGCGTGATATTTTAAATTTGATAGAAAATCTGAGCGTATGACGGTTTATTTTCAGACAATTTTATTAACTAAAACTATATACTTCAAGCGTTGTAAAAATTATTTTACAGCCGGTTTGGTTATTTTTCTCATTTTTATTTGAAAGCTTTGTTTTTTTCTAATTGATATTGTGAAATAATTAGGATGTAATGGGTGATTATTTTTTCAGAAATGGGTAGTCTTAATCCAATGAAATGGAAGATCCGAACATTTGCTTCCATTGTTGCAACGCTTTTTGTTATCTACGTTTTTCTTATTTTCAAAAAAACTCATTACGCATCTTTCGATGCTATTATAAAAGATACAAAACCCGATGTCGTATGGGAATTTGTTGCAGATTTTAGCAATATGAAGAAATTAAATCCTACAATGTAAGTATTCAAGAATTTTCATATACATTTGAATAATCTATAAATTAGATTGATTGGTTATCCCGGATTTTCGTTATTAAAATCAGGCTCGACAATACAGTCTAAAACGATCGCATCCTCAGGTACACATCAATACAAGATGTCATAAAAACTGGGTAATTTGACGGCGGTTGACGCAGCCATTTTACCTGGCGCTTGCACAGTCGACTCATTCTCATCCGGGTCTCGCGTTCAGTAACGAATAAATGAACCTGTATTCTCACATTTATATCGAAAGGGGGGAAGAGATGTGTGAGTTGTGACTAATTAATCAATAGCCGTACTTCTATACTAATTTTTCAATTTCAGAGAAGACATCCAGATTGTTGTTGAAAATGGAAATTATGATCATTGGAAGTATTCAGCAAAGTACCTGGAACATTTAAGTCACGTGCCGATGATCAGAAATCAAGCACTAGGGCACTTTGCTATTATACCAGGTGTTGATAGTTTTATCATAAATTCCGAGCATCGCACTTGTTTTCTTGGAAACTGGGGTTGCTGTAAGTTTTTAGTACTACCATAAATTTCTGTTCACAATTTGTAAGCAACTTGATTTTGAAATTCTATTGGTCGGATTTTTATGTGAAAACATTCTTCCTGTGAAGGGGAGAACTGGATTGCCTTTAAAGTATGTCCACTTTTATATTGAACTGAACTTCATGTTTATTTCAGTGGACTCTATATCGGAATTCAAATTCCTCCGCGACGGACAGAATACCAAATGTGTTGAAACTGTTCAATATGAATGCCCGATAGCCCTCTCGATCCTGTGCCGTAAAGAAGTTATGTATCAACGCCATGAGATCATGAAGAACTTGAAACTTCATTTTGCAACGGTTAATATTAAGGCTCAAAATGAAAAATAAATTACTGCGTTTAAACCAAACAGTTTTGCTTCTACGCAGTTTTACGCCAATGTAAGCATTGTGTTTCCTTTTATGCTACAACGTGATCAAGTGACTAACTACATACAACTAACTTTAAGGATCAAAATTACCAAATATCAATTTTATGAATTTAATTTTAAGCCAGTGCTATACTAATTTAAGAATCTTAGAGCGTTCTAAATGACGTTGTCTGAGATTACATATTATATATCTACAGTCAACGTAATTGAGACTATGATCCTTCGAATGAATTACAAGGGAAAAGCATTTTTAATTGAATTAAAATGAATGTTTGCATATAATTAGCATTACGAATCAAATTCTGGAACAGTTACGCGATTTTCACATCCGATCGGCACCATGTTCGGTAATAGTGTAAAATTGTGTAGAATCTTGGAGAGAGAAATTCAAAACATTTCACATCTTACTTTAGGATTAATTCGGGAAACCGTAGCGACAAAAGGTTTCACTTTTACTGCCCAAAGTGCCTTATAAATTCGTATAGTGCAAACCGGTAATAATATAGGGTTCTTAATTACGCCAGAGTAGTAAAGTGCGTGTATGTACTTACTGTATTTTCGTCAATGTACATTTAATATCTATGGAATATATAATCTGTGTATTTTTATAATCATTTAAACAAGTCTTTTTATCCATCACGATTATAACAATGCAACGAACAATTTAAAGAGCATAACGCGTATGGTGTATATGCGAATTAACGTTTGAAAATTCCGCCAAGACTCGTAATGATAGTCCCAGGTTTCGTCAACAGATGGCGCAACACTCGCATGGTTACTTGGCAACGAGCTGCGTTTGTTTTCACAACCTGTCACAACCTCAAATGTTCTGCCAAAGTGCCTGACATCGGTCGAGACAGCAAAACGAAGAAATGGAAAGCAAAGATGCGGATAATGCAACCACGTCTCCGCAATCGGAACATCAGTCCGAGGACGAGGCAGAAGGTGGAGAGTATGAAGGCGAGAGAAAATCCGACGCAAATTTCGGTGGGCTGGAGGGTTCGGAGCAAGCACAGGCGGCTGCACTGCCAACTTACCAAATTCGACCACCACTTTCTGAGAAGTAAGAATAACTGTGTATTAAAATAATGAGAGACTGATAGTTTTTGCCTCTACTGACACGCGTCTGATGCTTGTTAACAGATTCAAACCTATGAGCGCAAAAGAAGTTATACACAATGTACTTTCCGATCAACTCTCTACGAGAGTTTATGATCCGAAAGAGGCGCGCAAATGGTGTAAAGAAATTGCTGATACCATTAGAGACAAAGTTAAAGGTTTGTTGCAAATGTTCTTGTTTGTTTGGAAATGCTGTTTTCATTTTGACGCTAACTGAACCTCCGTTGTGATTAATCCTTTTTCAGATTTGAAATTTAAGCGATATAAGTATATAGTCAATGTCGTAATGGGAGAGCATCGTGGTGCTGGCGTTAAAATGGGCACCAGGTGCATATGGGATGCCGAAGCTGATAGCTATGCCCACGACAATTTTTTGAATGTAAGATATTTTTTTCACACTTCACTTATCACAAAGTATTTCGTCTAACCTGAAATTGCTCAGAATGAAAAATTGTCAGAGTTTATTTTTTATATGAAATTAGATATGGAGATATTTCGGCATGGAATTTTTGCCACAAAAACATGGAAACAGGTCTTATTTAACATACGTTTTTATGAAATGTGAATTTACTTATTTCAGGAGTCTATATTCTGTGTCGCAGCAGTTTACGCTGTGTATTATTACTGAAGTTTTTGCAAGTGGTTCATACTTGGAAGTTTCGATTATGGATGAAATGAGATTGTGTGGGTGACGTATAATTCTTAGACCCTGAGCATATACCTAGAGGTACGTCACTATTAAGTTCTACGATTATGGGCGCTGCATGATCTTATCGGTTTCATATCAAGATACTTACTTATTGTAGGGTTTTTATATCCTTTTCTATTTTAAATCATACATCTGTGTGAAATAGCCAAAAAGTACAAATTGCGCGTATTATTTACATTTTAAATATGACATTATCTATCTAGAATGGTTCCATTCGTCATTATTTTTCTCAGCATTGCTAGTCTTGCTTCCTCACATGTCACATATAACGAAAATGAGCTTTTCAGTTTGGATGCCTTAATTGGTGACAAGTTGAACAAATTTTAAACAGGGTAAAAAACTAAGTTGAGTGTAATTAGAATCGTAGTCGTGCATCGAGGTTCAATTATTATTAAACCTGTATTAAATGTGTCGCGGGAAAATGATGCTAGCTCAGAATGATGTAAGTAACATTTTAAAACATGAAGAATTGAGACTTTTTCTTTCGCGCTTTCTCATCTCCGCACCATTTATTTTACTTGGATTGTACTTGGAGGAAAAACGCTATCCACAAAACACTTGCAGTTGTAAAAATTTGGTCGACCATTTATGTTTTTATATTTACTATTTTACTGTACCGAGGCTAAGGGTGTAAGTCTTTTTGATCCAAGATTTGCATTGTTGTTAGGAGTGTGGAGAATGCCGATATTCTCAAGAATAACGTTATGACGAGAATTTAAGACAATGCATCATATATTTGCGTATTTTGTTGCTGGTAAAAATTCCTGATATTTTCTGTTGATATTCTACGAGATTCACCTCTCAGTCGGTCATTTATAATAGGTACTTTGGAATATTTACGTTGAAAAAGCGAAAATATAAGTAGTGATTAGAAATAGCAGTCAGTTTATTGATACATGTGTGCGTGTGTGTGTATGTATATATGTATATATTAGATTATATTACGTTAAAGTATTCATACATGCTCACGCTAGTTATGGCATTGCGCAATATATGTGGTTTCTTCTGTTTCTTTTTACAAACATACCTGCGACTATTAAGCCGGTCAATTATGTTTCCGGATATACGTACATATATGTATATATACATATATACACACACACACACACACATATATATATATATATATATATATATATTATTTCGCTTATATACGATTACAACCATTAAAATTATTATAGCACCATAATTCACGGCTCTTTAATACCATGATAATACGTGTATCCTTTTTGATTTTTTATGCAATATTTACCTCATTGCTTGATCTTCTTTTTTTTAATTTTTGTGAAAAACGGTCAAGTAAGGTAAATAAAATAATGGTATAGTCAATTTGCGTTTTCTTAAAGACTACGGACTCGTTGTTAATTAATTAGTAAATAAAATAATACAAAATATATATTGGTAATCAATAATTATAGTAATTATATGTATAATTTTCCTAACACGCGATTGACGCGTGGTTTTGAATGTAAAAACAATTCGTTACAGAATTCGGATCAGATCTGCAAGTGTATATTCATTGTGTGTGTATATACGTATATTTATGTGTAACAGTGTAAGTAAGTGGTTTTTGCACGTTTCGAGAAAATGATATTAGAACGGGTACTCGTGTATCTTGCTTGCGAAACTGCCAGTTTAGATACTAGTTAATGAGTATTTTAAATAATATTATATTACATACAAAGTTTAAAACAACTGGGAATCACTTAAAATATTTCATAAAATTAAATTGAAAAAAACAATGGAGAGAAAGGTGTTACGTATCGTAATCTCAAACTTAAATAAAATAAATCGGTTAATGTTCACACTTTGTATGTGTACATATTTGTATTAACGTCGGGTTTTGCTTGAACTTTTTGGACGAAGAAATCAAAGTAATTATGAAGAAAAAACTTTTCCCAAGCCACGGTATGACCTCATTGTGCGATTTTTTATTTTTATACATAAGGTCAAAGAGTAACATCATCCTGGGCTTACAGATATTTAGTCTAAAATTTATCGAATTTTCGTCCACAAAATTTTTCGCTATCTTGCCACTTTTCGCATTATTCATTTATTACTGTGAAATTTTTACTAAACTGTTTTGTACGGTTGATGGTACTGGACTGATTGAAAGGTAAAATCTTGTATAAAACTACGAACATACGTATAGAATCAAAATCACTCAAAATAGGATTAAAAGACTAAGTTTTTTTTTTTAGAAAACACCACGCGATTATGTTACTACGGCGGTTACGACATCTTGGCGTACATTTGAATGTGCACCAACGAAAGTGAACTTTTACGAGAGATATAACGAAACATAATATTTTTTACTGAGGTATAGAATTTACGTCGCTGTAAAATTTACATTAATTTATATATACTTTGATAATTACGCGACGCCTACATAATTACGCAAGGCATAGCGCAGCACAGTGGCAAACAAACCGGAACTACGGCTCCTCCGCTACTGCTTTTGCTTTTGCTTTTACTCGATGCTTCGTATTCGTATTTACCTTTACCCTTCTGCCATCCTCCCTGTAACCAATTTGTAAAAATGTGAATATCCATAAAGTCTCTGCATTTTGTTCGTAGTTGGATTACTTGCCGAAAATTTGATTGGTAAAAATTTGAAAATCATGCAGGAAAATTTGATTTCTACTTAATGTTCAGAAGTAAATACTCACGCTAGACTGCATCATAGCTCCGCCAGACTCTTCCTTCTTGGTGAATTCGGCAGATCCTGGCGGATAGTAAACGGGAGGTCCGGCATAATTTTTGCTCTGGACTTTCGGAGGCGTATGCGGCACGAAATCGACATCTTTCTTTGGATTACTAGGGTCAGAAGATTTTTGCAACTTCTGCTGGTCTCTCTCTTTGTTAGAAATATCAGCCAGTACAACCCGCTAGAACGTAAAAAGCGATCAGTGATTAGTGTCGAAATAAACTACTCCCCACAACATTTATATAGTTTCACTATTGACGATCCGTCCAATATTTTTACAGCGATTCCGTCTTACCTCCGTGTCCGAGAAGGAAGCCATAAGGTCCTCCAACTTGTCAGGTGGTCCATGTCCGTTGCTGGGCGTTTGCGGCTTCGCGTTTGCCGGATAAAGTTGAACGCCACTCGTGGGGAACGGTTTCGGCAGAAGAACCTCGTGATCGTCAGGATATTTGTTTGGCGGAATGGTCGTCGTGGTGTTGGAGTACTTGTAAATCGTCGTGTTCGTCGGCTGAGGTGGATTCGTCTGCGGAGGTGCAACGGTGTAGTAATTTACCGTCGTGTGGCTCGGTCCTTCCGGCCTCTGATGATCGGGACCCGGGTATTTGTGTGCAGGTTCATTGGGATACGGTCTTCCCTCGTAATATTCCTGGCTTCTGTTTATCGTCGTAGTCGTGTGAGATTCGGTTTTCGGCGCTGGCTGATTTTGGTATATGATAGTCGTCGTGTTGGTTCCGTGATCCGGGCGGTCGGTATCCGGACCATAACCAGGGCCGTGTGGACCTGAAAAAAGTGTAGACCACGAAGGTCGGTCACTCGCGAAATTCATCTCGTCGACGATACGGTCTGAAATAAGTAGTCGGTTAGAAAAATCGTGCGTACCGCTGTTCGGGCTGCGGGGTCCATCCCCGTTCGGATAGGTTCCATTAACTTGGTAGTACTTCTCGTTCCTGGTCACAGTTGTCACTGTTTCGTTGTTACTCGGAGGCGGCCCGGTGTGATAAACGATGGTATTGTTAACTGGTTTCTGGACCGGACTACCAGGCGGAAATCCACGTTGCTCCTCGTGGTAGTACTTGGCCTCC
The DNA here is from genome assembly GCF_021901495.1 of Neodiprion virginianus. Lineage (NCBI taxonomy): Eukaryota > Metazoa > Arthropoda > Insecta > Hymenoptera > Diprionidae > Neodiprion > Neodiprion virginianus. The sequence goes on along the minus strand of NC_060877.1, from coordinate 4,963,916 downwards.
TTGTGCAGGCTCGACGTCTTGGTCGTCGTCTCCGGTGGCGGTGGACTGGCGTATCTGCGAACCAATGAATTACCTTCAAACTCCACTCTTCCCCAACTTCCAAAGCCCAAGTCGAAGGTTCCAAACACCTACCTGATTTGCGTTCCCGGTCCATCGGGTGACGGCACCTGGTAAGTGACCGTCTGTCCCGGAAGTGTGGAATTGGTCACCTTCTGCGTATGGATGGTGTAGCTTTTGTCGTTACTTCCTCCACGCGGCAGGGTGTAAGTTATCGTCTGATCGCCGGGCAGCACAACCCCTCTCGGCAGCGTGCTTCCGTGGATGTAATTTTCGGGCGAGCCGGGAAGTTCGTAGGTGTAAGTTTTCACGGTCGTTGTTACTTTGGTATTCGGACCGGGTGCCAGATTTATCGGCACTGCTGCGTTTGGCGATGGTACCGGGATGTACTCGATGTTTTCGACTTCCTGCGGGGCGTTCAGAGTCTGGTTTTTCCTGATTGTCGTCACGGTACTTTGTACGGGTCTCGGGTCAACGTGGTAGCCTGAAACGTGTCGAGTTTATTGCGAATCTCAAGTAATCGGAGCCGAATGCTACACGAGTAGGAAAAAAAGCCGTTCCGGAGAACTCAACGCGCTAGCATGAATGGCATGCCTGTAAAGTAATTCGAGATCAGTACATACTTGACGATTCCTGTACGTATGAAACATCGCGCTGCTGGCTTGCAGGAAGAGGAGACGTTTGCCTCGACCTGGATGTAGAAGAAGTGTCAAATAACTGTGGGATTGAGAAAAATGGGTCAATTCGTTGCTCACAGTCGGTAGTCTACCCTGTTTTTCAAGTACTTGGTCACCCTCGGTTTTTACTCTCTTACCAGTTCTCTGTTTACGGTCGAAGTCTTGCCAGGCGGATCGGGACTGCGATGACGTCTAGTCGGATGCGATTCTTCGGTATAACTTCTGTCGCGAATTTCTTCACTGAAATACACAAATTTCCTTACTCGTTGGATAATTTACCACGGAAATATCGGTCAGAATACGACAGATTCGGTACAGTGTGAGATGAGCATATCTAATTGTGTGTAAACTAACGACACTGTTTGGCACTAATCCACAGAGCTACGTGAGTAAATCCAAGTAGAATCGAGCAAGGTTTTTCGTTGATTTATCGTTGCTTTTCTTGGTGCGAAGTTTTGTCTAGAGCTTCTGCAGTAGTTTCTTTTTTTTCAGTTTCCTTTTTGTTTTTTGTACCGTACGTGTTTCGACGTAATACTCACATCATAGGAGGGCCAGTTGCGTTGAGAACGTTTTCCGACATTGCCCACGAGTCTGGAAAACGGAAACATTAATGTAACAACGGTATTGTGACGATTTCCATGTACGCAACACGAGGTTGGTTAGAATTGCAGCGTTACCATATTCGGAAACAATTAGACTGTTCGTTTGAATAAGCGGATGTGCATGGTGGGATGTCTAATAACCTCAAGTCGTACCATTACAAAGTGCAGAGCTGATCTTAGGACCAGGGACTCATTTTCCTGTCAACTGCATGCGTGCAGGTCTTTCAATCGCTTCTCTACAACAAGTGGCGACATTTTATGACTATCGGCTAGCTTGAATCTCGATTCGTTCGAATTGCTGCACTTTTTCGTGAAACGTTAATAGTTCCCCTGAGAGATGGAAAATAGCCCCGCGTAGCCTTGTGCTGCAAAATTCCATTCACAGCGAGATCGCAGTCTCCGGTTCGTATCTCGTTGAAGCGGTCACGGAGAAATCGGGTCATCCATAATCGGGCCTAATATGGCAGTGCCACTTACGCGCTGGCTGCTGTTGCTGCTGGCTCTTTGACGAGCGGCAAACGGCTCTGATTGTCGGACCGCGATGTTGTTTACCCCTAACTGCCTTTTATCTTATGCTAAATACCTGCGTCGATAAGCTGTTTAGTCGGATGAAAATGATCATTTGATAATCTGGTTCGCCTTTGTCTCAGAGCCGGTTATTCGGCACGGTTGATACTTTGATACCTTTGGTGATAATTCCCGAGAGTCATTCCGCTAATGATACGCCAGATTATCGCGGTATCAGGATTTGCGCTCGGGCGAATGCCTGCTATAAAGCCAGGTTCCGCGATTCGCAAAATTGACGATTTCGCAGCTCATCCAGACTTTTTGCTTATGCAACGTCGCAACTTGAACCGAAAAGAACGACCCATTCGCGTACGGAAAATGGAGAAAATCATCGAATTCGTTGCACAAATACTTGCTGATATTTGCGAGTTTGTATATATTTATTCTTCGTAACGTTGTGCTTTCTTTCGCGTCGCGCAATTTTCATTATCTAATCTTACATCCTCGGTGTATTGCAGCAATGCAATAATGTATAATTTGCGTAATTACATAAAGGCGATATAGAATTTGGACATCTTGATTCTGCGACGAGGCATTTTTTCTCCTCTTTCGTTATTGTTTCGGCGTAAAGTTAGTACAATATTACATCGATCCTCTGTAATCTAATCTTCCACTCGACTTTGTCTGATATAATATATTATACAACGTGTAGTTCAGATAAAATTTAGTCGCATAAAAATATGTATACGTATATGTCGAGGAGCGTATTCTTGGTCAAGTTTTTCTTCCCTCTGATAGCGTAGCGATATGATTATTCTGCGTATCGCTGTGGTTTCAACCTTCCGACGAAAATTTGTTACACGGTATAAATAAATCGGTTCTCGTGTAAACGCAGAGGCGAGATTTTTTTGACAGAAGAAAAAGAGAGATTTTTTGACACGACAGATGACCAGCTAGATAGATATGTTTCTAACGCGATTTAATTTTCAAGGTAAATTTAAAACTCACCACCGTCTCTCGGGCTGCCATCGAGGTTCGTCTTGTATTGATAAGACACCTGTTTGTACGCTACTGTCTTGCTCTGCCCTGGTTGAACCTGGAACGAGAGAAACAAAGCCTATCAAAGTATCGTTACAATATTAATAACAATAATCAGTGATTGGTAATCGGATTAATTTCATTACAATGATAACTAGCTCAATGTCAGCTGCGTATCTTTGCAAGTAGCAATAATAAAATCGCGATCAAAAATCTAATCACACCGATTTTATAATCAATCTTTCGTGCAATGCGCTTGTCGTTGTTAATTAAGATGACAGCCTATTAGTATTGCGCACCCTGTAAATACTTTGCACGCATGTAGAGAAATACCGAAACGTTGCCCAAGCCCGATGCCCTCATCGCGTGCAATAAACTACGCAATAACTAGAATTATCGACGAAGATCGGAGGTCGAAGGCGCGGCTGCCGAAGAGTCGGAAAAATTCAACAAACGTAGGGGAAAAATGGGTAAGCAAAATTAGACGCGCAGCCGGCTGCCTCGGAACATTCGATAACCAAAAATAGTCGCGTTTTACGATTGCCAGCGGCTAAGTAACGATCTTTCCTATCTCTTGTACGTATAAACTTTTCTCACACATTTATAAATCCGGCATGATCCACGATTCGATATACGCGTTAACAAACACGTTTGAAAATAGAAGGAGATAAATCGTACAGAGAACTTTTTATCTCCATTTCTTGAGTTCTGTTACGATTTTAGAGGCCTCCTAAACTCGTCAAAATTCTCCGAACCTCAATCAAATCAAAGACATCTCTTGCTGCCATATGTCAGTCTGCAGTAACGAAAAATCGTCATAATATACACTGTTGAAAAAATTCAACCAAATATAAATTGTTACATTTTTGTTAGTAAACATGACGCAAATTTTTCTAATTTCAACATTTAAATTTTCACATCAAGATTCGATTTGTAATTTGTACTTTTTCTTTCATTGAATAATACGTTAAAAAATGGTTAAATCAATCGGACAATTTTAATGGACATACTGGGACATATTCTTGCGGGTAGTTAGAAATTTCCTATTTTATTTTGTATTGTGTATAATTTCTCCAAGTTATAATTTACTTAAGATGTAACACGCATCGTCGAAAAGATCCTACGTACATACCTCGGACACCTAATTTTATGATAGATAAAAAAATTTGAAAAATAATCAGGAAAGGTGATTCGCGATCGATGAACGACGCCGGCGTGTTTCCGGTGCGTTTCCCCGCATTATGCAGCATTTAGTTGTTAAACACGGTTTGTGAAACTTTGACGGCCGGGATGTTGGATCCCTTTTAAGGGCACGCGACGTTTCGAGGTATGTATAAATTTCCCCTGAACAGGCGGTCAACTCCTACGACATAGGTTACAGGCACGGAATCTCCGCTGTAAAACAGCCGCGTTTTTTTCACCGCTTCCATTCCGGCGTGGAATTCAATGGAATTTAATCAGTTAGCGAGCGATCCGCCAACGCAGCTTGACGTATCAACGTAACGCATAACGCAAGGCAAAGAGGTAGCGAGTCCAGTCGAGTCGGCCCTCTGATATGTACCACTTGACTCTGGTCTTATAAGGTGCGCCACAGAACTCAGATCTACCCACACAACGCTCTCCCATTACTTACTACACTGGGAGCAACCGCGAAAGAAACACCGTCGACGGTCGAAAATCACGCGAGAATAACCGCACCACAAATTTGGCTCGCGGTCAAAGGGATTCACGCGTGTTACGGTCTGCTATTCGACGGATAAAATTATTCTACGTATCTATGAAATTTAGATCATTTTTTTTTTTCATCCGGACGGCCACTGGTCAGGAGTTTTTTGAAAACTTGGAAATGTCACGGAATTCTGAAATTCTGGAACAGTGACGCAAAATTTCAGGGATTTTAACGGAAAGTCAAGGAATCGTTTACTGTACGTTGTTGTTTTTTTTAAGCTTTGGATAAATTAGATCCAATGCCAAAATTTTTTTTTTCACCATCGCCGGAAGATTCTCTTCAAACTTTGAATATTCCTAAACATTATCTTACAAATAATTGAGCGCATCGGCTAGATGGGATGGTGTGATCCAAATGACAGTTCGGACTTTCGTCGACAAAAAAGAAAATGCGTATATTTAATCAATTTATCCGAATTGGTCAGGGAAAATTACAAGATCTTTGTCTGGAGAACCTGAAAAAATCAGGGAATTTCTTGATTGAGATTTAGTGGGCATCCTGTCTCATTTTTCATCTTCATACATTTAGCTGTTGTCAATTGCAGTAGCTGTGCAGCTTAAAGCTTTCAGGTGTATTCGAATTTTACATATTTCCGGAAAACAATCATTGATGGTGTTCGGATTCGACTCGTAAGCTTGCGATTTTCCGTACAAACCACAGATTATCTGCAAGATTGTAAATTTGGAATTTATTTGAACCTACCAATTACCCAAAAAAGGTTTACGAGGGGCGGAGACCGACTGCCTCTTGAATTTACATGCAAGTGGGCATAAGGACGCTTTATTCATTTGGCCCAAGGTTGCAGGACCGCCAACGCTTCTGGAGCTTTATAACCCGAGTAATGGCTTTTTTACGAGCACTGATTGCACCAAGGTTGTTTCGAAAATACTTCTTTCACTCCGTAACATACGCGTGCGTGAATTTATCACCATGGGATTGTTTCCAAGATTGTTCACCCCTTTAACCGAAGCTTCTCTGTAAGCTTTTACTCTATGTTTTACGATTCGCTTAAACGAGTACTCGATAGTCCTATTTTATTACTTCCATATTTTTCTTGCTATGGATATAAATGTTTCTGTTTTTTATTGTCGCGTGTTTACAGATTCACATTTTCTCGCCACAGCGAGACTGCGGTATATTATTAAAACTCTGCAACGCTGTATTATTCTCTCAAAGCCTGCAGGCGAATAAGGTCATCAAGTTGTGAAAAAGAGACTTGTGATACGTGTTTGAAACGTTTTGTATCATCGTCATCCCATTTTTATGCGCGACGCGAATCTTTCGCGATCCGTTGTTTCGTCACATTTTTCACACATTGCACGGTCGATTTATTGATATTCAATCAGAACTTCCCTATGTGCATAACTCTGAAAGAGAACCGTTTGGCAATGGTCGTATTTTTTTTGGGAACAATTGTTTATTCAATCGGAGTCGTCGTCGGAATTCTTTAGTAATAAAAACGCGTTCACTCACGTTCTGCAGTTCGGCATCGAGAATTTCGAGACCAGGAATTCCGCTGACTGCGCCACTGTTTCCAGTCGTCACGTACTTTTCTGTTGTTGTTGTTGTCGACCTCGTTGGCGAGATGGTACTGTAACGATACGAATGAAATTCGTGCGTCAAGAATCGAGCGAATCGAGGAATAAAAATAATCATTCTCATCGCCTCTCTTACTTTGGTGTCAACTTGTACAATTTAATGCTCATTTAACTAAAAAAGTAGAGTAAACCTCAGAAACTGATTTTGCGTTGCAACAACCAAAAAAGGATCGACGATGGCGCAAAATGGTTAGGCGTACCTCGTTTTTCGTAATCCCAACAGTATTCAAACAGTTTTTTTTCAACGATACCTGTTTTACTCAATTTTTCTAGTTACCGTAGCAAATGAAATTTTTCTCAGTGTAGTATTCCATCGATTCCATACGTGCGAAACGCGTTTACACAGTGAGTTTCCGGTTCGTTATCGCCGATTGAAATTCTTTCCCCAGTACTCACCGACCCTCGGATACGATCCTCGTAGTGTTCGCAGGTGCTCTGTATTCAACCTGCGGGGAAAGGGCTCGCCCTCCGCGAACGGGAGTCGCGCTTCGCGAAACGCTGGTTTGCAGGTCCTCCAGCAGCGCGTCTGAAACAATAATGTGCGAAAAATGTGATCGAAGAGTCAAAGCTCACTGTCTGATGCTGACAGTGATCGGCGAGCATCGCGATTCTCCGTCGATCGAGCTTTATCGCCGTTTTTCATTTCCAGCTCACCCAAATTGTTCTCCAGGTTGCTCGCCGTTGTTGACGAGTGGTTGTGGTGAATCTGACCATGTCCTCCACCGTGGCTAACGATTTTTCGACTAACGTGCGAACTCTCTCTGACCGTCGACGCCATCGCGCAGTTCCTCTTCGCAGGATCTGGTCGATTAAGGATTCTGCAAGTTGCAAAAAAGTAGGGATTTTTAATCGTCCTAAGATCGTTAAGGCGTATTTTTTAGACAGTTGATTAGCTATGTCCGTAAATCGACTAAGAAACTATTTTACCGAAACTAAATCTAATTCTTCGTTCATTATTTTCTTTTTTTTTGCTTACGTGTATTCGGAATTCGCGTGTCTCTGAGAACCCGTTAAAAGAGCCCAGCTTTCATGACTTCTATGCGGCGAAATCGCTTCGCACCTTTGGTTTACATTTACGTACGTAATACATCACGGGAGGTGCAGTTTCATGTTTCTTAAATTTACAATTTCGATGTATGGGTTAACGCTGGAGCTGGCATTTGAAAGAATTTGCCGCAACCGTTTCCATCGTTCTTTCGTAAACGTCGATTACGCTGCAAGTGTCGGGACAGTGCGTAATTGGCGCGATATTAATTTGTTCGACTGACGTGAACTTTTTCTCTTTGCAATGCGGACGCCGCGGTTTTTTAGCGAACATTCCGCGTCATCGCCGCGATGATCCGTCGTACATATAAAGCAACAATCGTGTGGCACGCTGTCGTTTAGCTAGAAATAATAATTGTCCTTCGTGCAGATGTAACCGTCTGCAATTACGTAATAATAACCTCAGAGAGTCATCTGCCTTATTGCGGTGCGGTCATATTTATAAGTAACAATACCGATGGAACAGCGCGTATCTATCCTTAAAAATAACCGCAGTGTAATCGATTTGGTGTTCATTGTCGGAACGCTGTACCCGATATTCATTCGTTTCGATATGGGTCAATCATTTATTAATAGAAGGTGCTCGTGAATATCTTTGCCATGATCTGTTAATTAATTTTCAGAAACAAAATCTATGTTATTTTTCCACTAATTATCGGATTCGATGATTGGATTAATTACCCCGAAAACTTTACGTTTACGAAATTCCGTATGAGAAGGTTTTGTACACCGAACAAATTATACCTTTAAACTTACAAAGAAGGTATCCCATTTCTTTTTTAATATGTTACAGTAGACTAAAAACTAAGCGACAGGTATTTATTTATTTTTTTCATCCGCCATTCAACACTTCAAGTGGGTGAAACGTTAAAGCATGTCAAGGGGCAATTTGACAGTTTCACCCACAAGATTATAATATGTTTTAATCAATCCAACTGGCAAAGTTTCCACATAACGAGAAATGAAAAGTGTTTTTCAATTTTCTCAATTCAAAAAAAAAAAAAAAAATTTGAATAAATTACTCTACGGAATGCATTAATTTAGCGTAGTGCGTACTAACGATACGTAGAATATCTTCTGATCTTACAAGTTTAGCGATAAGTCGTAAATACGACGATTAGAATTTCCTCTGGACAAATAATACTTGTAACCCAATACCGGTACCTTTGGCCAACAATGAGAAAGCCTGCATTGTGAGGATTTACTCGCGAGTAAAAACTTGAATGAACGTTTCGTGCAGTTCGTCGTCACTCAGCCAGGATATCGCTTCAATCTTACATCGAGTAACAAAATCCAGAAACGTGTTACTGCAAGTGATAAATCGGACACCGCGCGAGGCACGACGAGTATAATCATCGCTGTTTGTACCACTGTCTAAGTATATTGTGCACACCAACTCGACTAGTGTATTCTACCTCGAAGTTACACTAATTAGGAGATAAACATTACACATGATAGCAATTTGAACGAGAGTTCGTTAAACGTTTCCAGGATGTAATTAACAGGCAGTACAATTTGTGTCCAGCTAGATATCACTAAAAGTGGAATAATATTTTTTGGCATAGCACGCGGTTTGGGTCGAGAACTGGTCGGATATCAATTAGACGCGTTGAAATCTCCGCATATCGTCGCGGAACTTGCAACTGCACGTGAAACGTCTCGACTTCTGTGATTTTTACATTTTGCCTCGTTCGTTTTTTCTTTTTTCGCTTCTACCAGCTACGAAGAAATCAAACTTGCGTTTCAAATATTCTGAGAGAGAAGAAAATCGGCCCTCGTTCGTAACAAGAGCAAATATTTGTGCTGATTTTCACGGTATTTCAAGCCTTGGAGTTATTACCGATAATTATAGGGAGTATCAAGCAACAGCTGACCGTTTCATGTAAGAGGTAACGAGTTTGAAATATGCATATTATACGGTTGGAGAAACGAGTCTCTGCAGAACAGTGTAGCCATTACGAAATAAACCGCGGGTTCGCTTTTGGATTTTAGCTCTTGGCTGTCGGCTTAGTTTTGTCATGCCTGGGTTACTTTTAAACTCGGTAGACTGACTCACGGATTATTTTGCGCCGTGAACAACTCTGGCTGCAAAGGTTGTAAAAGAAGGACGAATTAAACTAACAATAAGCGCAGATTCACCCTTCGTTCACGCGCAAGAATAATAAACAAAAAGAAGAAGATGAGAACGATATCGTCAAATTGGCAAAATCTGATAACAAATGGTCATGTCTCTGATATCTATGCGTACAAACGATTCGTTCGACGTTAAACTGTCTTTGGGAGAAAGTCACCAAATTTGTAATATCAAGTCTACAACTGGTCGATTATAATAAATACAATGTATAAAATATTCATATAAACATTGAGAAACCGGTTGAAGAAAAGACAAGCAGACGTTACAAGAAGATCGAAGATGAATATTTTTTTTTCTTCTCCCCCTCTCTTACGAAGACACACAACCTACGTGTAATTTTATTGCTCGTTCGAGTCACTACAAGGACTGCTTTAGTCATTGAAACGTTCGCCTTGGCCTTCGGAATTGTGGTCTCGGTTCCTTTGCATTGGAAATTATGAAGAATGAATCCCGGTGACCCAATTTAAACAACCTTCGCGAATACGTTCGAAATTCAAACTCTTAGTCTAAGTAACCGGAAGGTGCGACCTACGTACGTTAAAACACGTATTTAACGACGACGTTCGCTGTATTAAATTCGCATTGCCCAACACTTCCCGCATTATATAACACGTCATAAACATTCTCAGTTTCCATATACCTACGCTGACAACGGCATTTTTTTTTCTTTGTTTGTTTTAGATGTAATATTTACACCTACAGAATCACTTAAAGGGGAAAAAAAAATAAAATTCGAGAGAACGACAGACGAATAATTTTTGCTCTATGACGAAATGAATTTCTGTCAAATTAATCACCTGAACTGCAGATATCAGGCAGTTATAATTAGCGATTGAGAAATATTCGTCTCGTAGTGAGATATTTTTTATTAATGTATATTATAGGTGTTACGTATAACGTAACAGGCTTACGTACAGCTTTTCATTGCCATATACGTATTTGAGTCAATCGGTTATCGTACAGAGTTGATTACACGTTTGTGTATATACGAGCATGCGAAACACTCGTTACCGACAATCGTCGCCCTACGTGATTCCTCATTTAGTTTCAGATAATTACTTCGTGGTAATCGCCACATCGAGGTCTGACACGTCTTCCGACAAGCGTAAAATAACTAACATCTACGTTATAAATTCCCCGTTGGTGTACGAAGAATCGTCCAGGGGAAAATTGAATAGTTGTGTAAAATTGTGCGTCAACTTTGCGTAACTGATTTTGCGAATTTATAATTTTTTTTCAAGAGAGATTATCACACGCGTATCGTTCTGCTTGACATACGGTAGAAATGATGTTTAGCGTACATAAATAAGTTTGAGTTTGAATCCGCAATATCGCGGTTTCGTGGTTCGTAGTTCCCTCGGCTTGCTTTAGGGTCGGGGCAGTTGATTCTAAAATTAGCGAACGCGTCAGACTGAAATCTTAATATTTACGTGAACCGAATTCAGCACATATCGTCTACACAGACGTACGCGTAGTGAGCATTTTAAACGCGTATTTTCTCTGCTCTTCGTTTTATCATCCGTCGTAAGAATGTCGGCCGGAACGGTTGACCTTCAAACTCGTTTGAAAGTGGTCAAATAGATTTTGCAACTGTGCCTGTAACGCGAATACCGAAGCCATACCGCTCCGGAATACTCAAAAACTCTTCACCCATGATGCATCGTTATATACGTACGCCTTGCGAAATGCAAGTTAGGATTTTCCCTTCACGCGCTGGCGGAATGAATTGTAACACGAGTCTGCAAAAAGAATTATTTTTGACCGTGCGGTTTGTTGGTTGCAGATCTGTGTTATCCGTGAAACGTTTCACAATGGCATTATTTCTAGGTATAATAATTCAGAGTGCAAATCTTCCGATTAAACTTGAATTATTTTGGAACCGATAAATTTGAAACGAGCTATCGTCGACCTCTGACTCTTTCACTGCTGCAAAAAATCGGAAGCTTTTTCTACTTGGCAATTATCGTTGGTCAAATATTACACGCGTTGATCGCCTAATGCGGATTTTGTTTCAGTGTTTTGAGTAACAATACGAATACGCATAGTAAAAAGCTCGCCCATGCAAAGGCGAATTTAATAACCAGTCGTGGCGAGACCCTGACTGGTGTAGTATAAATTTATCGTGGGCGGTGAAGAAGGCTTCTCGCTGTCGTAGGTGGAGCAGCCTGGATTCAAGTTTTTATTTTTACGTATTTACCCGACGTCGTACGATGAAAATATTGCATGATTTTCAGTGGTCGTAGATCAGGATTCAAGAAAGAAAAACGCTCGTCAAATCAGCCCCATTGATCTTATCAAAAATAGGTTTGAAAAAAGGAAAACAAAAGATCACCGGATCATCTCCGACGAAGAAATCGATCGACGAAAAATCAACTCCGTATTATTACAAACAAAAAGGAACAAAAAACTTCAATATCTAGTCGTAACTTTTCTCCGCGAATCCAATGTGAGTATAATATTTATTTCGACTATTTTTTTTCTCTTGGTTTTTCAACTGAACTTACAACGCACTTCGCACGTAATCAATCGGCGATATGCGAATTGAAAACAAATGTGTATTATAATAACCGTTATTGGATTGCTGATCATATCGCCGCGGAAAGTCTAATTGAATAGAATTACACGGAGCTTCGTGACAACGTCGTGTAATCGAAACTGTCGTACGTGCGCGGCATTTTATTTTATACAATTAGATAAAATTAAGAACAATACGTCGATGCTGGATACCAATGTATAATGATGATAATAATAATAATAATAATAATAATAATAATCACATCAATAAAATTGAGTGATTTCGTTGCCGGCATATATCCGATGATGATTCTCTCTCTCTCTCTCTCTCTTCGTCTCGGTGCGCCCTCAAGTCGGTTAAATATAGCTCACCTATATCCTAACTGGGCTTTATTTGCTGTGTTTAAAGGTCCGTACAGACCGAATAAAAACCGGATACATTCACTTTCGGGTCTCAGCGTGCGCCTCCGAGTTGTTAGCCTCGGAGATTATTTTCAGCTCATTTTATGATCTTGAAAGAATCGTGCGGCTCGTTCCCAAAACTCGAGATATCTCCGGCCCGCCGGCAGGCAGACAGCGAGATCATTGGAAGCCTTATGTTATTTATTTATCCCGCTTCTATGTATTCGTTAAAATTTTTCCCACGACGAGTTTTCCCTCGTCTCACCGGATAGGAACCATTTCCATCCAGTTTTCCCCCTTATCTCGGGCCAATTGTCAAGACGTGAAATCTTCTAGCGCGGCGTTATCTTTATCGGCGACAAACCGATCGAGATATCTCCTCGCACACCAGCGATGCTGGGTCTTAATAGTAAAATTATACGGCCTCGTTCTACTCGCCGTGTCTTGGTTCGTAATGATTGAACTGAAATTTAGTGAAAAACTATGCGTGTCTTCTTTTAACTTTAACACCGGGGGGATTTAAAAGTGCAGTAAATTAATGAAAGAGCCGACCGACATGAACCTCGTTGAAATTCCTTCTTTCAAATAAGCTCTTCCTTGAACCTGCACACATTTTTTTGGTTCAACTTTACGATCCCCGTGCATGAGCTGGCGCGTTACAGACTGTACGAACACCGAGATGGAGCCCAAGAGCAATCTCAGGTTTCCTCGACTCGAATGTGCCTCCACATGTGGTAATCCGGCACCGCGTATTAGCATCTTTCGCAGCTTCGTTGCGATTCGTAATTTACGAACACACGGTACACGCGCCTGGGTCTGAAGTTGCGGCTGTTATTAACCTCGGGAAGGAAGTAACTCGCGATTCATATCCTATCACGAATCCATATTAATACTCTAAAACCGCGAAAGAACCGCGTCGTTTTTTAAACACATTACTGAAGAAAAGTCGGTTGTAAAACCGCGACGCGATGCTTGAAAACAGACGCTCACTCACCTCTGTCAAACGTGTGACAAGCGCGTAAGTAAATAATCCGTAGCTTGCACGTTCGCACTTTTGTTATTAATATATCGACACTGACAAGAAACAGAATGAAAATCACCAGGTGTGTAGAGAGACGCGGCGATTTTATACCGGCCAAGTGTTCGTTGCGTGGATACTTTTCTGATTTTACTTAAAATGAAAGAGAGACGCGCGCGCGGCGACAACGAAATTTAAGCTCGAATTCCGCGTCACACGAACCGCAGTCCGCCAACGACTGGATCTTTCTACTTGGCGTTTGGCAGGCTGCTCTCGCCCTCCAAGAGACTAGTAGTGACTGCTTTAAGCCGATGTCAGACGTACCGTATGCAGGTTACATGCGTTATGCGCCCACACGCAGCATCGTCGACTTCGCATTATTCGCAATCCTTGCGGTTTTTCTCAACATAATATCTATTGGTCAGCACATCGGTTGACGCAACGTTTATATTCACGCCGATGAAGATATAACAATTCTCGATACTCGCAATAACAAGTTTCTATCTTGTACGTACGCTGTTTTCACTGTTTTCACTGTTTTCTCAATTTTAATTGGAAAGTACAAAAATGCGTAATTGTGAATTATATATAAATAACGAGGCACAACCGATTCCATCCATTAGAGAATTACGTCCAAGACGTAATGTCGTGTTATTACATCATCGATACCTTGAAAACTTATTCGTACAAACACGTTTTCAAGATGTTCTTAGTGACAAGAATGACAAATCAAAAAACGTTATGTTATGACATATGTATCCGTGAATTTGCACCTACTGACGAATTAATTTTCTATCTTAATCTTCGAAACATTTTATTTTCGAATTTGTAACCCAACAACAACTCGGATACCGTCAGAACGGTAACATCTATTTTCAGCATCTAGTTTCACCGCGTGATTATGAAAACGCCGTGCTAACGGACTTGAGCAAATTCTCCGCGAGCACGCGTTTTTTTGCAAACATATTTCGTAGAAGTTATATTTTTCTTTCAGCTACAGCCCAAGCTGAGTAAATTAAGCATATCCGCTGTTAGCTCGGCAAAGTACTTACACCTATATATACAGACATTCTTGTAAATAGTTGTCTGTACGGCTGTACAGGTATGCGAACAGCTTCGTATCGAGTTTGTGCAAAACTTGTCAAATTGTTTGGCGAGGTGCACTGCGCTTAGTTAATTGTCAGAAGGTTGCATATTCGAAATTCCAGTATGTGCCATAGGTGCGTGAGAGCTTATCTTTTTCGACCCGTGATAAAGCTGTGGACGTAAAAATGTACAGCTAATCTTGACAAATCAATCTTGAACGCTGCACGGGGCGGATATCAGTTGAAATTGTTAACCGATCACGATCGCGTCATTCGATCAATATACGATACAAAGTATTCTACGTTCGCATTCTATTATGGGGTGCATGTTCGGCATGTGTGATAAAATATGCTAATCTACGTAATGTACGCGTATTGTACGGATATATGATAATGCGACGTACCGCCATGCATAACAATATAATGGAACGAAATTTGAATATTCAAATTTCGCGCCATGCGCGTTGAAATCCCGCGTGAGAAAGGGTTTTTCTAATATCGTAGCAAACGTTTTCATTCATCGCAACTATCGTTGTACAACAATTGCACGTTTTTTTTGCAACATGCGGCAAACCTTGACCGTTCATACCATTCGCCAAGCGTGCAGGGTAAAATGTAAAATGATTCACGGTGAACGCATAAAATTTCCCCTCCCTGCTACATTTCGATGAAAATTAATTAAATGTGCACATGACACAAATCTCTCTGTTTTAATTGCCATAAACGGTTCGATACGACGCGACGCGATGACACCGTCGCTATATTACAACCTTGCCTTCTTCAGACCGCAATCTCGTCGTATTCTACGCAACGATCGTTAAAAAGAAATAAATACTACTACTAGGTACGTGCAGTAGTAACGTTTCTATCATTTCACACATGCGTGTTATGTGCCTCCCCCCCTCCAATCAATGAATATCTCGCTCATGCAAGGCGGAACGCTTCGGCTTACCAGCCAGAGGTTAAATCTGCACCGCACGATCATCTCGTATACGTATAATTCACGGTTTCTTTTGTATTATACACATTTGCATGCGCGTACGTATGATACGACGCCTCTAGGTTCGTCCCGACGTCGGGCTGCGGGCAGCTTCTACGAGCTCACCGAGTTTCTCTATTTTCGGAATGTCAACCGACCGCTTCGCCGATGACGTAACCCCGTCGGCGCTAACCTCATCCGCAGCCTGTTCCTGACGTCATCCACCTGTACTGAACGCCAAAACTTGGTCTTCCAAAGGGTACGCTGCCGGTGTAGGTGTAGAAAATTCGAACCTTCCCGAGAATTGATTTCAGCATTTTAATCTCGACGAGATTTTCGGCTGGAGTCTTTGAATCGTATCTCAACGACACTTTTAGATGAACGAATTTTCAAATTTCAAATCGACGCAGAGAAAATTCGAATCGTGATGCACAGGATTTTTACCGAAAATATTTCATTCGCTTCTTTATTTTTTTAACCCATTTTCCACTGCACGGTGATTCAACGTCTGTAATCATCGCCGCGTTGTTTTTGAAGTTGTTTCAGTTTTCGGACATTTTTTATAGAATAGACAGGGTGGCCACACACCGGGATAATCCGGAAAACCTGGAAATCTCAGGGAATTTAAAAGGGGTCACGGAAAACGTGGTATTGTCGGGAGATTGTTAATTTGGTCGTGGAAAAAACTGAAGATATCAGTTCTCCTATCGTGGGAATTAGAAATCATTTTTCAGATGACAAATTTACTTTTTTCTGCCGAGAAAACAAAACTTATATTTATCCTAGGTTCGAATTGAATTTTAACCGAATGTAGAGTTAATAAGCGTTAAGAACGATTTAGGTTTTAGTAACTTACCAGAACTGGGAAAATTTCAGAGAGAACTAGGTTTTAGGTCCTGGAAAAGGTATGGATTTTTTTTCCCAAAAATTTCTGATCACCCAGATAGATTTATGTTTGTATAGCATTGAAGAAACGGCGATTCTTCCATCATATTCCAACTTCGGCGACCTTGGCGTTTAATCGTTTAAGCGCGAGATGAGTACTCTTCACGGCCGTCGCATCCATCAGTCATCATAAACTTCAAACTTCATTGCGCTCAATAAAGTTACATATCCAACGGAATTATGCAGTATTCTATGATAAATCGTGATGACTCTTCGCCAAAATAATTATAACGTTGCGGGAAATCGGCAGCTGGGATAAAACAAATGATTATGAATATATCCTGAATTCATGATCTTACAGTTTCGCGTACATTCTTCAATAATAACGGCTTAATTAACGATCTGGTCCAAATTCTCAACTATTGTAGCAAAGTCGCAATAAATACAAAAATATACTCTCTTTCTATCGAATTTATCAAGCTTCCCGTCAGTTTACTTGCGTAATGCGTTCAAAAAGTAGTTTATCCAATTATCGAGGAATAGCACACCCCTTTACACTGCTTCGTAGCGTCATCTGGCAAATTATTTACGTATCAATATTTAAAAGTTGTGTACAACAAGATTCTATGATAATAAAGCGCCCATTTCATTCCTCAACTATGAAAAAAAAACGCGTGAAAATGGCGATTCTTTTTTTGTTCTACATTGGCATTGGTTTTTTGCGCTGACTTGAAACTATATCGATCTTATCAATCAAGTCACGTGATCATGGTACTTGATCTCAATCATTCCTACCGATGGTTAAATATACGTACGTTCAATTGAAATCTCGTATCATTTTCTGATATAATTTCGCGCATGTTTTATTCTTGCGTTACACACGGGCTTTTCATTTGGCGACGAATTACTTAAATTTTTCATTTTATTCAAACAAATATAATGTAAATACATAATGAATAATACAAATTAAATCACAGTGTGAATTACAATGCAATTTTACCTGTAATGTAATAGAATTTTACTAATTAATTAGTTGCCAGTTGTGAATTTAATTTATTTTCACCTAAGTTGCAAGGAATGACTGATAATCTAATAATTCATCTAAAAGAACAAAAGGAAAAATACTATCAATACTAATGTCAAATTACAACCAATACCGCTAAGGACGAACTTTACAAATAAATATTGGCAGTGGACTTCTTCGTAGATCATAATTCTCTTTCCGATGAAATCTATGTGTTTATTAAAAACTTGCAATGTGTATTTTCTCGAGGGAATTTTTTGCAGACAGATTTTAACGTAGAGTTAATGACACAAGTTTTATTTAGAAATAATTTGATCTAATAATTTTTGTTTATGCGGTCAATTTGCGACTGTTGAAATAGCAATATATATATATAGGCATATAATGTGCATAGTATAATATTACGAGTAACATATTATGCTATTTCGGTCTACATTAAATTTACATATACAAGGGTTGCGTATTACAGATATGACGATACGATGACTGCATTAATCAGTGGTTACAATTGTTTATTTGTAGATACAATTGATCAATTATGTATTGATTGGAAGCAAGCAGAACGCCTTGATTGTGCTCCATGTGATGCAATTTTCACCACTCAATTCTTCTCCTAATCTCCATTCCCTCACCACCGTTGATTATTTTTCGGGTCATCAGATCTGTTCAATAGAAAAATTTTACCAACACATTTTCATTAACAATTGAAATTTTCTGAAGTGTACTTTTGACATAACAAGTCCTGTCTCAAGTCACATGATATGAAAGATTGAACCATTTTAATAGATAGAATGCAATTTTAGTAGCACCAAATAATAGTTGGGCAATCTTGATACGTTGAAAATAAACTTTCAATCATTTTCTGTGTGAAATAAGATTGTTCGACTTACGTTATCGACGTCGTCCTCATCATCGTCACTAATCTCATCACCAAACTCAATATCTTCGTCGAACCCATCCTCGACAAACGTAACAGTATCGTTGATGCGAACTGTAAAAATAAAACACGTTTATTAGGCACTAAATCAAACTCAATCATTTCTCCGTTCAAGATAAAATGAAATTTAAACAGATTTTGAGAACACCGAACGGAAACTTATGATAATTAGATAATTAAAGATGTGGCTAAATGCAATTCGTACTTCATAAATTGAATCAAAATTAAAAGTCTTCGCAAGTTCCGCAATATTTTACATCTCCTACCACCCTTTACTTTAATCTCGATGAAAATAATCTATTTACAAATAACGACCACTCCAAATCCTACCTGTTTCTGGAAATTCTCCATAAGTTTTGAGATTACGAGCTTCGTCGGATGTATATTTGAGAATAACGTCAGCTTTGGCATCTTGGTAATCACGAAGGCCGATCAAAATAATGTCACCTTGATTGATCCAAACTTTTTTACGAAGTTTCCCTCTGATGTGACAAAGTCTTTTAACCCCGTCAAAGCACATGGCCTCAAGCCTTCCGTTACCAAGCATCTTGGTTACTTGCGCGTATTCTGTACAAAAAAAATACGTCAGTATTTTTTATTCCATTATTTTTCGTTCAATACTATTTTGCTCATGAAAAAAAATATTGTGCAAAGTTCATAACATTTCTTTGAGTCACCGATCAATTTGTCTTGTCAAATGTCGAAACATAAGTTGAAGAATAATAATATATCGGATAGATTAGCTTGCTTGCAAAAGTAAATAGGCCTGTGTCATAAGGCATATCATGAACGTGCGTGTTTGTACTTGCCTTGGCCATCTTCCTTGAATACCAGCTCTCTCTTTTCAGTTTCATTCTCGTTCTTACCTCTTCTCCTGTTTTTACCTCCCTTTCCTAATAACACAAACACGGAATATATCACTCATCACGAGCGTCATGGTCGATGACGACATTAGAGGAGAAAAAATTATACATTTTTTTTTTTATCAAGGTGCATCGACTATTTTTAACGCCAGAATGACACTGGCAGGTTATATACCAAACTTAACCACATTGTTCGATAAATCGTGCCAGTCATTCGATTTTGATGGAAGATTAATTTATGGGTTCTTCGACTTCAAATGATTTTTAAAAACTTGCTAATACTCTGACTTACCTTTATTCTTCGGCATATTTTAGTTATTAACTCCAATTAGATGATGAATAAACAATTATGTTCAACTTTAATGAAAATGAAAAGAGCACTGCAGCACCATGCCAAACCCGCAGAAGAAAGAGGACTACTCTATGCTCAAATCAGCTATGAATATCGTCCAAAATAGCAACCTTTTATTGCCGAATAAACTTTTCGAATGCCAATCATACGATAATTTGCTAAATATGAATTTAATTGTTTTCCCCGCTTCGTATGTCTTCAAAACATAATCGAAAATTTGTTTATCATTTTGTCATTTGACTTGGTTCATGCAGGAGAGGGAAATTCGAAATTCATTCAAGTTTTTATTCTTTCGTCAGTATTTTTTTTTATTGGTATAAAATTAAAAGATATGTGAAAATATTGACTACCGCAATTACTCTCATTATTATCGTATGATTTATTCCATATTTATTTACTTTCTTCGCTTTTAGTCACGGAAATAGGCTACGGTAAAATCATACGAGTTGGGTCTCTCTGTCACATTCATGCCATTTTGTCCAATGGTATTTCTTTCGGGATGCGTGGCGTCTCCTTGCGGTTATGTTGATACCTATGTGAAGTTGGCGTCCGACCTTCGAATTTCTTAAAAATTTTAATGCAAAAATATTGCTTTCTAATTGCTCATAATTACAGTCAAACTTGTATTACTTGCTCCAACATGATTTTCGAATAAATATATAAAAAAAAAAAAATGCATTTCCGAGAACGGAATTGAATTCAGGTGTGGAACGTGATTTTTATAAAGAAATTATATAGGTATGATCGTGGACCGTCTTGTAACGTTCACTTACAAAAATATAATACTGATGTTTTTGTATTACTATCATGCAACGCATTGGTTGTATTGTGAGGCCTAATGGCGTACAACGCAACATGTTTAATATGACACGATTTATTGATGAATACTTTTTTACAGAAAAGTCTTAGAATTTAAATCGACTTGCTTATAATATAAAACTTTTGCAAAGAAATTTTGTGTTGTGATGATAATGAACAGAGTATAAATGAGATAAATTAGTAAGGCATTGAAATTCAAATAAACTTAAGAAATTTAATTACATTTTCACAGTTTGATCGATTAGCCAAACAGTATAATTGTAAATCAAAATGTGGACGCTTACTCTTGTCATTATTATGAAAAATAAATTCATGCAATAAATAATTCTTGCGATAGTATAAAAAATAAATTCATGCGATAAATAATAAAAAATAAAAATAACGCAGTAAGTATTTAACATATTTTCTCTGCTTTCATTTTTTTTTATTTAGCCTCTTGCCAATTTCTTTCTTTTAATTGATTCAATTTGCCAAACCTAGAGTGACAGTCTTCGAGTTGCATGTAAATGATGTCCCAGAAACATTGCAAGTCGTCATTGGTTACCAATTTTTCTTGCGAACCAGTTTCACATTCGGTTACGAGTTTTCGAAATAGTTTTACCTCTTTGTTGATCAACAGATTTGATCGACCAATTACGTGATTTATCATACATTGAGCATCTTCTGGGGTATCAGGTGCAGATGTTATCATCATCCAATCCCAACAGAGAGCTTTCAGTCTCATAACTTCTCCGTCTGTGACTTTTCTAAAATATGGTGGTGTTCGCTCTTCATCTTTTTCAAACGCTGCTGCAGTTAGTAATTCATCACGTTCAGATTGCATTAGCACAGTATCAGTCTTAGTGTTGGGTTGCTGCAGCAGTTTTTGTCTTAAAGCTTTTTTCTTTCGAGCATAGAGAATACAAGGAGAGCAGAATTTAGGAGTAACCGTCGTGTAAAGATCATTTTTCGGCTGTTTCAATGCTGCCTGATCAAGCAAATGCAGGGACGGTAAACAGGCCGGCGGTCTAAACGCATAATTTTCTGGTGCAAATGAACTGCCTGGAATATTTATTATTCCAATACTTTTCGAAGCTTTGTGTACGATCCCTTGATCCAAAACTTTTGTGATTATTTTTTTATTCCTTAAAATAATAGTAGCATCAGGTGAATGTGCCTTCATACAAGCTTCCGATGCCAGCCTTTTTGCAGTGGCTCTAGTGATTCTGGGTGACATCGTTGATTTGATAGGTTTAAATGCTGATAGACTTTGGTGTAGGAACCTAGAGGAATTTAGTTTATCGTGACAAACTCCAACACACAATACTGGTGGTTTCATTGCTTTTTGAATTTTTTTTTGCAAATCTCTTTTTACCCTCCATCTCAACAATTTCATTCGTCTATCTTCTTGGACGATTTGATCTTTAGGTCCATCTGTGAAAATTTTTTATTCTATTGATGGTAAAATCTTGCCAATGTGTTAGCAGGATTTCAAGATAAAATTATTTTTTGATAAGAAAATTTCAATACAAAATCCTAAGCACATCAAACTAAGTGATATTCTGAAAAATGAAAACACAGTGCAAACCCCTAGGTCTAAATTTTCTACCTCTGCCCATGATTATGCCGAGTTGTACTCAGAATTATACCATGGACATTAGGGGTGACGGTGGGCTAAATTGAGTACTTGTATCAAATGTAATGCTTTTATTTCTGTATAATATTTCTGTCAGCTGACTGTTCGTAAAAAAGTACCCGCTATGCTTGTAGTATCATGCTATTTGTTTCCTTTACATGGTTGAACTAAGAGGGTAGCTGCGAGAGATCAATAGTTATCAATTCAAGCGAGACAATGGTAATAAAACGGTAATAAACAGTGATAACGGTTGATAGTTTAGGAACAATGACGAGTTAGCTAACGAAAGAGAAAATGTTACCGAATAGAAAAATGTACTAGACTATTACCTTGTACGTTTTCCATGCGCCCGATGCTGGATGTAACCGGAGAACCTGCTCCGATGATTTTTCTATTAACATTATATGCGTCCAAACGCCTTAGTTTTCTTGCATTTTCTTTTTCAAAAGATTTTATAATTCTCGACTCTTCTAAATTGCCGAATCCAGCCGCTTTTTTCTTATAGTGTGTTCTAAGACCTGCCATATTCTCTGTTGCTCATGATCAGAAATAATGACTAACTACCGAGATCGTTGACTGCCTCTGACAGGGCCTGGTAAGAAGAAGGAAGAGATCTGTCCTGTGGTAAACACGACATCGAACATAACAAGGATTAAATACCGCCTCGCTCACATTCTAAGCACAAAACATATACCACATTCTGCAAATAATAACACGTTTCCAACAGATCGATGGTAAGAGCTAATGTTGACAATTTTTCTCAAAGATGAACAATGAATCATTAGTAAATCATCTGTACTTTTTGGGTTGACATGCTTTTCACTTAATTATTAATAATAAAAATCGATCACGTGCACTTGTAATAATCTTCTTTTTTTATGTCGATCTTATGAAACGTTATAACTAGAATAAATTTGACAGTTAACAACAATAAAAACAGAAGACTTTAATGGGACGTTATGTATAATTACGTCTGTTAAACGTTATAAATCAATGGATAATTAATGCTTAATCATTTATAATAATAAAGTTAAATAACTTATATATATATATCTGTATATTCTTTAATTCATTCATCAAGTCCTAATACATTGCATAAATGACCTTCTTGTGATTTAATAATATCTCTAGAACGGTGATAGATACGGGAAAACTAATGAAATTTGGTAGTTTTCCTAAAGGCGAAATTAAATCGGGCAGGTAATTAGTCCATTATAAAGACTTCCCTGGATTTTTTTTTTAAATTATAATCTAATTCTAATTTTCGAATCTTTAATATAATTTGAATGTGAGCGAGGTGGTATTTAATCCTTTGTTATTGTTAGATGTCGCGTTGATCGAGTGACAAATTGTAAATGCCAGCGGCCAGTTGCCAGCGACGCGAGTGATGCTGTCAAATGTGAATTAGAAATTTACTGTGGCAAAATTGTTGTTTTAAAGTTTGGTAATAATACGTCAACCGGTTAAAAATACTTTGTTTACGGGGTTGATAGGTGGATGGATTATCTTGCGAAGTTTTACGCGGTAAATCAATGTGAATTAATAACGCGATTAAATAGTTTTGCAGAGAGCTACGACCTAACCTCCAAAATCGAGGTAACTGCGGTTTGCAAGTGAAATACGCAACAGAGATAATCGGATTGTTCAAGAAGAACGGGCAGCAATGACGACGCTCATACATGACGATGATATTTATTCTGGATACAATGACTATCCCTCGTTATTCAGCACTAAGGATTTGGACCAGGATGAATTATATCAAGACGCGATTAAAGCCAGCTACGCAAAACGCCCCATCGTAAGATTTCAAACACGTCTTTAACCTAAGCAATACTCTAATGTAATAATGGCATCTGATACATTGTGAAGGGTGAATTAGATCTCGCGTGATGTCGTATTACGTTTCAGATCACACCTAAAAAACCTGGCACTGCTATGCGTCTTGGAACTTCGAGCGGAGTGAGTCATACTTCACTGCATTATCATCAATACACAATCCTCTGATATAGCCCATATGAAACATATCTGACAAATATTTGTTATACTGCTCATTAAGAGCACAGTTTGGTCAACTACTAAGTTCAATGCTAAAAGTCTGCAATTATTGCTGGTGTAGTTTCACAGAAACGGAACTGGAATGATCGGCAGGCCAGGCACAGGTCCAAGGCCAATGACTGCGGTGCGTGGGGCTGGCTATACCAGCAGTAGTAGGCAACCTTTTGATCCATTGAATATGAACAGTAGTTCGAGAGGGCCTGCACCACCGTTAGAGACGGGTAAAGAGGATACGTAAGTATTTTGTGTTTGAAGATTAAGCGGGTTGATTCAGCCAGATTTTTCGGTTATTTTAAGTAGATGCATTGTTCATCTTGAATAATTCATCATTATTTCTAGACCTGAAGAAAAGATAAAGATCGCAGAACAGAGGATAATGGAATTGATAGAAAATTCTGTGCAGGCTATCTGCGAGAATAACTTTCGTGTTGCCCTCGAGAGAGCGAGAGAAGCTTCGTCTAGGGAACGAGCCCTTATACGTTTACAAGAACAAGCTGGGCTCAGTGACAGTCATAATGTTGATCTAACATTCGCAGTGAGTTGCATAGTGCATTTTGTGTAGTAAGTGACAAAACTAAACTCTTAGTGAAATTCGTGATTCTGTAAAAATACAATGTTATTCGCAGGTACTTTTCAACTTGGCTAGCCAGTATGCTAATAATGAAATGTACACAGAAGCCTTAGCTACGTACCAAGCAATTACCAGGAACAGAATGTTCAGCAACAGTGCGAGACTGAAAGTAAACATGGGCAATATTCATGTCAAGATGGGGCAGCTGCCGCAAGCAATAAAAATGTACCGTATGGCTCTAGACCAAGCTCCTACAGCTCAGAAAGATCTCAGGTGAACACCAGACATTCAATTCAAGTACTTATTCAATTTGCAGGTGTATTCGAATGTATTACTTTCACGGATTTAGTTTTTGGTATCTCGTTGTTCAGTTTGTAATTGTAAAGTAATTCCCAAATTTACGTTAACTGACAAGTTTTGAACAGTATTTAGTTAATTGTAATTACCTACTAACAACGTAAAACTATTCGCAGAATAAAAATAATGCATAACATAGGAATGCTGTTTGTGCAAATGGGTCGCTTAGAAGAAGCTGCAAACAGTTTTGAATGGGTGATGCGAGAGAGGGCTGAATTCAAAGCAGGGTTGCATGCTGTACTTTGTCATTTTGCATTGTCTCATCGAGACAAAATGAAACGAGGTTTTTTAGAATTGCTAGAAGTGCAGCTTAACATTGATCAGGAGGACAAGTATAATATTAACACTGTGAGTTGAGCGCATGTGACGAAACTTTGAAATTCGCTTATGTCTTCGACTCTTTTCTATCTCTTCATATCAGAAAATACCTATAAATGTCTCGAAATGAACATTATAAACATTTCTTCTGCACTTGACTTATAAACGGCACGTACTATGAACAAGTTTAACTCTTGTCATGCTCCGCGCACCCTCATCCTCCTTACAGAAATTCACCATCCCATTTGCAAAGATTAAAATTCGTAATTTATGTTGCTAACAATATCTAAGGCTTGTCTCTTGCACCACATTAATTTCTATCAATGTTAATCAATATATAGCTGGCATGCTCCAAAGTTTCACAATGGCTCTTGTTCTTTGTGTAAGAACAACTTAAAACCGAATAGCTTGATGAAGTAAATATTTGTTGACTTTATCCGATACTTTGAATAGATGTGATCTAACTTCATCTGCTGTTCAAGTACTACTGCAAATGACTATATAATCTTGCACAAATCGAGTGTGAAATTCTTTTACCCTTATTGAAATCCTATTTCAATACTTATAATCAATGTTTAGGAAGATGTCGTGGCAAATATATTGAATGAAGTGATTAAAAATGACGAGCTATCAAAGCTGGAAAAAGAGATGAAACAAGAAGCAGAGAAAACTATTCTTACTGCAGCAAAATTAATCGCGCCTGTTATCGAAGATACTCTGACAGCCGGGTTTGCTTGGTGAGAAACTATACCTGTGTGTCATTTCAGTCCGAGTAAAATTTCGGTTACATTATGAATCAAATTTAATGGAAATCAAATTGTTGAAAATGAAACATTTCCTCCCTTCTAGTCACATCTTGCTAGTCCAATTACTGATTTATAATTTATCAGGTGCGTTGACATGATAAAATCGTCTGCATATTCACCACTGGCAGCTGATCTTGAAATCAACAAAGCCATGGTATTTCTACATAACAGAGAAACACAGCTTGCCATAGACACTTTGAAAGTCTTTGAGAATCGTGAAACTAGTGCAAACAGCGCAGCATCTACCATGCTATCGTTCATTTATTTTCTGGTAATTTTAAATTATGATGCATTTAATCGATTACGCAGTTGAGATCTTTTTAACATCATGTTCGACTTACTTCTATGAATATCATTTCTTACTACAGCAAGGTGAATATGACCAGGCTGAAAAATGTGCAGAAACTGCTCGTCAGGCAGACAGTTATAACGCAGCTGCATATGTTAATTTATCAGCGTGTGGAATCAAGAAAGGAGAGTTGGAGAGGGCAAGAGAATATTTACTGTGCGCTTTAGACAGCGATGCAAGCCACGTTCAAGCTCTTTATAATCTTGGTTCGTTCTATACCCAATTCTACTCGCCTTATGGATTCATCAAAAAACAGAGGTGCAATGCCTTATCACTATAATACTTTTAATCCAGGACTGGTTTATAAAAAGCTTCACGCCTATGAGGAAGCTGTGGAGTGTTTCTGGAAATTGCGGAATATTATTCGGTATGACCCCCAGACGTTGTATCAGCTTGGACACCTCTATCAGCTCATAAATGACACCGATCAGGCGGCGGAATGGTACTTTTTCATCACACAAGAGGTTTTTGTAACAGCTTGTGTGTATTACCTGTATTAACGCTACTTGTTTGTTTTGACAGGTACAACCAGCTGCTTGGTATAATCCCTTCTGACCCTGGTGTTTTGCAAAAACTAGGAGAGATGTACGATACGTTGGGAGACAAACAGCAAGCGTACCAGTATTACAGTGATGTAAGAATGAATTGCATTATCATTACGTGTCCACTTTAGTCGCACTGTTGAATAAAATATGAAACCAGTAATAATAAAAAGTTTGCAAACAATAATTATCGAAACATTGTTTCAGTCTTACAGATATTATCCAGCAAACTTTGAGGTGATCGATTGGCTGGGTTCCTACTTTATATCAATGCAGGTATCTATATATTTCTATATTTCATTTTATTCTGCATTTTTTGTTTCCATTATTGACAATTGTTGATTCTTAGGTGGCAGAAAAAGCACTAACATACTTTGAACGTGCCGTTGAATTGGCACCTGATCAACCGAGATGGCGGCTACTTGCCGCGGCATGTTTAAGGAGAACCGGCCAGTTTCACAAAGCTCTTACAGAATATCAAGACATCCATAAGAAATTCCCTGAAAATATCGAGTGCCTTAAGTTCTTAGTTCGACTGTGCAGTGATTTGGGTCTGAAAGAAGCACAGCTGTATGCGGCTGAGCTCAAAAAAGCTGAGAAGACTAAAGAGCTTAAGGAAAGACAGGGATCAGGTCGCCCGGGAACTACAAGTGAGCTATTAATATAGTTCGGTTTTCAACTCCTGAATAATTATGGTGAACAAAATATTCAATTAAGTTTATTCGTCGAGTTTAAACTGTCTTGTTCGAATCCAGGCTCCAGACGAAGTAACAGTGGCACATCGTCACGAGCTGGTTCTGGGCTCAGCATCAGGTCGGAGCATCAAACCAGTCCTACGTCGGGGAGGAATGATCAGCAAGGACTCTACAACGGAGGTCCGGTTAGAGCGAATCGTTTGGCCATGCTTGAAAGTCCGTTGGAATTCACACCTGAGGCAAATACGCATATCAGTAAGTCACTCAATGATCTTTTACTTACATTTTTTTTCTTACAACCACAGAGTTGAACTACTGTGAAATTTCTTATTGAGATGTAATTGCAATTATGTCACAGGGATAGTTACTTATTAAACCATCAACAGATTTTCAATTATACAACCAGCATGAAGCCAGGAAGTATTTTTATAATTAATAAAAAGATTGCACATTGACCGATGCTAATTGTAAGTGGGTTCAAGGAGTTTTTAATGTGATCCCTGAACTCATGCCAAAGTTTAATTTACCTACTTTGAAGAAAAATATTGTCTAGGTGCTTCAGTTATTATAAAAATTATATTATAATACTCTGGAATTTTGTACAGAAAGTGACTAACACAATAGACAATAACTGTAGATGGCTTTCGGTGCATCCAGATTTCTCCTATGTTGAGTGGTATACCTAACTAAGTCCACCATCTCTTTTGCACAATCTGCGATTTCAATGGATACGATTTTTACAGTGAATTCTATCACCTAAGTGGGGTATCCAAACGCTACTCTTGATTTATTTACAGCTGGGGATCTGGAAAAACACAAGATTTTCATTAATTATAACTCATCGTTATTTACGTGACTTGTTTCATTTGATTATTAAAGCTAATCAGGTTTAAACCTGATAGGTATCAAGCGAAACATATAATTGTTCACTTCATATGAAAACAAGCCGATTAAGGGGATTTGTGCAAAAGCCAAATATCTATATATATATAAATATATACATATATATATCGTATAATATATTTATCGGACTGTAAATACATTCAAGTTATCTTGTTACTCAAGGAAGTCACACAACTTATTTCACCATTTGCTAGTCGTCATTTGTTAAAAAATTATAATCGCTTGAGGTAGCAAGCAAACATGATGGTTACTATTGTAAACTATTTTTGTTCGTCATCATTGTCTGATAGAGTAGAAGTTTGGATTTGTATGCAGGTGCTTCGAATGCAGATGTCTTTTCATTAATCAACGTATTATTCTCAAGTATCTGACCATGTTTCCAAAGGTACATTATAATCCTATTTCTATCGTCAGAACGGTATGAATTACTCTGAATCGGTTTTTCATTAAAACCGACCATATGCGATATTATGTATTTGGAAAAATTCGCCGAAAATACTGTTCAGAAATCTTTCAGATTATTCACTTAAATCTCACATCACATATTCTGCACTGATTTCCGGCATTTCTGGGCAAAAAAGTTTCTTCAAGTTGAAACTAGACTATAAAACTTTCCATAATTGATTCTGGAATATTCCGTTGTAACCACGTCTCGTGACTTCTATCTACTAGTATAAAAAAGTTGATATCAAACACTTCGTTACGAAATAACCGGCGGTTTATTTTTTTCCTATCTTTCACACGTAATATTATAAATATTCTGCAAGCCTTAGTATCGCGCAAAGCTTATCAAAGTAATGATTATCATTGCAGCATTGCACAGCTTCAGTTGCGATTGATATTAAACGGAATGATGTATACACGCTGTTTGATGGCCCTGTATTATTACCTTAATGGATTGACTGGATGATAGATGTACCTAACTCGTCCACAGATTCTATTCCTGGCTCGCATATGTCTTCTTTAACACTCTACTGATTGTTGCAGTGATGATCTTGCGACGCGAGTGAAAATTTTGCGCGCCACTGAGCGACTCTGGAAACATTTTCAGCTTCGTTTTGCTGGTTCTCTTTTTTTTTTTCTCGTAAATAGATTACAAAATCCAAGCTCTAATTTTTACAGATACTAATTATTCGGATCCTGTCGGTCCTCTGCCTTCGCGCCCCATGACTTCGGCAGGGAAGAAAGACGAAGACTTTGGAGACGAAGAACTCGGAGATGATCTTCTACCTGAGTAAATACAGTAATAGCAGTATTTTGATACGGCTCAAAGAAGGAGCATTGGCGAATTTCGATAAATCTATGTTTACTTCAGTCTGCACGGTGCCTTCAAGAAAAGAGGTATCCGATCAGTTATTAAAATACTTGGTAAAAGTCGTAATAATATGCAGCTCTGTTTACCTTAAATATCGCTTGAATCTGTTCTGTCTAGCTTAAGGTCAAACCTCGCTAAATTTCGTGTCTGGTAATAATTTCCAAGGGATTCATCGATCCATCTGTTGTCTTTTTATATAAAATATATGCAGCAGTGTAAAAAGATTTCTAAAATGACGGACAGATAACATATAGTTCGAAAATTCAATCGATACGAAACTTTGGGAGACCTAAACAAGTTTGGGAGAGATAAGTTGACATACCTACAAACAAGAAATTGTAGTCGTACTAACGGTATGTCAATACTCTGTCTAAATGTGAGTGAATGCCTGTAAAGGCTGTTAGACGCGTTTCAAACATCGCTGATCTCGTCATTCTGTGCAAAGCTCTCTGGAAGACATTGTGGTCAATCAGTTGAGTGGGAAATTTATTGTTGTTTTCATGAAATTAGTTTTGAAGTTTTAATCTAATGGTTTAAGTGAATAAAAAGGTGATAACATTAATAATGGGTGTAATAAAATTGCCGTCGAGACTATTCGTTATAATTTCACGGTTCGTCTGAGCGTCAAAGGAATATGATGACTGAAAATAAGAAGGCTTCTCTTAGAAACTTTTCCCGGAGTCGCGGATTTGAGAGGATCGATCCAAGTACTGATTTGGAATGGGGAAGGTAAAAATAATTTTTTTTTTTTTATCTGAATGCGTGATATAAAGTGGTACAAAGCTTCTGACACTTTTGCACGTTATATCGAGAAAGTGGTTCGAAAATTGAGCTTTTTTTTCTCAATTTCTAAAGTAAGATATATTTTTGATGAGAACAATTGGTCGAATTTACGCGTTAAATATTACAAATGATAATTGATAGATAAAATACTGATCACGGTTGCTTCCAGCATATCGAATATATCGTTGTCTGTTGGCAAGAGCAACGCGAAACAGATCTCAGAGGCGATATAAATAATGACCGCGTCCATATCAGATTAAATTTATTGTCGCCGGGATGTCAGATGTACGTCTCTCGTATGACTTCGTTATCCCTTAACAAGGCTGAAAGCATAATATTTTGACTTTCGACCGTATTTGCCAGAAGTATAAATAGACCAATATATGTACGTTTTAGATTTATGTTGACGATTATTAGGCGAAATTACATAATTTCTGATTATGATTGTCACCTATATTTTTTATGCCGTTAAATATTTCACCTGGGTGCATGTATGCTCTGAAACCGCTAGGAAATTATGATACAATAAATTACGAATCAAAAGAATCGATGTAAAAAATTATTTACAATAATCTCGGCTTCGTTTTCGTTAGTAATAATTAGTCTTCGAGACATCTTGAAAACCTTTTGAAATCGAATGATCTTCATCCAATGTCAAAAGTTCATACTCTCAGAAGCCAGAGTGCCGATAACGTGCAATTTCTTCTCTAGGGTCAAAGATTTATCGTGTATTGTGTATCATTCCACTTCACTCTAATCATCGCGCGCACTTTGCCAGTATATGCCTATATATAGTACAACTACACACATACACGCACGAACCATAAAAATCGCTCATCAATCACTGCCACGTCGTTTTATCCAAAATCTGAACAACTCTTTGGGATTTTGTCACACTTAAGAAATTTATTAGCAAGATCGAAGTTGGCTGCGTCAAAAAAAAAAAAAAGAAAGGAGGAATATCATCTAGACAACTCGCTTGGATCTAGTTACAGTGATATTTATTCATCGATTTGAAAATTTTGATTCCAGCAAAAACGTGACTGAGTGGTATTAAAAAAGTAAAAGCGCTCCAGGTTTCTTGCTATCGAAAAAGGCAGCAGAATTATGGTTATATTGCGGTGAATCTCGTACCTACAAAAATAGGCTCTTCAATTTTCGTAACCAGTAATCGTCGGCGTGGCGTGTATTTTATTAACGACAATTAGATCCACGCGAATATATGCCTCGACGTTACCGAATCATACGCGCGTTTTGTTCGCTTGTATCCAATATCGTATCGATATCATCGACACAATCGTAGACGCTGTATACGTACGATAATACGCACCTACCTACACTAAACGAGTGTGATCTGCAGATTGGCCAAAAGCACATCTGCCGTCCGTTCGAAATATTCCACAGTTAATAATACATCGTCCGACGGGTCGCGTGGATGGAAATAGCCATAAATTGATACGAGGGTTGCCTCGATATTTCAACGAGTGCTTTGGTCTTCCTCCTAACAAGATTCGCCCGGGCTCTGATGTCGAAGTATCACGTGCGAATTAACCCCGAACTTCGCGGATACTCTTGGAAATTGCCGTAACGCTAATCGCCGAACAGAACCCGCGCATCCTTCAAAGTTCAAATTTACCCGCCGTGACGTCGGCGTCGCCTCACTTCAGACTAATCGATACGCGTACCGAAATCCCGGCGCCTCCTTTATACGCACGCCAATTCGCGTGTCTCTGTAACCTCCGGCTTTTACCGAAAATCCCTGATCCCTGCATCTACGACAGTAAAGTACAGCTCGGGCGATGAAAAATGACGATCGATTCATCGTTAACAAATTCTGACAAATTCTTAACGATACCCCGTTGTTATAGACATAGGCAAAGGAAACGCGTTATGATACGGTTCTGAAGATCACCCCGCACGAATCGGTAAGTTATTTATTCTTGCGATAATATTTCCACTTGTTTATTGTACGTAGACGAAGAAAGGAAAAGAAAAACGCCGGATCGATGCTAGATTAAAAATCGCAAATTGTATCCAGTTTTCGTTTATCGTACACATCACGTCAGTCGTTGATAAGTATGCTGAGAGAATATTCACGTTATAGGTACATTTGTAATCGCGCTGAGGGTGCGGATGATATTCAACGGCACGCGTGCATTGCGGGCGTGAAATTAGCGATACGTCGGAAGTGCGAAACACCGTGTCGTGTAAAAAAGGAAAAAGAGGATATACGAGGAGGGCAGGCGGCGGGCGTCACTGCGTCCCGTGTCTATATTTAAAGCGCGTTCGCTGATTCAATCAGACTCCATTCGGGCAAGCCGCGTTGCGCCAATATATGGACGGATGGGTTGACAAACCGCGGATGTCGAGATGTGATGGAATTGGCCGATACGAGCGTCGCGCTTCCTTTTATCATAATTACCCTGGCGAATGTGATTTCTACGAATTCTTTCAGTAAATTGGGATATTTCGTACAATTTTGTAGAAAAAATTGAAAATATCCATAGTTTCTCGTAAAAACTTGTAGATTTTCATGAAGATTTGAATTTTTTCAGTAAAAAAATCTACAAGATATCACAATTTTAAAAGAAAAATTTATAATTCTTTACGAAAAATTCTGCGTACTTATAATTTTTGTACGTAATGTCTGTAAAAATTCGTAGTATTTGGTAGAAAGTTTTACCAGGGTAATCAGAGTAACGCTCGCTGCCGCGCTCGTTTCTCTTTTTCTTGTCTTTCGATCCACGTACCCGCGTCGTGGAATTACGATCGTACGAATGATTTTTAGGACGGGAGATTTGCAGTTCCCGTATTAAGTAAGATTACATCGAAGGGGTTGTAAAACTCAGATATAAGTAAGCACGGGTAATAAAGGCACGCACCTATCTCGATCAGCTTGGAAAGAAGTTGAAAAAAGACGCGCATTTACGCGTACATGAAAGACGTACAGATGGGCGAAGTGAAAAACGAACCGCAGCTACGATTCGCAGAAAGAATCGCTTGACTGCTTTGTAAACAGAATTTATTTTAACAATATATTTGTTTACTTTATTATTGACGTTCAACAAGTACGCAAATCGCCATGTTCGATAGCGAGGCGGTGAAAAATATTTTGAAAAATCGAAATTAATCCCGTTAGATTATTTATGCATATATATTGTAAATTCTACAATTTTTCAATCGTATCTTTCGTCGTTCCTTGAAAATCCTGTTTCGGCATTTATCGCACAAAAAATCTACGGTATCCTGAATTTCAGCTGAACGATATATTCAAATTGTCTAATGGCAATAGTCCGATAGTTTTCGAATATAGTACAAGATCAGAGACACGGTATATAACCGGTCTTGATCGATATAAACATTTGTACGTATAACCGTTCTTTGCGTACGATGAAATTTTACGCTCACCGATAAAAATTGCCAGAAACGAGATAAACTGGCTAGATGGAAAAACATAAAGCGAAAAGAAAAAAACAATTCTGAATTACGAATAACGAGGTAAAGAAAACTTACAAATTGGACCGTCAAGTTCAATCTGTTTTGCAGAAAAAATGTTCTATCAAGAGATTAGATATTAATTTTGCAATTACACTACCGCTTGAAAAATCGCGAATAAATCACGGCCGATGTATGTTACGAGGTCAAAGGTCGGTTATAAGTCAATTTTGTCGAGTTGATCTGGAATATCCGAACATTATACACATGTAATGTTATATATATTTTCTCGGTATTGATTTTTTATTACATGTTTTGCTTCGTTTCGCATAAAATTTATATGCGCTGAGACAATCGATACACGAAGTATTGTTTTTTTTTTTACCCCCATGTTTGATTGTGAATGAAGCTACGGCGTTATAGACTTTGATCACCGGGTGTTTTTCTCGCACGCATATCGCTGTCATGACATTATATCCCTCTGAATTTATTGTCATTACACTTTTTCGCCTCTTTCGAAGTCGAAGTTCAATCTCCATTTTTTGCTCATTTAATTCGTACTCGATTCATCGGACTGCTTATTGGGCGTGTACCTATTGGGCTTTAATATTTCCTGGAATTAATATTACAACATCGTAGAGGAGTGTTATAAAATGATCGAGAATCTTATCAGCGCTCGTGTCTTGTCCGCGTATAACGTGACTTTACATTTTTAACTTGTTACGTATAATCATACAAAATAAGAAAGAAACAAAATCTTGCAAATAAAAGATACGGTGGTTTGAATCTCGCATATAACGTGCTCGTAACGCGGTTATCAAAACGTTACCAGTCAATTAAAACTCTGATGTTCTCATGGAAAAAAAAAATGAAATAAAATTAAAAAAAAGAAAAACCAGCCGCGTATCGTACGGTCTGAACGAAACTGCAGGGGGAAGGAGGAGAAGCAGAAACTAAGAAGGAGAAAACATTCGTATATAATATACTACAATCCTTCTCCCTCTTCGCGTCTTGACGTTGTGTGATCTTAAATCGACCAAAAGGATTATAATGTCCGATGAGAATGATAACTAATTAGTTAATGCATGTATTAGAATATTATCGCGGCTTTACGAAAACTTGTTGTATATGTATATGACATAAAAAATACCCGCGCAGCAATTTATAATTGCAAATGCGCGCGCGCGAAGAGCGTGGAATAGTAGGAAGAAAAGAAAAAGATGAGAAAAGAAAAGTAAATAATTGCGGCGGGTTCGACACAATTCCCGCAGCTATGTAACGTATAATTATACTATAAGTATAATTACGGATTATAATACGGGTGAAATCGAGGATCGAAATTATGCATATTCCGTTTGAATGCAATTACAATTACAATCGAAAAACTGTTCGATCGTACGAGAGACGAGTTACTCCTATTTAATGGTTTATTGTGTGAAAAGGAGGCAAAATCGGTATTTTAAGGTCGAGTGCAAGTTTGTAATGTGAGTCGTAGGTGAGCCGAAGACGAATGTTGCAAATACGCGAGGTTAAAAGACCGTTGCCTCCTTGTTCCGCACGATTCTTTATTCATGGTGAGGAAAAAGTATAGAAACCCTTGGAAATCTGGCACGGTACTTCAGATCAACTTTGATTTTTCAAACGAAAACCCAAATTTTCGTGCCAGAATCGGAAAGAGCTAAACGTAAAATTTTCGGCTCTTTCTGATTCTGGCACCAAAAATTGGGGCTTCCATTTGAAAAACCAAAGTTGATCTGAAATCGTCCTTGAAGATGAGGTTTGGAGTCAAATCAAACGGTCACCACTGAATCCCTTGTCAAAAATGACCTAAAATTTAACCTTGGTAATTTTTTTCGTTTTCACCGAACCCTGCCAGATTTCTAAGGGCTTCTGTACTTTTTCCTCACCCTGTATAACAAGAGTATGTCACGCGTTTCTTCCACGAAGCACGAAATTAAGGTTAGGGTCGCGTAATGTCAGATTTGTTCGCGACGGCGCATGCGCGCAGTATAAGAAAGACCACTTTTAAGTCCTAGGACTCGAAAACGGACTTTTCTGTACTCCGCGCATGCGCATTAGCAGACTCACTCGACAATCGTAGAAATGGGTACTTTGTATAATATACATATTCATGCACTTGTAACACAATGTATACCCAGAGGCTTGGAGCGGATAATCGTGCGTAACGTCCTTACATGCAACGCTGGGACGTAATACGATAATATCGCATTGGCGGGGAATTATCGTCGCGAAAATTTACCATCCATGATCTATCTACAGGAGAACCTCGATTATCCTAACTAATTGGAACTGGGCATAGTTCGGATAACCGAAGAGCAATTTTTATGTTAGGGGGTGATAAGATATACAATACAAATTTGAATCCACAGTCTGTATTAAACGTCGAATTATACATTTCAAACATCTTTCAAACACCGAGCTGTTATTTTATCGGTATAAGCAACGTTACAAGTGGACTTAACGAAACTTGAAGCTGCGCTTGACGAAAACTCGCAGAACCGCAACGAGTAACAAGGTAGTAGGTGTGGATTTTCGCGTCCCGAGAAGATGTTTGAGTGAGGAATTCGTCGGGGAAAGTCATTTTTGAAAGGAGAAAAACCGTTAGGGTTCTCTCGGCGACGTTTCGGCTGTATCCGTCAGGATTAAAGGACATTCCTAAGCCGTAAGGTATTCATCATACTGCTGCGATGGACGTACATTTCGCGCACAAGAATGTATTTTTTGAGCCAAAGTCCGGACAAATCAAGTCGTGCTTCGGACAATCGAGGGTCGGATAATCGCGGCCCTATCGTATCCATTTTTGCCGACGCACGCACACTGAGAGATAATCGAGTGCAGCAGAGAGGGAGAGAAAACGGCGAGGAAACTAGGAAGGAAACGGGTTGCGGTGGGGTTCGGATCGGATCGGCGATAATATGGCGAGGTGGCGGCGATGTGCGAATCACGTATCGCGCCGATTACGAGAAGACGGTGGGGATCGCAGTGGTGGATGCAGACCGTGAACCTGGAGGCTCGTCAGTTTCGCGTTCATCTCCGAGGACGACGGTCGGTCGGTCGAGTTAACGTTATTCCACGTACTGCGGTATACATGTAATATTTTATATATATTTGAAGAGACACCGCAGGAGCTTTTTTTTCGACCTCGAGAAACGTAGAAATATACATTAAAAAGAAGAAGAGGAAAAAAGAAAAAAAAAAGCAAAGAAACAAAGGGTAAATCTGCGCAAAGAGAGAGAGAGGGAGAGTCGGAAAATCAGAAGGAAGGAAAATCGTTGCTAACTGAAGAGAGGAGAAGACGAAACGCGCCTCTTATACGTATATGGTATAATACATTCACGGTGAGTTTCTATTCATTCATTCGTTCGTGTCTCATTGTACATATACGCACAAATTTATACACATTAATCACGTGTGCGCGTGTTTCGCGAATTTCGTATATACACGTATAGCATGTATTATATGTAAAACACATACAGTTTTTTGCTTCTGCATTAAAGCGTTACGATCGAGCCGTTTGCCGGTGTACGGAATCGCATCGCCGATTGTACGCGGAACACACGCACGTGCGCGTCTTTAATGTTGTTTTTAAATACACCGTGTTACGCACTTACACGTACGCGTCTATGTGCGCGTGTATAATACGTGCGAGGCAAATATTTTCTCCCGGTAATATTGCAGTAAAGTTGGAGAATTGGGATAGTCAATCCTCGTGTCCAGCTACCAGTTTCCATGTATCTTGTTATTTATACAATACGTACACGATGCAAGTATGCGTGTACAACGTATCGCACTGCACAGGAAAGAATCGGTATACATGTATAACTATAATATTGATTTAAGTCGAGCGGTTGCATTCCGCCTACTCCTTTTTTTTTCTATTTTCCCTTCTACAACTTACTTAAGTCTCGCGCTTCTTTGGTCAGCCGGCCTGGAACGTGCATTTCTCTACGCAATTATTAACCCACGTACACGTACGTACATCAGACTTGAATTCGCTTTTATTAGCGTGTAATTCTTACGTCTGCAATATATTATCTCTGCACGCGTTCGACTTGAATCGATACTGTATACGTACAGGTATACGTTCTCTGTATTATTTTACACGCTTGTACAGTTTTACTCTTCAAATAGTTATTCGTTGCGTGCCGTGTGCGCAACTATTAGTCGCAGAGGGCGTGTGTAATTCTAATACCTTTGGAATAAGATTTGCCTACGTTATCAGCAGACTTGACGCCGTGTTTTTCGTTAACATAAAGAAAAGAAAGAATTACTTTTCAACTTGCAAAAAGAAATATTAGAAATTCTAATTGTTTTTTCATGCCTACCATACGAATGTACGCATAAGTTGTAATTGGCGGGGGCGGGTTTCAAATTCAATCCTAAAACGCACTTCCGTTCGCAAATCGGTTCCCGTAAACTGCGATCCGAATCGGCGGTTTAGTCTGCAGAAATTGACCCTCCTGCGAATTTTACCCCTGCATTCGCCTTATATATAATTTGTACATAATATACGTGTAATAACTTGAACTCGACGGTTTCTTTTCGTTTTTTCTCACGCGGCAAATTTTGATTCGAGTATAATGTTGTATTGTGTATTAATATTTTCCCAACTCTGTAATATATAATCTTTGAAAAAACGAGAGGTCAACGACAATTCCAAAGAACAAACAGGGGGCTAAAAAGCGTACTGTATTTAGGCGTGTGTGTGTGTATACATATTCATATACGCAAAGCATCGTCATTACTGATATTGACTTTTCATGCCAACTACGCGTATGTACGTATATATATATATATACACACACACACGGACACTTGCGTAGTGGTCGATGATATAGGTTAAAATTACTGATAAATAATTGACGAACAATTTTTTTGAGTGATCGCATTTCTAGAATTCGATAAACGATGCATTCATAATAACTCTCTCGACTGATTCTCAATATCCTGTACGTACAACGTATTATCAGAAAATATGAAGAAAATTCTATTATTGCTTGCGACGTGTATATTTTTTTATATTCCTTATTTGTTCGTTGGAACTTTGACGGCGAAAAAAAGTTGGCGTAAAGAGACATGTATACCGAACAATTTATAGTTCTATAAATATGTATATCATATCAAAGACTTTTTAAGGCTCTCTGATTTGAAGAATATATACATATATTGTTCAATTGAAAGGTGACGACGCCATGTACTTCACGTTCCGAATTAGAACTGTCATCTTGGGTCAACTGGCTAAATTGTTCTATAATTAAAGTTTACACCTTACAATTGATTTTAATAAAACCAGTCTGTCTGCCACCCTACGAGCTTTGTAAGCCGCATTCTCAGATTATCGCCATTTTCACCAAACGAGATTCGTCGGCCATTCGACGTTCGAAATATCGAAAAATTCTTCATTTATACGCAGGTACGCGAAATTGTCAATTTCTGCAATACTCGCAGTTGTCTGTGTTATAATTGTTCTGCCATTTTGTCGTCCCAGCGTCAACTCGTTACACAGTTCGGCTTACATTCGCGTAAAAATGATCCATTCTTCTAGACTTCCAGACTTGTTTCTGATGTCTCTATCGTCGGATGAAATTGTGTCACGAACGTCTAAAGAAAAATCTAAATCTGATTCCTTTCGATTCGTCTGTGAGAACGAATTATTGCGAATGATTGTTCCACGATTTTTAATTCAATACGAAAAGAACGATTAATTTTCAAATCCAAACACTCGCCGTTGAAATTATATTATACGTATATCGATCGCAGGTCGCGGATATTTTTCGTCGCGTAAAATACAGGAATATGTGCGTGTGTGGGTGTACATAATATAAGATAAGCAATGACGTGTAATAATTCTAATGAATTCGCTTCAAAAAATTGGTTTCAAGCCGTGTTCACGTTCATCAAATATTTGTTTTGACTTTAAAGCCACGTGTGTGAATTAAGAATTGGATTATAAAAACGAGCGAACGAGCGTCAGAAAAAGTAGAGATACGTATACTATGTCGAGACAAAAAAAAAAAAGAAAATAAAAAAAGATCTAACAATATTTCGCAAATTCATTAAAATAATTCGCGCATTTAAATTTTGTGATTCGTGCAAGATTTAATTTAACTCTCTCTCTCTCTCTCTCTCTCTCCCTTTCTCTTTCTTTCTTTCTTCTCCGCCCTCTTTTTTCTTTCTGAAAATCAAACCGAATCGCATAAAACATCGTATATGTGCAGTTTTTTTTTTTTCGCCTCGCGGGTTTGCGCGATCGCGATTATAATAACAACGATTAATTAAACCGCTAAATCTTTCACAGCCGTTGAACGAATACCGAGCGTGCGGCGACGATGATCGCGTTTTTGCAAAGAACGTAGTGGCACAGTTGCGTAAAAGGCCAGCGGCTCACGTGCGCCGGGTTAAAGACTCGCAATCGTCAAGTTGACGTCGTCGCGGTTTATACGCCCGCGGAACAACGACGACGATCCGATTGGTCGCGGGACGCGCACACCTCTCGACTCAGGCGCGCGCGATTTGCTCGACAAGCAATTTACAAGCATTTTATCATTGTTAAACCCGTAAACGATGCAGGTAAACGTAAAATCTGCGAGGCACGACGGACCCCCTAAGCCGATAATTATATTCCATGGCTTTTGAGCACCGGGTACAAGTCGGTTCGATCTGTCTCGAGCAAATTCATCGTTGCACCGCCATAATTTAATTTAAAAAATAAAAACGAAAAAAAAAAAGAATAATTCCCGGGGTACGCCGGAACTCCTTAAAAAAATTATTACCTAAAAAAATTCTTTCATTTTTTTTTTTTTTTTTAAACTTTTCAAGTATTCCATTTTACCCGAAATACTCTGTTTTCTTTACAAATCGTTATAAACTCTCGATTATAAAACTATTGAACATAACATTTTTTTTTTTATTTTTTTTTCTTCGTGGAAAATTTTTCGGGGTCCGTCGTGCCTCGCGTTCCTCCTTCGTGTACTATTTTCTGTGAATAATGTTTCGCTTCTCGTGGTAAAGTATACGTATATGTATACACACTGAGAGCAATTTTTATTTTCAGTTACCGCTCGGTCCTTGACTATTTTCATTTTTTACCACAATCGACAAAATATAGTTCTAGGTAGAAAATGAAAATTAATTTTCTAGCTTTTACCGGAAACTCTACTATCCGTTACTATTCTTTCTCATCACGATCACAGTTACTATATTTTATTGCAACTGTTGCAAAAATTTAACGCTCGTGCAAGAATAAATTGACGTTA
This sequence comes from Neodiprion virginianus, assembly GCF_021901495.1. Classification (NCBI taxonomy): domain Eukaryota; kingdom Metazoa; phylum Arthropoda; class Insecta; order Hymenoptera; family Diprionidae; genus Neodiprion; species Neodiprion virginianus. Next base: position 4,922,631 of record NC_060877.1, on the reverse strand, counting down.
AGGCCTTGTTTAACTAAAATAGTAGAGTAAACCTCAAGAACTGATTTTGCGTTGCAACAACCAAAAAGGGATCGACGATAGCGCAAAATGGTCACGCGTACCTAGTTTTTCGTAATCCCAACAACGTTCAAACAGTTTTTTTAACGATGTCTGTTTTACTCAATTTTTCTAGTTACGAACCGCGATATGTACTTGATGCAGTAATGTCTGTTGGCTAACGAGAGACGTACGTTTTACCGTTCAAATTATACACAATTGTATAACGGTTGACGTGTAAAAAATAATAAGTGTGTTTTTCGCGCCTTTCCGAACAAATAATATATAATTATAATACATATATACATATATATATATGTGTGTGTGTGCGCGCGCACGTATATCACACGATATGTGAAAAACATGTTATTCCAAGTTTTCGCAGTTACATATTACAACATTATATATATATATATACATTGTATATACCTTATATACTAGAATCTTTATACCCTTACAGTTATTTTCCTGTATACATATGCACGTACACATACGTGTAGATATATCAACGCGTTCACTTTCCGAAATCTAATCGGTATGAATGACGAATGGTGTGGATTCGGTAATTACGCATCATATTATTTATACGCGCAGTATGTAGTTTGCTATTATTTTCGCAGACGTAGGTTATCAACACTTTGCAATTTTCAAACGACCTGCATGCACATTATTGCACATGCTGCGTATAAACAGCAGCGAGTTCTCAACGTCGATTCGTGGATTATGTTTGTGAAAGATTTCTTTGTAAAGTGAAAAATATATAAACATTTCTCGTGTATCGGTATCATTGTTAATTATGGTTAAACGTTAAACCTTAACATCTCGTCCCCCGCCCCTCTGTGTACTCGTCGAACAATCCCGATTGGTTCTTCTTTCTTGCTCGACGTACGTCGAAAGTTTATTTATCGCAACAAGGATTCGGAAGACCGCGAACTGTACCCTAAATTAATACAACACCTATATTATCAATCAGCGTAACTAGTTATATGTACAGTGTAACCGGAAGCATTACAATTAACATCGCAATCAATGTCGTCTCTTATTTCGTTATAATCGCGTATGTTTATTACACCGTTCAATCACCCCTGAGTTCGGTTATTACACGAATATTGAATTAATTTATATGTCTTTTTTTTCTTTTTTGTCATCTTTTTTTTTTTTTTTTTGTTTCTGCTTCAACGCGCTTTTGTTAGTTAATTCACTTTCCAGCTTCTGCTAATATGCGTATATACACACGTGTGCGTGTGTGTAATTGTGCTTTTATCACACTGAGACGTTACGGTATAATTTACGTACAGAATCGAAATTCGATATATTCGCGGTATAATAATAAATTATCATCGTACGTTATATGCACACACGGCTGATGAAATATTCAATCGCGTTACGCAACGCGACGTATTCGCGTTCTGTGTATGCGTGAGCTCTCACTTACACAATCAGGATGGTGTGGGTGTAACAAAGCGTGTAAGTATATCGCAGCTTATGCCGTGACGTTTGTCAGTTGGGTACGAATATCAACCTTGCCCTTGTAGAAGCTGCCGGATGATAATTACAACACTTTCCGTCCTTCAACGGTGCATATCTTCTTGGATATATTTTGCACAGAGTTAAAATTTCGAATGCCGGATAATTCCGACTCCTCTTATCACGGTATTTGCAAGAGTGCATTATCGTCTTGCGAAATCGCAGCGTCCGCGCTTTACAGTTGCTCATTTTTGCGTCTCGTTATTTTACTCACTTTATAGATATTATAATTGTTAATACACGTATGCTTCGTTCGAACGAACGTCGAGGGAAATTTGATATGCGAGTAACGAGATGTGGTTGACAAGTAATTACAAAAAGTCGTCAAACTTTTTCGTGCGACAAAAAGACTCGCGTGCAGCGCGCGTGTATCGCAGAGAAGAGTTGAATTGTCATTCGAAGTGTGATAAATAAATGCTAATTACGTCTAATTAACACTAGCTTTGAATTAGTTTCGTTATACGCGGTAATTGCAAATCGAATATCTATATATACATATATATGAAATAGCAGCGATTAATTTCGTTGCTCGTTTCTGCTTCACGAATACTTGTCAGATACATACAGATACTAACCAAAAGATTATCCCGCGAACGATAACCTCGCGTGACATTATCCACATCACGCTAGTAATTTTACTATCACGTGCATAACGTGCAGAGCATGCTGCGGCGTGTTTGTTGAGTAACGAATCTTTCATATCTTGATAACTCCTGACACGAGACGCATATGTGTGTGTGTGTGTGTGTAGTTTATAGTATCTCTTGCCGAAAGACCCTTCATTTTAACCGATCGCGTCATGCAACAAACGTTGATGCATTCTCGTTCTATATAACAATTTACGTAAGAACAATTATCACTCGGAACCAATCAGAATCTGATATTATAAAACTTGCGACGACAATACGTATAATTATGCGATTTATTGGTGGTAGAATAATTATGTTTAGGTGTTGAACGCATTTCTACGATTATTGTTAAAGTTCGATTGATCAATTTTTGTTTTGTCTCTGTAAGACGTATCGTCGTATCTTACATAGAATAAGTATACATGCTATACAGAGTGTGTCGAGAAAAATATTTCCAATTCAAACCCCTTCCGTCGTAACAACTGCGGTGTAAAGCTTTAATGTCATTGTTATATCATCATTCCTGTGCACATATACCTGCACTTGTAATGTACACAGTGTATTTTGAAATTTTCCATACATACTTCCATATCTTTCTAGAGATCCGTTGTTGTACAAAGCTTTAAATAGATAACAATACACCGGGTATTTTTTATATCGTTTTTCTTATTTCTATCACTGATCTGCAAACCGTGACGAAAAAAACGGACAATTTACGCCGATTGTTTTCCGAAGCCGCTGCGAAATTAGATGTGTATCCGATCGTAGCGCAGATCGGATCACTTATTGCTGCAGGGATATTTCACGACCGTAATTCATTTGGATTAAAGAGGAATTATCGCATTTTAATCGCAAAGTTTCGACCGACGAGATCATTGAGTAATCCTTTTGAATCGTTTCAACGTTATCTTTATCAAAATTCCGTCGCGGTTCATCGATTGGCATTTGCCTTCTGCTCGATTTTCTATTTCGCAATTTATCAAGCTAACGATTATACAATTTGCAAAATGCGAAATGGTTCAAGCTTTTATTTTCCAATAACCGATTCTCACATCCACAGTAAGCACAGAATTATCGCACCACGTCAATTTATCACAGTCAAATATTGTTTTTAACATCAAAGGTATAGACTATTTGACAAGAAGTCTCTTGAAATTTTGCTTGTCCGATATCTGCAATATACATATAATGGCTGATAATATTTCAATCGCGATTTGCTGTACGGTTTTAATGTGAAAAAATTGACGCTACGAAATTCTTTTTTATCAAAATTACATTATAGGTATAATATACATATACTTACCTCTATATACGGGGAATTCCATGCGAACCCGACCAACGTCTGACCCTAACCATTACTGTTTTGATTGAAAAATTTTCTGCAACCCTCCCAGCTCCGAATTAGTACCCTGAATATTTTTCAGATTTTTTACTCGACTGCTCAATTATTTGTAAATATTTAAAGTCATTTTGAAAAGGACCTCTTTTAAAATTCTCAGAAACTTTATTTTTTATCAAAAACATTTCAAGACCGAGCCCGTCACGAACCAATTTTTTTTTTCAATTTCTTTTCAGCGCTTTCAAATGTTCTAAGTGGAAAATAGAAGTTACGAGATCTTTTCAGGAATTTTCGGACCGTTTAAACAATGTTTCAGTTGATCAAAAAAAATTGAGAGTCCTGAAAAAAAAAATTTCCATCACGGACCCGGTCTTGAAATGTTTGTAAAAAAAAACAATTTTGAGAATTTTTTGAGAATTTCAATCCTTTTCAAAGTCACTCTCAGTATTTGTAAATAATTAATCGGTTGAATATAAAATTTGAAAAAAATTCGGAGACCTATTTCATAGTTCGGATAATTGCAGAAAAAAAATTTGGACGATAATCAAAAATGGTTGCGATTTCTAATCTTTAAACACAAGTCTCAAGATCAGCGTTACCATCTCAAAAATGATGTCCTGTACAACATGTAATATGGCAGGCACGTGATTCGTTTCTTAAATTTTTATTATTCAAATTTCTCTCTGAAAGAAAAAGGAAAATTCTTCGTCACAAAAAAAAAAAAGAAAAAAAAAACTTACACGGTACAAAGTCTAAACGAAAGTGGTTTCAAAGATTCGTGATTCGTTTCACAGCCTGTATTTTTGTTCAGAATTTAATCTTTTATTCCCCTTTCTTTTTTTTTTCTTTTCTTCTTTGCATTCCGCGTTCAATCGTACGAATTGCTTTGAATTTCAGAATTGGTCGAAGAGTAAAACCAAGATGGTGGTACCGACAGAACGAGCTCTTCACGAGGCCATTCAAGTCGCGCCTCTTCTTCTCGCGGATGATGTCAGAAGACAAAAGGTACGTAGGTAGCCGTTTGAGAAAGAAGGTCGAAAGGCTTTTAAAGAGCAATTTAAACAAAAAAAAAAAAAAGCACACCGGTAGTAAAATATTTTTCTTGTACAATTATTGTGTCAATTATAGAAATTATACAATTTTACATTATAGGTGTACGAAAATTTGCGTGTAATATTTCTTTTTCGACATCGGGTTTTGTCATATCAATCGTTGTGCAAAAAAAAAATAAATATAATAAGAATAATAATATTAATAATAATAACGTATCACCGCAGACTTGTGAGAATTTTTATTTTATCATTTTGATTTATTACGCTCGTTAAGCGAGTGTCGCGATACCGCAAACATTTTATCGGCTATGGCGAGCCGTCCAATAGCGAACTGCCACTCGAGACAAGCCTCTGTGGTCGCAATTGACGCGTCATGTTTCTGTAATTCCTTTTGGCCGAAGCGAGACTCGATTATACGTAATGCAGCGTGTACGTAGATTTTACGATCGTGTGAAATGTTCAACAAGCGTTTAACAATATTTTGTCAATTCGTTTCGGCGCCGATTATCGAAGAGATTTAACAATATCGTAGCTGTAAAATTGATCGGCAGATTCTTGCGAATAATTTTTCTTATGGACTAACAATTAGCTCTCGAACACGCGTGATTTAGGACAAAATGATACCCGTATCTTTACGACTTTTGGTCATAGATTACAACGGTGTTTCACACTTGGTTAATCTTCGCGTTGCGCCAGTCGTTATATCACGTTATTGCGATATTATAAACAACGAACGAGTCTTACACGCGTAAAGTGCGTATTTATAGGTATAGGTATCATATCATGATGAAAACAAAACCGATTTTGACAAATTTGAAGGGCGGGTGGAGATTATAGGCGAAAAACATGACCCATCGCAATTTCGTATGACCGGCGTTATAAATAATACAAGTTATTTATGTACCCATCATACGTAGTTTTGCACGAAATTGGAATCGCGAAGATCGAGCTGATCGTGAAATTAACAAATTAACGCATCACCGTGACAATTACACATGTTGTTTTACAATTTTTCAGGCTCTCGTATAAAACATTACCCGCTACTTTTTACGCCTACAATATTTCTAATTCGTCTATATTATCTACGTCATGTGTATATTGTGCAATCGTTTGTACGAAATACGAGGAAATTACGCCGTCAAACTACGCGTCGGAAAAGAGCCTGGTTTTGTTTATTTCTCATATTGAATGAGCAAGCGAGCAAAGTTACGCAAGTTTTCGTAATCGCAACGGCGACAATACCTTGTAATTAAATCGTATTATAATTATTACTATTTCTTCTATCGGGGAAACAATTTTGGAAATCATTAATACGTGCACGACGTTCTCTGCATTGATTTCGTAATAATAATTGGCTGTAATTGAACAAAAACAAAAAATAAAAGAATTGAAATAAAAAAAAAAGAAAAAAAAAATTAAAGCAACGAACAAACTTCGAGTAATTCGTTTTTCTTCCCTATTTCTTTATAGCTTATTGATCGTTCTCGCGTCTCTCCATGTTTGACCTTACATTTATGAGGATCGCGGTTCACTTGATCATTCTATTTAGGAAGCAAAAATGTGGCCGCAGTTTAGCGATTCTCAATGATCCTGATTCAGAGCGAACAGTTTTTTTCCGATCACCTAAATTCGATAGTATACATTGTACGTATATAGATGATAGTTGGACGCGATACCAATCACGGATTTTCACGCGTATAAGGTACCGTAATATTATTTACGCGATAAATTTTAATCTGATATTTATTTCTACTCCACAAGCATTTTATATAGAGTAAATAATGATTACAGCCTTGTAATTTGAAAAAACAAAAAATCTACCCGGTCCTGAAAATCTGCAACGGTGTTCGTTATCTCGGTTGAACACATTTTATCGGCATATAATATCTAATATCCGAATATATTGATCGTTGAGAAAATTTGCGCAGTTTACGACACACGTGTATACACGTAATGTCAAAGTGAATAAATAATAGTTCTCAGCAGTGTCTAAATGAGGATTAGTATAATATACGAGTCTTATTTGTCAATTTATATTTATCGATTCGCTAATTATCATCGTCCAACAATTTTTATCTCACGTATAAATCATCGAATCGACGTCCCGGAAATTTTTCCTCACTCCGTAACGTACGGTTTATAGATACGCGTATATACGTACACGCAATATTCGCAATTCGCTGCAGGAATACGAAAAGTTTGTTTCAAACACGTCGGCAAACGATAATGTACGGGTCAAAACTTAATTGCTCTCTATTCGTTCTTGATTTATCCGGCATTCGCCACTTGATGCACACTATATATATATATGTCTCTGTGCGTACAATATCGTAAATATAGCACGGTATTTACAGACATTACACGTACTTTTAACGAGTAATCCAGTACATCGCGTCTGGAAATTTTTTTCCAACAAACCGTAGGAGGGATCGTAGAGTGCAAAGGGAACACACACGTGTCGTTTTCTATCTCAGCAGTGTGTCTCTGTGTGTACGAGCCTGTTTGAGGATAGCAGAAGAAAATCGACCACAGCGTGCAGGCAATGCCGACCCGCCAATCTCATCACGCATGCAAATTGTCTCGTCTCGTCTCGTAGGAACGACTTGACGAAGGCACTTATATTACCGTCTAACAATAACTCGTCGCAATATTTCTTTCGAGGAAAGATACGCACACAACGCCTGATCAGCCAAGGAGCTTGTTGGTTGTTCGCTTGAAAATTATTAATACTCCTTTGGTAATCTTATTATGAAACGGTAGAGCTTCGAGTATTTGTCAAATTATTGTTACGTTCGTAAACTACTGTGTTTTTCCTAATGATGCATAAAAAAATAAATAAATAAATAAAAAAAATAACCACAGAGGCTGCTATTCTTGAGAAAAGAGCTTCGATATCGATTATTTATGTCAAAAAGTACCGTAACGTTGAATCGAAATCAGGTCGGAAAGTAAAATTCTTCGTCATCACGATCGTTAACTTTCATCCGTATGATGTACGACGTACGATTCCATTTCTAATGGCAATGACTGAACTGATTTCGCAACACTGCGAACGTATATAACGTAAAGAATTGTTCTAGAATCGGAAGACTCTCCCCCCCGCCCTCGCGATCCAACTTCTTTTACAAGCTGCTGCAACGATCGCGCGAATTTAGTCTGGTTCAGCAATTATAGTTGTACACCGAGTATAACTTTAACCTCGGTGGCTATTTAATTTACTCCAATCAGTTGCTTATTCTTAGTAACCGGACTATCTTACGTGAAATTTCTGTTCGATGCATACAGAGAGCTGGGGCGTTACGTGTTACATTATCGTACGTAAATATCCTACAATATAAGGATACTCGAGTTAAAATGCGACAGAACTTGTACAGAGAGAAAATTGAAGAAAAAACTAATTATGATAATGTATGTACGTTATACTCGATAGTTCGGTTTTATTTTTTGCCAAGCATACTCGAAATCCCGCATCAATGTACGCCAAGAAACCGGTACTCGTTATCAGTGACTGTTTATTATGCATTCGCACGTATTCGCGTATTTGGCGAAAAAAAAAAAGAATCTATTCACCTCTCAAAATTTCTCACCTTTAAATTCATACATACCCGTAGCCGTTACGTAATGCGCGCGAGAGGAGAATATTTTCTAATCAAATTTTATCCTTGAATCGATTGATTGTCGCTGCCCCTGCCCCCCCCCCCTCCGCGCCTTCTTCTCGTTTGCAATGCAAACTTTTTAGCGATACAATTGGATTTTTGCACGCTGTAGATATTGGACGTATATATTAACGAGTAATCAAAAATTTTCAGATAGAAAATCGTCTCGCCCAGATGAGATTTTCGGCCGCTACAACGCGGAAGATTCAGTCCGTGTTCTTGTCCGAGGTTGAAAATGGAATACGTCAACGACCCTCGTCACTGCAAATGGAGAACACGTACATCCCCGAACTGCCCGATGGCACGGGTAAGTTTGGTTCGAAAAAAAAATTCGTTCAGCTAACTAATTAAACGAAAAGTTTATGGCCCTGATAGATAAGAGAGGATAAAAAAACCAAACGGATGGATAATAATTTCTGCGTTAATTAATAACCTTAAAACTAATCAACGAAAAAACGATTATTGTTACGTTATTGAACTGAGAAATAAAGAATTAACAAAAAATGGTGTTAATCTGCAAATATTTTAACATACCAATTAACACCGCGAGATTATCGTTTGTATATAATGGATAATAACATGTAAGCGATATTTATATTACGGTTGTATCGCGTCGTAAATGTACGGATAAATCAGTAGAAATGAAATTAACATCGCTTTTGAATCTCGCGATGATGTATAATTTATCCCCGCATGTATATTACCAAATTGATAATTTGTGATTGTGAAAAATAGCCCTATGTAAAGAGTTCTTGGGGCGCTGGCGTACTTGGAAAACCACTCGCTAGGTTCCAATATAACAAACATTCACGGGTTGTTGGAAAAAATCGATTTCAAACTTTGATAAAGCTGAGTAAACATTAATCAAACAACAAGTTCCGCCGTTACTCTTTGGAGCGCACGGCGCGAGGCTTAATTTTGGGATTTTCAAAGGCCGCTGGCCGGCAGTGCAGTAAACTTTTTCACACGAAATTATTATGCTTTCTTGTATCGCTCACGATGCAGTTTTATAGTGAACGTCTATAATTGTGATCGATGTAGGCGTAGAGGTTGTAGATTCAAAATTGCAGTCGAGTCTTTTTATTAAATTCTTTCAAATATCTTTGTTTTTCTTTTATTTCTCTCCACATTATACAAGGAGACTGAAATATTATTAATTAAACGCTATACACGCGATGATTTTTACCTCCGTGCGCGTGTATATGAAACAGGAAAGAAAAAATTAAATAAATCACAGAAACCCGGACAAAATAAGGAAAATTTAATTGAATTTAGAGAAGATCGTATGAGATATAATGTTTTCTTTTTTGACATTCCCCAGAGTCGGGTTTATTCCTGGCATTGGACCTTGGCGGTACCAATTTCCGTGTGATTCTCCTGGAACTGGAGAACGGAGTCGTTGTCAAGGAAGACGTCAAGAGGTATCACATTGGGGCCGATCTCCGAGTCGGGTGCGGAATCGCGTTGTTCGATTACCTTGCGGAGTGTGTCAGTGACTTTGTAATCGGACAGGGTGTCCAGGACATCGAACTTCCCCTGGGTGAGGAGAATTTCCAATTCGTTTTTATAATTTCTGATCATCGCAGAGCAATTACTAACCGTCTTTGTTAATCCCCCCCGCAGGTTTCACGTTCTCCTTTCCAATGATCCAACACTCCCTGGAAGTTGGTATTCTCGTTACGTGGACCAAGACGTTCAACTGTCAAAACGTGGTGAACAAAGACGCCGTATTACTGCTACGCGAAGCCCTCGAGAGACGGGGAGACACGAAAGTGAACGTTGTCGCTGTTCTGAACGACACGACGGGGACTCTGATACAAGGCGCTTCGCAGGACCGAAACACGGCTATCGGTCTGATCCTGGGAACCGGAAGCAACGCTTGTTATCTAGAAAGAGCCGACAAAGTGCAGCACTGGGAGACGGAGAGACACGGCGAGAAAGAGGTGCGAATTCTTGATGAAATCGAGACCAGAAAGAGAAGCCGAAAGTCGATAATACAACAAGCGGAAAATCCTTCACACTGTTTCAATAAAATCGAAAAAACCATATTAAAATCGGTATTCGGAAACCTGCCCATTCGCCCTCGCGATGCAGTAGATGGGAAATTTTTTTGTCGTAGACAGATTCGCGGATTTGTGTATTGATATATTTTCTTCCGATTTGCTGGCTTACGCGATAATTATACCTGCACACGGCTGATAGGATGGTGCTTCCGCGTTCTGATGTACAAGGTACAAGCTGTATCATTATCGCTGATTATATCGTTCATGCATACATACTCGGGGAATGCAACGTACAGTATGCGATATTGAACATGGTATGGATTATAAGAGTACGCAAGTATAACCCCACCCTGCACTATCCTGTCAGTTGTGGATGTCAGGGCAGAACTTTATATTGCCTCCGGGTCTAGATATTGTGTAGTTAGGTGTAGGGATTCTCATATTGATGCGTAAATACCTGTAATTATCCAATTTTCATATCCCGTGAATAATAACGGCTGCTTCTGACGTATTGCAAGTATACTCAGTTAATCTCGTTCTATTTTACCTGCATATTTCCGACGTATGAACGAAACAAAGTTGTCAATGAATTTGAAAAAAGTAGGGAAAAAATAACGTAGAACAGACAGATAAATACGCCGTGTATTCAATTCTTTTCCAGAATTTTCACGATAAACAGTTTAATTACTTGCTAATGCACATGTACATGGCATATACGGTCTCATTTTTTTTCATACGAAAGCGATAAACGTTTGAAAAGGAAACAAAAAGTAGTTAACAAACTCTTGCCTGGAACAAATTGACGGGTCTTTCGCTTGTTTTACTATTATTTAAGAATTCAAAATCCTCGAATTGTTGAACAATCATTAGTTAATGAATGAACTATTTGGACAACGAATTCTCATATGCGCTTTGTACGTTTGTTATTTATCAGAATGGCTACTTGTTTTAGGTAATAATCGACATCGAATGGGGCGCGTTTGGAGACAACGGAGTACTAGACTTTATCAAAACTGAATTCGACCGCGAAAACGACGCGAACTCGTTGCTGGTCAGTTCGTTTACGTAAGTGTACCAACATTTTATTATTAATTGTATACCTGTTTATGTATAAAATTGTTTACATACCTGTCGTTCTACAAGGTGCAGGATTTTGCAATTCGCATTTCTTACGTTTATTCGATTTCACGCACGAGTTGACGTTACATTTGAACCGGAAAATACTGTGCGAATAAAAATATGTTGAGAAAGTCACGAACGTTGCACACGGTATTGTGTCGTATGTTATAACAATTCGTTAACCTACTTCCCTTGAATCCAATTTGTTGGATAGAAACAAAGACTAGTTTTATTCAAAATTTTCCTGTAACAATTTTTCCTACGTTACGCCGGGTGAATATTTTCTAGGACATTAATTTTATCGTTCATGTATCACAGACTTAATCTATATTTACGTATGCACATACCTTATATATTTGTTCATTTTTTATCTTATTGTGTCGCATAGGTTTGAGAAATATATATCTGGAAAATATCTGGGAGAATTAACCCGCATCACACTTGCTAAACTGACGAAAGAAGGACTTCTATTCGAAGGACATGCCCCTGGCGCTCTCCTCACCCCTGGGAATCTCACGACTGACCTGGTGTCTCACATCGAACAGTGAGTTTTTTTAAATCTAATTTCCTACATTTATACAATGCGTATTACTATCATATCTTACGCACGAATAGACGGCAGTTTACGTGATATATTTCGAAATATTAACTTTGATTTTGGTCAACTTTTTATTACGCTAGAAATGGGTACCTACAGTGAGGGATAAAAGTATTCGTACAGTGGATAAATTTAAATAAAATAAGGAACAATTTTTTAAATGAATTTATTAATTGAAACGTGTGCTGTTTTATTTCATGCCTGGACACTAACGTATACAAACATATAGAATCGGTCTTGTTATCTTGTGCTGCATAGACAAGTCGCCGTTATGACAAGGACAAAAGTATTCGTAACATATTGTGTAGCTGTGTAGCACTGTAGTAAAATTTTGTTCTTTTCACCGCATCTCCTATACTCATGTCAACAATTTACAGAGATACTCTTGATGGAGGCAGCAACAATACAAGAGATGTTTTGGCCAGATTCGGGGTGACAGCGACTGAAGAAGACATTGCCATTGTACAATACGTTTGCGAAATTATATCGAACCGTGCTGCTCTCCTGGTTTCTATATGTAAGAACCATTTGTGGATTTTATTCGCTGAAATTTGTTGCTTTTTTCAAAATTACCACCGTCTATCGGCAGTATTTTATCAACTCTTCGCTTATTATTGTCAATTAGGTCTTGCAACATTATTGGAAAAAATCGATCGCGAGGAATCGACTATCGCAGTCGACGGTTCGCTTTACAAGCATCATCCTCGTTTCGAGGGGTGGATGAATCAGTACATTCATCTTCTGGCACCTGGACACAAGGTATGCAATCCTCTCACCACATTATTAAAAAAAAAAAAAAATCCTCTCATCCATTGAACGTATAATTAGCAATTTTTATTTGTTTCACAGTTCAAGCTCATGCATGCAGAAGATGGAAGTGGAAAAGGTGCTGCACTAGTAGCAGCTATCGCATTAAGGCTTAAAAAAAGACTTGAATGGGAGGCAATCGGTGATTAAGTTTTTATTACTATAATCATGCAGAACATTTGTTTCATTCCTCTCTTCCCCTTTTTCTCTCAGTTCACCCGTAGCATATAATAATTATCATTACGTTTATCAAATTATGTTATATCGCAAAAATATGAACCAGTGAGTCAGGCGTGCAGTCTGGAATAACGACCACAGAACGAAGAAAGAGAAAAAGAATCACGTGATTTGAACAACGTTTGTTTAAATTGAAAATTCGTCAACGTTCTCATCAACGCAGCTTACAGCGAGTGAAAAAAAGCTCTGATTCCGTGTGGATAGAGTAAAAAAAGGAGTATGAATTGGTCCAAAATATTTAATCATTCCGTGAAACTTGCAATCATTCGTGTGACAACATTGGTGTTGTTAATTGCTGTGAAATTTCGATAAGTTCGAAAATCAATATCGTAATGTTCAGTAGTGATATTTATTTTTAACTTCTATTACACTTTATTACTACTCGTTTCACGCAAGTGCCGAATGGAAATTACGAAATTCGAAGGACTAGAAAAGAAGAAAAAAAAAGTACAATCGTCCACCTTTTTTTTTTTTGTCATCATTAGATTCTCTCATCGTACAGATAAGATCTTTCATCATTACACGGAGTGTCTTTTAATGTTCGAATATGCCAACGGAAACTCTATTTTCCAATTATACGTTCCTTAACAGCTATAAGTTTTCCTAATTTATGAAATGTTATTCAATTCTTCAAAGTTTGGGGGCAAAATCTGCTGGGTTTGTCAACACAGATTCCAATATTCAGTACCTATTAAAGACATATTTTATGTGTCATAAACGTAACATACGACCCCGTTGTGCGAGAAATTGCAATATACTGTCAAATTATTTGACGGTTTTTGCGTACTACTTAGAGAAACGCACAAGCTTCTTCGCATTATTTGAAAGAAATATCCGACCTAATAAATGTTACTCTCGATAATGCATTCTACGTGTATTTAAAATTTTTTATTCTCGTCTCTTATTTTCGTTGCGAAAGACGGTAACTATAAGGTTGTCAAGTGTTGCCCGTATGTTTTTCGAAAATATACTTTTAACTCGTTCGGAACGTTGCTTTATCCACCAGATACGTTCGTAACAAATAATTATAAAAATCACGCATTTTCTTACATAGAGTACCGTATTGTACGGAATAGGAGTTGAGATATTTGGTGCTGATTATGGCTAGAAAAAAGCCGGACTTGAATTATAGGCGATGTTGTCCTTGTGGGTATATTAAAAATAAAATTCCTGAAACGAAGTCTTAGGCTTGGAAGTCGACTGTTATTCAGGGTCGATTTGTATTTAGAACAGCACGGTATACATTGCATTATTGGATGGTCGTAAGTATGGTGGATATAATAATGTATGCAGTACGCCAAACAGCGTCTGATACGTTAATAAATATAGGATAAATTTGTATAGATAGATATCGATGAGATGTTTTTGTTAAATATGATTGAATACATTATAATAGTAATAGCGTTTATAAACAAAAACAAACAGTTATTTCTTATAATATATAAAAAAAAAATATATATATATGTATAAAACATATGTTATGATATTATTTATTTTAATAAAATATTCTTTATTCTAAGTCAGGTATCAATATAAGTTATACAAAATTTAGTATATAAATATCATGACCATCATTATTATATATTGTATTTGTAACTTGTTAATACATACATACGTGTACATATATATATATATATATATATATATATATATATATATATATACATATATACATACACAAACGCATACATATTATACACTCCCAGTTGTACTTGGGCAGGAGTTATTTTATAAATAAAAAGAAAGGAAAAGAAATTCGCACGTATTAGCAGAATTCGTTCGATTGGAATGTGATTCTCGTATCATATCTGTCCGTAATCCGTATCCCGCTTCTAACGTGCGCGAAAAGTTTAAATTTAATTTCTATTGAAAATTTGTCAGCACGAGCGTTGTGAAAACATGTATCATCAGTCGCATATACGAATTGTTCTACGGGAAAATGTTGAATTCTGAATTTCAGTGAAAGCTGAACTTGACAGCTTCGAATGAAACCCGCATGAAAAATCGCTTGTTCTCCGAAGACGTACGTCGATATTTTTCAAGCTCGCGTTATCTCCAAAACCACGGCTGGATAAGCTTTTCCGATTATTCGTCGTACGTAATCTATTTCTTATCAATTTATATCAGCGGATTTGTCTGCAACGGTAAAACGACTCTATCGCCGTTAGATTGATTTAAGATTTTGGAACCTATCCTTAAGTACTCTCGATTTGAAAACCCCGCCGTCCTTTCGTGCTTTTCGATTAACAATTGAAAGCAGGAACTCTAGCAGCTCTCGAAAACGGTGCATTGTTCATTCGTGGGGAAATTAAAGATTCGGAGCTTTTATAATCGCAAGTCTGGCGTTTAGTTTAGTTTCTTGTAATATGCACAAGACGAAAGGTAGCTCGAGGCGTGCAGCACGGAAATCGTTTCAAATACTGCGAGTGTAAGTGAATCGTATGATATACCCATATAGTATAAATTATACGCAAACGGGGCTGTTGCCGAAACGTTATGAATCGAGATAAATCCCCCGTATAATTAGGCGTTGGATTTTACAGGGTATAACATAAATCGCGTCTAAATCGCGGGTAAAGGTTGAGGAGCTTATAGCATGCCTATGACGAAAATATTGATCTTGTTGCTAGGCGGTTAAAAGCGGGTTATTCAAACGGTGTTCGTGGTTTACAGTTTCCTCCGCAAGATGCCGGCGTCGTTGTTCCGCGAGTCGAAGTGACAGTTCGGAACTGTCAGTCGGGGTGGTAATGTCGCGTTTTCGCTGCTAATAAACGTCCTCGTTAGCTACAAGCGGCTAGTCGGCGAATAAACGGCTATAAAATACAAGGGGATTCGTTCGGTGTGAGATGTGCTCGCGATTAACCACCGATAAATACACGACATTACGCCCGAAAGCTCGGGTTGCGTACGCTCGAAGGAACGGCTCGCCGGCTCGCTCAGTCTACTGGAAGATTCCATTGTGAGTGGATTTGAAAAATTTACATCCTCCAAGGAATCGTCAGTTTTCTCACGTCTCGCCAACCCGCTAATCAGACACCGTCACATATCAAGGTACGTCAAAAATCCTCGATTACTCCGCGTTCTTATTTCGAACGATTAAACGACCGTCGTTCGAACAAACCCGAGTAAAAGTTGGGCGAGAACGGAGGAACGAACGAACGAAGCAAGGAGCGAGTGAGGCTATACAGTCAGTCAGTCAGTCAGTCAGTCGAGTCCCGTCCCTCTCGTTTCAGCTGGTCTCTCAGCTGACGAGCAGAGCGTTGGCTGCTGCTGCTGATGCCGATGCTGTACTTATTCGCTGACCGGTTCGTCGAGTCGAAACAACGCGTACGATAGAGCGAGAAAACGAGAGAATGAAAATAAAACCTGGAAGGTACTCGGTTGAAAAGAGAAGAGAATCACAAGCCTTCCCGGATACCTTCGCTATCTTCTGTACGAAATCACGTTAATCGGGTATTGTTACGTACGTTTCGTGTTCGTCGGGTCGAAAAAAAAGAAAGAAACGCATGTATTTTATTTTTCTTTCAAATCCCTGCGTTGCACGTTCTATTCGGCTGATACCGTACATAGATAGATGGAGGGATAGATTGGTGGGCAAGTTAAACGTACGGTGAAAACCAGTTGCTGACACAATGAATACGAACGCCGCGACGACTGTGACACTGTTTTGTAAATTGCATCGAGCGAGACTTTATGCCGGCTTGCATGCATACCTACACAGATGTCGTGTCAATGTGTGCATCGTGCATGCCGATACACGTGTAACGTGTGCATCGTTCTAATCTTTCTCCTCCATCTCCTCATCCTACTTCTTCCTCTTCGTCTTCTTCTTCCTATTTTTCATCCAGTAACGTCACACGTTCTTAAAAAAAAGTTTCAGGTATACCCATACGTATGCGTAACGTCGTAATGCAATTCCGTCATGTATTCAATGTACGTAATGTATGCATGTATGCATGTGTATGTAAAACATGACTCCGGGGTTACATCGGTCTCTCAAAATAGACATTTTTGTATTAATAATAGTTTTAACGTGCCTTGAGTCAGGTTTTTGGTTGGTTTCTTTGCTTTTCTCTCCCCCCTCCCTCCACCTCATCGACCCTTCTCCAAACCGCTCTCTCCTTCTCTTTCTCTCTCTCTCTCTATGTATCTTTTTTTCACTAGTTTATCCAACCGTTCAATAAAACTCGTCCTCTTCCCGTACTCTTAATAATAATAGTTATATTTCGTGGGCTGTTTCCTTCTTTCTCTCTCTCTCTCTCTTCAACGCCCCATTTGTCGATTTTTTCAGTTTTCCCTTAGTTATCGGTCGAGTTCTTTCCATTTTCATTTATCGCAGGCTACGCGTGTACCGTACATTAAAGGCGACGTCGAGAGTATACCTGCCCGTGTGTAGTATCGATGTAGAGCGGTGTATGTACAGTGTAAGGATGGATATTGACTTTTTGGAGCAGCGACCGCTCTTTATTTCCTCGTTACGTTTGTGTGCGTTCTTTCAACATTTTTATTTCTTCATTTTTCGCCTCGTATCGTATACACCTGCAATTACATGTACGTATACCATACGGAAGTATATCTCGTTCGTTGGTGTTGTAAATTTTTCTTTATGAATCATCGTTCCACGTTACCTGCGTACAGGTTAGTCACTTGTTGGCGATCAGCTGATTGGACCGACTGCAAAAGAACTCTCGGTATTTTAGAGGGTTTCTTTCTTTCCTCTCTCGTTAATTTTTTCTCCTCAATTAACCGATGCACGTTGCCAAAACATCCGAGTTATAGAATTAATTCGCAATTAGGTTCGTCCGTAGTGTTTTTCAGTACCATACATTTACGCACGATGTACCTGCGCAATGGAAAACTGACTGTGAACTAGGAGAAATAAATTTATTCACCTCGAGCGCTGCCTCGAGATCATAAAAAAGAAAAAAAAAATTAACAATTTTCCTTATCCTTCCGTAACGTTGTCGGGTTAACATTCGTTTCGAAATTATACCTATGGATGATGGTGGTGGATATATGAATGGAAGGTATTATACTCATTTGCATATTATTGTTGAGCAAAGAGCTGTGTTTAGTAATGTATATGGTATAATTGTTGAATTTATAATAGCATGCATGTGCAAGCGGTGAAATATAGCTGCGGCATGAGTAATTCTGTAATCGCGATTAAATAGAACAGAGAAGAAGAAGAAGAAGAAAAAAAGTACCGCAACACGTTTCCTTGCGGCTGGGATTTCATGAATTCTATATATACGCGCAATACATAATATAAGATATCTCGTGACGGCGTATCGAATGATATTCCGGTTTTCGGAAAAGTATACATATTTATGTATATCATATACCGTACACACGATGTGTATCGGGTACATGTATCTATAAATATTGTACTTTATACGCGTTTCGTCGTTTCACGATCAGTCAAGCGTAAAACTAATTGTGAGCAATGATCATCGCCTATCGCATTACGTGTAAAGTCGTTCGAGTTTTTAGCGTGCGTAAAAAATATGACTCGGATCGTCGTCCGCGTTGAATGAAAAGTCCGTAAGATCGCGTACAGCGATGATGATATTTTTAACAATAACAACAACAAGAGCAGCAGCAACGAGGGAAATAACGCGTCCGATATATAATAAGCGGGGCAATTTTACCGCTGCAAACTGAAACAATTCGTATTAATCCTTCAAAGGTCGAGAACAAATTACCACTCGGTTGTACATCATATGCGTACACGTACCTATATGCCTATGTAAAATACATATTGTATATATATATATACATATGTACAAACCGTGTGCGGCACCGCGGCAACAATTGTTCGTTGGTTTTGCCGCTCCTCATTTCTTTCTCGTCCTTCTTCTTCCTTTTCCTCGGCGTATTTTCGACCTTTGAGAGGTGTGCGCTCTACACATGTGTCTCGGCCCGGCCAACGTTATGCGGAGAGAAAGTATCAGGCTTATTCCCTGCTTATTCCCTGCAACAGCACCGGCACATTTCCTCTCATGCGTACGCATATAAGTATAAACACACGATCTTGCTACACCTACTCTGTGCCCGCGCAGTCGCACAATGCGATTGTTCTCTCTTATTAACGTTCTCGCGTACTTTGAAATTTTTCTATTCTTTTTCCCTCTTCTTCGGTCTTTCTTTAGTCCCTTTTTTTTTGTCATTTTCTTTTTTTCTTCTCTCGTTCGCAGAATACGCTTCGCGTTTATAAGCGGAGAGGAAGGCGTGTGTGTAATAATGACTTGGACGGCGTATACGTGTACATACCTATGCGTACAAAGTATATCGCGTTAATACCTACGTACCTGTGTACGTAAGCGTAATCGTTGCAATGCAATGTCGGAAATTTACCCGCCATCAGCGGCACTTTGTACACCTACGTATAGGTACGTGTAATACGCCCAGTTCCTACGTATAAGTAACGCACTGATGATAATTACTCCAACAACAATGCTATCACCACCGTCATCATCATCATCATCATCATCAACCTCGTCAATGATAATAACAAGAGTGATATTAATGAGCCTTTCGTATATGTACTCGGTTTAAATTAGCATTCGGCATTGCTCCAGGCAAAGTGCATGTACAGGCACGTTCATACATGTATAATGTACAACGTGTACGTACGTACCTAGCCGTGTATGCATAATATATCGGCGAGGCTGCAGCTCGTACTTCGCTGTTACTCCGCTCGCTTCTTCCTTGTGCATCCTAGATCAATAGATCGTGTGTACGGATGGATGTACGTGTGCGTTAAAGTTCGTTAGATCCATCTTATGTTCGTACGTTGGTATATACGTACCTACGTGGAGCGTAACGTGTGCTCGTTGCTCGTTGTTCAATTATACATTAGGCATGTACCATATACCGACGTTACAACTTTGAATATTGAAGGATCTCTCGAAGACTAAAAGAAACTGTAAACCATACGTTGAGGTTGAATTGGAAGGAACAAATTTGAACCTTTGTTCTTTTTTTTTTTAATCCTTTCTCGACCTTTAAAAATCTAAGATCGATCCTCATTCGCAAAGGTTAAATCGTCTTCGAAATAAATTTATCCCAAGTTCACAATACGGTAATGATTTTTTTTTTTATCCTTCGTAACAAAGAATTTCTTTCCGTTCCCTGTAACGTTCGTACAAACGCTGCGACTACGCGTGGGGAAATCAAATTTTTCCGTGTACTCGATTTGAGAAAAAAAAAAGACAGAAAAAAAAAACGTTCAACTTGAATTAGATTATTTATTTAAGTTTGAAACGCGCAGGTGCGACTGTACACGATTAACGAGACTGGATGTAAAATCGGCGCGAATTTTTCCCGTAACTAATTTCTACTTTTAATTTATACACCTATCGTAATAACAGCCAGAGAGGCAACCGCGGACATTCAGCTGCGGGTGCAGAGGCCTCTGATTATCGCCTCAAGTAGAACTTGATCAGTTCGATCGACGACTGTACAACGGTAACTAATAATATATTCTCACGTGAAGATTGAATCACGTGCTTCACGTGGCCGCGATGGTGGTGGTGTTACGCCGATCGGGCTTCTTCCAGTATCGAATAAACTTGTCGCAACGTCGCCAACTTTCTATCATACTTATTATCAAAAGAGAAACGAAAGAAAAATATCAAACGAGTCGAGTACGACCAATGGCAGTCGCTTTTAAGGGGTTGATTTCGACGTTGACGTACAAACCGTATCTCAAACGCGAAAAAGAGCTCGACAGCTCCATCCTCTGCACAATTTCGAACAAAAACGTTTCGATCCATTTTCGATTTACGCACACACACACACACACACACACACACACACACACATATATATATATATATATATACAACAACAAAAAAAGGAACAACACGATTGCCCTTGCATTTTCTCGTACGGTAAAATAATGGCGGTGTATATTCATATATACGTAGTGACCTTAATGACTTTGAAACTTGCTAATCGGTTAAAACGTGAGAGCGGATTCTCACGTAGCGAGGATATTTGATCTTAAAAGTTATCGCGCAAACGACAAAGAAAAACGGATGGATGAAAATTCGTCGGACTTAATTTTTGCTTTTTAATTAATGTGGGTAACACGGACCGGATTTTCCTTGCTCGTCAGCTCGGTCGGTAAACGAAATTTTAACATCCACGCGTGTCTCTAATTTACGTACGTACGTGCACAATGGACGAGATGCTGCACGCGTGTAACGTGCGTACGTACGGTGTATTCTCGGCAAAGAGATGACGGGAGCAAGCGAGCGGGTTGTCTGGTCACAACACGCATATCCGGTCTAGTGTCAACAAGAGTCCGTGCTGCACCAGACCGGGCATATGTGTAACGTATCACAATCGTCCCAACTTACACCTTGTGCTCGAACGCACTCGCGTGATTCTAGACGCGTGTGCGTAAATAGCTGCATTAACGCGAGCTACGTAACGTGGACGCAACGACGTTCTTGAAATGGATATCCATTGTCGACCGTAACCACGATTGCTTTCCATCGTCGCTCGCTCGGCGTCATATTTAAGCAATCACCCACCGCCGATGTTCTTCTTCGCTTATAAATATTCAACGCTGTTTAGGTACGTAGGTATAGGTCATTGAACAAGAAAAAAATTCATCCAATCTTACCGATTCGATTCGTCGATGATGAAGTCACATCCGTTGTAACGAATATCGCGTCTAGCTGTACTGGAAACGGTTTTATTTTAACTTGGCCGTACCTACCTGTACCCTCGGATTTCTTCCAAATAAATAAATTAATGAAAATCTCCTTTGAAACGCGGATCTTTATCTCAGTCATCCTTTTGCGCCTAGTTTTATTTGTTTATTCGGACTCAATTTCGGAAGCTTCTCGGTAATATTTTGAAAAAGTTCTAAACAAAGATCACCCTGAGCTGTACCCCTAATTTTTTTTTTTTTTTGAAATTACAAAAATATGGTCAATTCCTGTACGCAGTCGACGGGATTTTCTATGGCTGGACCGCATTTCCAGTATCATTTTTATTTCAGATTATTGTATCATTTTTTTTCAATTTAATTTCAAAACCATCTCACGGAGTAGGAAAATCTCCAACTTTACTATCAAACCTGTTGAAATAATTTCCAACAGTTTTTTCATATATATATATATATATATATATATATATATATATTTTATATCTTTTGTTGTTTCTTAGATTAAAAGTGAAGGAAAAATAAAAAGAAGCGAAGAAGGAAGAATAATAAAAAAAAATAGGCTAATCTTATTGTTGGTTTTTTCACCGCTCATATAATTGCAGTCGGCCCGCTACACGTGATGTCTTTCTCTCTCTCTCCCTCTCCCTCTCTCTCACACTCTCATATTACGGCTATAAATCAATGCGTCGAGTTGTATTATAGATATAGATATAGATATAGATATGTATAATGGTTTTACGCCGATGCGAACCGTATATTATCTTTCTCTCCTTCTCTGGAACAGTTTCGTAACTTGACGTGCTTTTATTTCGGAATATTTTTTTCACCTATCTACACCAGTATAAACGTAATATCGTAGTAACCGTATACATTACACAGTCGTGCATCATGTTCAACATGAATCAATCGTGGGAAATTTTTGTCCACCTTATTATACCTGAAACATACACATTACGGGGCAGTCCAAATGAACGTGGACAAGGTTTCATCACAACGAATTTATCGCCGATTTGTTTCCTATTTCTAGTCCGCCAAATATACATTTTGTGATTTTTTCCAATTTTTTCCACCTGCCGTTTAGGAGTAGGTGTTTTAGATTACGCGGAAGATCGCGCTCAGTTGATCTTTCATTGTTGTACAATTTTGGAAATTTATCAAATATCGTGAATAAAATATTTGTCTTTTTATTCCTCGAACATCAAGCATGTTATCAATTTACGTCACAGAGAAGACTCACGCTTGTAATATTAAATCTCCAATTGATGTTTGAGAAGTGGATCCGACCACTTTTTCATTGTTAATTCAATCTCATAAAACATTTCTGATTCAATGTGAGCTTTTAATTTATGAGAACAAGATTCCCGGATCATACATCGCTGTGTTACGGATCGCGATTTTTGGCTTGAATATAAATGTCGGTAAAGAAATAATAATCTAAGTGCCAAAACGTGCTGTTTCACTAAAAAAAAAGCAAGTGACAAATAAAACGACCGCGATCTTTCACACAACGTAGAACGCTCGTCGTCATTTCACATAATCTTTCTTTCAACCTAAACAAACTTTTTAGGGGATGCCACGGTGGAAAATCGTGAACGTTATTCGTTTCGTGCGTATCGTCCATACGCATACAAGTTGTATTATACGCGTGTATGAATATCGTGGAGGGAAAGCGGTCGTCCACCTGTGTAAATCTAGCCATTGCACGAGTTACAACAAACTTATGTAACGAGGATGTAAGTACGTATTATACACACCTGAGTACCTAACTCGCGTTTGCCTATTTTCCCGTCTTTGCTCCCTGGTCTTTTCACCTTTTCACAATCTTTCGTCGCAGCCTTTCTTTCTTTCTTCCTTCGTTCGTTCGTTCATTCGTACTTATCTGTCTCTCAGACAACCGAGTTCATCGACCACTAATTGTCGATTTTGTTTACCAAAATGTTCGCGCACGCTCGTACGTAGGCATAGATCTACGATTGAGGCGTGCGGCACATTCGTTATTATTTTTTCCCACCGCAATCTCTTAATTAATAGCTGCATCTGCAATTTTACACACACGTTACGGAGTATCGATACCCTGAATCCGGCCGTACGCGAGTACGTGAATCGTTGTTAGGACATCGTAGGTATAACCGTGCGTTAGAATTTAAAAAGATTTCAACCATTTCGCATAATTTAAAGTGTAAAGCCGTTTACATTACATGTAACGATTTCTCTGTTATACCTTGATGATTTCAATTCGTTGTTATTTTTCCAAACGTCCTCCCTACGATTACAAAATTTCGATCGATCGCTGCGATTTCGAACCTCCGATTTTCTTTCAGTCGAAATATTATACGACGATGATTGCAACGATCGTTTGATAATAATATTGATCTATGTACGTTTCGCACGGTTACTTTTTGGCATTCATAGAGTCGAGTCCTGCTGCTTGGTAATTCAATAACGTGATTCATCGTAATACCTCGGCAGTTATCGCATATATATATATATATATATACGTACGCAATGATAAATAATACAGAATTAGAGTGTAATAAGGCGAAATAAAAAAACACTCAACGAGTTTGAGTCATCGTGAAATTGGACTTTGGGAATGCAGGTCTTTGCAGATCTTTTTTGCTTGTTGCTTGTACATGCATTACGTAATCATCGTATTTCCTAGTCGTATAGAATTTTGTTGGTAGATTTTACAACCGTATATTAATTTAGTTACAAGTAGATATATCTAAGCTGGCCAAATCGATCATTTCTGCTTCTCTCGATTGCGATCACCGTTATCACGACCTGCGGTACAATTTACAGAAAAAGGACTTTTCGTCGAACGGTAAGAATGAAACGATCTCGTTAATTGGAAATCGCATCCTCTGTATAATATTGTATACATATCGTATATCTCGTATACAAAACGGTGTTCTTTTATTGCTATAACAAGCGCCTAAATTCTTTCGGAAGTTCTGCAGTCGAGCGAAAATATATATAAATACCGTAATAAACGGGCTTTTAACCTTTAGAGCGCCGGTCTGGTTCTTTTAGGAGTCAGCGGAAAACTCGGAAACTCCACCAGACGTGTTGGCTTATATATATATATATATATATATATATATATATATATACACGTACATAAATCATACCTCCAAAAAATATCGAATATCAAGGGAAAAATGCCGGCCCTCTGAAGGTTAACGCAGGTTTTTTGCACCATTCGCAAAAATTTCTCCCTGTGCACAATAACCTGCAGAGTTCTTTATTTTATTCTTTATTTATTCTATTTATTATTTTTTTTTTTCTTGTGCGAATATTTTTTTCGCCTTCGACGGTTCGTTAGATTTTCGTATTCTGTAACCGTTGCAAAATAAAAAAATAAAAAAACTTTGAAGAAAAGAAAAAACAAACAAGAACGGATACTGGAAATAAACTTGTTCGTTAAACACGCGATTTTCACGCCTGCAACGCTAAACTTTACACTGGTTGCAAATCTTGGTACAACATATTTTTTTCCTTCGATTCTTGAACGTTGACATAAAGTATGATTCATTTGGAAGATAAAACCGCGGTTGGTGAATCGATCGTATTAAATTATATGCTTCTGGCATTTTTTTTTTTTTTTTGTTTTATTTCATCAGCAGTAATTCGGATGCGAAACTGCGATTATTTCTTATCAAGGTACGGAAAATTGGAATTAATTGTAGTTGATTGAGGTGGAAAATTGAGATGAAAATATATATAATGCCCGTGCAGTTGGTTGCAGTGACTGTTGCCACTGCGGAGCAACGTGTCAATGAGTATTATATATAAGGTAGATGTACCATATAAATTACGTCTGTCCCAGTTTCCTTCTCCTGCATGTAATACCTGTAGCTTGGCTGCGGATCATGACTTTTCTCGCTGACAATCTAGAATCACAATCGTCTCACAATCAGCTGCAGGGTACGACGCGTTTAATTTACTCCACCTCCTCCCCTTCTTTTCACCCCTTCGTTACAGCGTTAATAAAAATCTTGACGAATTATTCACGCCGTTAACATTCGTCGTATTACGAATGTGTGATATTCTCTCACAATTCGAACTCCTGACTTTACGGTGGTGCGTGCCACGGTTTTTTGTACCAACTTATCCAGGATCGCGCGAGAAATTACACGTTATATATACTTATGTTATATGTTTTTTATTACTTTTCTTCCGCCCTGTATATATATATATATATATATTTTTTACATTTTTTTTATATATATATATATCATGTATTCGTTTACGTAATAAATAGACAATAGAATTGGGAAAATAAAAAACAATATATTCGATGCCGTGCATAAAATAATATCGTAGGATAACAGAAGATTTTGAAATTCATCAATCATCGGAATGTGCCGCAATTATTCACAAATCTACGCGTTGAAAATAATTGTACACCGCCTGATTAGTATACCTGCCTGAATTACGTCCCGCTGATGTTTTTCCAGAAAATTTTTTTTTAATCCAATTCATAATCAATCAATCACGGCACCGATATTATCATAACAATCACGCGAAACATCGCCGGGAGGAAATGAAAACGCGTGTGAAATAATTGAATTACATTCCACATAATTTTTTTCCCTCCTTCCCCCATCTTTTTTTATACTTACAGTCCGATTAATTGTTTTCCAATTAGTTTCCCCCTGTTGTTGTATTACATACATATGTATAAATAAATGTAGGCTCGAAGCTGTCCGTCGAAAATTTATTTTGCCTGATTACAGACCGTATAATTTATTAACGACGTTCAGCAGACAAGAAAAAGAGAATTCGCCTAGTGGTTTATACGAAATTTGTACGTTTTTTTCCCCTCGCCGCCTATACTGTATAATACCTGTACGATCCCTCCGCGCGTTAAATCATCGTTACGTAACGCTT
Source organism: Neodiprion virginianus (assembly GCF_021901495.1). Lineage (NCBI taxonomy): Eukaryota > Metazoa > Arthropoda > Insecta > Hymenoptera > Diprionidae > Neodiprion > Neodiprion virginianus. The sequence goes on along the minus strand of NC_060877.1, from coordinate 4,896,052 downwards.
GTTATGTTCAATTTTTTTTAATTTTTTTATTGCCACCTCCCCCTCCCCCCTCTCTTTCCACATCTCTTTTTCTCGAACCGGCAAATTGTCATAACAGGGTATTACCGCACACAAATCGAATATTATTTTGCTCGTCAAACACATTTCGTGGCTACGCGGACTCGTCACGATGACTATGGGTTTATTTTAGTGATCGCCTGTGACGTTTTCACCTATCTTTTATGATCTATACCTGGATTATACCTTGCCAATTCATATTATATATATACACACACACACGCACGCATACACGTACACACAACCATCGATCAATAAATATATACACAGCTGTTTTTTGTTTACGATTTATATCTGTACTCGCAGACGCGTACACGTGAAAACGTTTTAGACGGGCCGTACGTTTAAATCGTAGTGATTCAGCCGCGTGTTAAATACCTACACGCACGTTGTACGATTTTTATATTTTTTTTTTTCCACGGATCACCGATATCGTCTGATTGATGTATCATCGAGTGTTAAGAAAATCATTTTGTCATTCTGAAAAAACGTTTCACGCAACTTTTCGGTATCGCAATTTATTTCGTCCACGCTTTTTCCTTTCTTCGTATACTTCCTTCTTAATGTTTCTATGTATATGTGTACATATTAAATTTGATACAAAATTACCGTTTTTTTTTCTTTAATTTTTAATTTAAAAAAAAACAATGTCGCAGTCATTGTCAAAATATCATCGTTTAAGGACTTCCGGGGACGCCGTGGAGGGTAGGAAAAATCTGGTAAAAGAGTATAAAAAATCGCGGATCAAATCCAAGAGGGCGAGGGTCAGACCCTAGTCGCATTGACTCGGAATGCCCCATATGCAAAATAGTTATCTCGAGCCTTGAGACGAATAAACGCCGCCGCAGCAATGATTTAATCGGTATCGTGTCAACGTAACACGGGTGTAACCCATACATTTGTGTATTCACGCCTGCGTGTGTGCGTAATTTATGCATACATGCGTATATATGTATATATATATATACATATACATATATATATATATATGTATATGTATGTATGTATGTATCTTGTTACAGGTTAACCTACAGGGTAAAGAAGTTCCGTGTGTGTCTTCACCTTTTCTCTTTCTTTATCAATACCTAATGCAGAAAAGTGTTTGTCGGTTTCTTCTAACAATTTTTCCATAATTATTCATTGGGTTGCATATTATGTTCGCAAATGTACTTTTAGCGTGAAGTATTCAACGACCATCGCAGCGTGATTACGCGATATGCTCGTATAAGATCGTCACACCCTTTGAGTTGTTTTTACTTTTTTTTTTTTCTTTTTTCTTTTTTTTCTTTTCTCCTCTAAGAATCCAATGACGATAGAGGCGGAAAGGTCAGTAACGCGTTCTACTTCTCGTACTCCGTTCTATATTCTCCGCAACGTTATACGGCTGCAAATGAACGTTGTCACGAAACATGTACTCACGTATAATTGTCATTCGGTTTTTACGACTATCGCGTGATCTTTCATCGTCGATATTTTTACGCATTCGAATGTGTTATATATATATATATATACACAATTGATTTTTATATCTTTCTCACGTTTGTATTTTATTTATTTTTTTTTATTTCTTGCTCCTGAAAACTCTTGACCGTTAAAGGAACGAATCACTCGCGGTTCGTCGAATAAAAGAGTGTCTCAATTTGTTGTGACGGAGGTGGATTTTTTCTAGCTTGTAGTAAAACATTAGTACGACAAAATTTTTATACGGGTAGAGTCGAAGCGCTTTTATTTGTTTCATCGGTGTAGTTTCAAGCGAAAACCGAGTTCTAATGAAATCTTATGCAATTTGATGAAATCCTTTGAAATCTCTGAAATCACAAGAAATTCCATGAAATTTTATAAAATCGCGTGAAATTCTTTGAAACGTTGCAATCCCGAAGTCCGGTGTTTCACGCAAACAAAGTGGTCAACTCTACGTTCAGAAGCTGTGATAAATTATTTTCCCTAGCTCTTAGCGAGTGAGCGCAGGTTCGGACGTCATTATTCTTGCCAGGGATATTCGATCGCAATCCCCACGTATCCTTACCGGTTTCGATCTTGGATTATTATCACCGACAACCGAGCTCGTCCGCGGGGAAATTTTCACGCACGACGTGTAATAAATCAGTGCATGCGTAAACGAGCTTTAAAAGCATGTCTCTGGTACATCCTACTTCCCGTATGCTTCGTCTCTCCTTCATATCCGCGCAATCTCGTTAGTTAGATACACCGTATCCGTAGAATGTGTAACGCGTCCCTCCCCAAGGATAAGATGTACTTACGATGTGAAATTCGATCTTGAGGAGAGAAAAGAAAAAAAAAAAAACGATTACATTGTAGATCAGGCATAATGTAAGGGTTGCATTCACTTCTCTCCGTCGATCGGTTTTCTAAGCTTATACCTACATCCGGAGCCAATTGCGGCTATGACTCGAACATGATTAATCGTCATGGATGCAAATTAGGAGATCCTTGCAATCCGTGCAAATGCAGCGCTGCACGAGAGACGTGATATTTATCTATCTATCTATCTATCTATCTATCTATCTATCTATCCATCTATGTATCGGGGGCATGCCACGACACCTCGATCAAGATCCTACGTCGAAGTCTCAGATTGGCTTCATAATTTTTCGTATGAAATTACACGACGAGAAACGCGATCATAATATTTTTACTCGAAACATTTCGACCCAGCGTATCTGCAGTACTATGATTTAAAAATTTGACGAAAGCAACTCACTTCTTAATATGTGAAAAAATTGGGAAAAATATTTTATATTTAAAACATTTTTGACAGCTGTTAGAAGATGGAGATTTCGTGACTTCGATAGATAAATAAAAGAAAAGAAATGATAATTTAAAGCCTTATTATCGAATTGCATTTTGGACGTAAGAATGAACATTATCGGAAACTGGTTCTGTTTTTCAAATTTTTAAATCATACCTTACGTACGCTGGGTCGAAAAATTGTTGAAAAAAAATTGCGATCGCGTTTTTCGTCACGCACTTTCATAAAAAAAATATTGCAAAGCCAATCTGAGACATCGACGTAGAATCTTGATCGGGATGTCACGAAATGTCCGACAGGCGATATTTAGCCGAAGTCGAATCCGTCCGTTCGTCGTCCACCTGTATCGAGGTGTATACCTGTATATACACCTTGCGCCTATCGCTTAGTGAAATCAATACCGCAGCAGCTATTGTAAATACGTTACGCACACATAATGGTACAGAGAGACCTATACGTGACGTACGAGTACATGTAGCTATGTATGTTAAGGATCGATGACGTAGGAGAATGTGCCTGCAGAAAATGAATCTCTGCCGAAGGTGAATTCGAGGCGATTCGAGTTACCGGATGAGATTTGTTTGTACCTAACGTGTTTCTTTTTATCACTCTTGTTCTCCACTTTCGCGCATCAACGTTCGCCATAATACACCTAACGTTATATATCTTGAAAAGTCATTCGTTCGCTTATATGTATTGCATGAATAAAGCAGCACTTTTCTCATCGATCGGCAGGAGATAAATTGACGGATGTAAAGTATGACTGATAAGGGCATTTGAACTTTAATGTCGCACGCGCACGTACATTTTTGTCGGTTCTTTCATTTAGTGATCGTTCGGTTCACCTTTTTCACACGGAATTTTATGGCCCTGCGTGAAAGATAGAAAAATAAGTAAAATAACGGAAAATGTCATGGGAATTTACGTATCTAACATAGATTTTTGGACATATCGTCTGTATAGGTATTTTATACCACACGTATAGACAAATTGTTAAACGCGTTGTTTTGCCGTTTACAAATCGATTGCAACTGTAATATGTATATAATGTATATACCTATATTCAATATTTACACACAACAATTGAGTGTGGATATGAATCAATTAACAGGCGATATTGATTTACGGCTTATAAAAGTTCTTATCACAAGCTGACCCAACACGTTTTCTTCTTTGTTATCAATGCCAAGGCAATATATGTATATAAAATATAAACATATTTGTCTAATACCGGATCGTAACGTCACGAGAATGAAAATTGAACGAAGTGTTTACCTAAACATCGATACGCGAATGATGCATCGAATCAATTTTTGATATCCCCCCTCCAATCGCCGCATCTCACTTTGTTTTAATTTTAACACATACGCGTGTTGTTCTGCAAAGCAGGATTTCTCATCCCCAATATTTCTCGTTCGAACTGCTTGATATATAAGGTATCTACGCGCGCGTGCGTGTTTTAGAAACATACACCTGTACCTCAAAATGCTTGTAAAATTGAAAATCCATATTGGAATATTGACTGTTGGGTTATATTTATAAAACGGCGGGGTTGCTGAATATTGGCAGTTTCGGTTATATCTCCTGCAACCCTCGACACCAAGCTCGGCAGATGATAACCTTATAAACACGTACATCACATGCGCGCACACACACACACACACACATATATATATATATATATATGCATATATATATGGTCCTGATTATAGGTATAACGTACAAGAGAAATCGATAAACCCAGCTGACTTTCCACCCTTTCCTCAGGGCTGTACCGTGTGTGTGTATGCACGCATACCTATACACACGTATGCATATTCTGAAAATGAAAATGGCGTCAAGGTTATAACGGGTGTACCTACACGCATAGATATCTACACATCCACGTGCATAAAGGTATGCGGATAACAATACAATCCGCGGGGGGACGCGGGTCCCGTCTGTTATCGACCGAAACCTTCCTCTCCTCTCCTCTCCTCTCCTCTCCTCTCCTCTCCTCGCCGTCCCGGGGGCAGGTTTAGATTCGATCGCGGTGACGTCGGTGCCGTTATCTCTTCTTCCCCTGGCAATATCACTGGCGCGCGCATCGCGCGACCCCCGATACCGACGAACATACCATCCACCCCCTACCCGGGCTCTCGGCGATACGTGCGGACGTGAAAACGTGTCCGTGGCGGGGCGTGAAACACCCCCCGTGAACCTTAACCTTGGTCACCTTGGCCTAGGCCGAGGACGACGAGGAGGATCGATTCCGAGGGTGCCCCGCCAACCCCCCCGGCACCCTCATACCCTCGTGCAATTATAATATATCGTACGTGCATAGGTGGGCGCGTTGACGCAATGTCGCAGATTTCACTCGAATGCACGCCCGTCGCTTCTACCTGACAATAAGATAATTTCGGTCACGCGACACGCGCCTATCGAGTATCGAGTATAGGTTATCTTATACCTATTTCGTTTCAACTTGCTTCAACAATCGTCGTTTACGCGTTGTACGTACCCACGCAATGATACGCACGGTGTGTTTGAATACGCGACGTGATTTATCGTCATTCATGAAAAGAGAAGAGAAAAACTTGCAAACGTCTCTTTTCGAATGAGATTTTTTTTTTTTTTTTTTATCTCTCTTTATTTTGTCAAGCTTATTAACATTGATCATACGCACTTTCGTCTTGACTTTTACATCGACGACGCTTGTACGCGGTGTATGCTAATCGTTCTCTTTGTATTATCTGTTTCAGATATCAACCGTTTCTATACTCCACGTAATGTGATAACAGTATAAATAATCCGGATACAACATGTAACGTTTTACGTATAATAATAACAACAACAACAACAGTATATTAACAACAATATGTATACATATGTATACACATATATTCTTGAATAACAAACAAGTGGCGAAAAGCGTGCGGGGTGTATTGATGTACAACGTACAAATAAAAAAGTAAACGAGCTGAAAGCGTTGGGACGATACTGCAAAAAGGAAGAAAATAACGAATGAGTTGATGATTGGTTAAACAAATAAATAAATAAATAAATAACGACACAGTGACAAAAAAAAAAGAAGAAAAAAAAACGTAAACGTAAACGCAAAGAGAGTATAAATCTGTAGTATTTGACATGTATTATATTTATATATATAAAAGATCGTATTATTGAAGAGATAATTGTTCGAAGCAAATACATGTGTGCAAGGAAAACAAATATCTACAGCGGTTATATATATATATACATACATATACATATATATATGTATATAAGTATATACGGATATTCGTATGAATAGCAATTTTATTTAATTTATTGTTCGAATCGTTGTGTTTGTGCAAAGCCTGTCAAGACTGATCAGGGCCTAGTCTTTTGGGAAGAAATACGATAAAAAAATACATAAATGTACACATATAAATAGCGCAGAGTCGATATAAAACGAGTAATGATAACGAAGAAAGACGATAAATCGACAGTTGATTGATATATGATATTTTTAAATATTTGTTGAAATTGATGAGTTTTAATTTATTAGGATATTTCAATTGCCGTTGTTTTCCACTCTCTATAGTATTTTCCATTTCGGTGTGTATTACGGATACCGTTTAGTATTTAGAGATTTTCAATTCTAGTTTTTTTAATTCCTACTCTCGCACTCGCGAATCTACGCGAAATCTGTAACATCGATATTCTAAAATTATATCTTTGATCTGTAACACCCAAACATATACATATATATTACAGATATAAAGAAATATATAAATATTTAAAAAAAAAAAAAACAAGCAAACAAACATACAATAAAAACCGTAGCAACAAAACAAACATAATATATAATACAATTAGATAATTAGAAGTTCAACTAATAACAGATAATAAAAAATTCACTTCAGACGTAATTAGTAATCGAGACCAATTCGTATTATACATAGTGGTACCAAATCATCATTTTTGTATCGGAGGGGTGTAAAAATTGAAGTTACGATAAAAAAAAAAAAAGAAAAAAAAAACCGTAGTAAAGAACGAAACTAATGAAAGTCAACGTATTGCCCTGTGAATAAAAATTCATATACACGAATAAAGAAAATTTTTTAACCATAAATACAAATTATGTTAACGTGTTAGTGATATATAATAATCTGTGGACTAATTCTTGTTATAATTTAAATTTTTTAAATACATACATTTACATACGTATATACATGTGTATGGCTGTGTGATATATGCGAGCGCCTGCGTGTACGGTTTGTGATTCTGTCGGAGCATTGTACGCAAAAAAGTAGACTTTTCTCTTGATTTACGTCGTATATATATATATATATATACACCCATATATATGAACAATATTACTCATTTGATATAACAGTTAACAGTAACAATTCGTATAAATTTGCGTAGCTCCTGTAGAGGTGGCAGCTTGTTGCGGAAGAGTGAAGTTCGTATAATATATTGAAATAAATCGATATATATATATAATAATAATTTTAAAAAAACGACAACAGTAACAATAATATATACAAAGTAACAATCAAATAATGATATTAACATACATCGTGAATTGCCGAATTAAAAATCGATCTCAAAAGCCTTTGTGAAACAATTAGCAAGACTTTTTACCGTGTGTGATATATTATATATATATTATATAACATATATATATATAAATATGAAAAATAAATCGTAAATGAAAAATTTAATCGACGAATAAAGATACGATCGATAACCTTACGATATCACGAATCTTATATCATTGAAACGCCGGAAATCAACGATAACTCAGTATTCAAAACGAAAGAGAAAAGGAAAAAAGAAAAAAAAAAAAACAATAAGAAGACAAAGAAGAAAATATACCCACACACCCAGACGCACACTCCCGCAAAATGTACAAGGATCAGAGTAGCTCGTCTTCGTTGGAAGCAGCGTCGAAAAACGGGGAGGTCGAACTTGTAAGCAGATTTTTAGCCCCGCTATGCGCCAGGGACGAAGCTGCGAGAAATATCGCACTTGCAGCTGCTCGGACAACCGTCGAGGGATGGCTGGGAGGCGTCGGGAGTCCCGACGTCGTCGAGGGCGACGCGAGGACTGCCATTTTCCGATACGAGGATAACACGTTAGTTTTTCACATTTACTTATGTCGGAGTAGTAGATTTAATATCGTCCAACGGGGATGGAAAATCGGTATTCTTGGGCCGAGCGTAAGCTCGCAGTTCGAAGACGAATATCGAACGTAAGCGAGGCGAAAAGACCGTCGGATCATACGCTATTTTATTTAATTTTTCTAAGCAACCGTAGAAGCTAAGAAATGTAATAATATAGCGATTCAACGGATATAGATCAAGGACGTTAAAGAGGTCCAGAGTCGCAGGCCTGATGTAACAATTCCCAAGTAACCGACGATACGTAAAGTCCGTGCGTAAAATGAAATTATCGCGCCAAGTGTGTAAAATAGCGAATTCCAGCCTTGCGCATGCGCCAATTTCGTTTTACCGCACCGATTGCTGTATTTTTCTTTCCTCCTTTTTTTTTTTTTTTGAAACAAGAAACGTACGCATTCCGATCTAATTTTTCACACGTCGTTTGCACATTCGCAGATCGTTGTACGAGACGTTGCAGTTGCAGTCGAACAGCGTGAACGGAAGTAATTCAAAGTCCGATGAAGTTTCAACGGCATCGATACCGATGCGGCAGCTCATCGATCCGTCGTTGCGGTACAATATAATCCGCGACGATTTTCGGACGGAAGAATTTTTCCCCCAAAGCGTGACGGACAACGGTATATACCTGCAAAAGGATACGAACTACGATCCGGGCGACGGTGTGACGTCCTTCGATATTCTTCAAGGAAACAACACCGGGGATCATCACCACCATCATCAGCAGGTGCATCAGGGGGATTCGGAACCCTCGCCGCACCATCACCACGGCGTGAAACCCATCAAGATCAAGGGCGCCAAGCAGAAGGTCGACCAGGACGACGTCGACGTTGGCGCGGGCAAGGTGTACGGGAAGAGTCCTAGATTCGACAACGAGAGTCTGACGGGATTCGGACGCACACCGCCAGCCTCATCGGGCTATCCCAGCGGGCACTTCGACCTCCTCAGCGGCAACTTCGTATCCAAGAACGACAACTTCGTCGCCGGGATAGAGTTCGAGGGTGGGAACGAGAACTCGAACGTTCGCCAGGCCTCCTCCTACCGCAAAAACACCCAGTTCTACGGAACCGCCGACGAGGTTTTCTTCGACGACGATCCCGTCAAGACCGGCGCTCCGGAGGCCGGTGGCGTAGTATTCAATACCCTCGACGGTTTCGAAGGCAGACGGGGATCCGAGGACCGACGCGAGTCCTCCGGCAGCCTCAGGAAGAGCGTCGAACGAAAGGTCAGCGCCGGACAGATAAAAAGACCCTTGTCCCAGGACGACGACGTCTCGTCGAAGAACGGACCCGGCGCTTTACCCCAACAGCCCGAGGTCACGCCCGGCGACGTCGGCAGGATGCTCAACCTCGGGAACGCTCTCGATGGTCCGAAACTACTCGCTCAGCCCAACAAGTATCTCAGCCTCGTCACTCTTCACTTACCCGTCATTCTGAGGCTCAGCGTCAATTGTCCGTTTCAAAATGTCCGCACCAAGTGTGCCGAGATACTCGAGATGGTCAAGGTGAGTCTTGCGCTTGGTTTTTTTTTTTTATCTTTTTCCATATTTTCGTCGCTGGGGCTTATTTGTTTATTCTTTCTTTTGTTCAGAGGGAAAAACCGTCGAGTCGGGAAATCTTATGGCAACGATATTGTTTTTTCAAATCTCGTTTCTGTGACAGTTAATGAGCAGTTTTTTTCAATACCAATCGATTCGGAGATTCGTTTATTTAATACTTCAATTGGTACCATTGGTCACAATTTTAGTCGGGAATAATCTGGGAGTTTTTTTATTCTGCTATAATCTGGGATATTTTTCAACATTTCGGTATAAAATCCATCGGTGTAAAGCAAAATACAACCATACGCGTATTTTGAAAACTTGACTTATTAGAGTATTCGGTATGTTTATATCTACTAAGTAGGTATAATGAAATTGCAAAATAGTGATTTATTTTTAGAAGATGAAAAAATAAACAACACCAGTTTCGATTTTCGCATTTTCATCTCTATCGGTTTTCAAGCTTTCCGAATCGCGGAGTTCGTACCCTAAAACCTCTTCATTCACACCGTCTTATTGCAAAATAGCAAACATCTAACGCAGAGTAGCGTGCATCAAGTTTTCACTTGTCTAAGAAAGGGTTGTAATAACTTTGACGTCAAGATCTAGACTCGAACTCGACGATCGCACATCAGAGGTGATAAACCCAGTGGCTGTTCGGTGTGGTCAATGTTCTTAGAGTCGATTTACAAGTGGGAGTACAAATATATTCGTACAGAAAAACAAAATTCATTCGTTTGAACCTATGACGCACGGGATTTCGTACTCAGTTACTGTCATTATCGTGCATTTAATAATATACCGCGGTATAATAATAGATCTAAAATACATACCCAGGTGATCGAAACAACTGTTACATACGTTTATGAGATGAATAACGGAGAAGCACAGAAAACGTGATTCCAGTTCGGCTCAAACGCGGGCGTTTGGTATCAACGAACGTCTGCAATCCCTGTAATTCATTTACTTCCATAAATGACAAACTTCGTTGACCCTCTTCTTTTTTTTTTAATAACTTGATAATCAATTCCAGCTCAGCAAGATTCGCCGATCGAATAGATAACACGCACAAAAGCAGCCAAGTCTAATTTATCCACGTCATTCGAATAATGTGTGAAAAACTTTCATACGTATTTATTAAAAATAAATTTTACGCTCGAAGTCTTTAAATAAAATCAAAGTAAACATTTTTCTTCCGAAGAGCTGCAACGGGAAGTCAGCGTGCAAGTCGCGGTATCTTCCGACTTGTAATTTTGACGCGTTCGTTGATCGGTGGAACGGAAAAACGGAAGTTTAAGGTACGCCAGGGTGAACGATTATTATCGTCATATTTGACGTCGTGTTTATTTTGTCTATCGTGAAATCACGGAGCGAAAATACAAAACTCGCGAGCTCGAACCCGCCGTCTGGTGTTGCGTATATCCTTATGAATAATTGATGAAGATGAGAGGGGCGCGCTCGAAGATGATGCCCACCGATATCCCAAACTCTTTTCTTCTATCCTTCCACCTCCCCTCGCACGCGTCGTTGTGTTTCTTTCTATCGCAACACCGCGCATAACCGTGTCGTTAATTTATATTTTACAATGCGCGGCGTGTCGTTGTTCGCAAACAATTTGCTACGAGGAGTCGAAGTAGGCGAAGGAGGCGAAGGAGGAGGAGGAGGAGGCACGTCGAAGACGATCAGGGCACGAGCGATCGAGCCTCGATCACCGTTAGCCGGATCGATCGATTCCTCTCTTCGCCCGCGTGAATCCGTGTCTCTTTGTAATACGCCCGATAGAGTCCGGGCCGCACGTGCGTTACGCACACCGAGCAAGAATAAATTTGAAAAAAAAAGAGAAGGAAAAGAGATTAAAAAAAACTTACAGGTGTATGCAATGGTAGGTAGGTAGGTACACGAGACTCGCGGGGCCTTTTTAACCTGCCGCGAGATCGAAACTCGATCTCTCAATTCGCCATGTTTACCGGTACATTATATATTATACAAATGCCAACGAACGCGAAACCTTGACCGGTGCCTTTTCTATTACTTTCTTTTTTTATGGTTTCTCGAGTCTTATTGTTTGTTTGTTTTTTTTTCTCCTTTTCCCTTATTAATTCTTCCGTTCTCTCTTTTCCCTGTGTATAGTATATATACATCATTTTCATTTCTCGTTCTACAATCACGCGTATTATTGGTGTGCGGTAGGTTCGATATGTAGGTATATTATATATGTGTGTGTGTGTGTACATAGATACGTAGTCATATGTAGGCGGGTAATCCGATCACGGGACTTCGATCGCAATCGGTGCCTCAAATCGTCCTTGAAATTTCAATATCTGATACATGTGTAGAGGGTGTTGCAAAATTCACGCAAGATGTAATTTTGACGGAAAACGCAGGCTTACGATTATTGAAAATTGAATTTTTCTTAACAAACGGCCGCCACGACTCTGCTGGCACGTACGAAATCTGCTTTCGCAATTTTCCACGACCGTTTTGCATAAATGTGGCTGAATTTTGTTGATACAGCGCTCGATTTCCTCGTTCAAGGCGTTGGTGGTCGTGGGCTTGTTGGCATGAACCTTACACTTCAAAAAAAAATAAAAAAAAAGAAAGTCCAGCGGCATTATATCAAATTTTCACAAAAATTTCAACAAAATAGTACTCATGTGCCAGCAAAGTCGCGGCCGTTGGTCATTTGCCCGATATGCTGTTGCGTGCATAACCCAGCGAGTAAACAAAAATTTAATTTTTAGTTACAAGCCTACGTTTTCTATAAAAATTATCACTTGTTGCGTAAATCTTCGGACACCCTGTATATATACGCACACGCATGCACGCACGCATTCGATTTTCGAAACAATTTTTCTACCGTGCAGCGTCTCGTCGCACCTTTCATTTGCCATTTTGAATTTCGCCCAAAGTTTGTGAAATTTTTTTTATCCCCTTTCTTTTTTCGCAACTCCATTCATTCTTTTTCTTGATTTCTTCCATTTCCCAAGCAACACGAAAACGCGCAAAGAGGAAAGGTTATGAAAAAAACAATATACAACCCCCGTACAATATAATAGGTATTATTATTTACTGCTACTCTCAGTATGCCAACGGTTTGACCGATGATATTGTAATAGAAGTAAAGGAGCTGCACCTACAGGTACAAACGTTGCATGCGTGCTATTTATTACGTGTATTTCCTCGTCACGGGCTACGGCACGCTTGCAAATTTACATTGGTTGTTTTTCCGCCCGTTTTTCTCGTTGGTTGGTTATTTTTTTTTTTTTTTTCTTTTTCCTTTTTTATTATCGTCATTGTTTTTATTTTTTTCGTTTTTCTTCTTTCCTTTCCTTTTTTCATCCATGCTTGCGTCGTCGACTCGTGTCAATGACCCGATTACGTTCTTATGTGTGTCAAGAGTGCCATGATTCCGGTATACCTTGTACACCTTGTATACATATTCTATATACATATACATATATACATATATATATATATATATATGTATAGTAACGATCTAGGCGTTACAGAGAAAATAAACAGGTTCGTTCGTGAGCTAATGAAGCGAATTAACAGGCAGCGAAGTTAAACGACGGGGAAAATGATTTAATTGCAATTCGTGTTTACAGTTTGAGATCCGTGAAACAGGACTGTTTTTTAAAATTTATGCTATGAGTCGACGCAGCAACCTCATTCGTTTGGTAACATGTGAAAGCTTTAAAGCTTCTTTTATCTACGATTACCGACTGCTAGATGAGAAATGGGGGGCTAGACGGGTGATTTCACCCTTTGTAACAATGCGACGCAATATGTGTTATGTATATAATTCACACGGTCATAAAACCAGCTTAGGTATATATGCACACGTTGTGTGTGATTTATAAATTCGTATGTACGTGTAAAATTACATGTATATAATATACATGCGTGTATATAGGTGTGTAATCGCTTTACTTGGCCACGCTATTTCTTATTTTTAGCCAGCGTGCTTAACCTTCATGGTTTTACATGCGCGCGCGATGCGTGCGTATGTATTGTTAATGCATGTATACATACATTATGTATACGCGTGTGTATACGTATGTGTATATAGACACACCCACACGCGAGCCGGCTTTTAAATTGTCAGTCAAAACAACTCTATTGAAATACTTTTTTTTTCTTTATTTCTTTTATTTATTCAATTTTTACACTGGCCAACTGACGTTGCTCGAATGTTGTTTGCGCACTTTACGTCCCGTGTACTATTTTCGAAACTTACCACCAACAACCGCGCGCAATCGCGTCCTATGTATATAAATAACTCGAAAGTTTAAGTTCGATTTTTTATTTTTCCACACTTTGGTTTATTTTTTATTAATTTCATTCCTTTTTCCCTCGTTTCCTTTTCCGTCGAGTCGCGTGATGAACGAACGTTGTTCAAAATACGGAAATGGAGAGGGAGGGGGGGAAAAAAAAAAGAAGAAAAATGCAAACTTCAACGAGACAGCAAGGAAAAGTAGCGATTGCCGTTTGACGTTTTTTTTTTTTTTTTTTTCAACGCTTAGTTTATTACGCGGTGTACAGGATAGAATTATTTAATTTTTGTTGCGATAGTGAATCGATTAAAAAATATCCCATTTATGAATTGCATTGTCCCTATAAGATAAAGAAACGATATTTGAAAAAAAAAGTTTTATACAGATGATACGCAATTACGCAATACCGAATCTCATATTGCAGCAGAAAATTATTAGATTTTTACACTTTTGAGGACAACGTGACGAAAATAATTATACCTTGTGTGTTAATTGCGATTGACAATCGACCGATTGTTCGCGTTTCATTTTTTGTTCTTTACTGTTTCAAGGAACGAGGACTTCCGGTACCAGAGCCAGCCTTCGACGGACCGAGCGCCTTCGTTCCGACGTCAGAGGTGAGTTTTTCATTCTGTTTGAAATTAAATTTGAGCAAATTATCGAAAGGAGAAACGACTACGGATCGAGAAATGCTTCTGCAGAGAAAGTATTTCAATTTATTTTGTTAAACGATTTGAACGAGATATTCTTGATCACGGTTAACCGTTCGGCATGTAGCGATTATTCCTTCCAACATCAATGCGTAGGTTATTGCCGGCGATGAGAAGACCTTTAACAACACCGATATAACGTGCTTTGCAGAAGATCTTCTCAACCAATTAAACGATACGCTATATCTGTATCTGTATCTGTATCCGTATCTATATCTATATCCATGTAATACACATTGAAGAAGTGATGCTGTTCGTAAACAAAATAATTATCGTCGTAAATCGGTCGCCATATCGTCAGAGGCTACGGTATCTGCCGACGGAAAATTCATATTTTATTCGCATTTATTTATTGTTAGTAAAACGGTAACTACATTTGATTGTTAATCTGGATGCGGAATAATTTACGTTTTACATTTTGAATCGCAGTCGCATTTTGCAGGTCGATATTTCAGTTACATCGGGGGAATAAGGAGGATCACGAACGCGGGTTAGATATTTACTTGCCCTTTCGTAACCTTCAATTAACTTTAATTATCAACAATTAGGGGCGGTTATCGTTCGAATCTCGACCTTCGTCGCGCGGCCGCGAACGGTTGGCTTACGTTGGGATCTGTTTTATCATTATAAGTTGTCTTCGACTCTTGTGTTACCGACCTGACACCGTCGGTATATTAATCGGTCTCTTCGTTATCCACTCGCTTATTTCTCAGCTTGAACATTTTCACCACCAGATAGCGCTCGCTATTCTTTCGCGTTTGTTTTTTTTTTCGCTGCCAGTTATCGTCTGTTGTTTCTCTTTCTAAAATTGGTGCACAATTGTCTCTACAATTATCATAATCTAACATTTTCGCGAACAATCGAACCAAAAAATCGGAATCATACTGTGAACATGGATTGTCAATAATTCTATTAATGTTCAAATTCTCCTCAACGTTGATGCGAAATTGTAAGTATAAAATATAGTAGTAGAAGATTGAATCACGGGTTTGTATACAATAGAATTTTTATACTCGCAGAGATTATCACGCACGACTTGATTCGAAAAATTGTCTTCCTTTCGTTTTTTCTCTTCTTTTTTCTGTCCATTCAACCAGTTTCGCTATAATGGATATCGTGATAAAATGACGATGTGTGTAGTTTTCTACTTTTGAAGAATCATCGTACATCACATTGATGACGATTGACGAAAAAAGGTAAGTGAAATTACTGTTGTTATTATTATTATTATTCATACTATTAATTTCGGGGTTATGAGATTTTGTATACGTTGTACAAGCGTATTATGTTCAACCGGGGATTAATTTTTTATTTTTTTTTTCTACGATTTGGAAAGAATTTCTTTTTTACCTCAAGATTTAAATTCAATTCTCCCTCAAAACGGGTCAAGGTAAAGAATAACAAAAAAAAAAAAAAGAAATTGTACGATAAATTTTCTTTACTATGCAACTGCTGTATAGATATGATAAGACACCGGTACGTAATACATATTACATGCCATAGATACATGTATAATCGATCGATCGGATCGACCTTGACGGTAACGTACGCAGGAAATAGTGGCCTTTGTTACATATATGTACGTCGTTTCAAAACTCGCGGACACGAAGAAAAATTAAGACAGAAAACCGCTCCGTTACAACTCAAGTGGGTAAATTTTCACTGGAAAATTTTATTTCAATATTATGTGCATACGTAAAGTTTTATGGTTAGGTACGCGATATTCGCTGATAGTAAATTATTTGAAAGTTTTACGCGTTAGCGGTAAATACACCTTTATTAATACGCGAGATCAATCAATCAATTCACTCGTCAGTTTAACCTCTCTTCTTTTAATACACGAAATAACATTTTTCATCTCTGTGTATAATTATACTAACACATTATGTGACGTAATGTGCCACATCCGCTGTAAACATCAACCTCGTCTTTGTTTTTTGTTTTTACTTTGGTCCTACATTGATACCGAGACGATTTCAGTTCGTCTTAATATTTGCTTCTTTTTTTTTTTTGTTTTCTTATCGAATTGTTTTGTGAAACGGCGAAACGATCCAGGCAACAATACGCGTGCGTAATGTTTTCACGCTACTTACGTTAATCTAGTTACAACGGCGCTTATCTGCAAAAGACCCGTGCAAGCATTGGAAAAAATTTTCTCGAATCATATTTGCTGTCGGCAAATCTTTTCAGTTTATTCAACATTCGTTTACAGTGTACATAAAATTGACGGAACAAACTCGCAACAACTTTAATACATATATGTCTACTAGGTATACTTAGGCGTAGAAAACAGCGGAGGCAGTACGAATCGAAAGATAAAGAATTTGTTTGAATTTGATAAGAATAAAATATTATCAGCCGAGACATTTGACCAATGTAAAGTAAACATTATTCCGTTTAATATTCCTATCTTACTGGTGACAGGAATTTTACTATCCCTGTTCCTGTATTATCTAGAATCACCCCACGCAGTTAGTCGTTTACAGTACATTTACACATACCTACGTACAATATTCAAACGCGTTTATCGCTGTTATTAATTATTATAACGATAAAAATTGCGTAACGCAGCTCGATTCGGCTGTTGTAACGAAAATGTCACTTCTATTTTCATTATTTTCTTATCGTTAGAACGTTCATCGATTAAAAAGTTTAAGAAAGAAAAATCGAAATTCCAATTTTTCTTTCACCGTGTTAAATAACAACGAATCGAAATTACAGCTCGTTGACTCGATTCAAGACTTTAACCGCACGGTATTAAGATACAGCCGTTATATTTCCGAGGGAAGCTTACAACAATGGGCTACTTGACCCAATGAATTTCAATACACGAATTAAACACGTTTCGTGCGGCACAGTTGTATAAACGACTTACTCTGTATATCATATGCGTAGAGAACCTCTGCTGCAGTCGTCGCCATTTTAGAGCAACGAAATAGCCGCCGGGTGTTCGTGAGAGATATAATTATAATAATTGTTATTATAACAGATATACGGAGCCCTAAATTCCTTTCAATTTTTCTCATTCACGACAAACGAGACTCTCATTCCGCAAGTCGACGACGTTTCGAACTTTACCGCAGGCTATTTTATCCTGTCCCATTCGCTTTTTTCTCCACTGCGGTGTACAATCTTGAATTTGTCGTTCTCTACGATTTTTTCGAGATATAACGCGTATCAAGTAATTGTCGAGTATACGAAACGAGGGCAAAATTATCTGACAAATCTATCACCGCTGTACATCTTGTGGAATTATTCTCACATTGCGAGAAAAACGAAAATTTTGAGAAAAAAACAAACAACTTCATTTCTGAAACATGTCGTAAACATGTTTTTTGAGTCAATATTTTTAAAGCGAACGGAATGTACTGTACATATTATTCGTATCAATGAAAAAATCGTGTCCGATACTGCAAAAACATGCAACGAAGCGAATGAGCTGTAAAATATCGCGTTATTCCGTTGAAAATTTGACTTTCTCGAACGTTCGTTTTACGTTATAAACGCGGTTCGAGTAATAATACCGAAACGTCGCTTCCTGCCGCAACTTTGTTATCGAAAATAAATGGTCGAATCGATTAACCGTATCCGCCTATGTCTAATTCAACCGCACACAAACGCACAGGCAAAGCCATTTCTAACAATCGAGTTTAATTTACAGGAGAAAAATAATAGTTCGCGTGGAAGGTTAATTTATACATACACGCATATATATGAGTATAATGAGAGGAAATTGTAGTTTATGTGAAACTGATAGGTTATAATCGCGTATTATCTCAAGAGTATATATAACATGAAATACCATTTTAAGAAAATTTCATTGAAAAGAACACGAAAATTACGCTGCAGAATCGAACATATTTCTGATCGTGAAAATGCGCCTATTGCAGTACAGACGTTGGAAACGATTTCATTTTTGGGAAACGGAAAAAATTTAATAAATAAATAAACGTATCGCGTGCAACGTTACTCTAAGAATATGGATTATCCGTACGATTGCGTAATGCGTGTAATCAAAAATTCCAAGATGAATCACTCGGTATATCGGGTCTCGGTCGCCTTTGCTTTCGAGATTTTCCATCGTCCGTTTCTGCGTGTACGTTGTACGCGTTACATTTTGTAGCTTACTTTTCCGTCCTTTACTCATACGGACTCGTTGGCTCGTGCATTTCACTTACACAGTGACTCTTACAGCGATTACTGACCACTCTAGAGAGTCGCCCGAAGAATTTCTTGCCTTTACTTTTTTTATTTGTAGAGAAATTCTTTCCCTTAACGGTAAGGTACGTTGTAAAGGTACCTGCGTCCAATACCTTGCGGATAGTTGATCAACCGGCGTACAAAGTTTCGTTTCAAAATCTTTACATTTTTGTACAACGAACGGGTTGATGATATTTTTTTTTCATCATCCTTTCAATTGTATTTTTTATTTTTTCGTGCTCATATATTAACAAATTCTTGTTCAATGTCGCGTAAGAAAAATTACTGCAGATGCTAACGATGTCGTTTCTGATTTCTGGGGAGAAGTATAAGAATATGTAAATTAAAAAATTAAAAAAATGAACTCAAAGAAATCGATGAGGCATATGTATTAATACCTTGATTATGCATCGTATTGCTAAATATCGCGAATCCTCGCATCTTTCCTTACCTCCAGACGTACAACGCAAAAACGCTGAGCAATCACAGCTGAGACGGGGGAAGAAAAAGGAAAAAACTGCGGAGAGTCAAGTTTCAGCCACCGCTGTTAGCAATAAAAGTCTGCACAAACCTGTAAATATACGGACGCTGATTGATCGCGGCCTTGATTTATTCCCAATATAATGCGATGATCGTGGTTATACATAAGTATAAAGAACAAAGTGTGTATAAACATATATATATGTATATATATATATATACATATATACAGGTAGTCCTTGAATAATTTTTTACTTTAAATAAGTTTTGAAAAAGTATTCTTATCATAAAATGATGAAAGACCATTTTTTGTAGAGCGTTCAATTCCCTGCAAAAATACGTCTGTGAATTTCCTGTACGACGCCTCGTTAGCTAGTTATAAAAATCCGAAGGAGCAAAGACCATTTTTCTCGTGTTATTCTTATGGAAAGTAGGAAAGTGGGATTCGCGACATCTTAATGTTAATATTAAGAGCTCAAATTTTAAACTATTAGGGTGTTTCAAAATTAAAAAAAATAAAAATTTTCCTTATATTCTTTTCTATTTTCTCTATTTCTCTATGTAAATATGCATGTATATACATACGCATATATATACTGTGTATTCGTACCATTTCTGACTAGCAATTAAATTGCATAATTTGCATCCGATGAATCACGAGACTCGATGAATAAAAAGTCTCGTTGCGATAGGAAAAAAAAAAAGAAAAAAAAAAGTTCCACGCTCTGCAGACGCGGCAAGTCGAGTTTGTCCAGCCAGCAGCAAAAAAATGCACGTTTCACTTACGTGCAAATCGTGTAATACAATGCCAGCAACGGAAAACGTCTTCGTATTATACACATACGGTAAATAATGCTGATCTATTAACAGAAGAAAACTTTTGTTACAAGTAGAGATAAGAAAGAAAAAAAAAAATATCAATTGCCTCGCCGGCTGCTTACACTATTTCAATGTTACATTACGGTACAGAAAATTCGATGCGTGTGCAGTTTCGACAATAGTGAAATAAAAAAAAATTAAAAATTGAGAAATTAAAAAAAAAAAAAAGAAAAAGAAACCGGATATCAACAATTTTTCTTTAATCGCGCAGCTAGTTTTGTTCGTTCGTAATTATTTTCCCACTTTTCTGCATTCTCGCATCAATACTGTACGCAATATTATCTTCGCAGCCGATAAATTCAGCGGCACGAGTTTCCCGAACGTTTATATCTGTATTTACGTGTTGAAGGAATAAAAAAGAGGCTCGTCTCTGAAAGCAGCCGTTCGCGTGGCCGCGCAAACCGTCTTTGGCCTAATCGCATCTCGGCCCGAAGAGAAACCGGTCAATCACAGCGTGGGCGCGTCAAATTTTATCGTCGCGACGCCGACGTCAACGGATCAAAGGCTGGGGTGGGGGGTAAAGGAGGAGGAGGAGGATGAGGGCGGGAGGGGTTTTGGGGCGGAGAGGGGAGGGGAGTACGCATTTGTCGGTTCGTCCTAGAATCCCATCATTGGCACGCTGAACGCGCACCGCGACGCTTCGTTTCGGTTCGATTCGGTTCCCGACTAGCTTCGTCTTCGTTTTACTTCGTCAAGTTCGTACTGGGGAGGAAGAGGATAAGGATAAGGATAAAGATAAGGATAAGGATTCGCATGTCAGCGCTCGTCGACTCAGTGATCTTTGTTGTGATCTCCGTTCTGCCGCCCACGCGACAATCGACACGTTAGTGTTGTAACGTTGTTAATTTCAGTGAGTATATTTTTGCAAGGAAATCGAATCAACTTCTACAAAATTTGAAACAAAGAAAGAAAAGAAAAAGACAAAATGGCAGGGTAACTGTAATATTATCGTGATCGTCCCTTGAAGTTGAACCGTTGAAACAGTATCGGTTTTCGATGTTTGCGGATTTTGGTATCGATATCTTATTCTAGATCCTCGTTTTGTTTTTTTTTTCTTCGTCCTTGTACTCCCGTTCCTCTTCCATTATTTTTCTCATTCAATCAACGCTCACCGGGATAGGATGTTTATTGAAATCGAAACGCGAATTTTTGCTCCCGCCTTCTCCTTTCGGATCGAATTTCTCCGCGCGTTGGTTACTGTATATAAGAACGCCTTTTGTTTTTATTTTTTTTTTCCAGTTTTGCAGCGAGTTTTTTGACATTGATATTCTCTCACGCTGTTGCTTTTATTGATTCGCACGTTACATCTTTTCCGCGGAAAGCGAAGCTGAACCGAAATTCAAGTTTTTTTTGAAACCGGGTCCAACGTTTCGTGCACGATTTATTTTTTCACCCACAAACGTTTCACGGTCGTTTTCTTTGTCTTTATCTCCTTATTTTATTCATCGTTTCAAACTTTGAACTCTCCGCAAGCTCTCGAAACTCGCTGACTCAACATCCTGTCGAGTATTAGGTCGGATTTTCTCGCATAAATTCAGTCCTGCCTGTACCCTACCATGCGATTTTCGTAATGTCTTTTAGGTATTAATATAATATTGAAAATAATTCAAAGTCAAACTTTTCATCAAACTCTGAGATCTCGGCGTGTGGGCAAAGCTTTTCTATTCGTTTAAAATAAATTAATGTAAAGAAATGATAACCCGCGGTGTAAAAAATATCTGTTGCAAGAGATTTGTCTATTATTATACGTATATCGTTGGCACGTGGTGTCAGGGAGTAAATCAGTTCGCAAAACACGTGGGTAGAATCGACCCGGCATCGTCGATTGTATTATTAAGCCTCGTGTTCAAGCAGCAGCTGTTGCGCATCTCGATCAATCCTCTGCGTACGTAATAAGAAACTCGAAGCATCGATCCGCGTGCGAATGAACAGTCACGAAGGATTGTTCTTTGTCAACGCGGTGTTAAAATATATCTCACATTAATTATCGTTGAACGCACGTCAAATTCCGTGTGTAACATGTTTGTCCGCATGTTCTTATTGAATTAGAAGAACCTGCGGTTCAACACGTGAGAGTAACAACAATAACGATAATTTCGTGTTAATTTCAAGACGTAAAACGGTTTGCATTTTTTTTTCCGGCTCCTTCCGCATGAATTTTGTCGTTTTCTGTATTCACGTGGGTACCTAAATATCCAACCGCAAAATATTTCATTAAAAAAAAATACTCCACATGATTTGCGTCGCCGTAAGTTCAGAGTCCGGATAAACGGTGCATTTATGAAAGTACGCACAAGATAAGGTACAAAGTGCAACACGTCGCTGATGCATCGTATGCGCCAATGAAACGATATACGTAGCGCATAAATCAATCGGGAATTACGTTCGATTTACCTGTATAACTGTAAGGTCATCTAGTACTCCTATCCCTTTACCGACCCCGCAAACTCGCCCTTTTTCTTCCTACATTAAATAAACAAACTAACGGAAGGGGTTCAAATTTCCGCGATGCATCTCGCTCTTGAGTTTAGTTAGGAAAAAGTGACGCACCGTCGAAATGTCGACCCTTTCAGTTCGTTCGTTTGTTTGACATAGGAAGAAAAAGGGTGAGTTTACTCGGTCGGTAAAGGTAGGAATACCACATGACCTTAAAGAAATAAATACGCGGCAGGGCGATAAAATCAATAAAAATTGTTAAAAAAATTTTGGTAAAGGTTTTGTCGTTTTAAATGGTTTATCGGGGTGCCGTTAGCAAGGTCAGGAACGATTTGCGGCGACGACGTAAAAGTACAAAAATTTGTTCTTCCGCCAATATCTCGTTTTCTCATAATCGTACGGCCAAAATAGTTCGGTATGAAATTGAAGGTGATAAAAATCTGTACAAAATAATTCTGTAACTTTTTTGTCGCACGATCCACAATTTCGGAGCAATAGTTGCGCGATTTTTGACAAATGCAAAAAAAATAAAAACATCGATTTTTGTCGACCAAGTTCCACTCTTTAAATTACTAAATTACTTGCTGCCTCATTTTATTATTTTTTTTCTTACCTGTCAAGGGTGGGGGCTAGTTTTTTCTGTTACTCGATTCTGCTTTACTTTTCTTCGTATTACACACTACGCCGTTCAGTACCGACATTCATAAATTATTTCCCTCACGATTCGCGTGACGGAGGCTCATTTTCAAAAAGTACACTTACACATACGCGTTACGTGCGACATAGGTATATTATACACCTTTGCTTTTGCAAGCGTAGGATGGTTCTTAGGCTGATTAAAATCGATCGTATAGCTGTTGGCGTTTTGCTCATGGTTTCTTGTTTCGTTAGCACCTCCTCATTTATTCGCTTATTAATTACTCGTATTTTCTTCTATCGTTATTGTGGCTATTTTCAAATTTTAGGATTTTCTCTCTCTCTCTCTCTCTCTCAACTTCGATACCTATTTACAGTAAGTTCGTTCGTATATATCTTATACAATACACAATACGGGAAAGAAGTATAATTTATGATTTTAACAAATTTTCGTATCTTATTATAATATGTTATGTATAATATGTATAAATCGAGTCACGCGATGTTGGCTGTTAAAATTGATATTATGAAAAATTAAAGAGAAATTCGTTTTTCCTGACAACTCGAACGCGGTTGTGACTCTTAAAAATCTTCTCGTTTGCGTTACGAGGCTTTTAAACACCCCGATCCATCAATCGCATGTAAATAAATCAATTCACTGTTAATCACGGTTCGGATTGATTACTTTATAAAAGTCGGACACCGTCATTCATTTGTCTCGCGCAATCTTTATTGCACGTGCAAACTCAGCGCGCAATTAGCAATACGTTAAGAAAAAAAGAAAGAAAGAAAGAAAAAGAACGTTGAAAAAAAAAACGACGACCTAATTGTCTGGAAATTTCATTAATACGTACGTGCGGGGTGTAAATCTTTTAGGAATGGATGCGCGACAATTTCAATCTCCGATCTGTTTTTGCATACCTGCTTTATAATATTGTTATTTAGTGCTCGTAGTGATAATAAGTGATCGAGCGATTATTTATTCCGCAAATCGATGACACAAGGTGTGTTGCCCCCCCACCGTAGTTACACGTAACTTATATTTACAACACATCGAGTAATTGCGCATTTATCATCGTAAGATCGATTTATTAATCGTCAGATTACGCGGTTTAAACTTTCGTTCGTCGAACGGTTATTTCCGGTCATTTGAACGTAACTCATTTTGTGTAACAGTACGTAACGGATGTCGAGAGTATTGCCAGATTTTATATCGTTTCATTCGTTTGTTTAATCTTTCTTTTTTTTTCTCTCTCTCTTGCACTTTGCAGCATTGCTCGCTTCGCATTTCATGTTTAACAATTAAACAGCTGTTATACACGTGATCTCGGAACAAAGCGCAAAACTAATGCAAACCTATACATGTACACTCTACATATAGAGAGAGATAGTGCGTCGTATAAGAGTCAAGGATAACACATTTTTTTTTTTTTATTTATCATACCATATGCTTATATTGTTGCAGAAATTTAGCATAGGAATGAAAAAATTTCTAATAGTTAACCTTAGCTTCACATCGTCAATCTTATACTTATTACTTGTAAATTGTAAACTGCATTTGTCTATACAGATCGTAATATTGTGTATAATTCAGGTATATTTGCAGTAAGTTTTTTTTATTCAATTTCGTCGGTTATTCCGCATTATTCTTACATTCGTTCCCGAAAGAATTATAATCTACGAACGTGCTTGAACCAGGTTTACTTACGTACTACGTATCGACACGTGTTTACTCACCTAACGCTATCTCCTAGCGTGTATAATAATATAATAAGGTGATAAGGAATAATAATTCCTTGGTCAGGGTCAAGTTTAATTCGAAATTCCACACGATAAGATGTTCCTTTCAGGGCCAAATCAATTTTCACCTACTCGCTATTGCTGCAACAACGTTTCGCAACATTCCTCGTACGCGTGATCGTAAGTTTCGTTTATACTCTCTACCGCCAACCCAAAGATGTACGAAGGTATGTACGCGTATTTTATATACTCAGCTAACGGAATATTCCGTCTCGTTACTCTAATGGTTTTTCAATATCTCGACGAGCGACGTTATAAA
The DNA here is from genome assembly GCF_021901495.1 of Neodiprion virginianus. Lineage (NCBI taxonomy): Eukaryota > Metazoa > Arthropoda > Insecta > Hymenoptera > Diprionidae > Neodiprion > Neodiprion virginianus. Next base: position 4,870,861 of record NC_060877.1, on the reverse strand, counting down.
AACGATCGTCTTCCTCTACGAAACTCCTCGCAGATTTATACATACATACATATATATATACAAGTATATTTTTCTAATTTACAATATGCAGAGATATTGACGTATACCTACGCGCGTCATATTTTTCCCACACCTTATGCCTATTCGTGTATGGATTTATAATATTGTTACAAAGGGTGAAATCACCCGCCTTACCCGCTTTTCAATGATTTAGTAGTCATCATAGATAAAATAAGTTTATAAACCTCTTATGTCTTTGAAAAGAATAAGGTTGCTGCGTCAACCAACGTTATTGTAAAAACAGTCTTGTTTCAGACATTAAACTAGAAACACGTTCTCTGCTATTAAAGCTTTTCCATAACATTTTATTTGCGTCTTTAATTGACTCACTAAACAAGCTCGCGAATCCATATTTATTTTGCAACGTCTTAAAACGTCACAATATATTATACGAATAGAAGGGGTAAAAAACATTTTTCATCGTATCGTAATCGTAACGAGATCTATTTTTCGATCCTATATTCGTGCCTAGTTAAAAAAAAAAAAAAAGAAAAAAAAGTAACGCGTGTATTTTATGAATTAATTTTATTGTTCTCTTTATCTCGATTATACGTCCATTCGGAGTAAACGTATCTTTACTTTCTCGTTGATTCCTTATCGTCAGTCACAAGTTAACCGGATCTGTCCACGATTTCTATTATTTATAATTTATCGACGAAGCAATTTTTCATCAATAGTTTTCATTTTCATTTCTCTCTCATCTTTTCGTCTTTTTCGCGACAGATTCCATCTCTCCCGACGTCATGTGAACCTATATCTCGCGTGATACGTACAGAGTCTAGCGTTTAAGTGGCCTTATGGATCGATCTTAGACCACTTAACCTCAATAATTACAGACCGTGCACCGTCTATAGATGTAATAATGTACAGGTTTAGTGCGTACATACGTTTGTAACGGTGCTGGCGGTACAACACAACTGTAACGGTAATCGACGATAATGAAAATTATGTGAAAAATACCACTGCCGTATAGAATTTAACATAAATTACATGCGTATTCTGTAAACTGTGTTTTGTCAATTGGGTCGTTGAATCAAAGAATCCATTAAGTGCGTCGGGTAAAACGTCGAAGATTAATCGACAAGAATTTTTTTCTTTTTTCATCTCCACGTTCATTAACAAAGATATATAGACAGTTGAATTAGCGTGACGTCATAATGCTCACATTGTTATCGATCAGATTGTTATAATCGTACAGCAGGAGTATATTGGATTATTATTCAGCAAAGGATAATGATACCGTTTATACGACAATGTTTATTGAGATCTGCGTGTCGGGCTTGTGTGTCTAATTGCGTTACATTTATGTATAAATATATATAAATAAATATATATATATATATCGTATAGCTAGGTGAGAAAGAAGAAGAAAAACAAAATTGAAAGTGAAGAAAAATCTAGCAAAAATTTGACGATATTCTTGTCATATATACCTTTATAAATATAATTGTGAGTTTAGAAAAAGAGAGTGAAAAATTTTTCTTATTACATAAATAATAATAATATATAAATATATCTGAGTTGTTCGTATTTAAAGGTGGAAAAATCCGGGAAAGCAAGGCTGCAGTCAATCCTCCCTCGAAGCTACTCAAATTCGCGTCTCCACTTCTGCTTTCCCTCCTTCCTTCCCACCTCCCTCGTTTCCTCTCTTCCTCTCCTCTGCATCTGCAAGATCCAATTCACTCGGCTCTCTATTGAGCTCTTTTTGAGACAATCCTATCTCGTTTTGCCACATCGCGCCCTATACACAATACACATGCATACATATGCACATTCATGCGATAGAAGTACATATACATGTATTCAGTAATTCGTGTACTGAGAATAAAATCTTCGAATTTTACTTTTTCACTGTTAAATGGGTAAAAATTTCTTCGAAGCCTTTACAATATTCGTAGGTACGTAATCGACTTTCTTTTCTAACAGTTTCTCTTAATGTCGTCGCGAATTATACCGTATTAGATGTATTAAACATACAATTGCAATTTATATGCGTGAAACATATTTTAAAATCGAGGATGAAAAACGTTACGACGCGAAATTTCGTTCCTTCATTTATTTACCGATTTAATCGCGAGCTATTTCCTTTCAACGAGGACGAATTATATAACCCGTGTATGTATGTATTATACCTCACCCTCCGTAAAGCTCAAAGCTTTACGTCGCAGGTGAGAGAGCCGAGTTTCATATTCGAATATTTTCCTAGTCCGTTGTAGACAGACGGTGAACGTTTAAGCTCTTTAATTAAATTCTTCAGTCCGAAAACAGAACTCTGCAAGCTTCCACGCCGCCCGCTACAGGCAATTCAAGTCTGTAAGTCCTTTTTCTCGACTAGGTTGGATCGTTTCGCGTTACGCGGTGAACGCGAATAAACAAATGTTAATACGCGCTGCAGTTTACAGTTGAACGTACACGCGGTTGGTGGAAATATTGATTTACCGAATAATGTCAACGCGACGGTTACTTTTTTCATTAAAAACGTGACGCGATGATTGTTGTGTTTATTGCATAACTTTTGAATTTTGTCACTTCGTCGGTTGAACGGGGAGTCTTTTTTACAAGTTCCCGCAGAGTATTTGAGGAGAGTCTCGACAGTCTACGCGGATCGTACAATTCACTCCTCGAAATAATGCCTACGCCGGGGCTCTAGACGTGTAATATAATTTCACGTTGAATATCGTTTGAAATTTAAATTCCTTCTCTGATTTAAATAATAATTCGAGCCTGCCAAGCGTTGAACCCGCATCTTTAACCCTCGGGGAAAATTTATACACACCGGCGATATACTTTTTCAAGATGTAAATTCTTATAACAATTCATTCGAGATACGATAATTTTTTTATCCTGCGACGGAATAGAAATATATATTTTCGTTGTGTGTAAATTAATAATTTTTTTTTTTTTATACCACAGACGACTAAAGTTTATCGTCTTTAGAATTCAATGTTCGATCATTGATTGATAATATTATTCTAATTAAATTATATTAATTTTTCCGCCTTTGTTATTCGTTTGCTGCTCGTACGAATTCGGCTATGTGTCCTGGAAATTTTGTATTTTCTTCCTCACGTGGAAAATTACTCTCCGTGAGAGAATTGAGGGGGTTAGTGTGAAAAGGGTACAAGTGACGAAAAATATGGAATTGATAAAATCACGATAGGTGCGATTCGTCTTCTGTATCAAGTGTACGTTACAATTAATTCAACGACGCATCAGCGTTGCTAAATTAACGTTTCCTATATTTTCAAGGTTGCGAAAGTACAGGTGAAAGTATCATACAATACATGTAACAAAACGCACATGGAAAGAGGTTGATAATTATTCCGCCTAGGGATACATTCAGGTGTCGTTTTATCGATTCCGTTTCGGTATAACGTCGTTGTTGCAATCTTCTTTTTTATTCCTATCGTTTTTCCTCGTACAACGTATAATACAGTTGCATTAAAGTTAGACGGAGAGAATAAAAGAGCAGATATCTAATCAAATCTGAAGAAAAAGTGGGAAAATTGTCAAGTTTTTTGCTAAAATATATTTCGTAAAATGTAGAATCTGTCCCTAGAAACCCTGAAAGTCACCGTGTGCATATTCAAATCTGCTAAATTTTCTAGTAAAAAATATAGGTGACGTATGTATGTTTTTTTTCCAAAAATTAGTAAAATTGTTGTCGTTTTTTTTCTTCTATCCGTGTATTTCTGCGTATTGTCATTTCTATTCTCGCTTCGTCATTTTCACAACCTTTCTCGAGGCAAAAGTTGAGTGTAGTATTTTTGATTACAATATGTACAATGTTATACACAAATAATAAACTGTGCACTGAAAAATGATGGCTCGGCTTGAGCTGCGCGATGATAAACAAGTATTACCTACTTTTGTTTATTCGTCACGAACCCTCCGACAATGCACGGAGATTATTCTTTGTAATATATGCACAACTTCGTTGTATACATATTATTTTCCACTTTTTATTGGGTTCCGAAGATGATTTTTCTCCTCGCACATGTTAATACGTGTCACGTGTAATTACCACGCGTTGCGAGGCGAATTGAACAAAAAAAGACACGAATATGCAATAAAAATATTTCATCCCGGCGATTTTTTATTATTAAAAAATTAACCACGCGTTTTCTTCATTCTTCACTCTAATTCCCTCCAATTTCCATTATCGTCCGATGGAATTGTACGGGAATCGTTCGTTCGTTTTATTTCGCACGAGATATCATTATGCGGGCGCCCGCGGCCATCCGGCTCCGTAACGAACATACGTTGCCAATTTGAAATTCTAATGATCACGACGTTTTACGTACAGCGAGTACTTTTCCACAAGGTTTTGCACCTTCGTTTTTATAACGAAGATTCGACTCTGCTGCACGTCGTGTACGTTGCAGGTATATATGTAACAGCTGCGGTAAAACGAACGTCAAGCCGGCAGTAACAGAAAATTAAAATAAAATAAATACAACGTAAGAAGCAACCGCAAAAATCGACAACGTCGCCAAACGAACTTTGCTACGTATTCCGAAACTTTTTTACCTTTAGACTTCGCGTTATTCGAATTCCTGTGCTTAACGAATGGCGTTAGAGACAATAACGCGAGTCATCCAAGTAGTTCGGTTTCACCAAATTTTTACCGCCGTTCGCGCACATTTTCGCATCAGGAATATATGCGCGGATACGTTGTATGTAGCAAAAAAAAAAAAAAGCTATAAAATAAGATGAGAAGTATATCCATACTTATCAATTATTTAACTCGACGCACTTATCACTTTCGCTTATTTTTTCGTGTAATAACCTACCTCAACCTATAACTAATCAAAGTTGAAACAGTCGAAGGAGAAAATGCACTCGCAGGGTGGGGATATTCTATTTTAATACAAGTTGTAACCGAGCCACCGCAGTGTAGATTGATTTTACAAAATTGACGAAAGGTGAACGGAAAGCAAAATCGCTCGATCCCCGTCATTTCTAACTCCTAATTCTCCCTTGGCAAATACCGAAGATGGATTCTCTCTCGTGCTGACGCTGATCGACGATGCTTGTTTATTTTATTCTACTCCATATTGTTGTTATAAATGTATACAATATTCCGCTGCCGCCGCTGCTGCCGCAGAGTTGAAAGGTCGTGTAATCGGGTCGGTGAATTGAATGTTTCTCAGCATCAATATCTACGTTACGCCTGTACGCGTCAATTCCCGATGCGATTGTGTACACGCGTGTATAATACATGTATTAAAATGAGCTTCGACCCGTTATCGCCGTGTAATCTTTAACCCCGGAGTTTTTTATTATACGTTATATATTTTGTATTACTCAGCGTGCGAATCTGCTGCCACTTTATTTGTCGTATGCTAATTACTCTTTGACGTTTGTGAACCTGTACTTTGAGATTTCCTTTCCTTTTTTTTTTCTCTTCTCTTTTCAACGCACGAAACGATTTCCTTATTCGAACCGATGAAAAACGTGCTTGATTCTCAGTCTGGTTGAACATGTAAACGCTGTTGTAATGTTACAAAAGTTATCTCATGGGTAAAGAATCATCTTATTATTATAGTATAGTTTCGGTAAATACGTTCTAAATCTGACAGTGTGATATGTTTTATTTTTCAGGCAGCGCCGTATCGCCTATAACCGAGATAAAGAAAGACGAAGAAGAAGAAAAAGAGACGATAGGAGGAACGAGCGTCATATTATATGAAAAAAGAAAGTTTGAACCTTGTAATTATCAGTCATTTATGAAGACTGACTTGTCCATTGTATACTGAGAAAAAATTTCTCCCCCTCTTCACCGTGGTCGAGGAGATCTCTTTTCAACTCCCTGACTTCGATAAGAATATATCAAAAGAAGAAGAAGAAGAAGAACAAGAAGAAGAAGAAGAACAAGACGAGGGAACAGGGAATAGAAAAGCGAAAGATAAAAAAAAATTTGAACAACTTACGGAAAATCTTATCTCGAAAGGCTGAGACTGTAAGCTTTGAGGAAATATTTGATAAGCCGAACGAGAAAAGGTAATTTACAACCGTTTCCAAGGATGATTAGCAGAATGCTGCTTCAGGAACCGGGCTGGAAGTTGGACAGAAAGGGTTCTTCTCTTTTTCTACGCAGGGACAGCACTCACCTGAGATCGGGTCGAGTTAGGTTCAGGTGCGACGTTGAAATCCGCGAATTCGAACGGGACGAGGAGCTGATTATTGAGGGCAACGAATCTGCGGAACCGGCTGCAAGCCCATTGGCGATGTGCGCGAGCTGTGTCGCCGCTATTTGCGTCACGGTTATTCTGCCCTGGCTTTTGATCGGGGGTTAACGAAAGGACAGTAAAAGGGGAAGAAGGAAATACGGCGAGAAAAAGAAACGGAAGTGACGGAAAAAGACGAACGACGAAGGAGAAATTTTGAAAATCAGAATTTTTTTATCACGATCCTGCGAAATGCGATGCGAAATTCTCTCATCGCGGGTTTACGATTGAACGATGTTTCTCTGCGGCCGAAAACTTTTGCGAAGTGATTCGCTGAACAAGGTGATCGGAACTGTATGATTTTCGTACGATTTTCGCCAGGCTGAAAGCACGACGAGCTGTTGAAAGCTCATTTTTGAGAATACTTTCAAGTCTATCATTCCTCGGGGCAGCTGGATATATTATAAGCATAAAGCTCTCGCGAAATAACGATAAATCGAATTTATTTCCCTCCCTCTCTATAGGTGGAGAAAATTCTTTGCTTACTCTGCGTGTAATGTGAGGTATATGTTGTACAGGTTTGTTATCTCGCGTATATTCTCTGCAACTTTGCAAACCCTTCTTATTCCCGTTATTGCTTATTGCTCGCTTCGTTCCTCACGAAACGCGTACTTTACTACGAACTTTCAAGCAATGGAAATTGTATTCGTACGCAGGGATGCAGCATTTTTTCTTTTGTTTTTTATTTTCATACGAGGAGGGTTTAGAATTCGCGTATAACTCGTTTTATTTTGACGGTGAATCTTGAAACCGCAAATCGGACAACGTCGATTTCAAGTTTCAAATTCTCGGGGATTCGGAATCCTATCTGATGATAAAATTTACATTTCTCTCTGTGAAATTGTAATTTGTGTTTACGCATATACATTATATAAGTATTATACGAATTGCAATTTAGAAGGCGAACCGATCATTATCATTATGAGCGCCTATTTGGCTTCCGGCGTAGCCTCGACGACGGTAAAATAATAACTAAATTTGCCGAAGAAGCATTGAAATGATCGTGTGTCGCGGATCGTGCAAATTCAATTGCCGAATACAGCAATGTGTACGGTAATAATATTGCGAATATTTTGTTGTTATATCGAAGCTAACGTTTTATACCAATGAATGTATAAATATTATACATACGTATGTATAATTAACTTGACGGGAATTTGCAGGGATTTATGGGTATTAATATTACGATAAACGTACTGTAAAATTGTCTCAAGAAAAGTATTTCGTAAATTTATGTATCCGCATATCGAACGTATTAGTTGTTGGATTAAATTTAAGCAATCAAATGACAAGTGTAAATATATTTTTTAATAAAAACTCTGACAATAAGTGTAAATTATTTGATAAATTTAATTTCTCAGGTATAGCTGCATAACATATGTGCACCTGCGTATAATGATCGGTTATCTGTTTTCAGAAATACCGTGTACAGAAATTTTGAAAGCATTTGGCTCAATTGTTGAAGAATGTGAAATTTTAATTATCACAAAACATCATATACGAGAAAACTAAAAATCCGATGAAATTAAATGAAAGTCGCACGGAATATTCCAGTTTCTATAAAATATTATATATACGTAGGTAAATAATATGCGGAAAGATTCTGTATAAGCGCATGCATATAAGTATATATACTTCCTCTTGCAAAAACTCTCATCTCAGCGCTGCTGCACAACAATCATTATTATTCACACCGGAAATTATTTTGAAACTGTTTTACGCCGCCCTGAATTCAATTCGCTTCGATTTGGTAATTTTAATTTGCAATCTCGCGGCACACAAGTGCCGATATTGAGGCTCGATGTTTGCACGATCAAAGGATTACGGTATTTTAATGAAAGTTGGAGTTAAAAATGAAAAAAAAAAAAGAAAAAACGAGAAAGGTTTACCAAATTTCGCGTAAAATGAAAATCTTTTGCTTCCATTTCTGTAAATAAATATTCATGCATGTAAAACGGCTTTACATATTCTACAAAAAAAAAAAAAAGAAACAAACAGCCGATACAAATGATTTCCGAGTCGTGCAATGATAATTCAAACTTCGCAGTTAGTAAGTTTTCCCTCGTCGGTAAGAACAACGGTTTTTTTGCTTACCGATCGAGGACTTACCGACAAAGTTCGACAGTCTTACTTCGAGATGTCGCTGTTACGGACTTGAAAACAAAGAACGTCCAGAAAAAAAGAAGAGCGGTAAAAAACAACAAACGAAACGACAAAAGCACTCTTGATAACTGCAAGATGATCGACTATCCAAGGTTGCATAAGCCGACTTACAAGTACATATACACCCTCTTATATTGACGTTGCGCGTGTAAATTGACACCCGAGTGTTTGGTATATGAATACACATTTCAACATAAGTACAATGTTGCAGCTGCTGGGTTGATTGCATAGACTCCTTTCACGCGTTTATTTGTTCAATCGCCCTCCCCCCTTCTCGCCGCCCAACACATTTCTGTACAAATATTTTGTCGCCTGTAACGTCTGAGAATGAAACGTTTTTCATTAAATACAGATTGCGGCAATCAATCGATTTATTATTTTGATTTTGTTTCACCGCGTTTAACAATAAGCCGCATCCCGATATTTAATTAGAATATTGCGATATCGATCGTTTCATGTATCCAAGGCACATTCACCTCATACGTAGGTTTAGTTGTAACATATTTTAGACACACGAGGAAGCGCTTATATTTCGTATAATTTTTTTTCTTTCTTCTTCCCGCTCATTACTGTACGAATCCATGTCTAACTACACAATAGCGTTTGCCTACGATATTCCAATTTATTTATTTAAATGATATTTATGGTACATAGACATAGACGGAATGGTGGTCGAACGAAAATTTTCAGACATTTGTCCGCGCTTATAAGCCCCTTCTCTGTTTTACTTACCCTATTTTACCATCAACCATACACTAATATACTTAACGATAATTAATATCGCTTGTTCTCGGAAATAACTGTCGCTTTTGTAGCATAACATCGTGTAAAGCTTGCGTAGGTGTGGGGAAATGCAGATATAATTGACTCGCGTCGTTTTGTTTCATGTGTTTTCTTCTTATTGGATCTTATTTTATTATATTTTTTCTGTCTCCATTACAACGCGATAGAAGATTGGATTGTTCGCTTGGACTATATTCGTTCGTTCGGTATTTTGAATTTTTATTCTTCTCGTACACAGTGCACAATCAGGGCGAGAAAATTTTAATGTGAGACTCAATTTTACAATTTACAACGCATCCGTACTTAGCTTTATTTTAATATTATTCTCTAAGATTTTCTCTCTTTAAGCTGCACCTTTTGAAATACCATTTGCACGCAATACGTTGCGATTGTAAATAAAAAAAAAAAAAACGGTGTAGACGGTAAAATTTTCGATCTTCCACATTTTATCAATCGATCTAACCCTGTGCTTTTTCTTTTGTGTTTCAGCTACCGGATCTGGGAAATCACGATGATAGGGTGAGTGCAAAAAAAAAAAACATATATCAAAATCAAAAATTCCTCTTAACCCAATTACACGTTTTTGCAATGCAACGATCAGACCTTCGCCCGGAAGTTTTGTGAACATTTTTTCTCGCCTTTTAGCAAAGAATCGCGATTATAATCCAACTTTCCGATATTTCCCATCTTTGCCGTCGCAAAATCCCGTCCATAGAATACATAACGCAACACCGACGAGTCTCGAGATTTGATTATCTAAACGAAGCACCGACCCGGTGGATTGAAATTGGATATTACGGGATTATCGTCGATTAATAGGCACACGAGATCCTAGACATCGATACCGCAGCAAACGGCGAAGAAAAAAAATTCAATCACCCGTTTATCTATCGGATACGGAAAACGTCGAACGGGTTATAGAATATGGACAAAAGGCAAAAAAAATTTTTTTAAAACATACACACACGTACGGGTTTGCGAATCGATCGATCTTTGCCTGTCATCAACTGTGTTGCACAATGTAAACTTGCGAGACGATTAAACGCATTAGCGTTGATCAAATTCGTCTTATCACAATTATTCGTACAATAAATCTCGATAGCAATAATTGCCAGATTGTGTGACAGCGCGTTAGGAAACAGCCGTTAAAATCTAACGAATAAATAAATGAATAAATAAATAAAGAAATAAAATTATTTTATAGCGGGCTTCTGCAGTAAAAACAGTTTTGGCGTGGTTATTTTTTCAAATAAATTAACTGTATATATTACAAACTCTCGAGTTTCGGAGAGTGAACGGTTATAATCCGCTTTTTCGATTCCACAGCTAAGTCATAAGACGATGGAATAAATATAAATGGAAAACAAAAAAAAAAAAAAAAAAAAAAAAAAATGAAAAACAGAGTCTCGGCTAGTATTGATAAATTATATCCACAAAAAAGTTTTAAGTTATGGGGCGCGAGTGAGCGAGCTTTAAGTACCACCGGTCGCTGCTTTATTACAACAGCAATAGATACACTCTGCAATCTAGGTCAATAGATACACGCGTATAATGCGAACCTACGGACACGCGCACGCGCGGGCAGATACAAACATTTTACATAGACGCGTGCAAGTGTATCATAGGTGATAAACGCGTCCGACAATCCATGCGAATTGACACGATATCTATAAGTAGTGAATCGTTGCTAATAACGGGGGAAAAGTTTCGTTATTGCACGCGAATCGACGAGGTTGCGTTTGCAGGCGAGATGATATTCCATACGTGAAAAGTTATTTAAACGCGATGTTTGCTGATTTTCAACGTTTCATATTTATGTCACAAATCTAAGAGCTGCGGTAATGTGATTGTTTGAGAAACGAGACGCACGCTTCTTTGACAAAAGTAACGCATGCCGTATTTTTGGCTGGAATGCACAGCGTTTCTTGATACGCACGTGTATTATCGAGGTTAACGTATCGTGTTATACATTTACGATTTAACCACCTACACATATGCATATTGTTGGTAAGAATTTATCGAACTCGATACGGACGAGGTCGTTACATATACGCTGGGTGAATAACATTGCGGGATGATTTACTTGCGCAGGTGTCTACGGCTGCCGTATGTATTTAATACACGTGTGTATTATGCATGCATGGGTATAGGTGTATATATTATAATACGGTATTGCACACGCGCTTTTCATTTCATTCAATCAACTCGAAGAATGAGGCATGTATTATATGTATATTGAAAAGACACGCGATTTTTATCTTATTCACGATCGTTAATCAATCGTGTCTTACACTAATCGTGGATTTACGATATACGTATTATACGCGGAAAATAGACATGCGGGTATTTTTACAATGTAGGGTACTGAAAACTGAATAATGAGAGAAGACCTCTGTCCAGTCGTGCAAAGATTGGTCCATCCTGCGAGTTCGTATTAACGAAACGAGAAGAAGGTAGAAAGGGGAAAGAGAAACGAATGCGAAAATTCCGTAAACGCTGTAAATATTGAACCGGAATTAACGATTCTTTTTCAATTCTTTGACGACGGTTGGAAATATCAAGAGACGCTGTTCGATGTTGGGAAAATCGAGATAGATGGGAAAAGGAGTCCGGAGGAAAAATGGTAGAAGAAGAAACTGATACGTCTGATATTCGTAGTAAATAGGTACAATATTTATACGCGTTACGCAACGCTGTGTTTATTAGAAGAATAAATTTTCTCTGCTTTCCTCTCCTTCTTTCTCGTTGTTGTTTTATGTGATTTTCTTATTATAATACGGATATATATATACGTATTGTAGCGCACCATATTTAGGGTGTCGACGAATTACTTTGCGGCGTATCTACTCTTACAATAAAATACATACCCATTGACAATGTTTCCGAAATACGTGTATTTTAAGGAAACTGTATTTTTAATTATTTGATAAAGATTTTCGGGGTGAGGGTATGCGTTAAAAAATTGGTCAACATCCTAAATACGGGAGACCCTGATACGTGTACAAAATTATACACCGTCAAAAGACTCGAGGCGTCGGATTTCTCACGCGCGTCTGTCGTGAAACGAAATGCAAAAGTGGGACACAAATATTTTGGAAACCGTCGCGTGTCCTACGCGGTTTTGTGCCATCTAGCTTGTGCGTCGTCTAGCCGTAGAGTATGAATTCGGTTGCTGCTTATTACGTCTGTGTACATATAACTTATATTATGTACACCTCGCGTTGAATTAATTAGCGTTCGTTTCATTTTTTATGCATTTTTTATCTCGTTTCTTCAAAAACAATTTTCCCAATTTGGGCACGATCAGGTGTGTAAAGTTTGAGGACGACGAGCCGGTTGAATTTTTTTAAAAAAAAGAAAAAAAAAACAAAACTTATACACCTGACGAAATATTAATTACAGTAGAGAAGTTGCCCGTAAGATATTACGAAAGACGTTAGAAATCCCTTCGGCATCTCAAATAATCGCAGGTCTGAAGTAAAATTAATATACATTACTTTCCATCCCCATTCGCTCGTTCATTTCGACTTTCTTCGATCTTATTCACGCGGTGTTTGTCTCTTTTGCAAAAATTTAAGTTAACAATTAATCGACAAAGTCGGACGAAGAATCGTACCAGCAATTTAACGTAATGGAAAACGGGGGTTTTGTTTTGTTTTGTGTTTTTTTTTTCTTTTCTTTTCTTTTCTTTTCTTTTCTTCTTTTTTTAAAGGTGAGCCGGAATGTCGCTGGTATCATTAGACGTATCGCACGTACAATTATACACACGTATTCAACGAGGGATTTATCATTCATCTCTACACACATGCGTAGAGAATAATACACGTTTATTCCGCAGCCTTGATGTTTAGTGTTGTTTACCGCCCGTAAACACAACTACCGACATTATCCGTGTGTCGCATACCTCTACGTTTCTATTCACGAACGGTGTTCCATGCCTGCGTGCAAACCTCCTATCCAAACGTTGTCGAAATATCGTCGCTTGCACATGTACGGAACATACGTACCTATACTAAAATCCTCGAGATTCCTCGCTCGTCTGAGAGAAACGCGCTTGTTGCGCCCGAATTTGCTCACGTGACACACGCGCACAAACATTCGTCGCATAAATTAGCAAGTGTTATATCGTTGCATATATTTAACTACGCTCTTCGTCGTCGTTTATGGCTGTGTCACCGTGGTAAACAGCAGTGGTGGTCAAGTCACGGATGATCGTGAGAGGAAGGGAAAAAGCAGGGATAATTAAAAACAAAAAAAACAAAAAAAACAAAAAAAAAACATCTTCCTTTTAAGGGTTATTTTTTGTGCGCACGCGCGTGCTCTAATTTAAGAAGCGGCAATTATTCGGAATGCTGATAAACTCGGATGGGGTTTCAAAGCGTACCTAATCGTTTTAAAAGGTCTGCCGTCGGTTCGGTTCACGTTTTCCTTTCCGTGTTGGTTGTATACATAATTCTTCTGTTTCACATTTTCCGTGCGTAAAATATTCACGTCCAAGCCGGTTTACTTTTGAATATTTTTAGCACACGATTATATTGATTAATTTGAACCCGGTGTGGAAACATTTGTGGGTTGGTTGCGAGGGATATAATAACCAGCAGCACCGCTGCCGAGATGCACCGATCATCCGCTCGAATCCAATTATACACGATTTAAGTCAGACAGTCCGATCGAGTTAAGATCACAGCGGCTCTCGGTCGGGTCGAATTTGTCATTATAATTATCCGTTTTTCAATCTGCGTGTATCCTCGACTTTTCGTATTCTCTAATTATACGAGCTGATTTTCACGCTTAATTTATGCTAAAAGAAGTCCGGATCTTTTATACTTTTTTTTTTTTTTTTTTTGTTTCACCTCCTTCTCGTGTTATATCGACATACTAATTGCCTATTTCTAATTTTAACGGTAGATTATAAACTATAGCAAAAATGAACGTAAAATACGTTCAAAAATACGTGCATACCTTTTATACGATGATTTCATACTTAAACTGTAAACGTCCGTCTGGTTTGTAATAAATTGTCGCGGTCATTAAAAACTGGAACAAAAAAGTACTTTGGAGACAAATAATGGAAACTTTTTCTTTTCTTGATTTGTTTTCAAATCAAAAAAATAAAATTGAAGTCTCCCGCCAGGCAAAGAATCCCTTGAAAATCCGACGTCGTTACACTTGCATATCTCTGGTTAATAATTAATGGTCCCTTCCCAGCAAATTTACGTCATCGTATTAAACACGCGTTTCGATTTAATTTTCGACGCTTTTTCTTTCTTGCAAATTTTCAAACAAGTTCTCACACGTTGCGGATGAGAGCTCCTCGTTACCGCCATGTGGCAATTGAATCCGCTCGAGGAAGGAGAGGCGAAGTTATTATATGTATAGAGAAGAGAAGGCGGCGTGCCGAGTGTATTATGCCCATAAGGTATGCGAAACAATTCAAACGACGGAAAGACCTTCGCGTTTCTATAACCCGCGTTATTTTCGTTCCCAGTCGCATTTATCATACACCCGCACGAGTATCGCTCAAGTGTTTGTGTCATGGTGGCGCCAAAGTGCCAGGAGAGCATTCGACCAAACTCTACGCCTGTTCCCATTACCGATTCAAGGACAAATTTCAGGCCTGATTCATGCCGGGCGGCGAACACGCGTCTTGCGCCAACAATTCGGGGTTCTACTGTACAACGAAAATCGAGAAACTCCGATTTTAGAGGTTTTTTGGAAAATTTTCCACGTCTTACGAAACAATTTTACTATTTGCAATTTTTTTTTTTTTTTTCAATCGGCAAAATAAAGAAGACAAGAAATCTGGTGTGAACAAGAAATTCAAAAATCCGGTCTGACGTATGAAAATGTTTCAGCAACCATCTGTGGTAAAGTGACTCCCGCTTCTAATTTTTGTTGACGTTTTTTTCGGAAAAAGCTTGAAAACAGTGATAATGAAAAATTTCGCCCCATTCTGGCTCTGAGCTTAAAAATTTTCATACCTGATACACAATTTTTCAGAATTTCTTCACATATTTAAATTGTGTCGATCAATAACATGGTTGTGGAAAATTGTAGTAAATTGAAATCGCGTCGTTAGAATATGAAAAACCGCCGAGCGCCTTTCAAAGTGAGAATAATCATATAAAAAATCGCGCTCCAAATACGAGAGGTCAAGGATCAGAGCCAGATCGAAATGATACGGACTGCCCTGTGTATAAAAGAATATATAGACGAATGGATAAGACATTTTTTTTCACACTAGTTACATTCATCGCGATTGTTTACGCGACTCGTTTATGCACACATATAATCGTCACCGTACAAATGCGTTTAGTAATGATGCGTATAAGCGTGACGTGCACTCTAATATAATATACGTGTACGTAGCGGATGGGTTAAAAATGCCCGAGAAGAAGAAGACGACGGGAAAGAGAGAGAAAAATAATGAAAACGAAAGATACGGAGACCAGATATATGACCGTAATGTTACGTTAATTAGGTAATTAACCTTGTGAACTTTTCTCTTCTCTTGACGTTACATTATACGTCGGATGTGCCACATATGTATGATATATGTAATAGATGTCATTATTTTGCTGGCCCAGTTCAGCGCGATGATCGCTAACTGATCAATACACTCGATCGATCGTTTCAAATTCCTCTACAATGCATTATACGTATGTACATATGATACATATGCATTATACAGGAATGGTGCGATGGTATATAGGTACGTATATTATATACGATTGGAACACGTTTCTTACTTCAAGCATATCAATAATTTTACGCTATCAAATCGTTGCCTTTTTTTTTTTATCTCCTCCGTAGATAATTTTTTTTTTTTTTTTTTATTCCTCTACTACGGTGAATTTATCGTCGAATTGGTTGTAATTGACTATCTTTTCGTTTTTGTCGTTTTTTTTTTTTTTTTTGCTCCTTTTTTCACAGAGCCGGGGCCGAACTTTTTTCAACCAAGTGCTTGGCTATAAATTGTTCATCGTATCTGTCTAATACAATATGTGTATACCTAATACATGCAGGTACATACAAACATGTATAATTTATTCGTAAGCGTGAGTGAGTAAAAATCACGACAACGCGTCATCGCGCACATTCTGGATTATAGTTCATACGCTGATATCGGCGAGGGTCAAACGGCATTTGAATTTTTGTAAAACAACACCGCTGCAGCATTGGCTGTTGATCGGCTGTGTGCCGCGTGTTAGTTGAGCATTGTTGAATTGCGATTACGGAGTTATTTGTACAAAAATATTATCGGTGGACGAAATAACATCTCCTATGTCCTGTACGCGTGTATGTAACATGTGTAGAGGCAGAAATCACGGCTCGCGGGAGGAGAAACACGAAACTTGGATCATTGTGAGAAAAATATGGATTTAAAATTGAAAAGAAAAGAAAAAAAAGTAGCCAACTCGAGGGTATAACGCGCAGGTCAGCTGGTTACGTAATCGTTCAAAGCTTGCATACGTGCACGGCTTATATTCCATCGGTTCGACGTATAAACAATCTAACGTCACCAGATACGAAGAGAAGTTACTAATTTTCGTCACAGTTTCGCAATGATACATTTTCCGTATCAGTTGTGCGAAAAGTGATGTTGTATTTTCAACATTTCTTATCCGCTACCGTATCTCTGAATTCAATCGATGTAGGAAAAGATCCGTTTTCACTTCGGTTAATTTTCACGCCTACGTCGCTGTCTTTATTATCATCGCTGTTTTTTCTACCCTCTCTCTTTAAAATTTGAATGAAAAAAAAAAAAAAAGAAATACGTACGTGCATATACATATAAATAGAAGCATAGAAGGAAAACGAAAACAACAAACGAAACTAAGTCGGACGTTCGTCCGCGATAACGACGACGATGTTAAGTCGGGGGTATTTGCATCGATCGGGCAATGAGTCAGACCATCGTCTGTATCGCTTAACCAAGGTATGCTGAATTTTTATTAACTCACAGCCGTTGTACGTGTTTATCAACTATACGACTATACGTTCGTTCCAATACACGCGATTGTTCCATCGTGTTTCCCACGCACACAGAAACTGCGCGTTTTCCTTTTACTTTTGTTTTCATTGAGCAAACGTTACGTTGGTGTGTAATATGCGTTTACAGAACTTGTGCACCGTTGCGGGCTGTTGGAAAAAATGGGAAACCGACGGACGGAGAATCGTACGCAGGCGTACCTGGTCTCTACCTGATTTATAATTAGCCGAGTGAAATAGGACGCGATGATCCTTTCCTCGTTGCAATGTGCTAAACTCCTACGCGAAATATTGAATTAGTAAGATTGGATTCGAGTAAGCAAACTCATATTTACATGTACATATTTACCATGTTGAAGTTGGTAACGTTGACGTAACGAAACGTCGTGGAATAAATAAATCGTTGTACAATTTTAGAACGACTTTTAAGCAATTGGCTTTTCAAAGTATGAACATTTTTTTTTTTTCATTTCTCAGGCTGCGAAATGTGTAACGATTTTCTTAAACTTGCATCGTTGAAGTAACCTTACCAACTTCAACCTCGTACATGCACGTTTCGTCTTATTTGCTGTAGCTGACGGGAATCGAACGTAATAGAGAATAAGATGAACGTGACGGTGCGAGATGATTTAAATAGGTTGAAATTCTGACAATAAACAAAGGGAATCTTTGCCTACCGATTACGACGACTTTTTTTCTATACGTACGATACGCGTCTAGTTCAGTGGCTAAGAATAAACCAAACCTTGGATCGGATCGGTGCGGCCGTTCAGAGTGTTTCTATATTTTCATTTTATTTTCTCACGATATAAAGGAATCCTTTTCCGGAGTACGGTTCTTGATATTCAGCCAATTGCAACCGACGTCGGAGGTGAATAGCGATATATTTTGTTAATTGTTTATTTTCGATCTCGACGTTCGACTTTGCGTTGTTATAACCAACCGGCCGGCCGGGTCGCTGCAAGATGCTTCGCAAGGCTGCAACACCGGCTTGCAGGCATATACGTATCGTTTATAAAGCACACATTGTATGTATCTGGAAGCGGATGAATTTGTCAGACGCGCAATTTACCGGCACGTGTCGTAAATACACATGGCTCTACCGATCTGTACGATCGTTGCGTCTCGTAGCGAGAGACGGGGACTGCAAGCTGCGCTTGCGAGACGAGCGCGTGTCGCTGCAAGTTTTGCTAGTGGTTGATCAAATCGACGAAGAAGAAGACGAAGAAAATTAGGTGAAAAAAATTTTAATAAAAAGTAAATATTATAATATTAAAATAAAAAAGAATTGCACGAACTATCTATATTTATAAATCTAACAATTTATATCGGTGGAAAGAAATCGCCTTGTTTGTTCGTTTCGCGCGGCAGTTTTCGCATTCATCTCGAACAAGATTATTCAAATCTTTTCCTTGTAATAGAAGAGGATAAAGGATGATATTATCGGGCGGCGGTTCGCTGCAACGGTTCGGTTCGTCGTTGTTACGTGAGAAAACGGTAACGTTACGAAATATCTAAACAGCTCTCGTTGTGTGCGTACAACGAGGCATTTACGTACGTACGTATGTATGGGTGGTCACATATTATCACATAGTATCAGTGGTACAGGGCTATCAGCACACCCCGGCAAATTAACCGCACACGGGTCATCGACCCGGCATCGCCGTTGCGGGAGAGGGCGCAACAGGCGTCCTCGTTTCACTTTATACCTATAAATATAATACCGATGTATTTATACGGGGGTCGCAACAAGTAAACCCGCTGCACCGCGGATATAAGCGACGAGAGGCGGGGGCGGGGGCATTTATATATATGTATATAATACATTTATTTATTTATATACACGTATAAGCGCCCGATATGCTCCACGATCAATCGAAAACGATGATAAAATCTCTCGTGTTTTATACTTGTCAGCGTTTCGTTCTTCGATCGAAACTTTAAATAAAATAAAATAAATTATAACAAACGAGTGAGGTAGGTAAATCAGACGAGTCCTCATTTTATTCATTTATTTATTTTTTATCGTCTATTTTTCACACGAAAAAAATTCGATAATATTTCCGGATGACCATTCATTTCTCGTATTCCTTAGACTTCTCCTTCTTCTTTTTTTTTTTCTCAAATTTTTCACCGGATCTCACGGTATACAAAAACGACTCGATTAGGTTAATTCGTTCAAAAAAAAAAAAAAAGAAAAAAAATACGACGAAACGGAAGTAGGGAAAACCGAAAAACCGTTCGATGCTTCTAGCCGTAAAAATTTTTGTACGGTCGTTGAGAGTACATAAGGTATGTTGTATTATTGTATGGGAGACGCTGGTCGCAGGTGGCGGTGGCACATCGCGCGAGATTCCTCGAGAGTTTAATAATAAAAAGGAATCTAGTCCAAGCATCTGAAAAATAATTTACCCCTTCAGAAATAAAACTTTTTTTCTGGCAAACCGCCAGGATTGTTTAACGCTTGGTAATACGACAAAGAATAAATAAGGAAATGAAAATAAACGGTAATAAAGTTTTAGAAACTACTGTCTGATATTGCGTGTTGTTGTTGTTTTTTTTTTTTTCATCTTCTTCTTTTTCAATTTCTTTTATTCTTTCATCGCACCATTAATTTATTACACACTTACACGCATCGTTGTTGTTTCTTCGTTGTCGTTTATCCGAGATCGTTGAACTCGCCGCCGCCACCACCGATGTTATATCACGCCTGTGTGCATGTGCATCGGCGTGTGGAACGCGTCATAACATTGTACGCGTACGTACACGGATGTGTTATCAGAAAACAGAGGAGACTAGTCGATTATTTTCAGACACTCGTTGTTCGTGTTATTATATTACCGCAGTTTTTCCAATTATATTACAGAGTCCGGCGCAAACGCGACGATGCTCTCTGCAAAATGCATCACTCGCTGTGACTCGGTACTGCGGCGTATTTCTTTCATCCCTCCGACGTATTCCCGACAAAGTTTTCTCACGAGCTTTATTCGCGGAGGCAAAATTTTCCGATAAATCGGTGATAAAATCGTGCAACAATCCCGACTACGATGAAACGTGTGAAATTTCTGTTGCGCAGCCGCGTTTCTGCGTCATCGTTTATTTATCCGGGATCCAGTTTGCTCTAAATGTTAATCGATAGGAAGTGTACGGTAGTAAACAGTACAACAATTATCTCGAACCTGATATTCCGAACGCGCGTAACAACAATTCCATGCATCGTGTGTAGCTCTGTTATACCTTGTTACGCGAGTATTATTTTCGCGTATTTTTCCTCGCCCTGATCGAGCAACGCGTATAATTATCACGTGATAAAAATAATCATCGGCATTGTTATAATTATATAGAACATGCATCGACGGGGAGAACGATCGGCTACGGTTTGTTATTTAATCAACGAAAACAAGAAACGCGCGACGTGACGCAACTTCGATCATTGTTCACGGTCTGTTTGAAATTCCTTCGCAGGTATATCATTCGTCGCAACTCTTTTCGAGGCTAACTCTCCGCCCACAATCATCGCGTCGTGTCTGAACAAGGTTCTTGTGTACCTACCTACCAAAGTCGGAGATAAGAAAAGGCTCGATTTGTGTGCACCGATATAAACTAGGGCCTCTGATCGTCGTTGAAACCGTTTCATCGTGGGAAAGTTGTCTCAAATTTGTCTTTCGTGTTCTTCTTCTTATTTTTTGGCTTTGCAAAGGAGGCCCGTAATAACGAATATAATTGCGAGTATCGAGTGACGCACAGCCACGTGGAGAGACGTACCGACACGATAACCGCTTGGCCGATTGCCCTGCACTTCTCGCGTGGAATCGTTAAGATAATAAAATACCGCGGCGGTTGAGTGCAAACAACGAAATAGACGATAAGTCGGGGTTGGGAATCGTCCGTTGAAACTGGGTTATGATACCTATACGTTGTAATCTCTTCCTCGTGTCTTTGTTACATATGAAATTTCGTAACGTCACATTAGCAATATGCAATATTACAATCTAATCGAGACGCCGACCGCCATCCCGGCGAAACAAAGACCGGACGACATTGTTATCCTTATCATTTCTCACGGAATAAAATGCATTCGCTTCGATTCATTCGCCTCTGGGACATTCGCACTGGCGCAAACAACTCTGCGCGGTTAGCGTCGAATTTTTTTTTTTTTTTACCGCAGTCACGTTTCACCGGACTTTGATCGTCGTCGATCGCCGTTTCGTTTCCGCTGCAACCTTAGTCGCGTGGACCCTTTTTTACGATCATCGCGTACAGCGAGTCGTCTACTCGCGTAGAACAGAAACACCTCCGATAATTGCCGAGCAAATTGAACCTTCCGTGATGAAAATGGCACCCGTTGATCCTCCGCAATAAGAATACGAACCGCAGTCGTTCGTCGGCAATGGCGAAAGACGGCGAACGAATTCCTCCCATTGCAATACATGCTTCGATAATGCGAATCGTGGACCGTGGTGTTTCCCGAACGACGATCATCGTCGCAAGTAACAAGTTTGCGCAGAATCGTTTTGTTCCAGTGCAAGCTGCAGGTCAGAGAACGATAAGGCATCTAACAGATTACCCCCAACACCGTGTCTCACATTCTGTTTGAACGCGCGCTAGCGTTTCAGCGTCTTGTACGACACAAAACAAAAACCGCTGATCCCCAACGTTTGCCCTAGATGTATGCTCAGAGATTAGACCTATGATAACGCGCTTACAGTTTACTCGAACAGACTTTTTTCCGGCAGCGGCCGCGTTACGTTCTCCTCTTCTTGCCCCCTTACGCACCGTTTTTCATCCATCCTAGCTTTGATTCTCCTCATTTTATCGCCACGTTGCATTGACAGACTCTTCGCTCACACGCGTACTAAACTCTAACGCGGTAGAAAACAGACGTGAAAAATAACGTCTGCGACTCTTAAATCGGCCTAATCTTATCGCTTCGAGAAGTAGGTAGGTACGATATTATATATCCAAGTGTGCATATATATGTATAAGTTGTTGTTCGAGCATTATAACATTGAATGGATGGAATTCAGAGGTTTTATTGATCTCCTACACCCTAATTGCCGAATAAAAACGATAACTCGAGTATTTGACTTGCGAGTTACGCTCGTCCACTTGTACAAGCACACTCTTTTACAGGAGGACTGTATTTTCTCAACCTATATACACCGTATTTATACAATACATACGTAAAGCTGCTAGAACGTTGCTAGTTTTTCACGCTACGATATCTCAATCCGCATGTCTGTAATACAACTCACAACCTACCTAAGGTTGTCGGTGGTTTCTTTTTACTCCCTTCTTCGCACGTACGTTGCAAAATTTTGCAAATTCTATCGAGCTTAAGTCTGCACGGTCTAAATTCCACCGTGGCAGGTATAAGCGACGAATTGCCTTGTATATGCGTATACTTTGTACGAAAATAAAGGGAAAAAAATCGACACCGAGGGTCTCAAATTTTTTAAACGACAGAGCTTTCGAGCTTTCGAATCACGTCTTCTGACCGTTCCGCAGGGGATGATCGTCGAGTCTCTCGTACTTATCTTCGCCGAAGCAAATTTGGCTCGGTTGCTCTATTTTTTCGTTTTCTTTTTCTTTTTTTTTTTTTATCCTACCCACGTGCGTTTGTATTACACGATACATGCAATTAGTACGCGATTGCGATCGCATCGCCCCCGCATGTGAGGTACACGTGTGCGGGATGATGTCACGATTGAGGAGGAAGAGTCGAAGAGCGGTGCATGGCTGCTGAAATCTAGCGATGGAAAACAGCGCGGCATCGCCGTGTTACAAATACAAACTGGCCGAACCCACCTTCTGCATTATTCCAAGCGCGTCTGACTGTTTTCGAATCTCGTAAGCACCGTTCTCTGTTCCTGCATGTTCAATCTTCCGCGTTATATTCCTCTTCCGTATTATATTTCATTCTTAATATCCTCGGCCGAGAGACTCCCCGACACCGCGTATATACGCGCGTGTGTGTGTGTATATATATATATGCACGTTAACGTACACGAATGTACGTACACTGTGATACAGAATTTGATGTAAATATTCTCAAGGCTTTTACCTCCACCACGCACTGTACGTATGTACGTAGAAAACAACGCCGTCGGTGCTTTTCTCGATGCCGCGTATTCGTTATTCACACTACGTATCTTCGGGCACCACTGCCCGCATTTTCAAATGACGTAAAACTACCCTCGAAATACGTAATGCGAAGTTGATACCGCACGGAGAGCCAATAATGGTTGACGTTTTCACTCGACTTGTTACAGGTACGTGTGCGTTTTTCGTCCAAAGTAATTCGTCTCTTTTCCGCATCACTTCTTAACCGTGTTTCGTGGCAAACGGATCATCGAAGCGTTAAAAAGTACAAAAACTCAGAGCCGTTCTTCATTATCTTCGGATCGAGAGCAGATGGATCGATAAAACGTTCGGCGCTGATCGATACGAGTGATTTAGGTTCGCGGGTGAGTTATGTACCGATCCGACGAATGGAGTCGACCGCTTGCGGGCTAATTTACGTCTCGTTCGCCGGTCCCGTTTCCTGGATCATAATTATTCGGTCGATTATTAAATCAAAAGACGGGGCGATAAATAACGTCGGATACCGTGTCGCGGTGCAGGGGAAGCACCTTCGGCGTTTGACCGATTTGTTCTCGTCTCGTCTCGCCAACCTTTTTACCAACGAAACGTGAAGCTCCTAAATTTATGGATCGCCGTTCGACCAGCCAACGCGCCAGGCCTCGGTCAGGCAGGAAGCCTATTTATAGGAGGAGAGAGAGAAAAAACAACAACAACAAAAACGAAGCAAACAATCCGCCGATGCAGCTTCTTTCCGGACCACTTAAGATCGACTCTCGGCATCCCTGCAGAGGCTCTGGGGTTTGAAAAACAAAGGTAAAAAATCTGCCGGTAAATTCCTCGCTCGATTTTGTCCCGATATCTCGTATTCACCTGTGCATCGGGGACGACGATGAACCGAGAGAGAGAGAGAGAGAGAGAGAAACCATCGCTGACCTGGGCGAGGGTCACACGCGTTTGCAATTAGGCGGGTGAGCACGGCATCAGCAACAGTTCGTCGTCTGATCGTTTCACCGTGTTTAGCTGCTTGAGCACGTTTCACGCTGCGGGGGTTAGCCGAGCGTAATACCAGAAGCAGAAGTAGAAGTAGAAGGAGGTGGATGAGGACGAGGAAGAGGAGGAGGAGGAGGAGGTCGATCTCGGTTTCGGTTTAGTTGCCGGTTATTAACGGTTCGCTACGTGCTCGGCATCGCTTAGAATCAGAATTAAGCACGGCTTGGCCGCAGTCGAGACGTGTCGTGGTGTGGATAAGGCACGCCACGCCACGTCCGTGAACTACGTACGGCTAGAGTTGAATAGAAGCGACGTAAGCCGGCTTTTACTTTTGACCCGTGCTGCGTTACCTACAGCGCGGTGTGCGTAGATTTATAATTTATTGGAGCAATTTGTTACACCGAGTGAACGATCTCTGTTATCGTCAAAGATCTTCGTCGGCTATTACGTACGCGTATGAAATTTATATTTAGAATTCATCGCCCAAAGTCGAATGCACGCGTGCATGGTTCTCGGTTGCGTAATAACGCTTCGAGCTCTTGAGAAGCTTCGGGAGCTTGGAACCAATTTCCACCCCGTAACGGTGGTGTTCGTCAACCGCTGCTTCTCTTTATCTTCGACCAGGTACGTGTGGGAGACTTGGAATTAGAATACGCGGTTTTCCGTTTCATCGTTCGCAGGCGTTTCGACACAAGCCGCGTAGTCGCGGTTCGATCGGTATTCCACGACCTCCCTTGAACCCGTTCGATGTTTTCAATGCCCTCCGGCTTATCGTGTACTTCTCGTATTTTTAACAACAGTTTACAAACGCCGCCGCACGTTCACCCGAATTAGCAACGGTCACATCGGCTCCTGTGGCTTTAACGTTTGTAACCCACGTTACGCTTACACGTCACTTCAGAAGCGTTGCTTAGCCCGGCCGACCAAAGTGTTGGCTACTTCTTTGTGACGCTTGCGATGATGGGCAAATCAAACGTTGTTATCGGGCACACGCGTTATTCCCGCCTGTCGCACAAACCCGCGATGCATCCGTCTCGAAACGTTAAAAATTTTTTCCAGTCTGTGAACAGCAAGGCATTTTCACGTTCAAATTGAAAGTCCCGCCACTCTCGAGTCGACGTGACGTCACGCGGCTGCAGCCAATGCCTGGGCGTTCCGAGCGTCGCTACGATGTTTGAAATCTTCTAGACAAGCAAAGTGTCGCTTTAACGGATAGACAAGCAGCTGGATAAACTGATCGTGAGTAATAAACGCGAGGTAAATATAACATCGCGAAACTTTCCAGCAAGCCGTGCGGTATGTACGAACCCGAATCATTTGTTATTGTTCCTTTTCAAAGTGTCGGACGATTACGTTGAAAGTATGACAAAAAATATACATATATATATGTATATAACAATAATAATAAAGGAGACGCGTTACGCATCGCAAAGCAAATGCACTTGTACAGTGACCCAATTTTTTCTCTCGCAAGTCCCAGCGACACGCGTGCCTGTCTCGTCACACGAGGCTCTCTTGTGGTGCAAACGGGGATTAACAACATCGATTTATAAATATTTGTACCAACGCGAGGGTTAATATTATTGTGTGCAAAAGAATAATGAAAATAACTGCGACGATATCGGCATGCGATAACGTCTGTTGATACAATAAATGGTAAGAAAAAAAGATGGAGAAATGAAAAAGAAATATCGCAGCCCGCAGGCACCACGTGCTTGCACTCTCTCGGGTCCATCGCACCGGGGAACGAGGCGATATTCTTAGACGCGTGCAGGAGCAGGCATTCGAGGGTGTTGTTGCATAATTGGTGCGACTCTGCGCCGCGGCCTTTGTGCGGTATTGGAATGCAATATTCTCGAGGAGAAAAAATGAGCGGAAGAGAGAATAAGAAGTGGAAACGCCCGCCTTCTTACGTTTACCGTAAACTCTGACTCGGACCAAAGTTTCCTTCCACGTGCATTGTACCTCGCACGTTGTTGAGCAGAAAGCCGCATCGGCATTCGACACGTGGAGGCGCATCTACACGAAATATCTCTACATGGTTTCTATTTAAAGAGCCACTTGTTTTCAACAGCGATTCCTCCGTCTTAACGTCGTTCTAACGTAATACGGCAGTCGCGAATTCTACGCATTCGTAACAAGGTGCCATTCTTGGCGCCAGCGTGTCATGCAATGTATGAATATAAGTATAAGCGTATGTTTCTCGATTTTCACGGGGTCTGTAAAATAGTTTGGCAAAATTTCAAAAAATTTCCAACATACAATGCTTAAAAATCGGACAACGCGTCGAACCAAAATAACGCATATGGCAAACCACCGTTCGCACCCTGCGTGACAGCGATGTGCGTACGCGTTGATTGATCGATGAAAATGACATTCCGTAATTTGTATAAACGTGTTGCCGCGGCCTATAAGTATCTTTCGGAAACGAAGAGAGTGAGAAAAATAAAAAAGAAAACAGCTTTTCGCGCTCACATTTTTTTTTTTTTTTTTATTTATTTATTTATTTTTTTTTCTCTCAATTTGGCAAATTGCCGAAATAGTTGAGACAATTATAACGTGTAGCGAAAAGCAAAGCCTCATCCTTGCGTATACAGTGGAAATTGCGCACCGGTTGATTCTGACCCCAGATTAATTGGCCAAGCTTTGTCTATGAATAGAATTCTTCGCCCGTTGATACAGACGTACGTGGTCGGCGTATTTTTGTCGATGGAAAGGAGAGCCTCTGACCCCAGGGAGACATCTATTCTATGACAACCCGCATGCATACGATACTCCTCCGATCCTCCTTGCGTATAATTTTCAACCTGCGGAGGTGAGTGGGTGGATCTCGAAGGCCTGTTTAGAAAATTTAATACAACCCCGAGGCTATCGTCGTATGCAATTCGTGATAAACTAGGTCAAGAAGAAGAACCGACCCACGGCTGGTTTGCCCGAGCCTTGCTTCGAAAATTATGCGACACTCTTTATTTTTGTAACAATTTTGTTCGTTCGATTTACCGATCGGATCGATCACCGCGAACGGTTGAGAAAACGTTTCCCTTAACGCCGCGAGGTTACATGTCGAATGATCTACGCACCGGAGAGATGACAACAATGGACGACACTGTTAACGCGGACCAGACCGCGTTCCCTGTTTGCATTTATACACATATACGTGCGTACGTGTACACGCGTTACACGTGTAACACGTTGACGGTCACGCCTTTTACGCTCTAAGGCTGCAAAATGCCTGTCGATGTTGGTACCTGTATTTGCGGACACGGTATTCCATGCGAGAAGAACGGACTCTCGCGTTTTTAGGCCTGTGATCCGTGTTTGTGTGCGTTTGTGCTCGTGGGTTAGGTGTGTAGTGATGTCCATATGGTCGAGATCACGCGGTGGCCATGTGGCTCTTGCATGATAGAAGAAATGTCTTTAACGGCTCTGAATTAGGGGGGGGAGTGCTTTTTTTTTTACGAAGTTGAAGGAAAAACGTCTTTTTGATTTTTACGAGTTTATTCACTGAGAAAAATTTCATTTGTTACAGTAACTAGAAAAATTGAGTAAAACAGGTATCGTTGAAAAAAACTGTTTGAATATTTGTTGGAATTACGAAAAACGAAAATTAATTTTCATTTTCTACCTAGAACTATATTTTTCGGCTGTGGTAAAAAACGAAAATAGTTGAGGACTGAGCGGTAAACGTAACTAAAAATTTCTCTCAGTGTTGTAAAACAAATACATTTATACTCGATACTGCGTAACGCAAAATAATGAAATTCGAGTAGTGCACAGAGAAAATTGAATTCGTCAAACTTCGCTCCTGTTATCGTTATTACCGTATTAGGATGGTTGAGTCATCCGTTCGAACTCGTTAGGCTCGGCATTCGATAATTCTCTTGTTTTCCTGTCGCAAAATAATAATAACAACAACAATAACAATAATCATAATACAACGCAAAACTGCGGAGCAGAAAATAAAAAATAACCTAGTTACCGTGTCCCACAAAAACACGTTGCGTAATATCTGTATGCATAACTACCTCGTGCGTAAATATTCTTCTAAATTTGTTTTCTTCGCACCGAGTAATTTCCGATCCTTCGAGCCGGTTGATTGCTCGTTTCTTTCCAAGCTCATTCGCTTTTTACCTAAATTTTCACAAAATTGTCCCAGCTGTAATTTGATATCTTATCTACAAGTATGAATGATTGAATGATTTTCGGTTTATTTTCCGAGTTACTCGTTTTACGGGGAGAGTAGAAAAATTACGCCGGTAGCGTCGAGCTTTGTTTTCTTAACCGTGGAGCTGCATGTGAATTTCGCCGTTTGTTGACCATCTTCGTTACGAATTAAGACGGGGAACAGATGCGTTGGCACCTATTTCGAGTACCGGGAACGGGGGATGAATCAGAGGAAAACCGACGCGGTCATGTTGCCAGTTCAATCGTGACACCCGTTACATTTCAGGTGTAGCACGGATTGCTTTGCGGCGAACGCCACGACCTAACAAAGCTTACGTACGATTCAACGGGAAGTACCTTCAACTAGCCCAGTTTCACAAGGGATCACGCTGTGTGCCACACGGAACACTTTCGTCGAACGATGAATAATTTCATGCGCGATATTGTCACGAATCAAGAACTCTTTTTTCGTCGGCACGTGTCTCGGTCCACGTGCACGTGCCAAACGAATAACAAAATGACGTATGCGTGTTGCCAAGTCGACCAAGGATTCCCGTCTTCGTACGCAAACGTTCTTCGTACCTCGCGTTGTACTTTTCTTGGCCTGCAAATTCAGGTGCTCGAGTCACGGGTCTCTTGTAACGGCACGCGTAAAAAAAAAAAAGTAGACATCCAATGCATCTAAAAATGGGATTCTTCGAGTGCCGAAAGTTTTTCGTGCTGCACAAATATCGCCGCGTAACTACCGCGGGATCTTTTCTTTTCCGCAATGAAGCTTTCGTCGATTGTTACAATATTTAAAAGATTCGAGGGGATGAAACGACCCTCGACGAACCGCGAAACGATCTTTTGTATCGTCAGTTATAGCGCACAATAAGTTTAATACAGATGATCCGTAAGTCGGGATACAAATTGATTTGCAGTCCCCTGTGTTACCGACCGTTGTTACGTAAATGTCGGTAAAATCGGCGTAGATCGACGAATAGCGTATTAATTGTAAGTGGAAAAGCCAACACGCGTACGTCAGCTTTTTGCGTTTGACAAGAATTGTAAAAAAATTTAAATGCCGTCGCTCTTGGGTCTCTCCGCTTTTAGTTACGATGGCTTTTGCGTATCACGCGTGAATGCCTGCGTTTGTTACACATGCGACGAGGCGTGAGAGAGCAACGGCATCGGCGTCAGCATCAGCAGCAGCATCGTGTATATTTAATGTTGTTGGTGGGCATACCTACCTAGATTCACGAGTACACGTGCAGCTCTCGATTATTTCAGTGGATTTAGGTTAGCCACGCGTACACGCGTTGCGACGTTTTCCCCGCGCTTCTGGTTTTTTTTTTCTTTTTTTTTTTCAAATTTTTGCTCCACTTTTACTTGTTTTCCCCTATCCTTTGATCACTTCTGTCGGCAATCGTCAAACTCCGCCCAATTGTAATCGCATCGCATGTTCATTGCTGCGTGAATGTAATTAAATGCAACGGATCGAAGCGGCCACCGCACATTTTAAACCAGAAACCACGCAACAAACCGCCGGTTCCGACAAGCTTCGTCGTTCCGCGAAAAACCCTGTCTCGCGGTACTCGAGATATCGTATCTATACTTGATTTATACTCGTTTATCGACCTCTTGGTCCCACGGACAATGTTGCGGTATTCCACATTTTTCCTACACCGCAGCTTCGGAAAAATATTTAGATAACGTACAATTCTCTTCTTGCGTATATTCGTTTTAAAGAGTCCGTTGTGGCCACCGCGTTAAAGTGGCATGCACGCTTTTCTCTCTCTCTCTCTCTCTCTCTCTCTCTCGTAAGATAAAACGGGGGTATTTGATAACGGCTGCTTTGTGCACCAGAATCATGGCGCGGGCATCTATACAAACGGGGGAACTTACAGTCTAATGAACGAACTCTCGTCTTCTCCGCGATACTAAGCGCAGATAATAACGGAAGAACTCCTCCTCGTTCATAGTACGGCGGCGACTCGCGATATTATGTACGTGTAGGTATAACGTCGGAGTCGGTTAAGTCGGCGATGGATGAGATTCGTCTATTTTTAGCGAAATAACGAGATAATCGAGCCCTCGCCAAAGGCTGCTGTTGTTGTTAAATCGGTGAGCAATTAAAAATTGGGTCAATGAACTTTACGCCCTCGAGAATCGGTGTGGAAAAAATATCAACGCCCAACGTGGGGCTCGAACCCACGACCCTGAGATTAAGAGTCTCATGCTCTACCGACTGAGCTAGCCGGGCTTGTGGAAAGTACGTCACTGCCCAATTTCATAGCCCGGATACGATTCGCCTCAAGGGTCGCCTAAATCACCGTGCAATTAAGGCCTCGTCTCGCCTCATCGTTTTCCTCATCCTCGAACACATTGTGCGGAACGACGAAAATTCGCACGATATTCGTGCCTCGAGCCTCGTGTTTTCACGACAGGACGAAAATATGCTACAAACTACCGTTGCACCTCTGCACCGAAGCGAAATTATCGTCTCTGCGACAGAAGTTCGCATCGTATTTTTAAAATACGCTTTTCCGTTCAATGTATAAAACTGAAACGTCGTGCCGAAGTTCTGGAATCAAACGATCCCCGACAATCCATGATTACCAGAGAGTAAACCTCTTCAAGTGTCCGCAAAGGACGTTAACTTGGTTCGCGTCCTACGCTTTCTTCGAGATGCTTCTCAGTTTTAATCCATATATCGGAGGTCCGTCAAGGTGTTTCCATCAGGCACTCGACTCGTGCACCATGCGCAAAGAATTCCCGAGGGATTTTGGGGCTGCGGATGGACGAGCGGGTTTTCTAACTGTGGGACCGAAGCTCGGACCACGAAGAGTATATTTGAGACTCGTCGTCTCTGGCTAATGGCCAGGGTAAGCGGTCAGTCCGAGCATGCAGCAGCAGCAGCATCGAACCCCTCGTTCCTCGTTGAGGATTTCACCGCGTTGCCGAGCCGCGATGCGGAGGGTCGACACTCGGTAGATCACACTGGACTTTCTGGGTTAATCACCCTCCTCCGTCTTACGAACAAAAGATTCAAATTTAGACTCCCCGCCTGCTGTTGGTGCCGGTCCTGGTGCATGCAGAGTTCGGAGAACGGTGAGATCGTAACCCTGCAGCCTGCCTTTCCAGGCGAGGACGCCGTGCGGGAAAACAGGATCCGCATCGTTCGTTATCGTCGACGAGACTCTTCCGTCATGCTGGAACGAGACTCGGACCATTCAACTCTGTCGTAATTCCGTTAACTGAATATCGATTCGCGAGTGGTGAACATTGACTCGTCTATTAGTCGTTCGATCTCCAGTTTTCGTCCAACGGGAGTTTGCAGATTTTATAATCCTTGCGGCGTTGCTACGGAATACGGAAAGTATTCGCCATGATATGTGGGATGGTGGAGCTGCAGGGAAAGACGATTCTCGTCGCATTGGCCCGATTGGGAATGTCATATGTTTGTACCTGTAATATAAATGTGGATTTGTCAGAGGTTTGGTATGTTGACAATAAGTCCTCGTCGAGAGGCTCTCTCCCTCCCTCTCTCTCTCTCTCTGTCTCTCGTTAGGTTCCAGATGCGAACTACATAGTTTGGCTTCTATTTATCTCTATAGAGGCATCTCAAGGCGAGATCAGGTTGGAGCTCGGCCAGGGCATCTCTTTTTCTTCTTCTTCTTCTTCCTCCCCATGTGTCAAGTTCTCAATATTAGACTGCACAACAACTTGTGTTCATGGTACGTACCTGTATCTACGTCAGTACTCCGTGTCCGATGTAGGTAAATAATAAATTGATTCCATTGACAAAGGAATCGCCCGTCGAGGATCGGTTACTTTTTTTTTTATTTATTTTTTTTCGCCAAATTTGCCTGATGAGAAGAGGAGAGGTTACGTAGAGATAATCGGGAGAACCGCGGATAAAAACGAAGAGACTCTGCGGGAAGGGAGAGAAATTAATCACTGTCCGTTGATCGAGGCTTTTCAATCGGAGCTGAACGACGAATAAAACAGAAAAAGAGAATCAGAACAAAGAAATTGGGAAAAACTTGACGTGGTCAAAGTTCGTATCGGTCGGCGCGCGTAGAATGACGAGGAAACTTTTGTCAACATTCTATAACGCTGTCTAATACACTTCACAGATTCTGACAGCTAATTATCACGTAGATGCAATTTATTGTTTCGAATGGAAAGATTTCCAAACACCCAACAATTGCGTACGTCGCGGAACTTTCTCGGGGTAAAATTGTAAGCGAAAAAGCTAAGCGGCTGTGTCGAAAATATTTATTCAAATATACATATATTTTTATATATTATACGTATACCGTGTATCTTACGTGCGCGTGTATGCGCGCAACTTGTACAGGCATATGTCGAGCACGTATTTACAACGTGCGTGAAATTTTTGGCAACGTTTTCGCCGTGTACAAACGAAAAGAATGCGCGGTGTTGGAGGGCGAGGGGAGGAACGGGATACGGGGGAAGATAAGAGTTTAAGAATCAAGCGTAAACAAGGGAATATCTAGGCACATGGCAGGAGCTGGTGATGATAAAATTTAGTGTGACGTCGGTCCTGCATTCCAATAATCACATGATAATGTCTCGCGAGATACGTTGAGAAATGCACGTATGCTTGTTTGTAATAAATTCCTTGGTTTTCCACAAATTCTTTATCCCGTGTAAAGCAAATATTTGACGTTTGATATACATTTAATTTGCCGATGATGCGTTACCCGTGTAAACTTTCCGTTTCGTATAAACGTGCAGCAGTTTACGCTAGTTTGATCGACCTTTTTTTAAACGCGGAATCTATCGAGCTTAATATACATTTAATTATTAATGATGAGTTCTCTGTAAACGTTGAGCTTCGTATAAACGTGCAGGAATCTAAGTTGTACCGATTGACCTTTTTGATACGCGGTATATATAGACGGGCGTCAAATTTTGATAATAATATCGTTTTTCATACACGTGCGCATATTATTTTTTTATCCGTTTTTTTTTTTTTTTTTCTATGATTTTAAATCTTTTTATCGTTTATCAAACTTTCAGGATGATTACACAATTGTATGCTTATTACTGGCAATATTTCGTGTCAAGGATAAAAACAATTCTGCCTTTCTATACATATACACATGCGCGGAGTGTAAAGATTCGTCGCGGTAAACTCTGCGGAAATTCGTTTAAACCAGAGACAAAATTTACCCATCAAATCTACCAGGAAGGGTATTTTTATTTATTTTTCTTTTTTTTTCTTTTTTACGTAGTTAAAAAATCTTTTACTACGTTTTAACGTTGCATAGTATCGAATGAATTTATGTTAGCTTAATTTAACAAATTCTTTCTCGATTATGCTATGTGCAATAACTCAATTATAAGTCTATCGTATCGTGGAAAAGCAGCAGCAACGACGACCTGGAAAATGAAAATACGACGTGTCTCGCCTCGAAGAACGTAAGATACCTATCTACTGACTTATTTTTTTTTTTTTTATGACCAGAGACGAGGAGGCGCGGATGAAAAAATGATCGAACCTTGAAAAAAGTTTCTTTTGATCTTGGGCATTAGGAATAGATTGAAATAAGGTGAACAAGAAAAGATTTTACGATTACATGTGCACCGTGAATTAGTTTGAACAACCCTCGGAATAACCTTACATTTTTCGCACATTAATATACGTCTCCTTTTTTTTTATTTTTCGTCTTCTTTTTTACTTGTTATTCCGTTCAGACTCGTAAAGATTGCAGAAATATTTGTTTGAAAATTGGCAAAATTTTCAAAACAGTTGCTCGCGTGATCCGATGATTATAGAATTCGCTATCAATGTTGAATAATTTTTTAACTTTCAAGGAAATGAATCACATTTCTGTAATATAATGATATCTAGTAAATTTATAAATCGGCACGATTCATCATTCATGATTTTCCGGGTTCTTTTCTTCCAGCGACCGCTTCGCGAGTATCGAGTAACAGCGATGTTGGGTTGCATCAGTTACGACCTCTCGCTGATTCTCTGATTCTCAGTAACAAAATCGCCTCATTATTTCTTCCATACGTAGCAACGGACAAAATTTAGAGATCACGATCAAACGAGACCTGAATAATATTAATATTGTACGTTATAGGTATAAAGTATCGGATCGAGTGGGAAAAAGTTCTATTTTCGAAATGTGTTTATCATTTGTGTGCCAAATTTCGACAAAATCCGTTCGGCTTGATCGTCACATTTTATTTACCGTGTTATTTCTCGTCTCTTATCTATATCTGTTTTATTTGAGTAATCGTCGTTGCTATTATTTTGCGATCGTTACTCGAAGAGAGATTCGTTTCTCATCTCGAGAATGAAGATACCGAGGTCGAAGCACTGATTCGTTATACCTACTGAAATAATCCATAAAGCTTCTCTTGCTCTTTTACAATTACAATTCTCAACCGACAACTGACACTCACACGACAAAACTAGAGCGAGATACGCGTGGGTGGTAAAAGTACGGCTCGTTACCTCGTCAGGATAACTTAACTGTCGTTTGAGATGAAACTTGGCTTGCAAAGCTTGTAGCTTTGGTAATTGTACCAAATAATTATACTAAATTGTTCCAGAATTAACCGTCTCGTTAAAATCTCATATTTCTTATACTCCTTCTCTCTTTTTCTCTTCTTTCTTCGGTAAAACAAACTCGGTAGATACGACGCGGCGTGTTCTTCAATTCCCCCAATAAATGATGTGTGAAATATTATAAATAATATAATATGACATGTAATATAAATACGGTGTTCGGCGTCTCGGATCGATTCGTAATTTTTTACAACTCGACGTTTAGAAAGCGAGCAAAATTATACTGACCCAACTGACATCTTGTCCTCAACGGCCCGGATAGCTCAGTCGGTAGAGCATCAGACTTTTAATCTGAGGGTCCAGGGTTCAAGTCCCTGTTCGGGCGGTAATTTTTTTTTTTTTTTTTCTATCGCTTTGTCTTTCATTTTTCAATATTCCTCTCGAATCGCGGTCTATTTTACCCTATGATTACACGGTAAACCGCTCGTGTGAAGAAAAGATTGACGGAAAATAAATATTGAGAAAACGACCACGTTCGACGATGCAATCATCGACGAGTTTAAACGACTTACTCGTTTTTTCATATTATCTTTTATTGCGCGAGTTTGTGAAATCGAATTAGTTCATCCTTGATTCCTATTCTTTATACGGCATCGTTACGTCGCTTATGATGGATTTATTTTCTCTCCTTCGTTCTCTTCCTCCACGATCTTCGAATTTCCAAATTATCGTTGAAGATTCTACTTCTTGAACTTATCGCCGTAGAATGGTATACGGCTGTTTACAACTCGCCAATCAGTGACGTAGAGGGTGAAAAGCACAGCCGCTCCCGTCCATGCGATCACCGATTTTGTCCTGCGGGAATTTTCGTCGATAATGCAATTACTACGTATGTAATGTTCGTATAATTTACCCGTTCAAATTGTAGGGTCAAAAATAGTTCGTCGAAACCTTCGCGTGATTGAACTTATAAAAATTTACAGATTTCTTGTTCTTCTTGAGCATTGAATTTTTGGAGATTTTATTTTCGTCTTAAATCGAACGACTCGATCATCAGACCTCGTCTCGTGAGTATAAAACCGATTGAAATTTCTCTGTCAAAAAATACATGACTAATGTGAAAATTCTTCAGTCTGTGGCTCGTAACACTGCATCAAACAGGTATCCGTAAAAATTTCATTTGTTACAGTAGCTGGAAAAATTCTGTAAAACATGTATCGTTAAAAAACTGTTTGAATATTGTTAGAATTATTATAGCAGGTTATTTGGAATGGTGAAAACGTACCAAACTAGGGCTTTTTCACGATAAACCGATCCTCTCCCACAAATGACGGAGAGCTTCTTAATTGGGGAAGTCATCTCGCCCTAACCGATGATCGTTTATCTCACCCGAATACGTCATCACAGAACGGCTAATTAATCATCTCTGCTCCGAGGCTAGGACGCGGCGATTTTATCCTCGGCCCGCTGACAGGTCAGTCAAAGATTGTCGACAAACTGCCAGCCGGATTCGTTCTTCTTTTTTCTTTTCCTTTTCCTTTTTTCTTTTTCGTCATCGTCGGCACAGCTGGCGCGGAGGACGCAAAACACACACCTACATCCATGCATTCAACGTATAACCGTCACACTTCAACGTCTTTTTGGTTATCTAATGGGGGGGAAAAAAAAACAATAAATAAATAATTAAAAAAACTGCCGGATGAAATTACATCATATTCTCATTTATTCACGCGTAAGCGTGTCAACGATATCGAAATTTGTTAATATTCAAATTCACTCGGATAGAAGAACAAACTTCGATGAGAGGATGAGAGAAAAAAAAAAAAATTGTAATAATTAATAACGAATCGATTATCGATTAGGAAACTCCCGGTGATTATGATGGTCATCTTTATGCACAGGGAATGGATGTAGCATTTTGATGGGTTTGTATGTGTTATACTCCTTATTTTCATCACTCTTTGCATCGCAAAGCTACATGCTGTAAAAAAGCTGTAATGCAACATGTTATACAGTGAACGATATTGTAAATGATGTGAACAAATGACCTGGAATCGTGAAAACGACGTGTTGGATTCTGATGACGATGTATATGTATATGTACATATATATATATATATATTTTCCTTCTTCCCGGGTCATCGGTCTCTAATTAGGACTTGATTGCCGCTTTTATGCAATTTCAATTTGTGTAATTATATCGAGTTTATCGCCTCGACGCGTATAATGCACTTTTGACTGAAAGCCGGCGTTATATCGTGCACAGAATCTACAAGTACATACATGGAAAGATGAGTCAACGGGTTAAAAACAAATTAAGGAAACGAAGAAATAAAACGATCGCTTATACGATCTATGTTTTACGATTTAACAAGACACTGTGCGGTCAGAGAAAGAGAGAAAAAGATACGTGTATACGTAGGTAAAGAGAAAGATGTATTTTTATTTGTTCCTCAATTCACCCGCGAAATTATTACAAAAATAAATCAATCTAAATATACACCGGCACATATTACAAAACTCACAGAGTTATTTGTTACGTACCAAGCAAATGGCGACTTACTCTTTTAACGAGCTCTGCCCACTCGTATTTATTTATTTTCAAGTCGTTGAAAGTAAACATACGTAGATATTAAATGTATGAAGAAAGTATACACGTACATGTCATATACAACAAACAATAAAAAATCGCGTGTATAACAAAACCCAGAGCCAGAAATCGTCGCAAAAGAGTAGACGTTGTATTTGGTTTTAGAATTTCTATAAAAATTGAAAATCAAACGATAGTTATTTCACACCGGATAACGCGCTTGTATAATTATCAAAATGCCGTTGTTGATGAACCGACGACTAAAAGTGATTCGCTAAGGTCGGATAGGATGAGCGATACGTGATCAAGGAGTTGAATTACGATCCGGTTAGTCGTTGTGCTAATTTATTGCACGGTGATACGTCGTGTATCGTAGGTACGTACGTACGGTAATAGCCTGCAACCAACAATCAGCCGCCGATATTCAAGAGCATTCGCGTCATCCGCGTTGCCGTGCAGAATCTCGAATGGATAATCGTCGTCGTACGAGCGATGGATGAATATGTGTCGAAAGGAACCGGCACACTCTGTATATTACAAGCAAACGCTCGAGCGAATGATCGTGCTAACCGGCAATTACCAAGATATCGCCTTCCAGGCACCCACACGCCTGTAATTCGCACGTATCGTCGCGTCGCGTTGCGTAACGAGGCGAGAGAGAGAGAGAGAGAGAGAGAGAAAAGAGAGAGGGAGAGGCGTCCGAAGAGCTGGTTGGAGGAAACGGGCAGTAGACCACGGGGTCTTCGGGGCCTTGACAGAGACCTTGAAAATCGCGCTAAGCCCCGGGGAAAAGTTGGCCTTGAATAAACCGGCCGTGTGGCGAAAATTCAGAGACGAGTGTTGTCCGAAATCGCGGATTGAGTTTTTTTTTATTCTTATCCCTGCTGTAGCTTTTATCAACGTTCTTTTCTCATTCTCAGGAAATTTCCGATCGTTCTAATAATATTCCGTACGATCGTTACGCCGATCGACGATCTATCGCGATTTCTTTACACGTTTCAAAAAAAGGAAGAATCGAAAAAAAAAATTTTTACCTCGCAAACGCGCGGTGTTTTCTGTTGTTTTTTTTTCTACTTTTGTTTGTTCTTTTTTTTTTACTCTTTTTTCAAATCTCAGTTCTTGGCACGGAATTACGAATTCGGTTTCGATTCGCGTTATTTAGCCGACGGATTAAGCGCGACTAATTGACACGCGAACCGCCTCGTGGTTTGGCAAAGTTTCGCTTTTTAAATTTACCGGTTTAGGCGTACCTCGCATACGCGAAATAGTCTCTTGGTTATCTCAATTAAGCGACACGTATCGTACCTAATTCTTCTGTTATTATCGAGTAGCTCCGGCTCTTTCCTGGTGACTTTTCGTCACGGCTCCTCGTATTTTTTTTTTCTTTTCTCTTCATTCAACTCTTTTTAGACGTCCGTCAAATGATACTTGTGTTACATACAGGATGGATTCTCGTGGCTTGCCTATTAAAACAAGACTCACTTTTGTGGCTTTTTCAGAATCAACGACACCACGTTCGTCCAGCATGCAAATTAGAGAGTCTTCCGAAATATCGTTGAGCAAAGATTCACTCGGTTATAACTATAACTGTGCACCAAACATCGTTTCGTTTCTTTCAAAGTTGTATCGAGAATTTTACGCCTTGTCATTCGCGTTTCGCATACTTGTTTCTTTTTTTCTATTTTTTTTCCCCACTTCTTCACGGTTCGTTTCATCGGTTACAGACTCGAAGTATTCGTTGGTTGGATATAACGTATAAATATATAGGAAACTTGATCTTGTATCATAATATGCCTACTCTTATCATCTTGTCTTGTTTTCGATACCGTATAACGAACCGTCAATTAGTCACTGGTGTAGACTATTCCTAGTTACTTTCCACTCCGTCATTGTTTGCCTCCTCCCGGATATAATATTTGTTGTGTAACAACATTTGTATAATATAAAACGACCCTGATAATTGTACGGAACACTGTCGCATCGTTAATGAATTCTGAATATTGCCTGTTGTTTTTCTTTCTGCCAATCCTAATCGAAGAAATTCGCTTTTACTTTCCTTTTACGGCAAAGAAGAATAAAATAATATCTACGCGGCAGCTCTTCTTTTCTCCGATCCAAACCTTTTTACTATTATAGATATAACGTCATGCTGCATTCTATGTCTGAAAGAATATCTCGTCGCGAATTTCTACACAAATTGCCAGACGTTGTTTTCTGTCGACAATACGAAACTGAATCTCGAATCGATGCTAATCACGTATAGTAGGAAAACATAGGGACCTAAGATTTCCCGTTTCCAATCTGAATACGGTTTATTACTCGTAAACCATGCAGGGGAAATTCTTACATCCAATTACAACTAACCCCTGCATCGCTGTACAATAAACAGTTCAATTTATCACAATATTTTCTTTTTCCTTATCTTGACTCATATTATAACGATACTTTATATGCTGACGGCTACCGCGAACCGGGGAACCAGATTACCTTTCGTTTGTCTATCCTACGGAATACAGCGAAAGAGAGAGAGGAGAGAGAGAGAGAGAGAGTGAGAGGAGGGGGGGATCGAGTTTCTTGCTCGATCACGCGCCCACAAGACGCAAGATTGTTTTAAGTGGGACAAAAACAAAAAAAAAAAAACAAAAAAAAAAAACAAGCAAAACGAAATAAAAGTCGAGTCAAGATATCGATCGACATTTTTGGAGATCAAGTTCCAATGCGACGCATCGTTGAACGATTTATCAATATTTCATGATGATAAATAAATTCTTTGGAAAATAACAATTGTTTACAATGTGAGATGATTGTCAGCGGTGTTATCGTAATTTTGGCGTGATACGTTACGCCGCTCGACGATCATCGCGTTGTCCCGGAAATGAATCGCGTATATCGAGTATCCGGTCGGCAACACGCCGTTTTGCCTCGCCAATTTCAGGGTCAAACCGCAGCTTGCAAATTGTTGCCGGTTGTGTCAGGTTGTCAGATTTGCATCGTTGAACGAGCGAGTCGCGGGTGTATAAAATGTCATTTCGCCGGCTCGAGGAGATAAAATTATCGTTATTATTATTATTGTTGTTGCTGTTGTTGTTGTTGTTGTTATTATTTTTATTTTCGGCGTCCGGTTTGCGGTTTCGGTCGGTTTTTGCCGAGTCGAAGATATCCCGGCCTGCATCCATGCACAAGCCTACAACTTTCGAGTTGAATTATACGTGACATGGTGGCCGAAAAATTTTTTTGGCAGAAAGTTCCATAAACCAAATTGTACGGCTTGTTAAATATACATTCGGTTGAAACAAACGGATACCAGACTTTCCGGTAACAGCTAGAAAACAAATTTTCATTTTGTCCCTGAAACCATATTTTTCCATCGTGGTAAAAAATGAAAATAGTCAAGGACTGAGCGGTAACCGGAAATAAAGAAAATCTCAGAGTACACGTAAGTGAGCAAGACGATGACCAAGAATTGATAATTTAATCACACAAATTGATATTGTATCGGGTCGTTCGTGTTCGGTAAAAAAAAAAAAAAAAAAAAACTGCAACCGATTTTTAAAAAAAATAATCGATCGCTTTTGCTCACCGCCTTGTTTGATTTTCATTCCCGATTTCTTACGTACCTGCACTCGATCTCTGGGACCATGCGGCTTAGCTCGCGGCGGCCGCGGCATGCAGCGAACAAACCGTTTCTACTCGCTAATCGACTTGGCGAACCTCTCGCCGACTCTGACGTAATTCGAGCGAAAGACGGCAGACCGCCTGGTGCCAAGGCGCGTCTCTCTCGGGGAACGAATCGAGATGAAATCCGTATTACCCGCAAAGTTTGTCGCGGCTCGCCGCGGGTGAGGCATTTTTTTAATCACCGACATCGAGCCGCGCATCGTACGTTTGTGATATTCGTTCGGGATGCGAATCGGTAACGAGAATGCGCCCGATACGCAAATACGCAACGAATGGTCGTTCAACTTTCGTACCTTCGACGCGAACGGCCGACCCGTAAAAGAAGGAAAACAAATAATTTAACGATCCGACGTTCCTGCGGATAGGAGGCAACGCCTGCAGATATTCGCGGGTTCGTGTCGAAATTCGATAATGTACGGTCGGGGTAAAAAACAGTGAATTTCGATACGCTGTTTGCGCCTGCAACGAACCTACGAACGCCAACGTGAAAAAGAAAAAGATGATGGAAGATTAAACAACCGGCCACGCGTTATTTCATGCACACTGTACACTGAGAAAAATTTTACTTGTTACACTAACTAGAAAAATTCAGTAAATCAGGTGTCGTTAAAAAAACTGTTTGAATATCGTTGGAATTACGAAAAACGAGGTACGCGTAAACATTTTGCGCTATCGTCGATCCTTTTTTGGTTATTGCAACGCAAAATCAGTTTGTGAGGTTTATTCTACTTTTTTAGTTAAACAAGGCTTTAACGTCAATTTATCGTTGCACGAGCGTTAAATTTTCCCAACAGTTGCAAGAAAATATAGCAAGTGTGATCGCAATGAGAAAGAACAGTAACGGATACCAGACATTCCGGTAACGGCTAGAAAATTAATTTTCATTTTCTACCTCGAACTATATTTTTCGATTGTGGTGAAAAACGAAAATAGTTAAGGACTGAGCGGTAACCGGAACTAAAAAAATTTCTCTAAGTTTAGCCGGCTGGCACGGAACGACCGTAAATGTGATGCGGAATGCCGGTATCTATATATTATCATGTATATTTTTTAAAAACCGTCAACAGCTTCTGCTGCAATACGAAGCTGCAAAAAAAACGTTCATCGTCAAGGCAATTTGTAACACCGCCGAGCCTTTTATCAATAATAATCGCGGTTGTTGTACCCGCCATTGCGGAGAGTAAGCGTTGGACAGAATCGCACGTTGAAAGAGGTCACGCAGATAATTTATACAAAATTCTTGTTTCTCCACGTGCAGGGACCTATGCGCGCGTGTTTACGATGTACACAAACGCGATCGGCGATATTATACTCCTCTGCATATCGCAGCGATTGGCTCAAATCTCTCGGCTGCGCAATGTCACGAGAAATTCGTATCGCATGTTTTCGTATCGTAGAAAAAACAGA
Source organism: Neodiprion virginianus (assembly GCF_021901495.1). NCBI lineage: Eukaryota > Metazoa > Arthropoda > Insecta > Hymenoptera > Diprionidae > Neodiprion > Neodiprion virginianus. Next base: position 4,828,185 of record NC_060877.1, on the reverse strand, counting down.
AATAAATTGGATGGGGAAAAAAAATTTAAACAAATCACATGTCCGCGTATCAGGAATATAATTGAAACAAGTGAGCGAAGATCGCGGAGTTTATCCGCGACTCGAGAGATGTAACGACGATAAGCTTGGTTCAGGGACGTCGGTTGTTTGCAATTATTATAGGAATCTGAACGTGTAACAAAAAAAGTTCCCCCCCCCCCCCACACACTTGTTTACATACGATTAATTATACTCCCGTTTTTGTATTTTTTTTTCTTTTTTGTTTTCTTGGTTCTTTTTTTCCTCTCTCAAGCTTCCTCCCTTTGTAATCTCTGGTCGAAAACGTTTTCACTTAACGCTGTAAGGATGCTTATCTCTGCACGCTAATCGATCAGAGGCCAGCCGACTCGTGACTATCTCGTCTCTTTTAGATTTTTATTTCGACTTTATATCGTACACTCTTAACGAACAGCCGCCGTGACTCGGATAGCATTCACGGTTCTTCTAATGGATTATTTTTATATTTATAGGGGAAGCAAAAAAATAAATACACAACGAACGAGGAAGAAGAAATCCTTGTGCGAACGGAGATTTAACAACCGATAAAAGAGACGTTAAAAAATCGGATGTTGTAAAAATGTTTGATAAAAAAAGAAAAATTAAAAAAGAAAGAACCTGTTTCCTTGAGAGCCAAGATTTTACAACTTAATAATAATCGTCTTGTTGCAACAGCGTCGCGCATCCCTTTCCGTTATTATAATCATTTACAAATCATCAAACTGTGCATGATAAATGCGGAGAATTCAGTCATCGTATTACACGCGTTTACGTAGATGGATGTACAAGTATTTTATGTGTGATCGTGTACCGTGTTATTTCACTTGTATTTATAGCAGGGCTTTGCACTATTTTAAAGATCAGAAACTCGCGGTAAACAAGTTATGTATGTAGCGGTCAATTTACGTAATTCGCGCCGAAGGTTATTGCGAAACTGTATAATAATTTTTATTTAACGTTCATTGATCGCTCTCGCATCGCTGCTGCTGCTGCTGCTGCTGCTATTTCGTATCGCTTAAACAAATTTCGCGCAATCTCAAATAATTCCGAAAGAAATTTTCGAACCGCAGTATAATGTATAATTGTGTTGAAAAAAAAAAGAACAAAGATAAACCCCGGGTTTATTACGACGGCATTAATTGTAACGTTTATGAATTTTTTTTTCTTCTTTGTTTCAGGTAAGGATGACGATTATAACGCTTTTTATGGTTATGTATAAAAATACATCGAGCGTCGCTCGTTACTTCCCAAAATTAGAAGGTGGAATAGTCTGGTAAACTTCCGTACATTAACAATACTGCAGAATAAGGTAATATCATTACACCTACGATGTTTTCTACTATATGTATACTTATACAAGTTCCCACTGTTTGTTGAATCACTTTTTTTTCCCTCCTCATTTAACGCGGTTCGACTTAACGAAATACTGTTCCTTACGTCTGTTTTACCTTCGTACGCCACCGTGTGCTCGCAAGATTTTTAATCAAGAAGTTCGTTCGCGATGATAGGGATAGAAAACAGGTGCGTCGTATAAATGAAATACCTACGTAAAGATGAAATCTTTGATCGAAATTCCCAGTTCACGAATTCGGCTTGACAATTTCATGTTCATTGATATTTATTCATATGTTGTTGAACTCCCGTCATTGTTCATGTAGCGATCATCGTCGATATTGTTTATTTTCACCCGCCACGTGAAATTGGTGTTTGCCTTTTTCACGCAGAATTGATTAGGGAAATTGATGTTAATTTATTGGCAGACCTTAAACCGCAACACGGATCAATGAATAATTATTCAACATTCTTCAGCCGCCTTGCACGAAACACACATACCAGTCGCCTCTACTTTCAACTTACAATCAGTCAATACGGGCACGGTCTTCTTTTCCTTTTCTTTTCTTATTCGTTCAATTTTCATCAACGATTTCCATTTCGCAGCTCGCGCATAGAAAATTAGGGCGAAAACCTTGTAACAGTTTCGATCCGCGTGAAAATAGAATTCGCGATGAATGTAACTAGGCGCCAAATCGATGTCAATTTCGCGTATCGCCTATATGCATTATACATCTGTGCAGCACGTTACTTACAAAACATTCGTACATCTGTCCAATGTAAGCTAAGTATTTTCTTACAACCGACAAGGAGCGGGGTTGGGGTATCGAATTTTAATTGCGAGGATTCCGAAAGTAAAAATATCGGAAATCCGAAACGAAGAAAGATCAAAGTGGTGAAATTTCATTGCGCCAGAAATTCACGAAACTGAAAATCTGATCACTTAAAATTTCGACGCTTCGGATATTGAAATTTTCTCATTTTCGCACCTTCGGAACTTTGATGTTTCCTCGATGTTTTATTTCTTTACTTTAAGTTTCACTACCAAAAAATTCGGAAATCCTGTAGCGTTGCATTACGTGCAGATATATAATAAATGTGTTTTCGCGTATACGTGTACGTATTACGAGCACATGCGCGTAATGTCGCTTAATTTATCCCGCGTCGATACACACATTATTGACACAGTGACTGACTGTTCTGGTATTACCGCCCATTATCGTTTCGGTATCGCCCATAAAACAACCGCCCAGGTAATAATGTACGCATAACACACGTAATTGACTTCTTGATACGAGACTTTTTGCCGACGCGAGGACTTCATTACCGAATTGTCGAAGTGTCGCCAACAGCTGCCGGGAAAAATTATCAAAGTTAACGACAAGTTGCACGAATTGGAAATCTCTCGACTGTGGTATAATGTATAACATGTATGCACTTACCTACGTAATACATTACTCTGTATTTGTTTCGGAAAATAAGCGCAAGGTATTTACATATGCCATGTACATATATATAAATATGTGTATGCATTTATAACGTTTGTCGCATTTTTTAAGCATTTAAAAATATTCGTATCTAATTAAAAAAGAAAAACTTTCACAAACCAACCGAATTAAACCTGTGGACTTTGAATGTTGACTCACTTTATGTACGCTAGTTAAACGTAATTCTTATATGTATATATATATACCTAAACACACACGTGAATTATTCCGCAATTGCGTTATCAGTCTCAAAGTCCTTCGGTATAATGATAGTAACAACGTAGAGTCCGTTCTTTGTCCCGAGAAAAGATTCGTAATCTCACGTTGCCGAGAGGTGTCATATAAGCATCGAGGAAAAATATAATTTCACGTTGTTTTTTCGTTCGCTTTTCAATCGGACGATACTCTGTTCAGAATTTTGAGAAATAAATTTACACGCCGTGTAGTCTGCGCATGTATATATTTGTACGCACGTAGACACGTCGTAGCTCACATATCGTTGTCGCGTATATATTTATACCGGGTAAATATGTCGAGGAAAGTAAAGCAAACGCAGACAAAGTACAATATAAGAAGACAGGGATCGTCAAAGGCACGTGCGGTCTGTAGGTACGAAACCACGCGATACTCGTAACGCCGAAATTCTTATCATCAAGTTTTTCGTCTAGTCAAATATCGGAACGAGGATAAGGATGTTCGCTGGTTCGAACGATCGTCATCGTCTACTCGAACCGCGAATACCGCAGAGTATGAGGTTCGTACCGGCGGCAGGTATCGGACGTCTCGCGATGAACTTGCGGAAGAAAAGATCGTCAGGCGTAATTTCTTCAGGCCGCAAACCGCGTTTAACGCTATCGCGGAATGCTTTTCGCTGGAAGTGATATGCAGGACTGCGGTTAGGCGAATGCTACGAATCCTCGACTCCCATCGTGCACGCCAATCGCGTTTAACCCGTTGGAATTTTACCGCAGGGTCGTAAGTCATCGTTTACTCACTCTCGACTGACTTTTCGATTCGCGATTAGCCTCTCCTTCTCTCTCTCTCTTTCTCCTTCTCTCTTTGCGTAGACAGCGTTTTAACGCGCTCGTCGATTTGTCAAGCGCGGTGAAAAACTGCCCGACGATTAGATGAAAGTCATTGTCAAAATTATACAAAGCGTGTATTACATGCGGTAGGATAAGAAAAGTATTCCTATCGAACAAGGTTAATTAACTATTTCGATGAAATTATTCTCGAATAATGTAGTATCTGCTAGATATTCCGACGTAATGTATCGTGCGCATAATCGACACTCAAACTCTCGCTACAAGCAGCGTGTGTAATTAAGCATATCACGAGAGAGAGAGAGAGAGAGAGAGAAAGAGAGAGAGAGAGAGCCTGATAACGAAATCTTTCGGAGAAAACAAAACTGCATTCGTCATTCCTCGCGTTGAATAAAACTAATTATGTATTGTACGTAAATGTTCCTTCTCGATTATTACATATTTATATATTATAAATACTAGGAATAAGCGTAATTTTTCGAAATTGACTCATGTCCGTTATTTTATCGACATTTTCGCAACAAAGAAAGGAATTTTGTTGCAAATGTTGTTTCAAACAGTTCTCGCGCATTTGGCTCGTAGCATTAGAAGAGTAGAGTTTCGAACCTCTGGTGAGCGAAACGATGAGGCGTTTCTATTCCTCTCCTAGCAGCCTCTCACCGGGAGTAACGAAAGACCAAAAAGGTCCTCGACTCTAGTCGTGCACATGGCCGAAGTTTGTATAGAGTGCAGGCAGGCAGGCGTGGTGTTTTGGCGGGGGAAAATGGCCCCGAAGATGCCCGGAGTGCAGGGTAAGAAACGAGTCGCGAACGTGCGTACGTCTGATGTATGCGGTGCAGGTCGCTTGCAATTATACGCTTGTCAAAAGCAGTGACGAAGAAAAGTATGGAACGCTTGGAACTTGATTTTCGAAGCCGAAAGGATATTTGCACCGCGCTTGCGTTTGGGGAGGGACGCCACGGTTTTCGGTGTTTCGTTACACCCAAGGGAAAAAAAGAGAAACAAACAAACTAAGCAGCACTGCTGAAGACCACCAATGCGGCAAATTTTTGGAAAATTTTACCACGTGCTATTTTTTAAATTTTCTTCTTTAACCTACAGCTGCGCAACTAAGGAATGTAACCAAGGAATATTATACCTACGCTACGTCTTTCTCTCTCTTTCTCTCTTCATCTTCGGCGTCCTCCTGCTCCTTGGCTGGACGACGACGGTATTAAGACAGTTGTGAGGAAGAGGGATACTCTGTACAAAGCTGTTCGTATAACCAGATCGCAGCTCGTCAGAGACAGGTATGAGTCGTTGCGCAATCGTGTCAAGGTTATCATCCCGCTGCTAAAAATAAATACTTCGTGTCAAAGTTTGGAGGGCTCAAAAACCAGAAATTAATGTGGCGGGAACTTGGGAATATCGGGATAACCAATTCCAACGAAGTTGGCTTGCCTCAGAAATAATCACTGGAAATCCTATGTAAACTTTTCGCTGAAACGTTTGAACGTAACGACATCAAAGTACCTCGGATCGGTTAGCTGGAATAACGTCGCATCTTGTACCTTTTGGAGACGGTTACTTTTATCTGAACACAGTTACTACGGAATGCTTTTTGCAGACTCTACTTACATCAAAATGAATGAACTTCAGATTTACTTGCACTGTTATCCGCACGAGCTTCCTCAGGTTGTGGAGGAAGTTAACGAGGACGTTGCAACGATCTCCGGCTGGTTGGTAAGGAAAATGCTCTTACTCGACACTTCCGAGACGAAAGCATTCACAATTAGCTGTGCTCGTTATCGCGGATTAATCCAGTCATCGATTGTTCCTCTAATTTGGGTCAGTCGTGACCGTTATTCCGTGCGTCACCCAGGTCAAAAACTTGGCGGTCGTAATTAACAATACATTAAATTGGTCTGAACTATCTCGCGAAGAGTGCGTTTCTAAGAAAGAAGTTATACCGAGTCGCTTACGTTCCTCGTTGGTAAACTCAATAATTCTACCTCGCTTTGACTATTGTTCATTAGTTTATTGTGATTTTACAGCGGGTTTAGAACTCAAGCTAAATCTGCGTAAATCTGAACATAGTAGCCCGTTTTAGCAAACGCTTGGCTGACTCCCTTTAGCGGATACACGCAAACACCTGTTGCGGACATTTATTTTTAATATTTTGTTTCTTCAATGTCTTAGCTACATTTCTGACGAATTAGTATTGTTGTCAGCATTACGCCAGTGGGCTACCAGAAGTAACGTAAAAGATTTGCTCGTTCCCTTGCATCGCACAGCTGTATTGAATAAATCGTTTCTGGTGTCTGCTTGTAACATGTGGAACTCCTTGCTCACCTCTACTCGGGAGTCATCTTCTCTAGATACCATCAAGTCAAAGTTGCGAATTTATCTAGACAGCCTGAGAAATTCTTACAGCTACATCGGAAGCACTCGTGCCTTACTTCCTATTTTTCCATAACCTCTATTTTCTACTTCGGAATTTGGTAGAGTAGTATGAGTTTGATAGCTTAAATTTCATAGACGGTAAGAATATATGTAGTACAAATTCATTATATATTTTGTTTATCCATTTTCTTTTTCATATACATATGTCACGGAGAGTATACCATTCATTGCGTACCGGAGTTGTCCTCAGGGGGTGCACCGCTCCGAGACATTCTTGAATAATGCCTTTAATGCTTTTCTCCCTCTTCGTCTCCTTCCCTCTCTTCCTTTTCCTCCTTCTTCTCTCTCTTTCTCCCTTTCTCTCTCAGCACTCCCCTTCGGTGGGTGTCGCCTTATGTTGAGGGTAGGACCCAGGGAGTTGCCGTACCTGATGTGGCGTCGTCTGTGTGGGCCCAGCTGGATTTGGTGGTCCCTCAAGGATCCGTCCTCGGTCCGCTCCTCTTCACCCTGTTCACGAACAACGTTTCCACGTCACTGCGACACTCTGACCACCCGATCTACGCGGACTACCTGCAAATCTATCTCCACTGTCCCCCGGATAGCCTCGATGAAGCAATTGCCAGGATTAGCGAGGATGCTCGGTCTGTTCTTCGTTGGTCTGCGAGTCGCGGTGTCCGTCGGAATGCCACCAAAACTCAGGCAATCATCTTCGGAAGCGTGCCTTACATCTCCTGGCTAGACTTGGCGTCACTTCCTCAAGTTCTCCTCGGCGGCGTTCCTGCTTCGTTTTCGGATTCGGTCCGTAATCTTGGAGTCATTCTCGCGGGCAAACTGACCTGGACCATCTCTAGTCGAGGTCACTCTGCGCTCCGTCAAGTCTCCGCTTCAAGGCAAATGCTCTCCAAATGACTGCGTAGATCGCTGGTTATGACCTTGATATCGCCGCTCGTGGACTGCCTGTATTGCTTCGTCGTCTTCAACGACTTCTCGGGTGTGCCGAACACGAAGCTCCAGTGAGCTGGGGTGGCTTCGAGTACCGGAATCGTCAAAACTACTTTCTCGTCACGCTTCTCCTCGTAACTATTGGACGAAATGGTCGTCCTGCTTATCTCCGGTCCTTCTTCATTGACCGCGACCCCGCTGCCCTTCACTTGGTAAGGCACGCTCGCAGTTATTTCGTTTTACCTGCTGTTCGGACAAAAGCTCTGGCACGGTTATTACAGGAGTTCTTCCCGTTGAACCGAAGGGTATGCGCACATTGCCCAGTTGAAGCGCGTCTTGCGCACAGGACTTTATTCTCTGCAAGCTAGTGCTCCGTGTAACTCATCGTCAGCGTTGCCCTGTCTGCTGTATGTGAATATTTTTATTTTGCTCTTATTTTTTTATATTTTTATATCTATCAATTTTATTTTTAAGTATCCGTCTGTTTTCTGTTCATCTCTACATTTGCCGATATTGCTTTGGTGATATATACGCAATCTTTCTCTCTCTCTCTCTCTTTCCTTCTTTCTTTCATTTTGCACGTGTCGGTGGCGAAAAGTTACATAAACTATACTTTTTCGCTGTCGCGATATGCACACGCTATATCCACACTTATGGAGTGTAGTATACGTGTGTGTACGGGTGCGGTGTGCAAGCGTGTGTGACCTACACGATTCATCATGAATATTGAATTGTTTACGCACAGCTTTTAGCGTTCGAATAAATTGAAATATTTTACGATTAGAGAAGCTCGTGTACAATCCGCGAATGTACATACCGTGCGTAGGATACACGCAGGCGTGCGGCATCCAAATTTCCGAAATCGGATTACTTTTGCAAAGTATAGATGACGTTTCGATCCATAAATAGTAACACAATCCGTGCATCAAAGCCTGGCAATACATTTCTACTTATCATTCGGTAATTAAGGATTTCACGATTGGCTAAATTACACTCCCAAGGTCTTCGGAAATAAATTCATACATATGTATATCAATCGTAGAAAATCGAACGTTTTTCAGAGAAATCACGTTACACGCTTTTACACAATCCGTTGCAGTTTAATCACTCCGACCGATTTGTATATCTAACCGAAGTGATAAATCGTATCGTGTAATTCGTTGGTAAGAAGATTCGAGATTGGTAATCGGCTCGAAAGGTGGAGATATATTTTCTCGAGTTCATTGTGCCGATTTGAGAACTGCGCACGTGCAGCAATTCCTTGTCTGCACAGGCATACGCACAAAAGAGTGGAAGCACGAAAAACCTGCCGGGAAAGTACCTACATTAATTTCTTTTATTTCCATCTCGTCTTTTTCCCCCATCTACTTCGTCTTATTCTAATACCCTCCTTACAAGCATTCGTCGCGTACAATACGGAACCGGATTCACGAACCAAGGATCACCGCGATATCTAGGTCACGGCACAAAGGTTTTATTTAAATGTTGTCGTCAGATGCGGCGAATTTGGTCATTCGGACAGCTAGCTTTATATATTATACCTGCTTCTTTATGCCTCATACCCGCCTTTCTCTCGCGTACCTTACCTGTATACCTTGTACGTACGTAGGTATGCCCCACCCTTTTCAAGGATCAGGACCGCGCGATCATCCGTAGGGGTTCCTATTTCTGCCTCCACGCACCGGCACGACGGACATTTTACTATTTTTATGCGTCATTGCGGTAACGGGTGGCTCGATCTTTCCTACCGGTTGGATCGAGCTTTCTAAGACTTGGTCTTAATGGCTACCCTGATCGATTTCGACGTTGACGCATGTATCCCGAAATATCGAAGTTCGCGTGTGTCAAACGGAAAAGACGACTAGACAGTCCCGTTCTATACGAAATTCTGAACAAAAACGCTCCAACACCTTTTCACGTTACGCAGAAATAACGAAATCGCGGTAGTGAAATCGTAAAACACGTTTATTTTTTCATATTTTTGAAAACGCACGCAGAGTCTGATCGTATCGAGTTTTCAGAATCGTAATGAAATGTGCAAGGTGAAATTCGTACGGATTGAACCAGATTCGACAAATACATCTTACAGTCAATTCATATCTCGCGAATTCGGCAGGTGGTTACCCGTATACTTGTTTTGGCGGTAGAAATATAATAACCGGAAACTCGTTTAAACCCGTAACTCTTCTTTCATCTCTACGTACCTTCAATCACGTGCATACGGAGAAATGTAGGAACATTTGTGAACGATTAATTTATCGGAGAACCAGATTTCCCTTGTGGCTGCTGTCGCCGATGCAGAGATAAGTGGTGCAATTTTTTTTTTCCTTATTTCTTTTTGCTCGCTTCTTCCTCCTCCTCCTCCTCCTTCTTCTTCTGCTTCCTACATAATCTTTCGTCTTCTTCGTTTATTTTCATTCTTTATGGTTTTGTTGCGTAATAACCCGCGTAAAAAAAAAAAAAAAGAAAAAAATGAGCAGCTGTTTGCCTGCAGGCACCGCGTTCGTTTCTCTTTCTGTGCAGTCGAACACTTTCTTGCTGCATTATGCGTCGCGTCTAGCAGAGCCGTACACCCGACACGCAACATGTACCAGTTCCTCCTCTTCCATGCCCATTGTTCCACGGGAGACATGCTCGACCGGGATATTCGACCTGCTGACCCATTTGTCGACGCTCCGTTTGTCCCTCATCCGTCCGTGTACACCTCTGTAACATACTTGTCGTAATGCCGTAACCATCGCTCTTATTGCGCGCGTTCTGCCCCGCGGACTCGCTTTTATTTAGAAAAAAAAAAAAAAAAAAAATGTCACCGTTTGACGTCCCACTCTGTATAATGTAACCAGATCTTCAACTGCAAACTCGACGTTGAAAAGTTCAACAACCGCGTATGTGAGAACGGATTACTTTCATACTCCATCCGGACGAAGCATCCTTTTTATTTATCTATTTATTTATTTATTTATTTTCATTTTTCTCTCCAAATACCATATCGTCATAGAGACATTTTTCCGTGCAGTGGAAATAATTGATGAACATGTTTCTGTTGTTAATCCGATCGAGTGCGTAAACGTCCGCAGGATACTTCCGGAATTAACTATGATTCGAGGCTGGATTCATTCGACATATTTCGGGAAAAGTGGTTGAAATTTATTATATAGGTATCGGTTGAAGAAACAGGCCGAGAGATATTTTCAGTTTTCGTTGCTATCGAGTACTTGATTATATGTATATGTACATAATATTTTATTTTTATTTTTTACGACAAACCGAAGAAACACGTCCCGCAATGTTCTCGGTTATAAAAAATGAAAACGAACTTCCCAAAGAATCTAATTAGATATTCATTTATTTTTCCTTATATCCGCGCAAGCAGCAAAATACCGGATCGCACCGATTGTGAGAGTGAAATCTTTTCTTCCTTTCGCATCTATGCGCTTCCACGTGTACAAGGACGATGATGTTAATAACTATGGTAATAATAATAATGGTAACAGGGTGGGTAAAAAAGAAGGGGCTGGTTATACGGGAAACGGGATCCATTGTCACCGTCGGACTGACATTTTTACGACGTGAATTTACTATTTTGGTTAAACAGAATTTTCGCCGGGCTGTAAAGACTCTCGACCAAATGTACGTGCCTGCTCAGGTATACCATACCTAACCTACACAGAAACCACGTCGCGGCTCAATCGGCGAAACCGACTCGTTTTACGACCGATAAAACGCCACGGTAACGCGCAACGACCCCGGGCTCTCTATTGTTTGCGTTTTTCCTCCTCATCTTCATCATTCGACTCGAGTCGACTAGTCCTGAAAAATTTTCGTGCGGGCCTTTCAAACCCCTGTTATTGACGGTGAGGGGGAAAGGAGGGGGGAAATATATGAAAAATGTTTCATGAAATTTGCTTCATATTGAATTTTCTTTTTATCGCATACACATGCACGCGTACGTCTCGACTCTCGTATACTCGAATTATTGGCACAATATTTTTTCATGGGCAGAGGTGATGAACGAAATAAAAAAAAAAAAAAAAGACGGATAAAACACAGAACAGGAAAATCCAGAGTCTGCATACAATTTTATACTATCGAGACGAGTTCTGGCGATTCTACGTTTTTTACATTCTATACATATTCCGACCTTTCTATGTTTTTTTTTACCTCTCCATGCTTCGACTTTCTACATTTTTGAATTTTATAAATGAAATTTTCGATTCTTTGAATAATCTATATTCTGATCCGTCTATTTCTTAATCTTTCTATATTTTCACCCCCACCGTTTATTCATTCTCGTCGTATCGTCCCTCTTTCGAGTCGTATATAGAATTCTTTTGACACTCGGTATAATTTCATACCGTAATCCCTCGTGATTTTCAACATTCGTCATGTACGAGTGGCGAATAGGCGCGTCTGTGAAATTATATAGTGTCAATCGATGCTCGTTCGATACGACCGAGACTTTCCTTCACACCCTTTCGTTCTCTTTGTTGCAATACCCCCGCGCTTTGCAAAACGTGGGAAACCGGTGCTAGATTTTATAACAGGTATCATTGAAAGGCGTACCTCGTACGTCGATTCGATGCAGTGGGGTAGACGAAACTTTTAATTAACGCCTTTGGGATTGTTTTCCTTTTTCTTTCTTTATCTTTCTTTTTTTTTTCGTTTACGTCGCGTCTTAGTTTTGCGCCTGGGTCGTCATCGTAGCGACTGTCGTTATAATCTTAGTTTTAGTATATTATTTATTCATTCACTTATTATTCTCTGTTTCCAAACTGTGTCGACTTATCTTTCGCGCTCGTTCCACTCTCCTACTTCCTTATCTATACAACATATCTCGTTATAGTCAAATTATTATACGCTCAAATATCCACTATTTATATACGCGAGACAAACAGAACTATCAACGATCATATTTTTCGGCTGCAGGCTGCTCGATTGTCTTCGAACGATTAATTTGTAATAACTGGGTAGGCGTACAATCAGAGCAACCGGTTTATTAATTTCTTTCCGCTGCCTTGTGTCGTCTCTTTTCATATCGCTAATTATTCCCTGCATTCTCATCGATTCTACTCCACTAATCGCAAGGTGACTAATAAACGGCGTGACACAGATTTGTCGCAACTCTCAATGAATCACTGCAGCTACAATTCACTTACCCCATATACCTTACCATATACATTACACGTACCTACACACGCATACGTATTGCTCCCGAAGAATCGGTACGCATCGTTTCAAGTTTGCGTAAATATAATTCATATCACTTTGTGACTCTTTGAAGAAATTGTACAGGAAAACGTTACATCCGCGCAAAGGTTAACAATTAGGTAACAAACGTGCGTCCTGTTGTTTTGCGATAATCGTACACAAATCGCAGCACTTATTCGCATGCTTGTATAATTATTTATGTGTACATTTTTGCTGTATTAATTTTTATTTATTTTATTACAACAAACACCAACGAAAAATCATTGTTCACGATCTATTTATCGACTGTTGAATCAGAGTTTCGAAACAACATACAAATTACAAGCTTCCGCACGCGACGGACGAGAAAACTATAATATGCGTAACCATTTGATTATTGCATAGTGCCGCTGCACCCTGGAGTGCAGAAACTAACTCGTGTATTTATAACCGCATATGAATAAATTATTGTATCGGCCTCGTGAGCGCGACTTACGTAATTCGATAATGTTATACCGTAACCTATATAAAATATTTCGAAATCGCAATCCCGATTTAGACGCATCGATGCAGAAATTATTCATTAGCGGTAAAGTTAATTCTTGAATCTTTCACCGCCTCGTAACAACGACCGTTTAGTATTATTAATACTAAAAATGGTGATAAAATTATTCCCAAGCTTCGTTAAAGTCCGAGTTTTCTTCTAAAAATTTTTCCGAGCAGTGAAAATTGATAAACCAGCAGTTTTCACAAGACCCGTAACACCGGGGGCGTAGCTCAGATGGTAGAGCGCTCGCTTAGCATGCGAGAGGTACCGGGATCGATACCCGGCGCCTCCAGTTTCACTTTTTTCATTTTCATTTCAATTAATCACGGGAATAGAATAGATTTGGCAAGAAGGAAAATCAAAAAAAAAAAAAAACAACTTAGAAAAATAAGAAAAAGTTGACAACAAAAGTGAAATGAAGAAATAATAAACGGAAATTACGAGGTCGGTGAAAAGAAAACCGTCCCGAGCTTGCGGCACGATAACGTACGTTATACGTATAGGTAAACGTCGAGAGACGTTGACCCGTGAGTCATTGGGTTAGTCGCATTGAGAATTCTCGTCGTATGTATATTTATACACATTTATACGGAGAATGCAGAGCTAGAGTGTATTATAAGGTACGCTTACGTATTTCCTATACCTATACGTGCATACCATGTGTCTATGAATATATACGACAATTTTATACACGCGTATGCAAACATACACGTGTTACATGTGTCATGAGACGTTGGCGCTTTATCGAACTAATTAAAATAAATTCAAATGACAAATTTGAAATGTAAATCACTGTATTCGCGTTTTCAATCCTGAGAAGCCCGCATTTTCCTATTCGATACATTTACCTCACCTCTTTTCCCCCCTTTTCCTCCCTACAACACAATAAGTTATACATTTTATATTATAATAATAGGTACCGCTCGGTATTTCACATCCGCACAGTAACGCGATTATATTTTTCCTTTTGTTTTATTCACGTACGTAACATACAACCACGCGGCAAGGAATTAGGCAATAATTTTTTCACCGGAAATTGCGGTTTCATTTCTACTATCTTCCGGAAACGTCGAAGAAACCCGCGGTCGCATAATGCAACGGTGCACTGCATGAATTGAATTTTATTTTCTTATTTCTTAGTCATACGTGTTATAAATGTTTTAGGCACCTGCCGAGTTTACTAATTGAAACAAACTTGTTGTCCGTTCGTATTTTCATACTTCCAACACGAGCTTGTATGTAGCTATACGTATATTTTCAGATTATTTTTCGGAGTGTAGATGATATTGCCGAGACAGAAACATTGTGGGGAAATGTTTTGAATTAAACTACGGAGACGATTTTTGATGTAATTTCTTCGTTTCAAGATACGTATATGAATTCAAAGAGGTACGTAAATTCGCAAAACCGATATCACAGAGATAAACTCGCTGCGTAGATTTGTTAATTAGGTATTTTTACAATTTATCTCGTACTTTTCAGTTTTTCACGTCTCCTTCGCTGTTTTCTTAATAAAAATGACACCGGATAAATTTTCATACATGAATAATAATATGAATAAGAATAATAGTAATAACTCAACTGCTCTGTTTCTTCCGTCATTATAAAACGTGTATATTAACAACGTGGAAAACCCTGAAATTTTCCTGGCTGTAAGTAATAGAAGTTTATAATACGCGTGTAGTGTGTGTATAGTTCAAATCGGTGATTATTATTGCATTCACTCGTCGAAAACATCGTATTATTGAATCCTGGCATAATTTACTTCGCTAATAACGAAGAAAAGAAAAATACCTAATACTATGAAACACACTGAAATCACCGGCAGTTTATTGTGACTAAATTTGCATACTTGCGCATGGTATAAATTACAGATAAAAATTTACCCTGCGCTTTTGTCAAAAGCACAAATATAACGCGGTGTCGTCAGGTCTAAAAATGACCAGAAATAATCGATTATTTTTCCTTACAACAGATTTTTGACTTCTAACACCCGCGAACGACGCAATACAATATCAATTTATGCGATTACAGTATCAATTGTTATCATTGTCTTATTTACCGAGTACCTATTCGACGTAACAAGTGAAAGATGAATGAATATTTTCACCCTATATTGAAAAAACTATTTTGAACGAAACTATAAAATATCAAAAAACTTTTCCGCCAACAAGACTCCGTACTGAAATTTACGAGATTTTGGTTTCAAATACGGAATGATCGATTAATCGATTAATTCTTAACCGATTCAATCGAGTCGTGTTCGATTATTTTTTTGGACTCGATCGATCGATGCGTCGATTATTTCTAGTTTAGCTTAGTGAAAAAAGGACGTTTTATAGGTTATTGCGGCAATTGCGCGGATCAACAACACGTTGCGTGCCTATGAATTATAACACGGAGAGTGAGTGCACGGCGTGGCTCGAGGAGAGCTTTTACCGATCGTTGAACCCGCCGGTTCTAATACTAACCTAGGCTAACACCGCGGCACGACGTTGCCGGGAATACAAAATAGCGCACGAAATTACCGAGTCTCTTCGTCGGACTCGCCCTGCTTTCGGGCTACATTCCGCGTGGAAAATTAATAAAACGCGTACCGCATGCCGGACGAGTCGCGATGATTTCGCCCTCCGAATAAGGGAGAGGAAACTTGGAGGCAGCCGCGGGGTGAAATCGGTTCACAAATTTCGTCATTCGGTTTAGAGCCATTTTTTTTTTTTTTTTACCTCTTTAATTGACGGATTTTTGTCTTTTCGTGTGTTTTTTTTTTTTTTTGTTGCACTATTTATATAATCGAGCGAACGACGATTAGCTGGGTAATTGATCGCTTGGCAGGCGGTGAAATTTTTTTACACCGAAACCCGTAAAACCTACGTATCGTTATTTATTACCACGAGTATCTATCGCCGTACAAATTTTTAACCGAGTAAATAATTCACGAGATCAGCCATTTGTCGACACTATATAATTTTTATCTCTAGAGCTATAATTCTTTAATTTGTCGACTCTCACATTCCCAACGCGATGGTATGTATCTGGTGCTACTTCTACTTCTGCCGCTACTTGGAAATGTTGGAAAAATAATACGAAAAATTGATATCGCTCTGTTGTCATATCGTTTTTGAAAAGCATTCGCCGAAAAGACGGTACGTAACGATCAGTCCCATGAATTTCTTTAACCGATACACAGTAGTTGTAAATTTTCAATTTAACGATAAATTAACGAACGACAAAATTTGTACGTTTTCGTTATTGTATAAACAATATGCAATGGATCATATTTCTTCGTTGACCTCGTTTTAGAAAAAAAAAGAAAAAAAAGGAAAGAAAAGAAAAGAAAAACCTAAAATTTATCGACAATATTTCTCTCGGATTAAATTGTCACATTTTTATATTCATTTATTTATATGTACGTATTAATTCGTTCGTTTCGTCGTGGATGATTGTAAGAAAGAACAAAAAAAAAAACAACATCGAGAAGGCGAAAACTTATCTCAACTCCGATGAATCAAACCTCGCGACAAAACCGACCGATATAAATTTTGTACAAAGAATATGACACTTGTACAACACAGCTGATCAAAAAATAAAACAATTTTTTTTTTATCGTTGCTCTGATTTTTTTCCAAGAATTTTCGTCTTTCAGAACGTAGAACTTACAAATAAAATCAAGATTATATTAGATTTGCTCTAGTTTTTATGTTATTGTAGTATAGCAGGTGACGTTTCTTACGTAATCATGATCTTGTTTGTAAATTCTTTGTTCTCAAACAGAAAAATTTCTCGAAAAAATCAGAGCAATACCGAAATTATTTCTTTTTTTCTTCATTAACTTCAGATATCACGTGTCTCCCGAAATAAAAAAAATAAAGATATACCCATTCGCATTTTCCTTACACCGAATGCACGCATGCACTCGCCGAGTGTCTCTCTTCGAGTATATAAAGCGTTGCGCAAGTAGTCGTCGTACCTTATCTACGAGTGTAAGGTATAACAAGGTACTTAATTGAACAGGTTGCAAGATTGTCTGCACAGGCGCGTACTCTCTTATGCGTTACCCCCTACTTTTTGATTCCCAGTTTTTTTTCCCGTCTGCTTACGATTGTGCATCGCGCGATATTGTGGAATTCCTTTTGCGATAAATTGGAAAAATTGTTGTACTACGATAAATTTTTGTACTCGGTTTGAAAATCCTTGGATTCGAAGCTCGTTGTACGTCGTACCTACTCGAGTTGTTCGATTAGAATAAAAACCGTTGTCGTCTCAAACACGTCTCGTGTAGTGTAAACCTTCTCCGAAATGAGGATGTTTCTCTCCGCGCGATTTCCAACGTCACCGCCACACGCGTTGGGCATGCGAGATGAAAGAAATCAACGCATTGCGTGAGACGCCGAGTATCCTGCGTTTAGGAGGTAAGGGAACATGACGAAAGATCGTTGATTGAATAACGACTCATCAACGAGATCGAATCTACATGTTTTTATCTCGCGTCAATTCTCCGTTCACCTGCTTCCGAATTACAAAAATAAATAAATAAATGAATAAATGAATAAATAAATGAATAAATAAATAAATAAATAAAAAGTCAAAGAAAGAAAGTGAAACCCCAACGCGTAGACTTTTTTTGGGACGTTTTACTCCGATCGTCTTGGCTTTCCTCATACGATACGTATGATGCAAGAACGCCGAGGTGTTTGCACTCTGTCTCCATATCGAGGATATAAAACTTTTACTGCCGGGTATTTGCGTGCATGCACGCACGTGTGAGGAACACATCGAGCAAGCGGACAGTGGGCAGTGTCACTTGCAGGCGGTGAGAGATACTCGCGTGTCTGGTTGTGAATTTTAAGGTATTTGCGAGGAAGAACGCAACCCAAGGACTACGATAAATATAAAAATATGCCCCCTGTATTTGTCGAGTAAAAATTCGCAATGTGACGCAAGAAGATGATACGTTTTCTCATGCCGTGGGCATTGTAATATCACGTACAATATCTATACGCATTGAATATCGTAGGTGGCACGTATAACGGCGTCGTCAAGCGCTCGACGACAGACGACGAATGACGGACGTCGAACCGAAAGTGACGATTGAAGAGAGAGAGAGAGAGAGAGAGAGAGAGAGAGAGAGAGATTGAAAAAGAAAAAGAGAAACTTGGCTCCTCGACAGACGGCGGGCGAAAAAATAGTCTATGGGGAAAAGTTGAAAAGAAAAAAAATTGCAATTCGAGTTAGAAACGCAGTGCGGAAGACTCGCGGGAAGAAGAAACAACGAATGCGATGTGGAATATAACCTGTAGAGAGAAGTTGGATGTCGGAAGATAATTGTAGGCAAAAATCGAAAAACATCGCCTTATTGTCTAGGAAGGTTTTATTTCGGGAGGTAGGTGCGAAAGGTGTGGGTAAATATTGGATCTAAAATTATAATCGGCACGTGCGAATAGTCGAGTGGAATATTTCGGTGATTATGTATGACGTGAGTTTACTTAATTTAAGCACGTATATATACATATATATATATATACACACGCAATAGTATACATAGTAGTAAAAACGGTTATGCACAGACGATATTTGGCTAGCGAGTTTTAACCTATATTGTACGCCTCTCACAACGATCTTATTATACACACGTATTTATACGATAATCGTCGTATAAGCATGTCGAAAATTGCCGTATTACTTTATTATCACAGTCAGTATCGCCTTATCATCCGCATTATTAGCGAACGCGCGGTAAGTGCGCGTGTAATTTTTTTCTTCTCACCCTCGTCCCTCGGCTTCATTACACAGTCATGTTTATGTATGATAAAAGAAAATAAGAGGTAAAAATTAAAATCCGTTTACTTGCCGATTTAAATAATGTTGCATAAATAATACGTAATTATTACAAGAGAATAATCGATGGTATTTTATATCGCACGTATACCCACCTGTGCGTAGATAGTGCAGAATAAATTGGATCTTGTCTATAATTACAGCGCCTATTTACCTCGGTCCTACGTTCAGGGTGCTATTAATAATCGTCAGCCAGGTGCCTAAATTCGCTGTTCGCGGTGCAAGTGCCGACGGGCCGCATCCATCCGGTCTTTTAAACTCGCATTGTGTCACCCGACTGCCACCGGGTTACTCGAGGTCGATATTTTTAACTCCGGTAATAAGACTGTTGCTAAGGTATCAGCTGGTCGTAGAAGCTGAGACCTCCTTCTATCGCAGGGCCCCCTTAATGACCCAGGGCCGTGCCGAAAACTCGGGGCGCTGACAATTTTCGGGGAGGAAATTGAAAATGAAAAATAATAAATAAACAAAAACTCCGCAGCTCTAGCGACGTTCGTTAAAACATTGACCATTGTTCGTCGTGTGTCTGATTCGCGATTCGATGCGAAATGGAGAAGAGTTATTTATATTTATACGCGGATAAATGTAAAACTTGTACGTACACTCGACGTGTAACGTGTGTATAAATCGTGTCTACGTACGTTGTGTTAAAAATAAAGATCTCGATTATCGCTTCTCGACAAATCGACGACGCGGTTGTTATTCGACGCGGTGGCTGCGATTCAAGAAAAGCATTCGTCTATCTGTATTGTATAGCCGTACGTAGGCGTGTGCACGCTGCACAACGATCGAGTGCAATTTTATTCTTATAATTAAATACGTGATTGACGATGTTGATACGTCAGAATTCGATATTCATAATTCCGATCATTTCTTCCTCTCACTTTGCTTCTGCAAAGTTTAATCGACTCTGCATTGCGTGTATTTCACATTCGACATTTTTAACACAGTACCGCATGATGCAGCTGCATCGGACACGTCATTATACGCGTTACGAACAAAGTCTCGTCATTAATAAGGAAATTTTTACAAATGCTGAGCATACATTTGTGGGTGTGTGTGCCTGTGCGCGCAAAGTGTCGCAAGTTATAGGAAATTTAACAAATATCGCGTTACGTATGATTGTTTTATTTATCTGATTTTCACGAGAGAGGGAGTAGGATAAAAAAAACCACTTTCGGGAGATTATTCACCTAATACGTTTCGTTTCCGTTCTATGAATTTTTTATTACACTCCAAGCACAACGGACTTCCGTATTTCGTATCCTATATATATATAGGATTTTCCTTCGTCTTCAGTTGCGTCAGCTGTTCTATAATTCAACAAAAAGTCCGTTTCTTCTATCGTCGCGCTGTTTTTAAAAATTTTTTGTTCCGTACAATTCGCTCTCTGCATCGCCAAGCTAATTCATCGTTTAATTAACGTTTTTCCCATTTCTATATACCTATATTATCATATTTACCGGTACAGTCGCGAAAGAGATTTTCGCATCGATACTTGATTATACGCGAATGATACAGTAATTGAATCGTCGTCGTACGAACAATTTCATAATTGTAACGTAGCAAGAAAATGAAAGAAAGGAAAAACACCAACAGCATTATATAACAATTAATTATTTATCGTACGTATGGTATGACAAACGATTTATGATGCTTGTAATATATATCATATACATACATACATATATATATATATATATATACATGCGCAGTAACAATGCACTGTACTCTAGTAAAAGGATTCTGGCATAGAATCTTCCCTGCAGGGTCACGTACACGTAACACATAAACCAATATGTACATACATCATATGCATTCAATTAGAAATATTTATATCTGACGACTTTCGTCACTCATGCGCTCTCTGCCCGAGGATAGACTTTCTTTGTCAATACATCAGTCGAAGATGAAGGAAAACGGGAAAGAGAATAAGAAAAATTAGACCGCGATTTACTCTTTGATAACGATTGAAGGACAAGTACGCGACGAATTGAGCCTGTGAATATCGAAAAAAAAACTCCAGGCTTCCGCAAATCGATTTCCCGATACACGGTATTACAATAACGGTACAAAGGAAATGAGGAAATCTGTGAAATTGCAGGAGGAGGGGAGGGGTGGGGGTTAGTGGTCGGTAGGCACGGCCCTGGCCTCGCCTCCCCCTCCACCTCGGCGAGAGTGGTTATCCCCTCCATCGCACCACCGGCGTCCAGATGAGCCTCGAGAACCGGCGTCGCCTGCTAGCCGGCGTTCAGTTGTTTCAGTTAGCAACCGGCGTTCGAAGAGCGAGGGTGTCGACGGTCGGTAAAACGATACGCGGAACGAAAAGAAGCCGGGTAAAGGACTAAAAATCAGCGTTGCCTACCGTCGTTGTTGTTGTCGTCGTCGTCGTCGTCGTCGTTACATGTATTTCAGTGAAACAAGGACGCGTGATTGTTGTTTTGTGTTTCGGAGGAGATAACATACGTACTGTAATAAAGAAATGAACTATCGACGTCCCCTCTGATACATATGTATATATATTTTTATATATATATACGCTAGTTGTTCGTCTCTTGTAATATTTCTACGCTTCCGCCTCCCTTGTTTGCAATATTATTCTTGTTACCACTGTTTGTCAGTTTTTAACACCGAGGGAGAAAATAATGACCGGCTTAACTTGATCAAATCCTCGTTGAACGTCTGATCCGAGGTTCGAGTAGATTTTGTCGGGCAAACAGTTTCTTCTTCTTCATCTTCTTCGTCATCTTCAAGCTTCGGTACGTTTCGTTAGATACGGCGGATAATCGTTGTCGTTTTAATATCCCGTACCACCAATCGGCTTTGTGATATGAATCATCGTTTTATACCAGTTATCGTATACGGAAGTGAAAAATTTCGGACGCATCTTTGTTGATGTAAAAAGGCAGAGAGACGTAGAGAGAGGGATAATCGCCGAACTTGCGTACAACATTCGTCCGCGGACGTACTTTGTGCCATTTTTCCAAGCAATATATCAAAATTCCTGTGGCCGAGGGACTCGCAGGCAATCCGGAAACGGAGACGGGGACGATTGACGTCGGAGCTGCCGCTGCGAACAACATGGGTCAAATTGGAAATGACGTGAGTCCTTCTTCTTACAGCCTCCGACTTGCCGCGATTTAAACGCGCGTATTAATTCGTGTCGCAAGTCTTTTTCTTTCTTTCCCTTCGCATTCGCGTGTCGTTTGGCTAAACATCTCGCGCGACAATGCTCTGTAATGTACTTAAAAGAAGACGCGATTCTCGTCGTCAAGCTTGAGAAAGCTAGCCGAGAAGCTCTCGAGTTCTTTGCCTTCTCGGCTTTATTGTTAGGTTCAATTGGTTTTGCGTGCGCGAGAATTTGTGTTGCGCTTGGGCCGACGACGCTCCGTCTTGCTTGCGTTTTTCCCCCTCGATATTCTTCTTCTTCTTTTTCTTTTTCTTCTCCTTCTTCTCCTTCTTCTTCTTCTCCTCCTTCTCCTTCTTCTCCTTCTTTTTCTTTTTCTTTTTCTTTTTCTTTTTCTTCTTCTTCTTCTTCTCCTCCTTCTTCTTCTCCTTCTTCTTCTTCTCCTTCTTCTCCTTCTTCTCCTTCTTCTTCTTTTTCTTTTTCTTTTTCTTTTTCTTTGTCTTCTTCTTCTTCTCCTCCTTCTCCTCCTTCTTCTCCTTCTTCTCCTTCTTCTCCTTCTTCTCCTTCTCCTCCTTCTTCTCCTCCTTCTTCTTCTTCTTCTTCTTCTTTTTCTTTTTCTTTTTCTTCTTCTTCTTCTTCGAGTCCTCGGGGACAGTTCGACGCCTTGGCACAACTCTGTCCATCTTAATATCTCATCCCACGTACCGAGGGTTCAAGAGACCGTAAGGCTGAGTCCGTTTCTCAAAGATCGTACGTATGATACTTGTACCTACCCGACTTGCATACTTGTGCCGTAACATCATGTGTTTTTAATCGTAAAGAGAAAGAAGCTGCGAGTAACGTATCGGCAATTTTTCCCTCACGTGCCGCGCGTAGAGAAAAAAAAAAGAGAAAAAAAACCGGCCTGACAAACGAGAATCAATCGATCGATAGATCCTATCATACCGCTTCTTTCTCGAGACCTCGACTTACAAAATAATCTTACGTAGACAGCGTGTATCAAATGTATAAATGTGAGAACAGCCAGCCAGTCAGTCATATCGTTCGTACATTGATCGGTATTACAGGTAAAAACGCGCGCATGCTTCTCGATTTTATTTCCCTTCTCTTTCCTTATCATTCTCTCTCTCTCTCTCTCTCTCTCTCTCTCTCTCTCTCTCTCTCTCTCTCTCTCTCTCGTAAAGTTTACATTGTTATGTTATCATTATTTCCGATTCGTCTTTTCTTTCGCCGTCAACTTTTCTCTATGACGCGTAGAACTCTAAAACCGGTTTTGCGAAGGGCCGATAAACGAGCCCGAGGAAAGGGCGGGCGAGATGGGGGAGGGAGGGAAGCGATAAAGCTGAGAGAAAGAGAGGAAAAAAACCGTAATAAACAAACAAAGAAGCGGCGAGAGTCTCTCTCTCTCTCCCTCTCTCTTTCTCTCTTTCTTTCTCTCTTGTGTACTCGTGTTATTCCAGTCGGGTCGTAGCTCTCTTGGATCCGTGGATTGGATCGGATGGATCTCGGAAAATCGTGGGCAGTCCCTTTTATTGCTACGTGCGTGCTTCTCCTTTCTTTTGTCCCATTTTTTTTTCTGTTTTTTTTCTGAATTATTTATGGCTCGACTCGTTGTTGCTGTTGCGTGGACTGTTGCGTAATTATTGTTGTTGTTATTATTGTATTATTGTCTGCCCAGCCAGAGTAAATAGGCGTATACCTCATATAATCACGCATATAATCTGACATAACGAGGTTTAATTTGGCGATTTACGACGCGCGCCTCTTGACGTCCTACAACTGGGATACACACGCCATTCGACGAGAGAGAGAGAAAGAGAGAGAGGGAGAGAGAGAAGGAGAGAAGCCGAAGGTTTTTCCGGTTTCATTTACATTTGACATACATATGGCGAAAGCGTTATGATGACAATTTGCATAAAGATGATATTATCGGCATCTAGCCGACAACGCGTTGCACATGGCGGCGGATAGATGTTATACATAATACATGATGTATGTTTGTAGGCATGTTTGTAATAAACCGCTGCCCAGCTATGCGCGTATTTGCATCCTTCGGAAAACACGCGACTCTAAGAAAGGGTTCGATAAAAATTTGGCGAATTAGATTTTGCCCCTTTTGCACACGCGGTGTAATAACGCGTACGTACGTGTACGATTACGATATCGTGGATAAACACGTGCCGGTGAAAAAAAAAAGACGGAAAAACTGGGAGATACGGAAGCGAAGGCAACAGAAAATTAAAAGTCAGATGTCCTTATTTTGTCGGTCATGTATCCTGTTTATGAATATTCATCTGTAGCAATGCAATTCCGTAGATGCTGTTGCAGAACGCAGAACCAATCTTGCGTTTACGTACACATGTATCCTCAAAAGGCACCTCAGCTGTAAAAACTTGGCGCCTGGTACATTAAAGTGGAAACTATCGAGAAAAGTTTACTTTCCAAATTGGAAACGACCAAAATGACGATGTACCGTGTCCCGATAAGTATCGGTATCGAAACCTTTGCCTGCAAATAATATGGAAATCGGAATACTTAGCGCCAAGTTAGTATCAGATCACCGAGTTAGATTTTCGTGAGCATACACGACGATGCATGTAAGAAAGCTAAGTTATTCGTTACGATTTCTGCGTTCCAACATTTTCGACATCGTAGATATGTAAATCGGTGTAAATGCTATTTAACGGTTGCTTTATCATCGGTTCATCACATTTTCGAACGTGGCTTTGACTTTCCCCGTCGCTCGGTCCGTTGTTAGTTGACATCGTACGTCACACGCCTGATGAATTTCTTACGAAATTAACTTACGTACGAACCGCACCGCCAAGTTATCGTAACTAGACCAATTATACCTCTCTGTTAATTTTTTTTTTTCAAAAGATATTTCTTTACTTTTTACATATTTTTCTTCCAACGTACAACGTACGCCTTTGCCTATGAGACTAGGCCCGCGATGTATTACCGCTAAATATAAATATATATATAAATATTATATACAAACAACATGGCCACCTTGGTAATCGGCTCCTATGATAAAATTATACGAGCGAGAGCGGTGATATTATATTATGCATTATTAGGTATACATGCATATGCGGGCTTGACAGTGTGCAAGTATATTTATCGCCTAGGCTCTCACGGTGAACAAAGTTTTGAATATTTAAAACTCGTCCGTGGCGCCAGGCTAGATTATAGCCTCTTTAGCTTCCCTTCCGAGCAGTCTGATCGCGCATTATACACGGTGCAGCGACTACGAAACAGTTTTACGGATTCTTGACTACCCGACACACGGACACGCGAGCACTGGGTGTGTATATCAATTTCAAACTATCTCCGCTTCCAGCTCACTTCATGGTTCTTGTTTTTTTTTATTTATTTATTTATTTATTTTTTTTTATTTTTCGCTTTCGTTTTACACCGAAAATGGATAGCAAAAACTGTGTATAGAAATAATTTCGAATATTTTTCTTTCAAGCAATAAATATCATTTTTTTCATTGCCAACGAAAAGAAAAAACAAAAAGAAATAAAAAACGATAATAGTAATTGATTCGTATATTATACGTTTCATCAGATTCGATTCAGCGCGATGAATATATATATATATATATATATTATATATATTCGTTAAGGTAACGATCATCATAGTCGGGTCTGTAAATTTTGTTTGGCCTTTCGATAAAACTTGACGAAGCATTAGATTTCTTGGTTTGAATTTTATTTTTTCTTATTTCACCTGTCACATAATTTTCGAGTCAATTCCCGACCGTTTGCAATCGAGTAATTACAGCGTGTAAGTAAATTGAAAGAGAAAAAATATATAAAAAATAAATAAAACCACGTATGTACATTAAAAATTTATCTAGTGATAAAAATATAATAACGAAGTAATTAACTTCCGTCATTACGGCAATGGGATATCACATGTTGACTACCTACACGGTCGTAATGATTTCTTGAATCTCTTTTGCAGCGGACAAATAACATGTATTTAAAATAAAATTACATCAATTAATATGCGTGCGGTTGTAGGTACCAACGTATATTCGGTATCCGTTGAGCATCACGACAAATTATCTTTCCGATCAGTTTCCGTGATTCGCTCCGGGGAAAAATATCTCGTCGTCGCCTATGCTTATTCCCGTTTGGAGAAAGTTATTGTTTATGACATTTGTTTGTTAACGAACGAAGGGAAAGGTTGTTACGTGCGGCCGATCGCGCCGATTCCGTGCATGTTATCCTCAATTCTTCCCATCTTAGTAATTCTCACTAATTTATCAACTCCCATTTCATTATTCGTGTCCAGTGTAAAGAAGTGTTTCCCATTCATGCACAAATATCTGTGCATGATATATTTCGAAGTTGTATACGACGCGTTAGAAAACGAGCCAATGCCCTGTCACGCGTTATGGCATCTACGTACTACATAGATATCTAGGTGTGTGTGTGTGTGTGTCTATTATACATATATACACACATATATGTATGTATGTACAAAATACATGTATAACTACTGGATGGTAACAGGATTATCGATTGTTTGCGAACATGTGATATCGGCATTGATCGACGTCAGTTTGACGAGGGGATCGTGAATATGTATACATCCAGGCATGCATACATGACTACTTGTAGCTATGTCGAAGGCATATACTAGCTTATTTTCGGTGACGCACAAAGGGATTTGATAATAATAATAATGATGACGATGATATCGAAGCGAATGGTTATACATGCGCACGGGGTGGTGTATGCGTATATAGAATACGTGTCCGCATGCGGGCACGCAGATAAATTCGTATAGGTATAGAATGACTTTCGCAGGAGGTTACATACATATGCTGGGCTGATTTCTCTCTCTCTCTCTTTCTCTTTGTCTCTCCATCGACTCTTCAACGGATTCGTAATTAATAATCCAATTTTACGCTATATTATACATATATACACGCGTGCGGACCTACATGTGATATAATACATTATTACATTACATATTATACGACGATAACAGGAGAGATGATTGGATTTTGTCTTTTTTTCATTTTTTTTCTGCTTTGCTTTATCTTCATGTCTTTCTTCCTCCTTGTTATCTCGACGCAATTGCTCGGTCTGTGAAAAAAAAAAAAAAAAAAAGAAGAAGAAGAAATAAACTGCACGCGGAAGTATGCTGCAGCAACAGCGGTAGGAGATGAAGAAGAAGGGCATGCAGGGGTAAGAATGTAAGGTTCCCGGTTGAGGATGGGGGCGGGGGTGGGGGTAGCAGCAACAGGGCAAATGTATGTACTTCGCGTGTGGTCACGTGGCAACGCGGGCCGTGGGGGCGATAATCGATACGGTGACGTCAGATAGGACCCGTAAACCAATCGCGGTTAGACCCGGCCGACCGACCGACCGACTGCCTGACTGACTGATAACAAAGGAGCGACGAACTCCAGAAGCCCAATTGCCCTTTGTTTCGAGCTTTGTTCACATCGTCGCCTTCTTTCTTCTTCTTCTTCATCATCTCTTCGCATTACCTACGTGCGATTGGTATACACGTACATGCATACGCATATACACATGTACACATATGCATATATGATACTTTTACTTGTTGTATGGCTTGTAATTGCGGTAATGTTGTATACATTATACATATACAAATTTGTGTATAGTTATCGTATATGGGATAAGTGTAGCAACTATAACGTGTCACATACGGTGTAGAAATTGGTTTTTCTTCTATCGTAGGATGTATAATAACTCATCTTTGAAATATCGCATGCATTGGATTGCTTCAAAAAATATACATGTGGATGGATACATTATTTTCATTACGGTCATTCCTTTCGCACAGTTTTTGTTATTCAATATCAATACTAAATCGATGGTTTTTTTTTTTTTTAATTTTTTTTTCTTCTAATTCTAATGCAAACTTTAAACGTTATTCCCGTAGTATCGATTTATTTTCTTATTTTTCATTCACGCACACACGGAAGTAAGGCAGGAACGCGCGGTGTTGTTCGTTATCCGACAAACGAGCCAGTGTGTACACAGACACAAGAGAGTTGTATACAAATTTATGTATATATGCACGTATATTAAATAGTCGTAAAAAAAGTTCGTATGCACGAACCGGCGCGAGTGTGTGTCTCTTTATTTATGATAATTTGATGTCATTCGAACGAATACGACGAGCGCCAGATTCGGGCTGATGTTACTCTGCTGCTGTGTGCTCCGATGGTGCAGTGGCGTAACTATTGATAATACGGATTGCTTGTGTTGGCTTTCTTGCGAGAGGCTTGTTGAGTTTAATCGAAACTCAACCTCAATCTGTGAGGAATAATATATTCCATATTATTTATTTTAATATTTCAAGATGTTGGAATAAAGTTCACATATCTTACGAGGAATTGCCGGTTTCTTGTTATAACTGCATTATGTTTATTATTGTTAGTTTCCATCTAGCTTTTATTTATTTATTAATTTTTTTTTCTTTCAACCTCTTCTCGTGACATTCGATTAACGTTGCGAAGTATATGCTTATGGTTTTGTTTACGCAGTCACGGCTGCCGACGGCTTAGTTAGCAGGCGTGTAACAAATGTCATACGCGTACGTGTACCGGGTGATTCGAATATTACGCCCCTTCCCTCACTCCACCCCACTGTCAAAATACAGCTTATAAATGCCTGAAAAATAGTTTTTGTCTGCGACGCAGGCGGGCCAAAGTACGCAAAATGTGTAGACTAGAATTTTCAAAGAGCAATAAGCATTAAATTCCGACCGTTCTTTGAAGAATCAACTTTCGGACCCAGTGAAACAAGTGCCTCCAAAAACTTTCCGAGTCGCTACCTCAATTATTTGAGATTCTAACCTCGAAAATTCCTATCACCACGAACAGTTCGACGGCTGAAAACTCGGGATGTGGCCAGCCTGCGCGAAGTGCCGATAAAACTCGCGGATGCGGGATTGATTTTCAAGTTTCAAGAGATTGTCCCGGCATGTTTTGTACGCCAATGCACGTTGTTACATACGGCGAAGGTACGTAGACCGTATCGAAGTTGACGGCGATGATAGTTACGCCACTGCAAGAGCAGTCTGTACTCCTCACTCGTGAGTCGGGCACTCCCACTTTGTGATGAAATCCCATAAAACTTTTGACCCCCTTTGGCCTTGCCTGCCCCGCGTGAGCGTACGTATTCATTCCGATCCGACAACGCCGTCGTACAATTTATATGTACCTATATGTACGTACGTACACATCGCGGTGCATCGGATATAGTTTTGAAAAACGCGTCTTACGCGTTGCGGTGCGATGCGAGGCGAGTGTCGAAAGAGGTTCGGAGCGTGGGTGAGGCTTAACACGTTTATATTTGTGCGTGTATCTCGCTGTTGATTCGAGCGAGAGAAGAAAAAGTAAGACGAGGAATTATGTAAAAAAAAAAAAAAAAAAAATAAAAAGATGAGAAAAAAATGAAGAAATAAGTGAATAACCTGTACATAGGATTAAAAATAAAACTGTACGCGCGGTTTTTCCAATGTGTCTCTCTTACGTTGGCGCGGTACTTTTTTTTTTTTTTTCTTTCTCTTACACCAAGAGAAACCGCCGCAGCAATACAAATCTCAAAATTATGACTCGGGAAACCCGATGCAACCGATCGAGTTTTTTTCTTTTCTTCTCTCATTCTTCTTGCTTTTTTCCTCCGTATCCAGAAATACTTTTCTTCTGTACCGTGGAGATTCCACGCAGACGTTAAGTTCGTTAAACTAGCTTTTCTTACGTTCGTTCTTTGGGTATAGTTGACTCGGATTTTTCGTGTTTTTTTTTTTATTTCTTATCTCTTTTTCTCGTAACTCGTGTGCGAGTGCGCGTGCAACATCTAAGGTTGAATTTTAAGATTCTTTTTACTTTCGATCTAAGTGTAAACACGTGGAAAACACGGATTGCGGTGTGATGCGGGTTATAATTATGTTCGCCGTTGGCAAGGAAACTTGATTTTTGTTGTTTCGGATCGTTTCGCGCCTAGTCGCAAAAATTTTATTTTATGCAGCAGCGACAAGTCGCGAGTTACAATTACGCAACAACGAGAGAAAAAATATATCGGGCGTGCCTTCAGACGTTAGAAAGAGACAAGTTTTCTCTCAACAATTACTAATTTTTGATTTCAACTCAGTTTTTCTAACTCTGAACGGAATACCGATGTCTCGATCTGCAGGTTGTGAAATATTTTAAACCGTAATTATTTCGTGGTCATTTTTATTATTCTTCACTACTATTAAACACATTCAAGTGTGAGGCCTGAGAATGGTGACGTCGTTGGCATATTTTTCAAACCAAGTATCGATACGCCTTATATTTCGACGTATATTCGCCTCGTGAAAAACAAATCATTAGGATACAGAAATGCGTTTACGGGACTGTTATAACGTACGCGGCAACTTGTCACTGTATCGGATATTTTCATCTTTATTCGTGTTTTTTTCAACAACAATGTTTTTTTGGCGAGAAATACCAGAGAAGCATTTATTATACCTTGTGTACAACACGATAATACATCCCTGTCGGGGTCTGTGTGTGTTACATATACACACACACACACACATGTATGTATTCCTGTATTATTATTGTATATGTATGAATTTTCAATACCAACTCGGATTGATCGTGACAAAATTTATACCTATAATTAAAGCACGGTTTAATGTCTACGTTATACGAAGCATACCCATAATATCGTTATCTCGGTATATCGGTCAGTTCCAATGAAATGTCACCTTAATTGTCAATTATATTCCAATTGACACAATTTTCAACGATTCACCACTTCGTTAGAAATATAATACGCATGTACGTGTACATAACGTATACGATATATATATATTAGGGTAATATATATATTAGGGTAATTAAAAATACAATGACTGTTTTTTTTCCCTCGGTATAATGAAAAATTGATTTTATGGCATCTCAAAAAAACCCTCTGCAAGTATTAGCCTTTCATATTTAAATTAAAAGGTCCCTCGTCGCAGATATGTATTTCCCATTTAAATAACATGGGAGAATTTTTTTTTTTACTTTGGAATTTTACGAGGCTTTAACCGTCGAGGTTAGGAGAGTCTTTTTAGTACATTTCTCTAGAACTTTTGATGCTCTACAAAAAAGCTCTCTTGTGTCTAATCGATAAAAGTAACCGATTATATATATTTCTCATATAATTTTTCACTTTTATTCCATCAGCAGTACAATGCACTTGAACGCGGTTTGTTTGAAATTACGTAAATACATGAACAATTATTGAACAATTGAATATTCAATACCGTACGCAATTCGATGATGTAAAACGGCGTTGACTTGTCCCGCACGATTAGCGGTTGATTTTGTTTATTTTTTTTTCCTTATTTTTTTTCTTTTGTTTTCAAGTCAGAATTCTAGGCATTATTTATGTCAAACTGCGCAGCAGAAAGAAAACTTTTGAAGCTATAGGTATGTGTAACGATACTATCTGCCTTCGTGATCTCTTCGTCTAGGCGCGTCTTCACGGGAAGCCCGAATGTGCATTATGTATAAATATTTTAGCTGTGTGCACAGAGTATAACAATGCCCGCGTTATAGTGCCTCTACACGATGTTAATCTAGACACATTCATGGCTCATGGGGAACAAGGCTGACGTAGTTCTCGTCATTAACATTTTTATAATCGTTGCTTCGCCTAATTGAATGAACACGGCAGAATCCGGGTAAACATGTTGACGTGATAAGAGGCGGGATGATCCTCTCTCTTCTTCCCCCCTATTTACTCTTCAGTCCTCTAATCCAACTGTGTAATATTCGTCTTTGTTTAAAAATTTTGAAAAAGCAAACAAAAGAAAGAAAGTAAGAAAATTTCGTGATATTGGCAGCGAATATGTGTACTTAATTGATATTTTAGCAGCGCAGAATCATCAATATCGTCATATTGATTTATTGACTATTGTTATTAATATTATTAATGTTTTTGTCACGATGATACTTCAACTTCCGCATCCACGTGTCGGTATAATAGTAAATAACAATATGTATTTATCGTTATTCCTTTTCCTTTTGTTTTTATTTTTAATTGCCTTCTCTCTTTCTCCCTCTCTTCCAGCCCACCCTGCGACTACTTGTTTTTTCACTTCCAAAATTATATCAACGAAGAAAACTAGCGCACCGGAAATGAGTGTTACTCGACTGGTGGAAGCAGATTATGAGGCGTAAACAAGTCAAGCTCAACTCGCGAGATATTACATTTATGGTGTGTAGTTGTAGTTGAGCCTTTCTCTGCGTGGACGCATGCCCGCTAATTAACAGCTCGAACCCCCCCCCCCCATCCCTCTCTGTTTTTATTACATCTTTTATTGTTGTTGTTGATCATTATTATCATTGTTTTGTGTAGACGTACATTTGTGTGTTCTCTTTAATTCTGTTTTTTTTTTTTTGATCGTATTGCGAACCGCAATTTGTTATTCTTGTAGATAGGCTCAATTAGGCAAGCATTGTTTTTTAACCGACACGCGTATCAATTATTTCGTATACGTATACTGTTATTATACATACCTATACAGACACATATTCGCAGATGTGATGTAACATGATGCCGCATTGTTACCGGCAGAAAAAAGAAAACCATAAAAAATGTGGCGATTTGATAGTAACTCGAAATGCGTAATGAAATTCCTCTTTTTAGACACATGATCTTTTTTAATTTGTCACACTTCTTGCTCTTCTTTTTTCTACCATTTTCATTCGAATCCGTTGGCGTTTCAACACAAACTAGTAAATATGAGAAAAGAGGGGGGGAACAAAAGTTTTACACGATATTGTTATACGATCAACCGCCAATGTCTGTCTACACTTGTGAAAAATAATTTCACTCGCTCTCTTATCAAAAAATCTTCAGTCAGCTGATACGAATCGTGTTTTCGCGTACCAATGAAGGATCATCTCGTCTCACGGACGTTACAGACGACAAAATTTTAATCCATTTGCCTATTGTCTCATTTCCACAATGTAGCGTTTAACACGTGACGACACCTGCATACGTACAATCCATCTGTCGTATACGTACATACCTGATTCGGCATCAGGATTAATCATTATTATCATCATCGCAATTGTTGACGAATGAATTTTTAAACCTGCCGACGTATCATTAAGCAACCGTTAACACCAGTACCTAATCATGTTACGTATTATATATATATGTGTATTCTATGATAATCCAGGATCGACGAATCGTTGCTTAAAATCTAATCTCTATGTTGCATTGCATTTTCGCGTGTAATATACATTCGCATACTTTACGCATTCGTTATTGCTTTTCTCCTCTTTTTACCACTCCGGAAACTAAAAATGTATAATATTGTTTTACACGCACGTAGATGCACTGTTATTGTCAAAACCGTTAAATTAAATAGAAGAATGCACTACTTGTAGATATAAATTCGATATCGTGTAAATATATGACGCATAAAGATGCAGTAATAGCTGCACTTTGTCGTCTCACTTCTTCATGTACGTATAAAGACGCAAGGTACATAAACCGTTGGCAAGCGTCTTATCGAGATTAATATTGATCAACACTTTCTCAAGGATTCTCTCCGCATCTGTCAACCAATCGTATACCTATAATACACATCTGTGTACCTTGTTTCTTTAATCGTCGTGAATATTTTGCATTGTGGACAAAATTTTTTATTGATACTGTGCAGCTGATCTGTTTGATTTAATGGCTTAGATATATATATATATATATATATTAAACTTATTAAATCATTCGTACCGTGCAAGTACAGCAATTTTACGTATCGTTACAAATCAAGTATAGTTGATATAGGTGCGAAGCGTATATATTACCTATAACGCGAGTGGAAAATTTTTGTCACTCCGGTGAACGTTGATATCGTGTGGCTTAGATGTAAATGCGGGAAGATTAGAAGAACGTATTACACGATTCGCGTCTAACAGTCGATGTTTCTACAAGTACATTGAAAAACAAAATGAAACGAAAGAAGAAAAAAAATAATAATAAAAATAGAAAAAAGAACGACCGAAGAGATTAGAGGACTTGATTCGGTTTCGGATCATATTTTACAATCTATACATAGATGTTTATTTGATTGCGTGTGAGATTAGCGAGGCTGCTGTTTTTATGTCGAAATTATCAGAGTAGACAGATACATCTTATTATGAGATTGTATTAGAGATATCTGCATTGATTTCTGTCCCCCCAAAGCGTTTATATTAAAGGAACCGGTGTTGAAATTTTAGACTCATAACCTTGGAAAATTAGAAAAATACAAGTATATATCGTACGTAACGATGATTATGGAAATAGACCGTAAACATTAAATTTTCCGGACAAATTGACTCGATTTTAATTCCATTATAGGTCAAAGTTGTGTTTACAAAATATTGGAAATTCGTTGAAATCATTTGGATAAATTATACACAGCTTTAGAAAATTTTTTAAATACCTATCGATCGCTCGAGTTCTGTAAACCGAAGAATCGCGGTCGATCTAAGACTCGAGGAAATAATTTACTCAAGATCATTATGAGAAAAATGAAAAGAAAAGAAGCGATGAAAACGGCGTGCCGGCTCAAAGAAACGATACTTGAGCTAGCAGCCAAACGTTCTATCGTTCATTCGAATAAGTTAGTGAAGTCCAAGAATCAAAATTTTGTGAAACACGTTGGACTCACTGATACTTTTGTAACGTTGTTGGTACAAAACTAAACCGTATTTTTCTATTTCGAAATATTTTAACACGTCTGGGTACTAACTTCGGCTTCGTTGTAAAGAAAAACGTACGATATGAATGAAAAAATCGCATCCCAGATACCTAATACGGTTCGGAATGAAAGTTTGTCGATTTGGCAAGGAATGTCCCTAAGCATGCAACGACGAAGACTGGATTTGCAGTTCGGACCGCAGCAGCAGCAGCAGCAGCTTTCGGTAAACGCGATTCAAGATAACGCGAGGCTGCAACACTGCAGTGGCTGTGTACGAGTGTTGAATCCAAGGCAAAGAGAGGAAAAGAAAGATAGCGGGAGATAAAATAAAGCGAGATCTCGGTGGTGGTCTCTTGCTTGTTCTTACCGTTCTATAGTACGTACTTGAAATCAGCTGAAAGGCGGCTGTACACCTTACACCTATTCCCCAGCATTCGAACATTGTTGTAAGGTCGGCTGCTGCAGTTTTGCAAGAGAGAGAGAGAGAGACGACTTCGACGAGAACGGATTTAGGTGTATCTATTGTACTCCTCAATTCCTCTTTCGAAGCTCGCTTATAAACAAGTACATTAATTTTAATAGAGAGACTTGTACGCATGGCCTACACACACACGCGCGCTCGAGTGGCCGTATCTTTTTTTAACCTGATATCGAGACCCTGAGACGCAAACCGAGATATACGACTGATCTGAGAAAGAGAGAAAAAACGTGCTACGATGTACAGGGTGTTCATTCTCCTCGTATGCGTAGAAGAGGTACGCCAGACATTCAAACTGTATACACGTTATGTAATTTTGAGAAAGCGAATAAATAAATTCACGTGCCTCGCAGATATCTCTCTCTCTCTCTCTCTCTCTCTCTCTCTGTAACGTTTGTATGAAATACGCGTATCTATATCGGCAAAAAGCTGCATCGTATGCACTATATCCCCTGCGACGTTACGGTATGTATGTATGATAATATCATGTATTACAGAACGTACAAATGTGGTTGATACCGTTTTGCATTCGTCGGAGTTGAGCAATTTTTCATATATTTCACATGTTAGTTTCGGCGTTACCGATTCGTTATTTTACAATCAATATCGACGTTGTGGGGTGTGTGTTTTTTCATGCGTTTTCCTATCAGCGTTTAAAAAGTATTAAGCTAATACCGAGATCCCGATTTCTTGAACTTCATACCTCTGCATGTATTTATATTTAATTGTACGAACGACTCTCGGATAAGTTTGTTATACCTGCACTTAACTCGGACGACTTAGACTTAGACTTAGAGTTTGGTCTGCTGCCGATGAATCGCGCGGGGATTAATGCCAAATCTCATTGTACGCGATTTCGCGATAGAGTCCTACTTTCGTTGCAATTACCATTTGGCAACGTTCTTCGTATTCGGTACGGGGAAAAGAAGCCAATTGAATTTCTGTCCCTGCGGTACCCGGATGCAGGTATCTGTCGTACATATATATATATATAAGTACGTACATACATACCTCGGTCAGTGACGATTGGACAGAGGGGCCAGCTCTAACTATAAAATCCGATGTCCATGCAGGCGCGCAAGGTGATGTGATGCGATGTGATGTGATGTGTAATGGACGAATTGATTTTGTGGTGCGCGTCCGCGATAAAGATTCAAATATTGCGCGGCAAGCAAAGGGTGAAAACAACGTACCTGCTGACCGTGTAAAACGAATAGTTGGAAAGCTATGATTTTGTTTTCTTTCTTTCGCTTCTTTTTAATCTGTTTGTTTATTTTGTACTTATTTATTTATTTTGTTTTCTTGCGGCGTTCATAAAACTCAACGGGGCAACAGATTTTGATAACGACGAGGATAACGAGATGTGGAAAAATACGCGTCGTTACTAGCGTGCGAGTATATTTTTTTGTAATTGTGTGTACACGTTTCGTGTGTTACATGTGTAATTTTTGTCGTTACTTTTATACTTAACACGAGATAATGGTTATATCTACTCTATGTGTATAATATGGATGTCCGTTCGTACAGCGTTGTTTTATTTATTTGTTTATTTATTTTTTTATTTATCGACGATCGAGTGGGTGGCCAACGCCGATGACGACGACGACGATGGTTAATATGTACCGTACACGGCGGTACTTGACAAGTTGTAAAAATTGATGGCGAGATATACGTGCACGAGTAATCGAAACGATGAAGAGTGATAAAAAAAATTATAGAAAAATAAAAGAAAAAGGAGAACGAGTTCGTACTATAGCCGAATGAGCTAACCAAATCGGCCTGCTTGCGTCACGCAGCCGCTTTACGAGTTGGCTTTTAATCGTCCTCAAAGCCAAAGAGATCTTCTTTTCAAAGGCGATCTGCCAAGCCTCCGTGCCAAAACAAAATTGTTGGAGCATATTCGCGCTTGACGTCACTTGTTTTTCTTTTTTCTCCCCCTCCCTCCCACCTCGTCAAATCCTTTTGCTTGGCAAATTTCGTTTTTCCAATCTCCGATGCACCGTACAGGATATCTGTGAAACCGCGGAATTTCAATTTGATCGAATTTCACACGCAAGATGACAATATTTTTTTTCTCTTTCATCCGGTTTGTTGTATATAATAACTTTGTCGCTGGATGGATTCGACGGCAATTTATAATTGTAGAAGTGATAAAATCTCGATGTTGTTTCTCTTGTCGTGTAATAGTTTTTACTTCGCTTTCTGATTATTTTTCTCTTTATCAAATAATATCATGAAAAATGAAGACGGTTATAAATCAGAATATTAGATACTTAAACAACTGATAACGTAATGTAGTCGAGACAAACAAGTTTAAGGCCGTTTTAGGCACACTGTGAGAGTTGGATCCGATTCTCGAAATTTACTTATTTTCGTATACTTACTTATAACATGCGTGTTCGGACATTTTAACCTCACCTTTTTCTCCTTCGTTTTTATTTCCTCGATTCTCTAACTAATTTATCGACACGTTAAAAAAAAATGTTCACGTTTTGTAGAATACAAACGAGTCTCGTTATGTTTTTTTTTCTCTCCGTCATTTCAAGCTTTTTAAATTCAAAAAATCTTCTTTTTTTTTTCGCTCCGTTTGTTTGACTACGGTTAAAATCCAGTTTCGGAATCGTTCAATGACTCGTACTCGTGCGCATACAATATAATTTTACTCATGTCGCGATGCGTTATAACAGGGCACTCGGCTGGTAATAAATTTCGTTGCAATAATCTGCAAGATGGAATCGAGGCAATCAAATTTTACGCAAACGTTACGTTGTCGTACGTTCGAATAGTTTCTATTTTTGAATCTCGGAATGCCATTTGTCATGCTCTCGCAAAACTTGAAACACACGCGTTTGAGGACGAACGTTATCGCAAACACGTTAATTGGACAAAAAAAAAGAAAGAAAAAAAAAGACGAAACAAAAAACGTGCTAAAAAATAACAATGAAGAATCTTAACCGTGGTGAAAATTACACAGAATCCACAATTGTTAAATTTTTGTCTAAATTTCGGGACAAACGCTTGATCAGGTACATATTCTTGTCAACCGTATCTTTTCACCGATGTGCGAAATCTTTGGTACACAAGTGTCGTTTCTCCTCGCCACGAAATGCGAATACGACGGTGTTTACGGCATATTATAGGGTATATCTATGTAATTTATAAAATCCTTGTCGTTACAGTTGGTGACCTTTTGAATTTTTTTTACACCGAGTAGGTGTTGTAGGAATAGATAGATCAGCTTCGATCGGTACTTAATGAATACGCGTATACATGTATGTACTTGTATCGTACTTTCGTATTGTGAAATGAGATATTTTGAAGTTCAACTTTTGTAGACGAAATATACGGTATACGGTTATAAGAGGTGTTTGCGTTTGCGTTTGTGTGCGTCAAGTGGCGCCTAAAGTTACAACACGACGAATGCACCGAACGGTCGAAACGCAGTCTTGAGACTTCCGTTCCACAGTTTGCGAATCAGCTGATTTCTCCTACCGCTTATTCAATACTCGTGCCGGCAGTTTCGTTTCGCGTCTCGTCGTCAAATTCCCCTCTCTATTTACATTCCTTGACTCAGCCGGGCGATTGGGAGGGAGAGGTTGACAAACCGCACGAGAAACCCGAGAAACTCTTACCCGTGTTATAATTTCGACCTACGTACGTATGCCTATCTCATAGATTTAATGTTATGTTGAGCTGGTCGCGGATTTACTTGGAATTGCTGGATCACCGCTGTCTCTCTGTCTCGCTCACTCCACACGTCGGTACAGTGCGGTATTTATTACAGGCTGTACTAAAAACGTCATTCTAGTCGAACATCTTGTCGTCATTTTCATTCGTCGTGTCTTCTTCGAATTAAAGGATCTGAGGAAGAATTTTTGTCTTTTTTTTTTCTTCTCATTCGTTTATCGGACTTTAAAGTTACTTGGAACTTTTTGACGGTACGTAGATACTTGTTACGAGTGTCTGTTACTACCAACAATCTATTTACTGTACTGTAGTAATATCTACTTGACAGTCTCCCGCAACTGGGTATTTGGATTGCATCATCTCTGTGTTGTTGTACACTATGTTATATGTATATTCATGTGTAAACGGAGCAGTTTTGATACGCGTGTTATGTACGGCGAAAGTCTGACGTCGCGAAACTTGTACATGTATAATGTATATTGTGTTGTGACAAGTACGACATACCTGTATATTACATGTATAAAAACGTGGATATGCATCGCGTCGCGTCTGATTGTACGATCTTTCGGTATGTCGTATTGGAAAATTAATATTGCCCGCACGTTTGTATTATATATCTTATATCAAACACGCAAAAGTCATGCAGTTTCGACGCTACTCTTCCATATTCATTTATTCACTTATTTTCATCATTATTTTCTCACCGATGAATCTCTCAAATTATGCACGCAAATTCAATACGGTTGTTGGATCAAATTTTTGTAAAATTTGTCGTATTTGTTTGATAATTGAGAGGGGGGAAAAACAGTATGCCATTCGAACGCTGTTTTGTATCCCCTATTTGTTGATAATACTTCGCCTTTCGAAACGTTCGAGTGTACAGTTAGAAAAACGCATCGCTGGGTAATGGGTAGAAAAAGAAAAAGAAAAAAAAAAAAAATGAAACAGATAAGAGTAAATAGAATGAAGGGAAACACAAACAACGATAGGTCGGTAAAGTTCACCGACCTAGTTCGTTGCTCTCTTAGAAGCAAAGAGTGTCTAATAGCATGTGCAGGTGGACAAAAAAATTGGTTTACCAATCATTTCCACAACGAAAATAAGAGAGGGAAGGGGGTAAGGGAAAAAAGCTTGGCCCGTATGCGAAGCAATAATGTCAATGCATCGAGTATTAGAGCGAAATGACAGGTTTAAATATTCCACACTATAATGTCAAACTTTTATTTAACGAATGCTATGCTTTCTTCGAACACGTCTTATCGTATATTTAACACAATACAATGTTCTTAACGTATTTACATACCATATGTTATTTTACGTGCCTCTTAATTCGCTTACAGTGCCGCTGAAATTGGTAGAGAAAGGAAAGATAAAAAAACTTGTGATCGATGTAGCGAGCATAAGCTAGTAATAAGACAATGTAACAGGTATTGCAATATTTGGTTAATTTCTAACGTCAATTCTTTACCCCTTTTATGGTTTCAGGCTCACATGCTGTTGATGGACGCATTCTTGCAAAACAATAGACTCGATCATGTATCTCGTGTGATGGCTGGGCACCCAACGTACTTGGAACACTTTCTTCGCACCCAACATTTCATTTTGCGTGGCGATGGGCCCCTCCCATACGATTATCGCCATCTAATCGCCATCATGGTGAGTTTAAACTCTCTCTCTATATATACATGTATGTTAATTAATTGTTGAAAATTTCACCTTAAAACTAATACGAATCGGAGTGAAAGAGATTTTTTGTTTTGGAGCGCACAATTGTCTGTTTAGTTTCAAATATAAATAAAAAAAAAAATATAGCGCTCTAAGCCTTGTGATATTACAAGGAACAAACGTAAAGACGCGTGCGACACACATTTTTATACAACTGTTAGTTCTACGGAAAATTAAAGGTTATAAATCTCAAGGAGGCCTGAAACGACGAAAGGTTATTAAATTTTAATCGTTAGTGATTTTTTTTATTGTCTCCCGATAAGTTTTGTCGTACAACCGAGATATTGTTACAAATTGCAAAAAAGAGAATCGTCCTTCTTCGTGCGATGTAATATGCGTTATACACTCACATGTGTGGCACAATATTA
The DNA here is from genome assembly GCF_021901495.1 of Neodiprion virginianus. Taxonomy (NCBI): domain Eukaryota; kingdom Metazoa; phylum Arthropoda; class Insecta; order Hymenoptera; family Diprionidae; genus Neodiprion; species Neodiprion virginianus. Next base: position 4,787,277 of record NC_060877.1, on the reverse strand, counting down.
ACGTTGAAACATCTATTCGCTTGTCAAACACGCCAAAACGAATTGAATTCTGGCGGGGCAAAAGGAGCAAAAAAGCTGCATCAAAAGCATGAAAAGTTTTTATAAATAAAAATAAAAAAAAAAAATAAAAATTAAAAAAAATAAATCGATCAAACGGTCTCCTTCTTTTGTTTTTAGTATCATATGTAGGCATGTATCTAATCGATCTCGCGTGTGTGCGTGTGTGCGCCTTGCGCAGGTTCTCTGGGTGGAAAAATACACTTGCTTGTCATATGCCTATACAATATGACACAAAAAAATGTGCGCAAACGTGAATCAATTGTCGTTACTTATAATGCTGATAAGAGACATCGTTAACCTAGTTACGATATAGTTTTCAAATATTGTTGTACGGTGGCCGGTACGCTTAAAATTAGCCTCAAGTATCAGCCACGGAATCCTCCAATCTCGCCTCTAACAACGTGTGTGTGTGTGTATAGGAAAAAAACCGTCTTGCGAGCAATTATCGAATTTGTCGAAGTGCTTTTACTTCCAGTAAAAATTTCTCACAACGATGACCGTACGATTAAGCAAGTACCTACAAATCAGCTTTCGTATTTTAATGGGAATTAATGACCCTTTCTTTTTTCCACTCGAGTTTTAGAGACAAATTTTTGGCTCTTACAATATCGCGTTGAGAAATTTTCGTTGCTCATAACTTGTGCAAGTTTCGTTGTTATTCACTGTTCAATTCTCATTTATCCGTACTGCTCTATAACGATAACGAGCAATTTTTCTATTCCATTTTAAAATACGTTAAATGAACAAACGTCTTTGAGATAGAAGAACAAAGAAGCTTTATACGCTTTGTTCCTTTGTACCATACGATGAGAAAATCGCAACACGACTTAGATCAAAGCGCACTTGCTGCTTCGCTCTGAAATTCTGCCTAGATACACTTACCGTAAGGAAACGCGTGAAGAATAATATGGTACAATTCCCCCCTCCCCCCCCCCCCCCCCTTTTTGTCCTTGATATGTTATCAATTTGGTCAAATATGCGGGTCACACGTCCACATGCGCATGTGTATACGTAACGAGAAAAGAAGTGGTGAAAAAAAAAATTTCACAAATGGGGTTGGGGGGGGGTTATAATAAAAAAAAATAGCTTATCGTCTTATCACCTCTATGTATAATTACAGTCTTGAAATAACTAATTTATCTACAATCATTGTTGTCAGACACTGGGTAAATGAAGATATTTCAATGCTTTATGTAATATTTTTTTTTACATGCTAACGTGTTTCAATGCACGGTTGCCGACTAGGATTGTGATTATACATGCAGATTATGTCATGAAAATACTTACGGTTATTTTAATGGTGCAGTTATTTAATAATGTACAACGATGAATTTCGCATCGCGGTTTTCTATCCCTCTTGCCTTTAAAAGACAATCGTCGAGAGCTTTTTTTTTCCACTCTTATTTTTACCTTTGTAATTTGTTTTCTTTTGACGTTTTGAGAAAAATTAATCGTATACAGAGTTCATTGAAAAAAGGAAGACTAGTTGGCAAGTTCGGATGCAATTAATCTTTGCACGTATGTTATTAGGATGGAAAAACAAAGACCAACTAAGCATTTCGTATTTCTGAATGTAAAACTGCAGGCATACAAACGTACGCACGCAGACAGGTGTAAATTTTCCCGCATCTTCTTATTATTCTTCTTATTCGTTCGAAACATGGCTGACTTTGCTAACAATATAATACTCGCGTCAATCGTTAAAATGGCACGTGTCTTATCATGTCTCTGGTGAAAAAGAAGATTTAGTATGATTTATGTATCATGTACACCGAAACGAAAATCATTATATTTCATGTTTAACAGTTACGATCATTAGTTGGTGTAATTAATTTTAATTTTGCGGTCCCGATTAGCGGATGTTTTGATTATTTTTTTCTTTTTACATTTTATTTTTCGTTAAACTTGGAGGCCAGCTTTTCCATCATACTATCAATTCAAAATGAGCGATAATTCATTTAACATTTCAAGAATGTTTTAAATTTATTTAAATCGTGTAAATGATAAAAAAAAAAAAAAAACATCCCGCATTGAAGCTATGAACTCGATCGTTAAATTCTTATCTCGATCGCAATGTAGGAAATCGCATTAACTATGACCTTTGCAAAGGGCTGAGGGGAAATAAACGAGTCGTTATTGTATTAGCGAGCAATTTTCCTTTTGCAATTTACTTTTTTTTATAGCCCTTTACGAGCCACAGCAGTAAACATGTTTACTGCGAAAAATGATTGTACCTACACTTTGCATGCCTGCCTGCGTGCGCGGATAAATGTTTATGGATTATTTATTGTTGATTATTATCGAAATTATATGCCCTTTTCCTCACAATCTACTTTCATTATTGAGGAGAAGTGATAAAATGAAGGATACGTTTTATGATTAAAATAGAAAACCAGGTGGAGAAAATATCGTTAACATTTATATTTCGGGTTTGCCAACAGGCCGCTGGAAGGCACCAATGCAGCTATTTGATAAATTTGCAAAAGGGCGAATTCCTACTCCAAGGAGGTGCCTCGTCCTGGCTTCAAGGTCTCAAATCCATACCGAGCAAACTTCAGGACCTGTACGAGATCAACAAAATTCTGGCTCATCGACCTTGGTTGTTAAATAAAACTCACATAGAGGTAAGCCACGATGATTTTATTACGATTTTACCTTTTATTGCAAAGACAAATTTCAGAAAGTGGAAGTGATGAATTCACGATGACACTTCCATAATTCTTTCAACGATAGAAATTCTCTTGTCTTCGATTATATTTATATGTAAGAAATTAATCTATCCATTGTTGATGAAATAATGTGAACTAGACACTGGACTTACAATTAGTCTAAAACTCTCTATAGTATAACTTATTGCGGTATGTGAGTAATTTAGAATAGTTACTGGTTAATTTCTTGAATTCTTTAAATTGCGTAACTAATTATTCGAATGTTGACGAGGTCATATTAATGCCATAACTTATCGTCATCTCTTCACGATTGTATACTGTGATAATTATTATTATTGTTATACTGTTGTGACATTGCAAGATTGTCCGATGAAAATGTACATTTTTTTTCATTCTTCTTGAAACATCGCAAGAACCTAGGATAAATATAATCGTTCCTTCTTAATCTGAATGTAAATTTTGCAGAAACTTACGAAAGGCGCGGACAATTGGTCCCTGGCTGAAGTTGTTCATGCCATAGTGCTGTTAGCCCACTTTCACTCGTTATCATCGTTCGTATTCTCATGCGGTATAAACGAGGAGCTAGACAGCAGTTCGGGTCATCACTACAAGGAATGCAGCGGTAAGGATAATGGAAAAAACGTACAGCCGGTTAAGGATATCAAGGTGCCGAGCAGTAGTCCGACCAAAATACCCGGAAGTACCGATAAGACTGGTGAGTTTTTGGCATTGGTCTCTTGTTTGCTCCATACTTTTGGGCGATGATTTATGATTGTACGAAGTTCCATTCGCAACTCTGATGGTATTTCCCGTATTCGATATCGCAGACAATATGCCGTCGCCTCCACCCTCGCCTAGCATACTTGGTGAACAGGAAGTTGGCGTTGAGACTCTGATGGAACGTATGAAACGTTTGTCGGAAAAATCCGAGTCCTATCAAATAACCCAGGAGGAACTGTCGAAACGTTTTGAAACCGTTGAGTCGCAGTCTGCGGAATTGACTGCCGCACCGCAACGAAGCTCCGTTCTCGACTCCGACATCGGCCTTTTCATAGACGATCCGACGTTCATCTATCAAGATTTTGCCAAGGTACAAAAATGGCTCTTTTTTATTTCACTTACAATCGTAATAATTTTACTCTGCGATTCTGAATCCTTTTTCTTGATATTCTCTAATCTCGCGCTTATTTCTGATCCGACAGCGCGGACAGCTGAACGATATACCGACGTTTCGTGTTCAGGATTATTCCTGGGACGATCACGGTTATTCATTGGTGAACCGGTTGTACAACGACGTTGGGAATCTGTTGGACGACAAATTCAAAACTGCTTACAATTTAACCTACTACACAATGGGGACTCACAGCAAAGTCGACACGTCGCGTTTCAGACGCGCGATATGGAATTACATACAGTGCATGTTTGGGATAAGGCACGACGATTACGACTACAATGAGGTCAATCAGCTGCTCGAGAGGAGTCTGAAAACTTTTATCAAAAGCGCTGTATGCTATCCGGAACGGGTCACCAAGAGGGATTACGATCGCGTTATGAGGGAGTTCAAGCATAGTGAAAAGGTAAGAAACAACTTCGATCGGATAAAGTTTTTAGCTGCACTGGGATTCCAAATTGTCAATTTCTCAGCTAATTACTTACATCGAAGAGATTTTACGTAATTCGATTTAGTATCGGCTTACTTTCCGATTTCTGATTTGAATCGCATACGCCGGTTATCGCATTTTCATACTCATCTTTGATACGAGAAATATTTTTCTTTCAGATTCATGTGAATCTTATGATCCTGGAAGCTCGTATGCAAGCTGAACTGTTGTATGCACTTCGCGCCGTGATGCGTTACATGACCTAATACGGTTCTGGACATAGTCGACTCGGCCTACTCTAATAAATGCAAGGAAAACAACGAATTTTCACGTACCGTCGAGGACAACATTTCGTTCCTGGGATCACAATCACACCTCTGTGCTGTGCCGTGTCGTTTCGTGATATGCTGTGCATCTATAAACACATGTTGATTACATACATATAGAAGGATAAATTGTTCGATCCTTAAATATTAACAAAAAGCTTTTACCGAAGATAGTGGGGTACGTCAAGCTATATAGGCTTTTGTTTAAAGAATAAGAATAAAGAGAAAATGAGGAAGCCGAAGGTGATGGACAAGGAAACCTGAGAAGACCATGAAATCGTCGTCGTCGATTCTCGATAAGATTGTTGCATACGCGTGGGTACCGTTTTCAGTAAGGAAATAAAAGATATTTCATCTAGTATTTGGCGATTTATATTGCCGTCTTGAGCGTGAATATTTATCGCACCGACTTCTGCAGGGATCCTTTTTATTTCTAGCTGTGACTAAAGCGAGTCAAAGGTTGTTGTTTCAAATCTACCTTGTGAGTAGCTAATCTTGCATTATGATGTAGCTGCGTTGCTAATCACTCTTTTTAAACGTATTATTCTTTTGAAACTGTTCAACAGAATGAAATATATATCCTTCAGCGTGTGGGCAAGTAATGAAAGTGAATTAAAATCAAATATTCAAATTTAAGAAAAACAAGGAGAAAACAAAAGAACATCAGCTTCAGTGCTGTCACAATTAGTTTAAATATTTTAACGTATTTGATAATAACAATATTAATTTTAATGAAAATGATAAACTACGCCTCTATTATTTTTAAAACGAATTTGGCGTCGATCTAACGAACAAACATAGAGTTCCCACCCTGTTGTAAATTCTTTATTCACGACTTGACGACAGGTCACGAATGCAAATACTATCTTAGATTGATTTGAACTACACAAATCGGACCCAATCGTTCCAACATCTAATTTTGACTGATCCCGCAAAACCGCGCTTGGACTATAGAAGTCATCGTGAATTATTTTAATTTATGTACTTTTTTTTTATTTTTTTATTCTACAATTTTTTATCCTCTCTCATCGTCGTCGTCATCGTCATTGTCGCCATATTATACGAAGAAAACAAAACTTGACAACAATAAAATGCAATTAGAAATAATGAAAACAATGTATAAAAATTGTGGGCTAGAAGAGTTATTGTGAAGATATATTTTACTTTGTGAAATTAGAAGCAAGTGGAAAAACGAAGGACAGTCGTATTAAATCGTTAAAATTGTATCATGGGCCCGGAGGTGATAATAGAAAACATTCAATACAGTCATATTATTTTGTACATCATATTATTTTGTTTTCCATGCCGAAGAAATGCACTGTAAATATAAATGGATCCATTCATTTCTGACTAGAAATATAATAAATACAACCCTCAAATACAATACTGATATTATGTTATACTATGTGTGAATGTAAAAATTTGATGTGAAATATGTTCAGGAAAGAAAAGAGCTGGCCGTCGTCAACTGTAATTTAGTTGTTTAAACACTTAAAACTACAGGTCGAGTTGTTCAAATTGCATCGCCTTTTGCTACCAATAATAGAGTTTAAAATTGTAACATGACCTGTAATCGTCAGACCAATCAACGAATCTTATGCCTTTGGATAATACACTCTAAGACAACGTTCGACGAATGGAAATTGAAAACTACAACTGTAAACGCTATCCACGCGTGAATGATTTTAGGAACCTGCACACGCAAGTCTTACGAATAACAATGATACGACTAACAATAATAGTAATAATGATAAGGTGGTTGAGGACAGTCAGCTGCTGATCCATGTAAGGATATTATTAAAAAAAAAAGCGAATCAAACATAGATTTCCTCAAGTGAAACGTGAAACATTTAACGTGGCGCAAAAATTTACGAATTATGCATCTTCATCAAAGCAGTATCCGTATACGCAATACACTGTATATTAGCGTATTCGATATTGAGAATTTGAACGTATATGTTAATCATTAATCGCACACAAATATATATCAATGAAACTCATGAAGGAACAAAACAAAAATCTAACGAATCAACTGATTAAGTATAATTACAAATCGAATAAGGTATATAGTATGTATAGGGTATTGTCTAAGTGAGCGTCTATGTTCTAAAGTCTAATCATAAATTACATTCGTGTGCTGCGTTAAAAAAAAAATGGAAGAAAGAATGACAAACACAACACGCTTCCAAATGGCATTGTGTGTTGCTCCTGGCGGTCATATAATAGTAATCCATTTGATTAACGAAACGTGACCATTGAGTAAATTAATAAAATTTGTTTGAAGCGGGTGCATCCGTAATGATTGGTTGACAATAAATATTCGATCCTGCTATAACGTTGTTGATGGAGGAATGCAAAATTTTGACCAAAATTGACCAAAAATCAATATTTTAAACGATATATAACCTGATCATTTTTTTAAAATAATGAAATAAAACAAAATATAATATATTCACATGAACTGATTGACTATATAAATAAATAGGGAAATTAACATATCAACCATTAACCCGAGAAAAAGATACATCAATATTCATTATACGGATTATAGACCAATGTTTTATTTCTTGAACGGTTTCCAGCATTTAACTAATGATTTCAAAAGAAAGATGTTCAATGGAGAGCAATGAATGATAAATAATGGCTTGAGTCTAATTATAACGTTCGGTGCTATCTTGACGAGGCAAAAGCAAATGTCTAATTTACCGAACAAGTATTATAACTTGGATAATTTTGATTGCATCAGTTCACTTTTATTCCTCGAAAAAATCTCTTTTTATTTATTTAGTAATTGGGCCGCGTTTTATGCATTTTTATCATTATATTGATGTATTGATTTTAATTATTCTCTGACTAGTGTTTCATCGCGTCAACTACCATGGATTCTCGTTTTCGATACTGTCTGAATAATATCACAAGTTTTTTCATTTGATGAACGACGATAATAGTAATTATTTTTCTCACTAGCATTATAATAAGTTTCTTAAATCGCGTATTACTGAAAATATACTAAAATTTTACTCCGATAGAAGTGTTTGTCTAAATTTGAAATACGAGTACTATTATTGATGGTTGACGTGCATCGTATTTTTAATATTTAGTTCCACGTAGGCAAATGAACGTGTTACCACCGAACCTCCTTGCATAAATATTACTATAAATCATTGGAGCTAGCTTTTACGGCCAGTTGGATGAATGTGAAGATATTGTAACCCAACACATGTGTAGCATTTTTCTGTCGAGACAAATGAGTCAAAATTTTGTACATCTTCTATATTGAGCATGAGAATTTCTCCCTCCTGTTAATTTTCCAAGCATGCAACTGACTTGCCAGATATATTATTTGGCGAGAGGTGTGAAAAAACCCGCATCTGTGGAAGAAAGACGAGCAAACAGTTTGGATGGATACGCAGATGAAGAAAATAATTAACTCGATTTTAGAATATGTATAACGTTTATAAGTTTTATCAATTGTAATTTATTGTAGGTCAAAAAAGTATCAATTTGTAATTTGTATAACCCACTGACTCGCGATGTAGTCAGCATTTTAGCCTTCTATATTTTTTTATAACAATTGATTTGCGTGTGCTGGACTTTGAACTCTCGGGTCAAGCATACTCCTTCAACTATAGAAATATATAAAATTACAACATATAGTGATATGTATGTATATACGGTATGTGTACATACCACTATACAGAATATGTATATGTATAATATAAGTATGTTTCGTAACCTAGTGAGGTGTGGGTATATGTACGTTCATTTGTGATCAACAGCTATTACGCCACCCTCGAGCCTCTGCCTTCGCTCGATATTCGTTTTAAGTATACAAAAGAAATGTCGACCTCTGGCCAAGTTTTGCGCAAAATGGCAGAGCTTCAAACAAATAAGACAAAAGAGGACGCTTGTCGTCTTGGCGATACATCGCAAACATGGAGAGAAGACCCACCTTTTGAAGTCACAAAGCCTGTTTATTATACGTCTCACAGCAGTGGAGTGATTGTGTGATAACTGAAATGTAATTTGATGATCTAACCCTACCGATTACTGAACCGATTGCACTTTATTTCCCGAAACATGTTGAATCCTGTATGATATGCAATGCTGTAGTCACACAATTGCCGGTTGATACCATTTTTGTCCGATTGAATATGCATCCTCGTTAACTTTCATATTACGGATTAATTAGTTACATCAGAATCAGTGGTCTTTTTGTACCGCGATTTCGCGTTTCATGGCTTGGTTAAACCTTGCGGTCATAGTCTAACCTTGCCTACGATTCGTTGGTGTCGCAGGGTAAATGAATAGATTTTGATTCTAGCTTTGTGTTTTAGTGGGAACGAGGAAGCAATCGGATCGGACGAGGGTCGTCATGTGATGTGATTTATTTTATATTGTATTGAGTAATGAACTTTAAGAAATTTTATAATTTCGTATAAGTGATACGTTATTTATCATTTATTTTGCTCCCTGAATAAATGATGTTATGTAAAAGAGGAGAACAAGTCCTGGGTGTCATTTTCTTCCTGAATCACCCTTTCCTGACTTATTTTGATGTGACATGATGCTAACGATTCTTTTTCCAGTTAAACGCGTCTAGTTGTTTCGTATGACAAACTTATTCACATCTTTTTTATGCGAGAACTGATTGTCTCAGATTCGATTGAAATGACCCTTTCCCGACCAATTGGACCCCCAGGAACTCAGAAAACGCAGCGAAAAGAGCGTGGGATCAACAGGAGAGAAATTGAGAAGAAAAATACACCTGCTGAAAAATGTCGAAAATTCAGGTTTTCGGTTTTTGGCTGTAACTTTCGATGCGTTGATCGCAGCGTATTGGGACTGCGCCCAATCGATTTCTCTCGCAAAATTACGTCGGAATAGTGCCACAATTAATTTATTCCAGCACTTTTGAAAATCGCGAAAATTTTCGCCAAAAATACAAAGGGGTTAACCTTCCTTTTTTTTTGACCAAAAAATTTTTCGTCTCAGAATTGATTCGTATGACTCTTTCCCGACCAATTGGACCCCAAGGAACTCAGAAAACGCAGCAAAAGGAGCGTGGGATCAACGGGAGAGAAGATACGAGGAAAAAAGCACCTGCTGAAAAATGTCGAAAATTCAGGTTTTCGTTTTTTGGCTGTAACTTTCGATGCGTTGATCGCAGCGTATTGGGACTGCGCCCAATCGATTTCTCTCGCAAAATTACGTCGGAATAGTGCCACAATTAATTTATTCCAGCACTTTTGAAAATCGCGAAAATTTTCGCCAAAAATGCTAAGGGGTTAACCTTCCTTTTTTTTTGACCAAAAAATTTTTCGTCTCAGAATTGATTCGTATGACTCTTTCCCGACCAATTGGACCCCAAGGAACTCAGAAAACGCAGCAAAAGGAGCGTGGGATCAACGGGAGAGAAGATACGAGGAAAAAGGCACCTGCTGAAAAATGTCGAAAATTCAGGTTTTCGTTTTTTGGCTGTAACTTTCGATGCGTTGATCGCAGCGTATTGGGACTGCGCCCAATCGATTTCTCTCGCAAAATTACGTCGGAATAGTGCCACAATTAATTTATTCCAGCACTTTTGAAAATCGCGAAAATTTTCGCCAAAAATACAAAGGGGTTAACCTTCCTTTTTTTTTGACCAAAAAATTTTTCGTCTCAGAATTGATTCGTATGACTCTTTCCCGACCAATTGGACCCCAAGGAACTCAGAAAACGCAGCAAAAGGAGCGTGGGATCAACGGGAGAGAAGATACGAGGAAAAAAGCACCTGCTGAAAAATGTCGAAAATTCAGGTTTTCGTTTTTTGGCTGTAACTTTCGATGCGTTGATCGCAGCGTATTGGGACTGCGCCCAATCGATTTCTCTCGCAAAATTACGTCGGAATAGTGCCACAATTAATTTATTCCAGCACTTTTGAAAATCGCGAAAATTTTCGCCAAAAATACAGAGGGGTTAACCTTCCTTTTTTTTTGACCAAAAAATTTTTCGTCTCAGAATTGATTCGTATGACTCTTTCCCGACCAATTGGACCCCAAGGAACTCAGAAAACGCAGCAAAAGGAGCGTGGGATCAACGGGAGAGAAGATACGAGGAAAAAAGCACCTGCTGAAAAATGTCGAAAATTCAGGTTTTCGTTTTTTGGCTGTAACTTTCGATGCGTTGATCGCAGCGTATTGGGACTGAGCCCAATCGATTTCTCTCGCAAAATTACGTCGGAATAGTGCCACAATTAATTTATTCCAGCACTTTTGAAAATCGCGAAAATTTTCGCCAAAAATACAAAGGGGTTAACCTTCCTTTTTTTTTGACCAAAAAATTTTTCGTCTCAGAATTGATTCGTATGACTCTTTCCCGACCAATTGGACCCCAAGGAACTCAGAAAACGCGGCAAAAGGAGCGTGGGATTAACGGGAGAGAAGATACGAGGAAAAAAGCACCTGCTGAAAAATGTCGAAAATTCAGGTTTTCGTTTTTTGGCTGTAACTTTCGATGCGTTGATCGCAGCGTATTGGGACTGCGCCCAATCGATTTCTCTCGCAAAATTACGTCGGAATAGTGCCACAATTAATTTATTCCAGCACTTTTGAAAATCGCGAAAATTTTCGCCAAAAATACAAAGGGGTTAACCTTCCTTTTTTTTTGACCAAAAAATTTTTCGTCTCAGAATTGATTCGTATGTCTCTTTCCCGACCAATTGGACCCCAAGGAACCCAGAAAACGCAGCAAAAGGAGCGTGGGATCAACGGGAGAGAAGATACGAGGAAAAAAGCACCTGCTGAAAAATGTCGAAAATTCAGGTTTTCGTTTTTTGGCTGTAACTTTCGATGCGTTGATCGCAGCGTATTGGGACTGCGCCCAATCGATTTCTCTCGCAAAATTACGTCGGAATAGTGCCACAATTAATTTATTCCAGCACTTTTGAAAATCGCGAAAATTTTCGCCAAAAATACAAAGGGGTTAACCTTCCTTTTTTTTTGACCAAAAAATTTTTCGTCTCAGAATTGATTCGTATGACTCTTTCCCGACCAATTGGACCCCAAGGAACTCAGAAGACGCAGCAAAAGGAGCGTGGGATCAACGGGAGAGAAGATACGAGGAAAAAAGCACCTACTGAAAAATGTCGAAAATTCAGGTTTTCGTTTTTTGGCTGTAACTTTCGATGCGTTGATCGCAGCGTATTGGGACTGCGCCCAATCGATTTCTCTCGCAAAATTACGTCGGAATAGTGCCACAATTAATTTATTCCAGCACTTTTGAAAATCGCGAAAATTTTCGCCAAAAATACAAAGGGGTTAACCTTCCTTTTTTTTTGACCAAAAAATTTTTCGTCTCAAAATTGATTCGTATGACTCTTTCCCGACCAATTGGACCCCAAGGAACTCAGAAAACGCAGCAAAAGGAGCGTGGGATCAACGGGAGAGAAGATACGAGGAAAAAAGCACCTGCTGAAAAATGTCGAAAATTCAGGTTTTCGTTTTTTGGCTGTAACTTTCGATGCGTTGATCGCAGCGTATTGGGACTGCGCCCAATCGATTTCTCTCGCAAAATTACGTCGGAATAGTGCCACAATTAATTTATTCCAGCACTTTTGAAAATCGCGAAAATTTTCGCCAAAAATACAAAGGGGTTAACCTTCCTTTTTTTTGGACCAAAAAATTTTTCGTCTCAGAATTGATTCGTATGACTCTTTCCCGACCAATTGGACCCCAAGGAACTCAGAAAACGCAGCAAAAGGAGCGTGGGATCAACGGGAGAGAAGATACGAGGAAAAAAGCACCTGCTGAAAAATGTCGAAAATTCAGGTTTTCGTTTTTTGGCTGTAACTTTCGATGCGTTGATCGCAGCGTATTGGGACTGCGCCCAATCGATTTCTCTCGCAAAATTACGTCGGAATAGTGCCACAATTAATTTATTCCAGCACTTTTGAAAATCGCGAAAATTTTCGCCAAAAATACAAAGGGGTTAACCTTCCTTTTTTTTTGACCAAAAAATTTTTCGTCTCAGAATTGATTCGTATGACTCTTTCCCGACCAATTGGACCCCAAGGAACTCAGAAAACGCAGCAAAAGGAGCGTGGGATCAACGGGAGAGAAGATACGAGGAAAAAAGCACCTGCTGAAAAATGTCGAAAATTCAGGTTTTCGTTTTTTGGCTGTAACTTTCGATGCGTTGATCGCAGCGTATTGGGACTGCGCCCGATCGATTTCTCTCGCAAAATTACGTCGGAATAGTGCCACAATTAATTTATTCCAGCACTTTTGAAAATCGCGAAAATTTTCGCCAAAAATACAAAGGGGTTAACCTTCCTTTTTTTTTGACCAAAAAATTTTTCGTCTCAGAATTGATTCGTATGACTCTTTCCCGACCAATTGGACCCCAAGGAACTCAGAAAACGCAGCAAAAGGAGCGTGGGATCAACGGGAGAGAAGATACGAGGAAAAAAGCACCTGCTGAAAAATGTCGAAAATTCAGGTTTTCGTTTTTTGGCTGTAACTTTCGATGCGTTGATCGCAGCGTATTGGGACTGCGCCCAATCGATTTCTCTCGCAAAATTACGTCGGAATAGTGCCACAATTAATTTATTCCAGCACTTTTGAAAATCGCGAAAATTTTCGCCAAAAATACAAAGGGGTTAACCTTCCTTTTTTTTTGACCAAAAAATTTTTCGTCTCAGAATTGATTCGTATGACTCTTTCCCGACCAATTGGACCCCAAGGAACTCAGAAAACGCAGCAAAAGGAGCGTGGGATCAACGGGAGAGAAGATACGAGGAAAAAGGCACCTGCTGAAAAATGTCGAAAATTCAGGTTTTCGTTTTTTGGCTGTAACTTTCGATGCGTTGATCGCAGCGTATTGGGACTGCGCCCAATCGATTTCTCTCGCAAAATTACGTCGGAATAGTGCCACAATTAATTTATTCCAGCACTTTTGAAAATCGCGAAAATTTTCGCCAAAAATACAAAGGGGTTAACCTTCCTTTTTTTTCGACCAAAAAATTTTTCGTCTCAGAATTGATTCGTATGACTCTTTCCCGACCAATTGGACCCCAAGGAACTCAGAAAACGCATGAAAAGAAGCGTGGGATCAACGGGAGAGAAGATACGAGGAAAAAAGCACCTGCTGAAAAATGTCGAAAATTCAGGTTTTCGTTTTTTGGCTGTAACTTTCGATGCGTTGATCGCAGCGTATTGGGACTGCGCCCAATCGATTTCTCTCGCAAAATTACGTCGGAATAGTGCCACAATTAATTTATTCCAGCACTTTTGAAAATCGCGAAAATTTTCGCCAAAAATACAAAGGGGTTAACCTTCCTTTTTTTTTGACCAAAAAATTTTTCGTCTCAGAATTGATTCGTATGACTCTTTCCCGACCAATTGGACCCCAAGGAACTCAGAAAACGCAGCAAAAGGAGCGTGGGATCAACGGGAGAGAAGATACGAGGAAAAAAGCACCTGCTGAAAAATGTCGAAAATTCGGGTTTTCGTTTTTTGGCTGTAACTTTCGATGCGTTGATCGCAGCGTATTGGGACTGCGCCCAATCGATTTCTCTCGCAAAATTACGTCGGAATAGTGCCACAATTAATTTATTCCAGCACTTTTGAAAATCGCGAAAATTTTCGCCAAAAATACAAAGGGGTTAACCTTCCTTTTTTTTTGACCAAAAAATTTTTCGTCTCAGAATTGATTCGTATGACTCTTTCCCGACCAATTGGTCCCCAAGGAACTCAGAAAACGCAGCAAAAGGAGCGTGGGATCAACGGGAGAGAAGATACGAGGAAAAAAGCACCTGCTGAAAAATGTCGAAAATTCAGGTTTTCGTTTTTTGGCTGTAACTTTCGATGCGTTGATCGCAGCGTATTGGGACTGCGCCCAATCGATTTCTCTCGCAAAATTACGTCGGAATAGTGCCACAATTAATTTATTCCAGCACTTTTGAAAATCGCGAAAATTTTCGCCAAAAATACAAAGGGGTTAACCTTCCTTTTTTTTTGACCAAAAAATTTTTCGTCTCAGAATTGATTCGTATGACTCTTTCCCGACCAATTGGACCCCAAGGAACTCAGAAAACGCAGCAAAAGGAGCGTGGGATCAACGGGAGAGAAGATACGAGGAAAAAGGCACCTGCTGAAAAATGTCGAAAATTCAGGTTTTCGTTTTTTGGCTGTAACTTTCGATGCGTTGATCGCAGCGTATTGGGACTGCGCCCAATCGATTTCTCTCGCAAAATTACGTCGGAATAGTGCCACAATTAATTTATTCCAGCACTTTTGAAAATCGCGAAAATTTTCGCCAAAAATACAAAGGGGTTAACCTTCCTTTTTTTTTGACCAAAAAATTTTTCGTCTCAGAATTGATTCGTATGACTCTTTCCCGACCAATTGGACCCCAAGGAACTCAGAAAACGCAGCAAAAGGAGCGTGGGATCAACGGGAGAGAAGATACGAGGAAAAAAGCACCTGCTGAAAAATGTCGAAAATTCAGGTTTTCGTTTTTTGGCTGTAACTTTCGATGCGTTGATCGCAGCGTATTGGGACTGCGCCCAATCGATTTCTCTCGCAAAATTACGTCGGAATAGTGCCACAATTAATTTATTCCAGCACTTTTGAAAATCGCGAAAATTTTCGCCAAAAATACTAAGGGGTTAACCTTCCTTTTTTTTTGACCAAAAAATTTTTCGTCTCAGAATTGATTCGTATGACTCTTTCCCGACCAATTGGACCCCAAGGAACTCAGAAAACGCAGCAAAAGGAGCGTGGGATCAACGGGAGAGAAGATACGAAGAAAAAGGCACCTGCTGAAAAATGTCGAAAATTCAGGTTTTCGTTTTTTGGCTGTAACTTTCGATGCGTTGATCGCAGCGTATTGGGACTGCGCCCAATCGATTTCTCTCGCAAAATTACGTCGGAATAGTGCCACAATTAATTTATTCCAGCACTTTTGAAAATCGCGAGAATTTTCGCCAAAAATACAAAGGGGTTAACCTTCCTTTTTTTTTGACCAAAAAATTTTTCGTCTCAGAATTGATTCGTATGACTCTTTCCCGACCAATTGGACCCCAAGGAACTCAGAAAACGCAGCAAAAGGAGCGTGGGATCAACGGGAGAGAAGATACGAGGAAAAAAGCACCTGCTGAAAAATGTCGAAAATTCAGGTTTTCGTTTTTTGGCTGTAACTTTCGATGCGTTGATCGCAGCGTATTGGGACTGCGCCCAATCGATTTCTCTCGCAAAATTACGTCGGAATAGTGCCACAATTAATTTATTCCAGCACTTTTGAAAATCGCGAAAATTTTCGCCAAAAATACAAAGGGATTAACCTTCCTTTTTTTTTGACCAAAAAATTTTTCGTCTCAGAATTGATTCGTATGACTCTTTCCCGACCAATTGGACCCCAAGGAACTCAGAAAACGCAGCAAAAGGAGCGTGGGATCAACGGGAGAGAAGATACGAGGAAAAAAGCACCTGCTGAAAAATGTCGAAAATTCAGGTTTTCGTTTTTTGGCTGTAACTTTCGATGCGTTGATCGCAGCGTATTGGGACTGCGCCCAATCGATTTCTCTCGCAAAATTACGTCGGAATAGTGCCACAATTAATTTATTCCAGCACTTTTGAAAATCGCGAAAATTTTCGCCAAAAATACAAAGGGGTTAACCTTCCTTTTTTTTTGACCAAAAAATTTTTCGTCTCAGAATTGATTCGTATGACTCTTTCCCGACCAATTGGACCCCAAGGAACTCAGAAAACGCAGCAAAAGGAGCGTGGGATTAACGGGAGAGAAGATACGAGGAAAAAAGCACCTGCTGAAAAATGTCGAAAATTCAGGTTTTCGTTTTTTGGCTGTAACTTTCGATGCGTTGATCGCAGCGTATTGGGACTGCGCCCAATCGATTTCTCTCGCAAAATTACGTCGGAATAGTGCCACAATTAATTTATTCCAGCACTTTTGAAAATCGCGAAAATTTTCGCCAAAAATACAAAGGGGTTAACCTTCCTTTTTTTTTGACCAAAAAATTTTTCGTCTCAGAATTGATTCGTATGACTCTTTCCCGACCAATTGGACCCCAAGGAACTCAGAAAACGCAGCAAAAGGAGCGTGGGATCAACGGGAGAGAAGATACGAGGAAAAAAGCACCTGCTGAAAAATGTCGAAAATTCAGGTTTTCGTTTTTTGGCTGTAACTTTCGATGCGTTGATCGCAGCGTATTGGGACTGCGCCCAATCGATTTCTCTCGCAAAATTACGTCGGAATAGTGCCACAATTAATTTATTCCAGCACTTTTGAAAATCGCGAAAATTTTCGCCAAAAATACAAAGGGGTTAACCTTCCTTTTTTTTTGACCAAAAAATTTTTCGTCTCAGAATTGATTCGTATGACTCTTTCCCGACCAATTGGACCCCAAGGAACTCAGAAAACGCAGCAAAAGGAGCGTGGGATCAACGGGAGAGAAGATACGAGGAAAAAAGCACCTGCTGAAAAATGTCGAAAATTCAGGTTTTCGTTTTTTGGCTGTAACTTTCGATGCGTTGATCGCAGCGTATTGGGACTGCGCCCAATCGATTTCTCTCGCAAAATTACTTCGGAATAGTGCCACAATTAATTTATTCCAGCACTTTTGAAAATCGCGAAAATTTTCGCCAAAAATACAAAGGGGTTAACCTTCCTTTTTTTTTGACCAAAAAATTTTTCGTCTCAGAATTGATTCGTATGACTCTTTCCCGACCAATTGGACCCCAAGGAACTCAGAAAACGCAGCAAAAGGAGCGTGGGATCAACGGGAGAGAAGATACGAGGAAAAAAGCACCTGCTGAAAAATGTCGAAAATTCAGGTTTTCGTTTTTTGGCTGTAACTTTCGATGCGTTGATCGCAGCGTATTGGGACTGCGCCTAATCGATTTCTCTCGCAAAATTACGTCGGAATAGTGCCACAATTAATTTATTCCAGCTCTTTTGAAAATCGCGAAAATTTTCGCCAAAAATACAAAGGGGTTAACCTTCCTTTTTTTTTGACCAAAAAATTTTTCGTCTCAGAATTGATTCGTATGACTCTTTCCCGACCAATTGGACCCCAAGGAACTCAGAAAACGCAGCAAAAGGAGCGTGGGATCAACGGGAGAGAAGATACGAGGAAAAAAGCACCTGCTGAAAAATGTCGAAAATTCAGGTTTTCGTTTTTTGGCTGTAACTTTCGATGCGTTGATCGCAGCGTATTGGGACTGCGCCCAATCGATTTCTCTCGCAAAATTACGTCGGAATAGTGCCACAATTAATTTATTCCAGCACTTTTGAAAATCGCGAAAATTTTCGCCAAAAATACAAAGGGGTTAACCTTCCTTTTTTTTTGACCAAAAAATTTTTCGTCTCAGAATTGATTCGTATGACTCTTTCCCGACCAATTGGACCCCAAGGAACTCAGAAAACGCAGCAAAAGGAGCGTGGGATTAACGGGAGAGAAGATACGAGGAAAAAAGCACCTGCTGAAAAATGTCGAAAATTCAGGTTTTCGTTTTTTGGCTGTAACTTTCGATGCGTTGATCGCAGCGTATTGGGACTGCGCCCAATCGATTTCTCTCGCAAAATTACGTCGGAATAGTGCCACAATTAATTTATTCCAGCACTTTTGAAAATCGCGAAAATTTTCGCCAAAAATACAAAGGGGTTAACCTTCCTTTTTTTTTGACCAAAAAATTTTTCGTCTCAGAATTGATTCGTATGACTCTTTCCCGACCAATTGGACCCCAAGGAACTCAGAAAACGCAGCAAAAGGAGCGTGGGATCAACGGGAGAGAAGATACGAGGAAAAAAGCACCTGCTGAAAAATGTCGAAAATTCAGGTTTTCGTTTTTTGGCTGTAACTTTCGATGCGTTGATCGCAGCGTATTGGGACTGCGCCCAATCGATTTCTCTCGCAAAATTACGTCGGAATAGTGCCACAATTAATTTATTCCAGCACTTTTGAAAATCGCGAAAATTTTCGCCAAAAATACAAAGGGGTTAACCTTCCTTTTTTTTTGACCAAAAAATTTTTCGTCTCAGAATTGATTCGTATGACTCTTTCCCGACCAATTGGACCCCAAGGAACTCAGAAAACGCAGCAAAAGGAGCGTGGGATCAACGGGAGAGAAGATACGAGGAAAAAAGCACCTGCTGAAAAATGTCGAAAATTCAGGTTTTCGTTTTTTGGCTGTAACTTTCGATGCGTTGATCGCAGCGTATTGGGACTGCGCCTAATCGATTTCTCTCGCAAAATTACGTCGGAATAGTGCCACAATTAATTTATTCCAGCTCTTTTGAAAATCGCGAAAATTTTCGCCAAAAATACAAAGGGGTTAACCTTCCTTTTTTTTTGACCAAAAAATTTTTCGTCTCAGAATTGATTCGTATGACTCTTTCCCGACCAATTGGACCCCAAGGAACTCAGAAAACGCAGCAAAAGGAGCGTGGGATCAACGGGAGAGAAGATACGAGGAAAAAAGCACCTGCTGAAAAATGTCGAAAATTCAGGTTTTCGTTTTTTGGCTGTAACTTTCGATGCGTTGATCGCAGCGTATTGGGACTGCGCCCAATCGATTTCTCTCGCAAAATTACGTCGGAATAGTGCCACAATTAATTTATTCCAGCACTTTTGAAAATCGCGAAAATTTTCGCCAAAAATACAAAGGGATTAACCTTCCTTTTTTTTTGACCAAAAAATTTTTCGTCTCAGAATTGATTCGTATGACTCTTTCCCGACCAATTGGACCCCAAGGAACTCAGAAAACGCAGCAAAAGGAGCGTGGGATCAACGGGAGAGAAGATACGAGGAAAAAAGCACCTGCTGAAAAATGTCGAAAATTCAGGTTTTCGTTTTTTGGCTGTAACTTTCGATGCGTTGATCGCAGCGTATTGGGACTGCGCCCAATCGATTTCTCTCGCAAAATTACGTCGGAATAGTGCCACAATTAATTTATTCCAGCACTTTTGAAAATCGCGAAAATTTTCGCCAAAAATACAAAGGGGTTAACCTTCCTTTTTTTTTGACCAAAAAATTTTTCGTCTCAGAATTGATTCGTATGACTCTTTCCCGACCAATTGGACCCCAAGGAACTCAGAAAACGCAGCAAAAGGAGCGTGGGATCAACGGGAGAGAAGATACGAGGAAAAAAGCACCTGCTGAAAAATGTCGAAAATTCAGGTTTTCGTTTTTTGGCTGTAACTTTCGATGCGTTGATCGCAGCGTATTGGGACTGCGCCCAATCGATTTCTCTCGCAAAATTACGTCGGAATAGTGCCACAATTAATTTATTCCAGCACTTTTGAAAATCGCGAAAATTTTCGCCAAAAATGCTAAGGGGTTAACCTTCCTTTTTTTTTGACCAAAAAATTTTTCGTCTCAGAATTGATTCGTATGACTCTTTCCCGACCAATTGGACCCCAAGGAACTCAGAAAACGCAGCAAAAGGAGCGTGGGATCAACGGGAGAGAAGATACGAGGAAAAAGGCACCTGCTGAAAAATGTCGAAAATTCAGGTTTTCGTTTTTTGGCTGTAACTTTCGATGCGTTGATCGCAGCGTATTGGGACTGCGCCCAATCGATTTCTCTCGCAAAATTACGTCGGAATAGTGCCACAATTAATTTATTCCAGCACTTTTGAAAATCGCGAGAATTTTCGCCAAAAATACAAAGGGGTTAACCTTCCTTTTTTTTTGACCAAAAAATTTTTCGTCTCAGAATTGATTCGTATGACTCTTTCCCGACCAATTGGACCCCAAGGAACTCAGAAAACGCAGCAAAAGGAGCGTGGGATCAACGGGAGAGAAGATACGAGGAAAAAAGCACCTGCTGAAAAATGTCGAAAATTCAGGTTTTCGTTTTTTGGCTGTAACTTTCGATGCGTTGATCGCAGCGTATTGGGACTGCGCCCAATCGATTTCTCTCGCAAAATTACGTCGGAATAGTGCCACAATTAATTTATTCCAGCACTTTTGAAAATCGCGAAAATTTTCGCCAAAAATACAAAGGGATTAACCTTCCTTTTTTTTTGACCAAAAAATTTTTCGTCTCAGAATTGATTCGTATGACTCTTTCCCGACCAATTGGACCCCAAGGAACTCAGAAAACGCAGCAAAAGGAGCGTGGGATCAACGGGAGAGAAGATACGAGGAAAAAAGCACCTGCTGAAAAATGTCGAAAATTCAGGTTTTCGTTTTTTGGCTGTAACTTTCGATGCGTTGATCGCAGCGTATTGGGACTGCGCCCAATCGATTTCTCTCGCAAAATTACGTCGGAATAGTGCCACAATTAATTTATTCCAGCACTTTTGAAAATCGCGAAAATTTTCGCCAAAAATACAGAGGGGTTAACCTTCCTTTTTTTTTGACCAAAAAATTTTTCGTCTCAGAATTGATTCGTATGACTCTTTCCCGACCAATTGGACCCCAAGGAACTCAGAAAACGCAGCAAAAGGAGCGTGGGATCAACGGGAGAGAAGATACGAGGAAAAAAGCACCTGCTGAAAAATGTCGAAAATTCAGGTTTTCGTTTTTTGGCTGTAACTTTCGATGCGTTGATCGCAGCGTATTGGGACTGCGCCCAATCGATTTCTCTCGCAAAATTACGTCGGAATAGTGCCACAATTAATTTAATCCAGCACTTTTGAAAATCGCGAAAATTTTCGCCAAAAATACAAAGGGGTTAACCTTCCTTTTTTTTTGACCAAAAAATTTTTCGTCTCAGAATTGATTCGTATGAGTCTTTCCCGACCAATTGGACCCCAAGGAACTCAGAAAACGCAGCAAAAGGAGCGTGGGATCAACGGGAGAGAAGATACGAGGAAAAAAGCACCTGCTGAAAAATGTCGAAAATTCAGGTTTTCGTTTTTTGGCTGTAACTTTCGATGCGTTGATCGCAGCGTATTGGGACTGCGCCCAATCGATTTCTCTCGCAAAATTACGTCGGAATAGTGCCACAATTAATTTATTCCAGCACTTTTGAAAATCGCGAAAATTTTCGCCAAAAATACAAAGGGGTTAACCTTCCTTTTTTTTCGACCAAAAAATTTTTCGTCTCAGAATTGATTCGTATGACTCTTTCCCGACCAATTGGACCCCAAGGAACTCAGAAAACGCATGAAAAGAAGCGTGGGATCAACGGGAGAGAAGATACGAGGAAAAAAGCACCTGCTGAAAAATGTCGAAAATTCAGGTTTTCGTTTTTTGGCTGTAACTTTCGATGCGTTGATCGCAGCGTATTGGGACTGCGCCCAATCGATTTCTCTCGCAAAATTACGTCGGAATAATGCCACAATTAATTTATTCCAGCACTTTTGAAAATCGCGAAAATTTTCGCCAAAAATACAAAGGGGTTAACCTTCCTTTTTTTTTGACCAAAAAATTTTTCGTCTCAGAATTGATTCGTATGACTCTTTCCCGACCAATTGGACCCCAAGGAACTCAGAAAACGCAGCAAAAGGAGCGTGGGATCAACGGGAGAGAAGATACGAGGAAAAAAGCACCTGCTGAAAAATGTCGAAAATTCAGGTTTTCGTTTTTTGGCTGTAACTTTCGATGCGTTGATCGCAGCGTATTGGGACTGCGCCCAATCGATTTCTCTCGCAAAATTACGTCGGAATAGTGCCACAATTAATTTATTCCAGCACTTTTGAAAATCGCGAAAATTTTCGCCAAAAATACAAAGGGGTTAACCTTCCTTTTTTTTTGACCAAAAAATTTTTCGTCTCAGAATTGATTCGTATGACTCTTTCCCGACCAATTGGACCCCAAGGAACTCAGAAAACGCAGCAAAAGGAGCGTGGGATTAACGGGAGAGAAGATACGAGGAAAAAAGCACCTGCTGAAAAATGTCGAAAATTCAGGTTTTCGTTTTTTGGCTGTAACTTTCGATGCGTTGATCGCAGCGTATTGGGACTGCGCCCAATCGATTTCTCTCGCAAAATTACGTCGGAATAGTGCCACAATTAATTTATTCCAGCACTTTTGAAAATCGCGAAAATTTTCGCCAAAAATACAAAGGGGTTAACCTTCCTTTTTTTTTGACCAAAAAATTTTTCGTCTCAGAATTGATTCGTATGACTCTTTCCCGACCAATTGGACCCCAAGGAACTCAGAAAACGCAGCAAAAGGAGCGTGGGATCAACGGGAGAGAAGATACGAGGAAAAAAGCACCTGCTGAAAAATGTCGAAAATTCAGGTTTTCGTTTTTTGGCTGTAACTTTCGATGCGTTGATCGCAGCGTATTGGGACTGCGCCCAATCGATTTCTCTCGCAAAATTACGTCGGAATAGTGCCACAATTAATTTATTCCAGCACTTTTGAAAATCGCGAAAATTTTCGCCAAAAATACAAAGGGGTTAACCTTCCTTTTTTTTTGACCAAAAAATTTTTCGTCTCAGAATTGATTCGTATGACTCTTTCCCGACCAATTGGACCCCAAGGAACTCAGAAAACGCAGCAAAAGGAGCGTGGGATCAACGGGAGAGAAGATACGAGGAAAAAAGCACCTGCTGAAAAATGTCGAAAATTCAGGTTTTCGTTTTTTGGCTGTAACTTTCGATGCGTTGATCGCAGCGTATTGGGACTGCGCCCAATCGATTTCTCTCGCAAAATTACGTCGGAATAGTGCCACAATTAATTTATTCCAGCACTTTTGAAAATCGCGAAAATTTTCGCCAAAAATACAAAGGGGTTAACCTTCCTTTTTTTTTGACCAAAAAATTTTTCGTCTCAGAATTGATTCGTATGACTCTTTCCCGACCAATTGGACCCCAAGGAACTCAGAAAACGCAGCAAAAGGAGCGTGGGATCAACGGGAGAGAAGATACGAGGAAAAAAGCACCTGCTGAAAAATGTCGAAAATTCAGGTTTTCGTTTTTTGGCTGTAACTTTCGATGCGTTGATCGCAGCGTATTGGGACTGCGCCCAATCGATTTCTCTCGCAAAATTACGTCGGAATAGTGCCACAATTAATTTATTCCAGCACTTTTGAAAATCGCGAAAATTTTCGCCAAAAATACAAAGGGGTTAACCTTCCTTTTTTTTTTGACCAAAAAATTTTTCGTCTCAGAATTGATTCGTATGACTCTTTCCCGACCAATTGGACCCCAAGGAACTCAGAAAACGCAGCAAAAGGAGCGTGGGATCAACGGGAGAGAAGATACGAGGAAAAAAGCACCTGCTGAAAAATGTCGAAAATTCAGGTTTTCGTTTTTTGGCTGTAACTTTCGATGCGTTGATCGCAGCGTATTGGGACTGCGCCCAATCGATTTCTCTCGCAAAATTACGTCGGAATAGTGCCACAATTAATTTATTCCAGCACTTTTGAAAATCGCGAAAATTTTCGCCAAAAATACAAAGGGGTTAACCTTCCTTTTTTTTTGACCAAAAAATTTTTCGTCTCAGAATTGATTCGTATGAGTCTTTCCCGACCAATTGGACCCCAAGGAACTCAGAAAACGCAGCAAAAGGAGCGTGGGATCAACGGGAGAGAAGATACGAGGAAAAAAGCACCTGCTGAAAAATGTCGAAAATTCAGGTTTTCGTTTTTTGGCTGTAACTTTCGATGCGTTGATCGCAGCGTATTGGGACTGCGCCCAATCGATTTCTCTCGCAAAATTACGTCGGAATAGTGCCACAATTAATTTATTCCAGCACTTTTGAAAATCGCGAAAATTTTCGCCAAAAATACAAAGGGGTTAACCTTCCTTTTTTTTTGACCAAAAAATTTTTCGTCTCAGAATTGATTCGTATGTCTCTTTCCCGACCAATTGGACCCCAAGGAACTCAGAAAACGCAGCAAAAGGAGCGTGGGATCAACGGGAGAGAAGATACGAGGAAAAAAGCACCTGCTGAAAAATGTCGAAAATTCAGGTTTTCGTTTTTTGGCTGTAACTTTCGATGCGTTGATCGCAGCGTATTGGGACTGCGCCCAATCGATTTCTCTCGCAAAATTACGTCGGAATAGTGCCACAATTAATTTATTCCAGCACTTTTGAAAATCGCGAAAATTTTCGCCAAAAATACAAAGGGGTTAACCTTCCTTTTTTTTTGACCAAAAAATTCTTCGTCTCAGAATTGATTCGTATGACTCTTTCCCGACCAATTGGACCCCAAGGAACTCAGAAAACGCGGCAAAAGGAGCGTGGGATCAACGGGAGAGAAGATACGAGGAAAAAAGCACCTGCTGAAAAATGTCGAAAATTCAGGTTTTCGTTTTTTGGCTGTAACTTTCGATGCGTTGATCGCAGCGTATTGGGACTGCGCCCAATCGATTTCTCTCGCAAAATTACGTCCGAGAAATGCCTCAAAGAATTCATTCTGATGTATTCACGAAAAATACAAAGTCGTCAGCCTTTTTCGTTCAGACCATTCAACTCCCAGGCACCGAAATTGTTTGTACGTCACAGCACAAAACCGGCGAGCCCTTGTAAGTATTACTATTCGATGAGTCTTACCATATTTGTATCATCATGAATTAACTTTCCTCGAATCTGTGCGGACCATCTTCATGAAAAGGTCATATCGCGTCTAGCTAGAATAGCTTATGCTGAAAGCAGAGTAATTTTCTTACTCTAACTTGTTTCTGTTACTGTCAAGTATATCATCGAGTCCTGGATACGTAGGTAAAGCCAAATTGTAACACGCCCAAACTCGTGTATAAATATCTCTTTTGTATTATTGGCTCTGCTGTAAAGGGGTAGCAGAAGTAGGGAATTCTATACACAGGGTCTTACTCTTATCTTTCATGTATTTCAAGACAACGTCAAATTTTTATTTCATAACACGTTTCACAAAGTACAATATGGGTGCGTGTATTGAACGCGCCGTTCTCCAGTTTGCTAGCGATGTGTCACTGTATTGGTACTTGCATCTTCTTTGTGTCATGTGTACGGCCACAAACGTTCATGAAATATCCAAGAATCTATAACCGTACGGGAAAGACGTCATCACCAGTTGAGGATTCCATTCAGAACAAGACAAAAATTAATATCTTGTTCATACGATTTTCCATATGTTGTCGGTTTGGAGTAGGCATACTTCCATGTCTGCGACGATTTTATCCTGAGATTAGTAAACCTTCTCTAGTTTGACTTTAGCTCACCATATTAACTCTAAAGTGTATAATGGATAAACCTGAATTACCAATAAACGTATCAATTGCAACATTATTCTTTCTCTCGTAAGAGACAAAATCGAAAGGTAAGCAATTAAGATAAATCGCAAAACAACGTGGTACCGACGTTAGGCAAAAACTTTTTAATCTGTAATTATAATTTCTTTTTATTTACTATTTAAACAATATTGCGATTTAATTGCAACTTAAAATCTCTACAAATTTATACGAAGTACCATAATTTCTTTAAATCAGATCTTCACAGAGATAATAAAATCACGACTATTTTGTATTGCTGCCCGCATATTATTAAATATTGCCACGAAATCCTGCACGCCGCGTCAATAATGAGCGTGTGCTAACATAGAAATAAAATATATCATATGCAACTAAGATCCGAATATATTTACTATGCGTAACTATTGCAATAAATTTAAACTGAAATATTCATTTTACTAACAATAATGCTTTAAGGCAAAATATATATCATTTACTATGTATACATATATATTTTGATGTGTATAAATATGTATATATATATATACATATATATATATATGTATCTGTTGATGAATGTACACATCCCATGCGAACAAATGCTTACACGGGTTCATTTATACTTATGGTCAAGTGCCATAGGTATAATTTACATTCGTTACGGTAAATGGACGCATGTGTTGTATTATT
Organism: Neodiprion virginianus; assembly: GCF_021901495.1. Lineage (NCBI taxonomy): Eukaryota > Metazoa > Arthropoda > Insecta > Hymenoptera > Diprionidae > Neodiprion > Neodiprion virginianus. The sequence continues at coordinate 4,760,822 of NC_060877.1, read as the reverse complement.
ATATACATATACATGTATATATATATATAGATAATACAGGCATAAAGAGATTCTCATCATTGTATATAGCTAACATCTACGTAAAATAATGATAAATTTAATAATAATAATAATAATAATAATAATAAAATAATTCAGAATTTGAGATAACATGAACTTAAGTAGATTGCAGATCACTCCAAGTGTAGCTATGCTTCAAGCATGTATGTACAAGAAAGGCGAGCTACCGATTATAATAATTTCCAGGATGCTTCTGAATGAATTCATTTTCCTGCATCTGTCTAATTGATTGGGGCATACTAAATTTGGAAATAATAATTATACAAAACAGAATAATGTATAACTAAAATTCTTAAAGTTATATTTATGGCAGACCTATAAGTTAACACGACGTAATTATATGATGTAACGTTGATCAACATTAAGTAATTCGCTCTCACTCATTCACTCTCACACTTATTAACAAATTACATAAATTTATTTATATATATATTCTTAAGAGATAATAATTTCGTAACGGAAAGTGCTAGCAATAGATCTATCGGATGTTATTTCATCAATAAAATCGTATTCACCATGCTATTTGTTGTACCTCAACACCTGCGTGCAGAGTTTTCTTCAATTAATTTCGGTCTTATCTTTTCTCTCCGAAAAACAAAAAAATAAAAATGAAATATAATTTTTTACGAAAGCTAGAGTGTTTCTTCTCAAGAGCATTGGTGAAAGTATTCCATATCTTCACCCTGTAATCGTTTTGATTGCATATCATTTCGATTCTCGTATTGGTTTTTTTTCCACTAATTGTATATAAAACTACGAAAGAAAACCGGGATGTGTCAAACACTGTTTCTGTCACTGATGTGTCAAACACACAGCTTAAGATGTTACTGCGACTCTGTAAGTACGCTGGCTGTACACAGGGTAATAAATTATATGCAACCTTAGCAAGCGGTTTGTAGAGATTGTGAAATGAATGATGGAAATTAAAATGACTGCAGCGAGGCTTGCTGTTTTTGGATGGCCAAAAGTTACTGTAGCAAAGATGGGATGTGAGTGATTTTCAATCCCAAATATTCGATGAACCGAATACATTTCACGATAAAACATGTAACGAACAATCGCAAGCTACGGCCTGTGCCAGTACGCAGTCAATGATATAATTGACAAAAGCAGCTAAGCTTTGATTTGCCTTATGGTGTACCGAAGTTGATAAGATGAAAAAAATCACACCTGTGATCGTTATATGCGCGAGTGACTTTACGATGCGTTGTACAATATTTGAATGTTTTCTCTCGCATACACACGCTAGTGTAATATTGATATTAAACGAATACAATAAAAATTTACAGCAGTGTCTTCATCATCGTCTTTCAAGATTAGGAATATCCAACATATTTTATAGCAACGCCGATGCAAAGACAAAGAATCAGAAAGTCAGAAAATGTTCGGTCAATATTCGTAGCTGCATCCGGCGTTGCGAAAATTTTTATCGGCCTCCAAATTGGAACCAAAAAATACAAAATCTGAGACACGGATGGGATGCAGGATAGATATAGGCTCGACGAACAGGGCTGGTGACGCGGGCGGCGAAGGTGGTCGGCTGTCTGACGAATCAATCGTACGCGGATGCTCTTCCAGAGTCCAGGTGTTAGCACGGGGCGAGTGGATTCCATTGTTAGCACTCCAAGCCTACAGGCCATGGGCAACCAGGGTTAACAAGAAAGAAAAGAAAAACAGTTTGTTAGTAATTTGATTATCATGATTGATCGTCGTTAACATTCATTTTCTAATAGCTGATCAACTGATAGAAATGTGCTCAATGCGAAGCAATGATAATGCCAAGTGATTTGCTTGCCGTCACCGTGCTGCCCGTCGTACTGATTTTTGCCCAAATCAAGTATCAGAATAATGTGTGACAAACGTATAATTTTTGTTTGCCGCAATGGATAATCAAGAACGTCGGTAGCGAGGCGTAGACAAGTGATATTTTCTCAGAGCGTAACAAATGGAAATAAGACTTTTCGCATTGCTTTGCATTATAGTATCGATTAAAAATTATTAGTATGAAGCATTTTGAATCGTGTGTATACAATGAAATGTGACATTCACTAACAATAAACAAAGAGAAAAAAAAAAACAAAAAAAAAAAAACTCTCCTTAGAAACAACCACATAAATTCTGTACTAGTAATAAGTTATTAATTGTCTGTTTGTTTTTTTTTTTTTTTTTTGTTTTTTTTTCATACAGTCAAAAGTAATTAGCTATAACATTACGAGGCCATTTTATATCCTCCCCGCGCATAGGACAGTTATTCGAAAGATACCGTGGTATCGACACATAGCCGTTATGATATTAGGAATGATTACGACACGAAAATTGAATAAACAATAGTAATAATAATTATGTGACAAAATTCACATATTTGGAAGTAAACGAACTTATGAATCAATGCCACTGCAACAGTATAATATATAAATATAATAATTTATTTCAGAGCTGCACCCAATAGCTACCAACTGGTGTATTTATGTACTTGAGATTATTTTCTATTTCTTGTCACTCTAACGTATAAAACTGTTTCAACCGTTTATACGTTATTTCATTCATTACAAATATCCGTATTCCGCGGATTGCTCTAACGATAGATCACTAAAATTGGCTCCGCAATTCGCTTCTCACTACAGAACAGTGACCTAAAAACAAGTGTGGCATTTAATTGAAAACTAAGAGACTGGCCAGTGATAAAACATTTGACGATATTTGTTATTGTTTTTGTGATTATATTAATAATTGTAATGATTAATAATATCCCATCAGCAAGCGGGTGTCAGAGGCTCATGAGTTACGCGTGTGCCATGTAGGACAGATTTATAGTATATAGTTCCAGGCATAATCGAAAGCAAATATTATTTTACAGTATTAAGAAGAAAAAAAAATTAATAAATATATATATATATACATATATATATATATATGTAATAAAAGTTAGTGTCAACTTGGCCATGTGGAGCATTTTGGTTAGTTAAATATAATTAAAAGAATATGGTGCTGTTGTGCGGTGGTCTATGTGATGGGTGAAAAAATTGCATCTAATGATAAAAAAAGGATGTAATATATATGTATATATGTATATAAAATTATATGTCAAGATGTTAGTGGTATAGTACGTAAGAGGGTGGGACTTTGGCTGCAATAACGAACCGGTGTGGCACAACCTTCTCCACACCTCCGGATATATATATATATATATATATAATTGCTTTTCTTTCTTTCTCTGAACTGTACCAAAAGGAATATTGATTCACCGTGAAAAGACAGACCCGCAGTGATTGAAAATAGAGTAAATTTTTCTGTCATTTTAGCTGACGAAATAAAGAAAGAAAAAAAAAAGAAAAAATAAAGAAAAATACTGATAATCTCTATTATTACAAAGCAAATGATCTGCCGATCAATGGTTCATCAATAATCTCAGGTAAATTTTTAATCAGTTGAGAAAACCTTCGCGTCGCATCGCGTTACCATCCCTGAACTCTACTAACAAGAAAATTGACGTTCTTTTCTGTTTATATATGTATAAATATTTATTTTTCATCGTATGATATAACACATATATATATATATATGTGTTTGTGTGTACACACATATACATATATCTATTTATCGGTTTATATACAAATTAAAATAGAAAGTAAATAAGTGTTCCACAGGCACAAGTTGCCAAAAAGAGAAAGGCAGAAAAAAAAAGAAGAAAGAAAAAAAAATTTACCAAAGTGTAAAATACAATGTCCTGGAAAACAATTTTACATTGACGATAAAAAAAATTTGAATCTTGTTTATTTATACTTATTCGAGCACCAAACATATATTATATAATCTTTATCTTGTCCTTCTGTTTCAAAGACTACACACACACACTGCCCCGCATCGTAACGCATGATATTCTAACACGACGTTGGCTCTTGTGAATAGAATATATTCTTGTAAAAGACAACAAAAAAAAAAAAACAAAAAAGAAGTATACGATAAATAATGAGGAAGTTTACAAATAAAAAGAAGAAAATACCAACACACTTGGAAGACTAGTATACTGAATACAATCGGCGCTGCAGGTGAAACAAACATCAGTGTAAATTATTCACGTTTATATTCAATGAACAGATAGGTATTCAGATTTTTCACTTTTTCACGCCAAATGAATAATGATCGCCGCGCACCCGCATTGCCAGTTCACCACAAACTGTTGTCAATGTTTCATATATGTATATGTAAGACGAGAGTGAGCTCATTGGATACAACGTTTACTTATAAAGTTGCTTATTATACCTAAGAGCGGGGAGTTACGGCAAGAGGTATATTTCTATGTAATTGCTACTACGGCTACGAAATGCATCTACATGGTTTTCGTATAGTGCCGATAACGGATAATACGTCAGATTTGAAACACATTAATGAAAATTGTTGGACAAAATTTATGGTTGTTGGTGCGTAACGATATAACTGAATAATGCTAAACAGGGCAAGTGTGCCGTTACTATATCATGTCCCCATCTCATTGCAACAAAAGCTATTTTATTTGCTTCAATGTAAAATTATCATTATTATTGCCTCATCGCTGTCACATACAGAAAGAATTCTATTTTTCTTAACCCACTTTACATTCGTACAATAATTTGATCTGTTTGTTTGCGACTAAAATCTAATTTGTCAAAGGAAGAGAAAAAAAAGGAAAAGAAAAAAAGAATCAATCAAAAACATAAGAGGTTTTGGATATATGTATGCGTTAGAATCTAACAAAGATCGAAATTTAAATAAGACATCGCGTCAAACGGACGCGGTATCAGGTACTGGAAAAATAAATTTAACTTACACAAGTCACTGTGTTGCTGATTTAAAATGATCTATGCACACATACATATGCTAAACTGATATATATATATGATATATATAACTGATATATATACATATATATATATATATATATATGTGTATATGTATACGTATGTACGTATGTACGCATAGATAGGACAGAGAGTGGCTTGTGAAATTGTCGCATGAAAAATTGACATAGAAAATTGTTTATGAATATAACAACGTAATAAAACGTTTGAGTACAACTAACCTTTCCGCGGAGGCGAAATAGAGTACTCTGTATTCACGAGAGAGCGCCGGCCCTTTGATAAGGGTGCTCGCGAATCTGACCCAGGTGCCTACGCTGCTTGGCAGCGGCTGCTGCACCTGTCGCCAACATAAAAAAATCAGTAATCACCCCGCTTATGGTATTATAAAAAATTCCATAGTTGATTTCAGTAACTGTAAGAGTTACCGTCTGTTACTAATTATAGTTATCCACTCGCTGATATTCACTTTTGTTTTAATATTAAGTTTACTACACGAATACAACTTATGCAGAATGTGGCGTGTAAGTTTAAGGTCGCACAATAACATTTGGCACATGCTATCATCGCCGTTTGTTTTGTACAGTCCTTGAAATTGCAACAATAATCCACAGTTTATTGTTATGAGAGTAGCAAACTTGAATGTATAATGTATAATACAGATGTAAATGTCAACTGTTTCGGATGAAATAAAATAAACATATTACTCGTACTCATCCAACTCGGTAAGAAATATTTTTATGTATATTTGTGACTTTCAAACTGCCGGCGAATAGTTGTTTCAATTAATAAACAAATTTATGAGTCTGCTACTTCTCAATACTCAAACTGTAACTGCTAATAACACATTTTTCAACCTTGATATAATATGTATAATTTCTTTTTAACATCAACTCCAAAACTGGACTATTTCGCTCTGTTGGTTCTCACTTATTTATGGCTAGAAGTAATTTTTTTTTTTTTTTTGATTTATCTATTCTAAACAAATCATTTCTTTTCTCCTAATGCTTCTAAAAACTTGAGTCCAGTTCATTTTGTTCAACGATTGTTTACATATTATAGCAACAATGAGTATTTCGAAAATACCTATTTCCTTACTCTTTACCCTTTACACATAAATATATTTATATATATATTATATTATTATTATAAAATATATATATATATACATATATATGTGTGTATATATGTGTGTGTATATATAGCTAAATCTTTATAAAAATAAAATTAAATAATCATATATAAAATAATGTACATGTATAATAATATATAATATGTAAATTATATAATGTACAAGATTCTCGTAGTAGCGTATTTTTGTTTTTTCTTTCAACTTTACTTAAACAGCTACAAATAATATACGCTAGAACCGTCAGTCCTCAAAAACATTTGTTTGGTCCCTGGATAACTTTTCCTACTCCTATTGTCTGTCTAGAATCTTTGTGTTTTTTTTTTTTCTTTTTAGTACAACACAATCAGCACATGACCAATCGCCATTGATTAGTTACCAAAAGTATCCGCGTATTAGATTAAATTGATATTACCCGTTTATTAATATTAGATCTGATAGGAAAATAAAGCAATATTTTATTATCCAACACGATTAGTTTGTTTGTTGCTTCGATCGTTTGTTTGCTGTGAAATTCTATTACTTTTTCGTTACTCATTTTGCTGCACGTATGATGATAATTGGAATTGTTCAAATATCCGCGAGATCATACTTCAGTACCAATGGAAAAATCTACACTTCATTTTATCAAACACGAATTGACTTTCGATAGTGTAATAAAATGCATTGAGAATTCTTACGGTGAGCAAAACGACGTTTTCGATCAGATTATCGTTTTCTGTTGGCTTTATTGATCAATTTGTTCAAACATCCCGACGCGGCATACGTATTATATGGCTTGTAATTACTTCTTCAAACACATTTAGTACATTTGATTACGATATTAGGGTATAATGTCAGTTTGAATACGAGTTATAAGTGAGTTTTTGTAGGAAAGGCGGACCAAGTTAGTTGTTATTTCTAATATGTTAAACCAATCCTAGGGATTTGTTCGAGATTCTACTGGTATAATAAATTGTAGTGTTACTGCCGAAAAATTCGATGAAACGCGAAAGTTTGCGAAGCGCGAGAAAAAAAAATTGAAAAATAAGGACAAAAACAAATAAATAAAAGTTAGGATAAAACAGAAAAGCAAAAAAAAAAAAAGAAAAAGAAATAATAATTTCAAAAAGGAATTATGCAATGCGAATTCTACTAACAATCAATACCATCACCGTATTATTCATAAATACTTCGTAACTAGATGTTAAAATTTTTAGTACGGATTATATAGTCTTCGAGCTAATGGTATAAAATAATATCCATACAAGTTTTAGATTCTAGAATATCAACTGTACGTCTCTTTCAAAGATAAAACGCTAACTTAATAGCGATAGAAAAAATAATAGTAATGATAATAATAACGATAATCTGAAAAAGCTATTATACACTAACATTTACTAACATTCTATCGCGAATAAATATATATCTTTTCATAATAACTACACAACAATGAATGGCCTTTGATTATTGCATCGAGTAGTACACAAGAACGCGCCGAGCAACCGGACATCTCGCTGAAATGCAAGAATCCGTTAGAGGGTATATTTTTAACATTATGCTTAAGAAAAATTATATATGTGTAATATGTATGTATGTGTGTGTTTGTGTGTGTGCCTATATACACACACACACCTAAAATGCCAATGAAATTTCACTTTATATGCTATTTACTGCTCAACAGTTTTTTTCTTACTTTTTTCCTACGCTTTTCCTATACACACTGACCTATTTAGCCTGCGATTTAAAATACTCTATGCGATTCGTAATATAATCTATACTAGTACCAAAAAATTTTTTTCATTTCTGTACACCGGCAAGACGATAAACAACATGGCAATGTATTGCTGTTATTGTTAGCAAGAATATTTTTCTACGATTTTATTTTTATTTAGTCACTTGGAATGATTTAATTTCACTTGGGTCAACGCGTACGAAGCTCGAAAAATTTATGCAAAAAGTAGAAAGAGAAGAAAAGAAAAAAAAAAACTAATAATTTACGCAACTCAAGAACTCAAGTTACAAAGTTTTCTTCTAGCTAGGTATTAAATGTGACGTTGATTATTTTGACTCTTTTTGGCCTGATGCCGATCTGTGTATAAAAAAATACACGATAATTTTCATTACCATGAAAAGCGAAAGGTCTGTCCAAAAAAGTAAAACTTTTTTTCGGATTCTAGACGTTCGAAAACGTAAAGATTCGTTGAAATTAGACAAAGTAATTTTCGACCGAAACCAATACATTTCTTATATCACCAGAGGTGATGAAAAGTAATTACCGTTCAGTTTTATGATGAATACAAGAAATGACGATATTTCAATATCATAAATTTAACAAGACCACCGAGGTATAAATCTTCGTCTACCATAAAAAACTTTTTGGACTAGTATACTTACATTTTTTTTTTTCAACCCGCGACACATTTACAATAATAACAATAATAATAATAATTAATAACTTCAGCTAAGTCGTCTAAAAAATCTAAACTCTTCCAACCTCAATGTCATGTTGTTGCTAAAAATAAAAACCGATGTACGTGATGTTCAAGACAAAAACGAAAATAAGTAGTAAACAAAACGAGATTTAAAATAGAAAAGATGAAAAAAAAAAAAAGAAAAGAAAATAAAACGTGAAAAATATATCTTCTTTATATTATATATGTTACGCTAAAAATTCTGTTGCTATATCAGAACGGACTCGACTAGTAAATGACTGATTCAGCTATTTTCTTTCTACAGACAACTAAAATCTAAGAATAAAAATATTACGTATAACAACGATAACAATAATATTCTACGTAAGAAAAGAAGCCGATTATCGAAAAATATCATTATATAATACTAATAATAGTAAAAAATAATAATAATAATAATAATCTTCGTCATCGTAGTGTTAATATAGTAATAATCTGCGCTGTATGCTTCGGTGATAACATTACAACTAACAACAATGAAAATTAATGACAATAATAATAGTAATAATAGTAATAATAATAATAATAATAATAATAATAATAATAATAATAATAATAATAATAATAATAATAATAATAATATCTCTTTGCAGATATACGCTCCGCATGGATTATATATATGTAATGTATGTAATTCAGCCGAAGCCTAGCGTCAGCGAGCAAACAACCCACCAGAATGGTCAGCTGTAGCGTACTCGGTGAGGAGCGGCGATGCTGCGAGTGCTGCGTAGTTCGCGTAATCCGCGTATGGAGTGTAAATTAGTCCGTGAGGATCCCCCGCGGACAGCAAGGACCCCGGAGGACCGGATCCGTTCAGGAGGGAGGCGGCGGTCGTCGGGACCGATATCCTCGGGGAGAGGATCAGCGGCGCACCCAACGGCGTGCTGGGATTCCTCATCGGGGCGGTCAGGCCGGGGAGAAGACGCTGCGTTTCGGCCGCCGCTTGCGCGACGCGCCTCCATTCCTCGTCACAGGCTGCGATGTCAAAAACTACACTGACTTTCAAAACCGTACTTCGTAACGACGAATAGCTTATCGATACGTATTGCAACAGGGGAAGAGAAGCCTCGGTACTCGACAATTTTCTACGGATCGTCGAGAGAAATGTTTATACAATGAGGGAAATTTTTAGTTTCGGTTAACGCTTGGTTCTTGAACTATTTTCATTTTTCACCACGAACGGAAAATACGGTTCTTGGTAGAAAATGAAAATTAGTTTTTCTAGCTGTTAAAGGAAAGTCTAGTATCCGTTACTATTCTTCTTCGTTACGATCGTTGTTACTACATTTTCTTGCAACTGTTGCGAAAATTTAATGCTCGTGCAAGAATAAATCGACGTTAAAGCCTTGCTTAGTTAAAAAAGTAGAGTAAACCGAAGAAACTGATTTTGCGTTGCAATTACCAAAGAAGGATCGACGATAGCGCAAAATGGTTAGGCGTACCTCGTTTTTACTAATTCCAACAATATTCAAACAGTTTATTTAACGAAACCTGTTTTACTCAATTTTTCTCAGTGTATAATTCTACACGGTTACTCGACTATTTTCATTTCTTTACCGTTACAGAAAAACGTAGTACCGATTAGAAAATGGAAATTCTTTTCATTCTTTTTCATTACGGTCACTGGAGCTGTAATATTCTTTAATAGCTACTAAAGTACTTTAGTAAGCTTCCGGCTGTCAGGTGAAAATTTTTTTTCAATTCTAACGAATCAAGATTTTCTGGGGTTAAATCATCCCTAAAAAATTACCTGCAGCAGCAGCAACCTTCGTGTTGGAGTCACGATAAGTTCCGTTTATTATGGCAAGCTCCATGAGCTGCCTTTTCTTCAGCTCGTCCTCACCATCAGCCTGCTAACAATCGATATCACCGTCAGAATGTACGACCGTAGAAGCGATGGGTCTTATACGTAATCGGTAATAGGCGTATTAAAAATCATCAGGGATTTCTAAGGGATTCTCTGTTCCCTTCGAATCAGTGTAGTATTGACTTTTAAGATGAGGTAACGCACTATCGGAGGATAATGTTTGCACTCTAAGATATCGGGATTGCGACGGTTTAAAAATTTGTCTATTTTCTAAGTGGCTTCGCATTTTTGTATGTTTGAAATAATCGGAACTGTCTCACCACGGGTACGAGTAGCTTCCTGACTTCTTCAACGGCACGTGCGAGTTTGAGGGTTGCTCGATTCTCTGTATCTTCTACCGTCAGTAAAACGTGTAGCTCGTCTGTTAGGTGTTCCCAATTTGGTTTACCTCGGTTTTGTTCCTCCTGAGGATATTAAAACAGATCGTTACCATTTTGTAGACCCTGCACAGAGAGATCTGTCCAGTATGCAACTGTCCAGATGTCTGGTGCTGTGCGATGTTTTATACAGTTATATTTTTTACGTTACGCATATATGCAAGTCAGGCACGTTACAGTTGAACAAATAGAAAAAATATACCCAAGTCTATATTTAATATGCGTATATTTTTTTAACATTTCTTGCCAAGCTTCCTCTCATGACAAAGAAACAAAAGTGAAAAACCGCAGGACTGTGTAAATAATTTCAAAGTAAGTGATACGATGGCGTGTTTGCAAGACTCGATGGTAAAAAAGTGTTTCATAACAAATCTAACTGAAATTTGGATAAATAATTTTTCATTTTTTCTTTAAACAAATAAATGTATATCTAATCAACCAAATGTTGTGAAAATTACGTACGCAGCCAGCATGGGAACAGATGTCATAATACTGTGAACAGACACTCCAAGATTGTTTGTTCAATCGAAAATCGTCGGTATTCCATTAATTTTATCCTCCAGCGTTTTATAGTTTGCGATAAATGTACTTACACAGGGTCAGCACTTATCTCAGTACCAATTGCAGCTTGAAAAAATGATTACTCGCTTTATTCGTTTGTACGGTACATGCAGCCTAACTCAAGTATAAGTGACGAAGCCTCGGATTACCATTATTAATTCATGTATACAGTATAAGGTGTACGTGCGGTAGAATGAATCAGGTAGGTGCGGACATAATTAATTTGAGAATACTTTCTTGATAATTTATGCGAGGTATGCGAATCTCATTTTACATTAATTTTGAATCAGCTGACTATTACGCAAGCCAAATTGCCATTGACAGACCATCGGGAGTCAGAAACGGGGAGTCTTGTATTGGCAAGGTTGAAATTGCCTGTGCCAGGTTCACTTCCTTGTGCATAATGCGTGTTTTAATCATTTCCAAGCTAATGACTAATGGGACATCTCGCGTGTGAATTCCGAGCCATGTAGATATGTCACGCATGTTAATTATTTACAAATCCGATCTTTCATTAGCGTAAAAATTGCCGCGTTACCGACGAAACGATGAGGAGAGTTTTACATTCAAACCGCAGACACAAATTTCTGCCGGCATTGATAAAAAAAATTGAAATGAAGTTTCATATTCAATTTTACACGAGAACTGTGTACTCTCGAAGATCAACATGGCCGCTATTATCCCACTTGGAATTTTATTTTAGCCGCAGAATCGTTTACATAAAAAACTACAAATAAAACGATATTTCATACGAAACAATATCGCGGCAAGAATAGTTCTCAAGTTATTTTTCCGTCCGATAAAATTCAGAACCCCGAAAATTAACACCGCATAATTCACGGATGTCAAAATCTGGGCGTGGCCCACTGTAAAATATGGAGCTAAAAGTAGAATTCGTCGAGCGTCTGGAATTACGTAAATTATGAGAAAATCAATGCGTCGAAACCATCGTGCAGTCTGTCAGACAACATACGCATACACGCGTTACATAAAAAATTTGAAATTAAAAAACCAAAAAAAAAAAAAAAATACCTCTCCGATTGTAATGAGTAACAGAATCATCTGGAGTGTATGTATATATACATATATACCTATATATATATATATATATGTATAAAAAACCAGGTGCAATCGCTGCGCGTACCGAGGTTGCAGCCTTAAACGGATTCGATGGAAGAGCTCGAGTTGCCGCCACCGCAAAGTCAAGAAAAGTTAGCGAGCTATGATCGGGGTCGTTGAAGGCACGAGAGAGGAGAATTGCTACATGCGGCACGGAACACACAACGGAGCCGAAGAGACCCGGGATATAAGGTAGGTAGGTAGGTAGGTAGGTATACCAGGTACACCGCGGTGGTGTTCGAGGTAGGTAAAAGTCGGTGACTGACCCCTTTGCCTCCCCCCCATTCCCCCATTCCGCCGTGCAATCGCCACCGTCGTCAGGCTCGACGCACACAAACGGAGGCACGCACATTAACGTATACCTTATTCCACGTAGGTATTACATACGTTAGACCGTGAGCGTGTCTGGTGCTTGTGCGATCGGAAAGGCGTGCACGTGGTGTTAAGGATTGGAAGTGGTATGCAACGTCGGCGACTTCGAGAGAAGAACGCGCGCGGGTCGCCAACCATCGTTTCTTTCCAAATATAGGCATGTATCGCTCTCTTGTGTATGTATGGATGTATGTACGTGCGAGGAAAAGAGAGAGAGGGAGAGAGAGAGAGAGAGAGAACAAGTGTCCTCTTCGAACGCGTGAACGAGGAACTTGCCGTTGCACACGTAGACCCGTTTACGTGGTTACTTTACGTATCGGCCTACAGGGTGGTTCACTTACGAACGACGGTAAGGATTTTTTTCATACAGAGATGCAGCTGTCAGGCCGATAACATAAATTTTTACGGTAAGCCAAAAAAAAAACGTTTGTTTTGAGTAGAGCGTACGATTTTTAAAAACCGCGAAATATCAAGATTCCTTTTTCAGTAAACTCGAATCGTCCGTCCATCGAGGATCATTCAGGCCCCATATTTGGTGAACCATCTCTATTTATCTTGATTGTATGATTTCGCCTCGTTGAGGAATAAGATACATACTGTATATAATGATTAATTTAGAAATTTTCTTCATTTATTGCTCACCTTCTTTTTGTCTCGCATTGAACCTTTGCCCCGAACCATGATTTTGCATCCAGTCTCCTGTTCGAGCTGCTTAGCCGTCATACCACGTGGTCCCAGAATCCTACCGACGAAGTTGAACTAAAATCCGAAAAAGAGAAAAAAAAAGTTAGACTATCGTGAAAATCTTCCCAATACCGTAAACGGATATGAAAAATCGTTCGAATCGTGCGTACATACATCTAGATGAACTGACGTACTAATTTGACATGTGTCATCACGTGACGGAGTTCAATGTAAATATTACACATGCATATGTAAATTTTAAACGAACGTTCAAGTTTTGAAAATGTCAAATTTGCTCAAACTATCGGTCCACAAGAATTAGGCAAGTACTATAAAATAAATATTCACACGCTCCTTCGAATGATACCTATCACCTTCGCTTTTCACGCTGTATACGGGATTGTTTAATCTTTATTTATTTTTTCCTCACTCAAGGTTTCGCTATGTTGAAATTATTACAAATTTTTACGTAATGGTAAGTGTACCGTAGATCATTCACGTAAGTGGTTCTTACGGATTATTTAACGCAACGAACTACGGCATTTTGTATGTAATATACAAGTCATGCACGCGTACGATATAATAGTACAAAATTATCGCAGCACGATTCATTTTGTGATATCTGGCACAGAGAGTAAAAATTACGGAATCGAGAAACGATACGTTATTGAAACGAGTACATATAAGGCAATCCAATTTCACACATAATAAGGGACAGAAAAGAAAGGTCTGCAGCCTGCCGTTTCATCTGTACGATAATGCATTGACGATATAGAAAGGAGTAAGATTGGACTCGAGAGAGGCAGATAAGAACGAATCTCTACTTTCGAACATCGCGGAGTCGTTGAACCTGAACCTTTAACCACATAACGCAACATCGTAAACTCAGCTACTTCCCGATTCGTGGTATCTTTTCCCACGACAGTCTAACGTAAATATTCACAAATTGGAATATTGATAGAACTTTCAATTTCCTAAAAAACGCGAGTATAAAACTCCAACACGATTTGAGGGGCATAAATTGTTCGTACCCGCACCGATCGACGCTGCGATTCGACGATGATAACTGATTCCGATTTTCAGACAACGATCATATTTCGTCCGCCAATCAACGCCGATAGTTGCATAGTGTTCGTATCAGATAACAGCCGCCTGTAAGAAGATATCGAATAATCAGGAAACGATACCGATTGGTCAATGCTATCGACATTCACCGATAAACTCTTTCGTGTGATTCTAATGGTCAAGTGTCCGGTGTAATCTAGAATGAAGCTTCTTCCCTTCAGCCCTCCAAATAAAATGGCCTCCACCTCTGATCGTAAATGGTGGAATCGGATATTGGCCGCGACGAATTTTACACCTATTCCCGAACAACGTCACGCGGGCGGATATTCTCAAAGTCCTGAACCAAGGTACGAGTACCGACGTTGAAGCGAAAACCCGTCTCGTCTCGAGTCAAGTGGACTCGGAGAGAACCACGTTATGGCATAGAAGGAAGTGAGGGGGACCAACTTAGGTGCGCCGGGGACCATTGGATCGAGGCGTGCATAGGGAAGAGAAATCTTGCGATAGGCAGCATCGAGCAAAATGAACGAAAAATGACGGAGTGGGCAGCAGGAGCAGCATGTTATCAAGGAGAGGGAAAAAGAAAGGGGCGAAAAGTTTCAAATGTGAATAAATAATATTCTTCAACAACGACGCGGCATTACGCACGTGTATTTTTATTGTACACATACGCTATATGTTTTGTTACATATGTATACATGTAATTTACGAATGGTTGAACGTTGCGAAATGAAAAATCTCAACTAAACGGTAATCGACGACAACTTGCCGAGGGCTCGCCTAACTGTACTGTTGCAAAACAGTAAAACCGAGGTGTGTTCGAACGCAAGCACGCAACGCGTGTACGTGCAATTGACGAAGGCACTGCAGCGTTGAACCGCTTTCTATTCGGAACTTGACCGACTAAATACTGTCCGCTAATTCGAAGCGAATTAAACGAATATACTGTGAAGTGAACCGACCATAAGCAGGATAAAGTTGACGAAGGAAGGTAAGAGTCAAAGAATACAGTCCGTAAAGTGAAGAGGAAAAATCATGTGTTATAATCGACTATAAAAATGAATGTTAAATATCGGCATGCCTTATATACGGAAGACATAAATAATGCCGAAGTTTAGAGACCGTGAAGAAACTATGAGGGGAGCGTCCTCGATGGACAAACCATAATGCCTACATCCTGTCGGAGACAAATACGAAGAGACAAACGCATATTGACAGAAAAGATTTAACAATAACAGGTATATGTCATTTGCAAAGCGTCAATAGCTGTAGGTATTCACATCCGTTTCTATGGCTGAAGCGACCGACGACGTTAAAATTACGTGTATACCATCCAAACTGCACAGCGAAAAGTTTTACACTCAATGGGTTGAATGCTGTTCATGTAACAGTAGACAACATAATAACTAGACCAAATTCGTGAGAGTATAATAAACGAGTGAAGACAAAACTTTGGCTCGCACTTTCTATCTCATTTAAAACGAAGAACGGCCAAGTAAAAGGAGAAGCACGTTGCACCGACTATGGCAAAGGAATTCTGTTGCAAATGCGCGAGTGCAAAATACGCACCGTCATCTTCTTCTTTCAAATCACATTCCTCAACCGGACACACGTCGTCACATGCAACTAAATTAAAAAAAAAAAAAATTACAACACGATCCAGAGTAAAAATCTTTTACGCTGATCAACGATCCTGGATTCGAGATCCTTGATATTATACTCTGCAAGGGATCCGCGATGCTTGCAGCGGTACTTGAGAACGAGGAGGTTGCTGCCCTGAACAATTCAAGATCATAAGGTCACCGCGGCACGTAAACGTATAAGTATACGTTTGTGCAAGTGTATCTTCGTGCCGAAACGACGAGAGCAGACAGATTTTGGCGAACGGTAGCTCACAGACGGTACGCGCGTACGTACTTGGAATACTTGCGAAACAATCGTCACGTCACGCGAGAATATTCAGCGAAATTTCATTGTACACTTTTTACAAATCACTACACCGCAAACCTAAAATTATCATTTTTTACCGCTTGTCAGATGTTTTCTCAGTTTTGATTATTACTTTGATCCGTTCCCAACGTACACGTGGCATCTGTATTATTAAACGCGTGATCGAAGTTTATCCCACAACCGTATATTTTATACAGAATAATATAACCCCTCGATAGGATGGATTTAAGCGCTTGTCATTTTCCCGAACTTTTTTCTTCACCAGTTAAAAAAATAAAAATAAAAAAATACATTCTGCTGCCTAGAACACATGCATATTATGGTAGGTTTATTGTACGAGAATCAAGATACGTGCAGAATTATCGACTTCCCGCGGTGAAACAAAACCTGCATGCAGCACAGTTAAAATCCTTTACTGCTTTAGAGAGTGAGGGGGAGAGAGAGAGAGAGAGAGAATAATGTAAGCAGCTGCAATGCAATTACTAATACTCGACGAACGTTCGACGATGTTGGTGCAGTAATTTTCCATGAATTCGTCAGAGTCTGTTTTTGGTAAGGCGATTTTTATCTTCTTACTTTTCTTATTCCTTAGCAAACTGAGTCTGAAAACTTGCCAATTCCGTGCAAACCGATAGTCACGAGAATCTTACGCTCTGATATAAGAACTCATAGAAATTATCTCGAAATTGAAAGAGATGTAATAATTTGTCGGAATTAAATCTGGCCGTCCGTGTCCCATCGATCGACCTCGTAATTTGAAATAGGTAGCAGAGTTATCGGGGCGATAAACACGAACGCGACATATAACGTTATACCCAGTGAGTGGTATACAAAATAACAACGTTATTGCGAAGAACTGTGACACGTTATACCGTGCCAAAAAGTGCCCAGTTTTGTTATTGCGGCGGGGGTCTGAAGCATAAGCTGCAAAGTTATACCTACACCTACATAGAACAAGATGCCGTACACTCTTCGGCAGGGAATCTATTCCGAGCGGTCCAGAAATAACGCTCGACTGTATACACATGACGAACGCGTTCTCCGTTCTCCGTTCTCCGTAGGTTCTTTCCTTTTCCTTTCTCTATTTCTCTCTCTCTCTCTCTTCTCTCTCCCTCCGCCTCTTTCCGCCGATGCCCTCCTTCGACTCCAAGAGCAGATCTACACACACGTACGTACGTCTCGCCCCGTTAAAAAAAGACGCACGTGAAATTTTCGCCTGTGAGACACTGTCACCTGCTCTCTCATAGATTGGGAGCATATAGACCATGCGTGCTTCACGCTTTTGCGCCACATCGAGAGGACCGAATTATAAAGAGAATTTCAAAACACCGAGAGACGACCCACGGTCTTCCAACGTGTATATTGATATCGGGTACTCGCCTACAATGCACAATGTAATTCTGTCTTCGTCGATTTTCGAACCCCGATGAGATAAGAAAGAGTAAACAATAAAATAGGCAAAGATCAACGACTCTGAGTACTAGCCGAATAATTTTCACTACGCATCGTCGAGTTACGCGACAATGAAACTCGTTCATAACAATTGTTTCGTACCGTCGAAATGAAATTATCTACCAGTCGTCGTACACTCCTATTCATACATGCGTCCGTACCTACGTGCGATTCAATTTATTTGTCCGCACAATTAGCGCGGCTGCACTTACAATTAATACGAAGTCGAGGATCGTACGATTCTAGTTGCTGCGGCTCAAGTATCGCGGGAACGATTTCTTTTACACCGGCATACCTTAAGCGGACGCAATTCAAATATTTATTCAAATTAGTAATATCTCATTACTGATTCTCTGCGCACAATGTCGGGCTGGCAAGTTTTGTCCCGGAAGCATTTTGGTCTGTGTCGATATACAGAGAGACGAGCGATCGTTTCGCGGGTTTCTTATTCTCCAAGGCTCCTGCATCACGAGCTGTGTAGGTACGTTTACACGTATGCATGCACGCACGCCAAGTTATCGATATGTTAAAAATGGAATAAAACGAGGCAAAGCTTCTTTTTATGCCTCGTCTTATGTTGGAGCGGAAATGATAACTAGGCACGTAATCACGCCGAGCAGAAACTTACGTCTGGGTGTTCTTTGACCGGCACATAGACCTTTTCTGTGAGTGTTGTGACGTCTCCTTCTGGTTCTGGCAATATCAGCGGTTCCTTTTTTACTCCACTGATCTGGAAGAGGCTGGCTCGAACCTTCGCAATTTCTGTAACAGAAAAAAAACGGTAGCCATGTAATCCCTGTAATATACACGAGTGGTACTTGTATAATTAACGAGTCAAGTCAACATGGCCAAAGTGAAAAAGTCACGGTACACCGTAGCAGTGTTCGATAAGTTCGGCACTAAAGTCTCCTCTAATCCGTGCACCATTTGCAGCTAAAGGAAAAACGTTGAATGGCTGAATTATGCTAAACGAAGTGGTTGAATTCCTACACGTGGAAGAATTCTTTCCGACTCGATTCCATTCTGGTTAAACAATGGTTAGAACGAATGTGCTCGGAGTTGACAAAGTTACCGGCAACGATGCATGTTCAGGAAAAAATCTTTTCGCCACTCAAATGTCAAGATAGCTGATTTTTACCGCATGTTGAAAATGAAAAAAGCGCGCTGTTTCTCAACGAACAACGTGCGCGTTGGGAATTGCCAAACCATTTTTCTACCAGAGAACAAAAATTGTTTTACATGCAAATTTTTAAAAGCTTCTTTTTGTTTCACTTCAACCTGGTTAGAAGGAAAGAACGACGTTCCGAGGGTCCGCAAATGGGGGTTCGGGTTAACGACAGTTCTCGTTCAAGCTCGCACACTTGTCGCAAGCCATCCCGAAACGAGTCCATGGTACTTGCAAAACCGCGTTACCGATGCCGACTACGACGACGACGGCACAGGTGGCACGGACGAATTATGAGATGCGCCCGTAACAGAGTTGGAGAGCGTATTATATGTGTCAAAAGCTAAGTTTGCACCGGGGTCCGCGACCAGATTCTCATGCTCCGTTGCACCGATGTCAGGTCCGTCCACCAGTGGTAACCCGGAGCAAGCATCGGGACTGCACCGGTAGGTTACACATTCATGGTTATATGCCGGTGGCCTTTCCGTGCTTGCTCAGACTTGTCTATCTGTGACCAATCTGACCTTGACATAGTGACGCAACGTTGCTACAGCTGCGTGTAAACCTCTCTGGTTATTATACTCGGTACACGAGCCTGTCGTTAAAGCACTCCTCGGAGTATCGCGCGATTACGCGTAGGAATTATCGCGTGTAAAGCGTCAACGACGACGGTTGTTTCCCCGCGTATCCACGGGCACTGCCACCGTTCATTCGGAGATGGTGTAGCGATTCCCTCCAGGTGTCCGATGGCCCGTAATGCAGTCGTCGGTAATCGGATATATCGGTGCAGGTCGTATAAGAAAGCTCGCGCGCGAACATCCGACACTCTACATACATATATATATATGGATTTATATATATGTGCGATTCCGTAACGTGTTTCGCGTTGATCGATGCACGCTCTTCGTCGTTCCATTCCTGTCGGGGTCTCTGACTCTTCGGAGAAGAGAAACAGACGATCCGTTATGAAAATATTCGAATAGATGATTCGAGTGCGATTTCGCGTCACGTGTACGAGCAAACGCGTTTCATTGATATTCGATCTTCGTCAGTGTTTGGAAAACGGTGTAACTTTGCTTCCCAGTTTGTGTTTTTATTTTTCATTTTATTTTTTATTTCACGTCCAATTTTTTCATCACAAATTTGGTGATAAGGTTTTCACCGTCTTTTCTTTTTCAGAGGGTTACAGTGTATATACATATACCTACGATTAATTCGACTCATTAAAACGCCGATGATTAGTTCAATTTTGGCTGATTGCAATCAATTTAGGATGATTAATAAAATAAATGAGCTTCAGAGGACGACTCGACTTATGGATATTCCTTTTTTCCGGTTCGAGACTTAATCACTGCCAAATACCGTATAACGTATGCGAGGACGAGAAAAAGTCCGCAGAACATGTAGTCGATAAAAATAGACCGTACATAGATGAGCGAACCAGATAACGGTGCTGATTGCGTATTACAAGTTTACGTCACAGTTATACACGTACGTTAAATTTATAAGACGCGCTAGTTAATGTAGCGTGAATAAAGCAAGTTCGTATAACGATCGGTTACGTAGATGCCTTATACGCGCAGGATATAACCTACGTGTAAAAGTCTATGATCGTAAAAGCGATTCGGTTACTATAAATTACGGGTAAAAGCAAACTGCATATTATTTGAAATGATATTTCCACTCAACTCTTATTTATTGAATTGTAAACTATATATGCACCTGACGTTATATTTCAGGAATGTAGCTATAACAGTTTGCGGTAATCGCATCCCGTAGCCATGGGCAGAAAGTTGATTTGTTAATGTTTTTCCAAGTCTCTCGATCGTTTCACGGTAATACAAAAATGGGAAGTCAATGAGCGCAGCCTAAATTCCAGGAGTCCGAGGAAATTGTAGAGAGCTCGAAAAAATAATAATGCAAATAAAGCTTCTTCTTAAAAGAAATTAAAAAAAAAAAAAAAAAGTATTTGGTGTAACAATCCTCCTAGTTAAACGAAAATTTGTAAACGAACGAAAGCGTATCACGTCCCACCTTTCCCTCCGCGATCGTCATCGACCAATATAACAAACAATAAGCCTGCAGCTTGCACGCGTGCCCTAATATCTGACGGTGTGTCCCTCTTTTATCAATCAGTCTGAAACGGGCGCAATGATCATTCCCCCTGCAAGGCGCATGCGGTCACAAATACCCGCAAGGCTTCATGCATCATCGGCTTTATACCGCCCGCATACTCTCGCCCAGACTGCTTCTGAGATGCGTTGAGAAGCAGAAGCAGAAGCAGAAGCAGAAGCAGTAGCGGCGTGTTGCATCGCTGCAAAGGGAGCCGGCTGTACTCTGCAGGCTTGGGTGAAAAACTGGCGCCAGTTAATCAGGCATCAGCAGTGTATGGATATACAGAATATCGAAGAAGGGAGATTGGGTGGAAATTTCATCACTTTCTTATTTTATTCATTTTCCTTTAGTCTCGTACAACTCTAAACCGATTTTTTTTTTTTTGATTTATCCAATTTGTACGGGATGAGAACCGGGTTTTACTTACTGCGCAAATTATTTTCCTACCATCATCAACCAATCGGCTGCAAAGCCTGACGAGTTTTCAATTTAGCGAGTAAATTGTAAGATCCTAACCGCCGTTTTGAACGTTTCAATTTAGAACAGGCGTATCGAAGAAGACAAAAAATAAGAAAAACCCATTAATTCGGTAGGTGTTTGCGTGTGTGTGTGTGTGTGTGTGTGTTATTTTTTCTCGAGCAATCTTTAATGCGGTCAACTCAATTTGGTAAAAATAGAAAGCGACATATACCTGGATGCACATCAGTGTACATATTAACGTACGCAAGTTGCACAAGTTTGATTTGAATGTGTGACAGACTATACAGCAGCACATCGAACGTCCTTTACTAAGATTTATTTAACAGTTATATTATGTATAGTGTTGTTATATAAAGTGTTGTGTAAAACCTTAATACAGACCATGGAAATATATGTGGTATGAATATACGCATAGAAGAAGTTTTAAGATTCGAAAAGTTTCTGTTTCTATTTCCATTTCTATGTATTTATTATTCTATTTTTTATTTTTATTTATTTTTTTTTTTTATTTTATTTTCAGTGCTTGGAGACATCGGAATTATGTCAGTCCTTGGCAGTTTTCAATAATACTCAGTCATTTCCTTAGCGTCTGTTAGACAGAAACGTTATAGAAAAAATAAAACAACATACCGGTTAAAAATAAGAAACGGATATAATCACAATTTGACATTTAACCAGCTACGACGTGTTAACCAATCTCCAAGTCGACATTGTGTCCGCATACTTGATCAATGCTTTTTCATCTCGATTAGCGAGTAGATAGACCAAAAGAAATTTTTTTTTTTTTCCTACCGCGTTTAGCATCGTTGAGAGACACGCGTTTAAATTGACTCGCATTCGGAACTCTCATCTGGTTTCTATTTCGTTAGTAGTAGTTTCGCTTGGTAAGGGTGGTTGCATCTATAATCGTGAGGCTATTCGCGGTAACAAGAACAATATCAAAGTGCCGAGCCCAAAAGCTACGTACACCTCCAAGATATGAAGAAAATTACGTCCGCTGTGTCTCCAGTCCAATCTGGCTAACCTGGCGTCACGATTCGGTGACTTCCTGATGCCGACGCGCTACAAACCGTAATAAAAGTCAGAGCCCAACCCTGGTGGTTAAATTCAATGCGTTCACCGAAACGAAACGAAACGATTCGCTTACAAGGAAGGACGTTGCACGACGAACAAACGGGCGGACACACTCGCCTACTTACCTACTCCGACTCTCTTAACAACTTTAAGTTATACCAGTAAACCTAGGACAAATCATTGCCTGCGCCAGTTACACACGCACTAGATTCCCGTCCCTAGCACTGGAAACGGTATCGCACGGACGGCTAGTTTGAACCGCATTAAAATCCATTTAGAAAAGTGAAACTCGTTTCCCTGCCCAGTATTGCGGTGATAACGTGGATGGATATTGTTCAATTCTCGCTTTTAACTATTAAAATAACGTATGAGTAGAAGTGGAACTGTTTTTGACGCGTCGGTCGATTAGAGGCATCGTTGCATTATAATTACTGTAACGTTAAAATTCTCAACATGCATTTGGAATTTTTTCAATGTAAGCTTTAACGTAAGAAGCACGATATTACGGTCGTCAATGTTTATTCGCAAAGATTTTTCCGACCTTTGAATACAGCCGTACAACTTATTATTGAATCAATTTATCAGTGACGCGTCATCAATTTTATCCACCGTCAAGTGAGCTGTGTACAGAAAATTTGCAACACCGATTTACACTCATCTAGACTTTTGTGGTTCGAATTTACTCTTTTACTTTTAAAATACCGTGAGAGATTCGTTTCGTTTCAGCATTACGTAACATCAAAATTCGTCGACATTGATAGCGCGAGTACGGCGTTGCAATAATTTGTTTCATGCGAAAACAAGAAGAGAAAAATAATTGGAGATGAGATGTGCAGCCAGAATCTTGGCTGTAAGAGGACAACCGTCTTGGGTCTTTGGTCTTTGGTCTTTCATGTCCGTAATAGATCTTTCGGTACCTGTCGAAAAGTAAGCGAGTCGTTGCGATAGGACGATCATCGTCACCCAATGAGGTTGGATAAAAAAAAATAAATAAATAAAACAGTGTCTGATACAAGTGCAGATGCGCGTATAAAATGAACTCGATTTCGTTGCGAACGTATGATGTATTTGTGACGGAGAGAGCAGTTTTATCTGGACCACGGTATCTTGTGCGAATGAATCTTCGTTACACAAGTGTAAGTACGACCGGCGTGCGAATTTGTGTGCATGCGAGTGTAAATGAGTAAGCATGGAGACTATTGCAGACGCCATTTAGGCTAGCAGTTAACCTTCGAGAAAATGAGCAAAATCGATTGGATTCGTGATGTTCGAACAGATGCGATTCGCGTTATTCCTTCGTCTGTTAATGTACTTTTTCAAAAGTTGAAAAGGAACGCTAAAAATTTCGACGAATGTGCAGAGACGAACCGGTTAAACAATTTTTTCAACTTCCGTATGTCGTTGAAAGTTTGAAACGAGCGTACGATGCAAAACGCAATCGCTAATTTGCACGATTATATATACCCGGAATTGTCGGATATTAATTTACTCGACGTACAACACTCGACATTTAGTTTCAAAAAAAGTGCGATACCTGACTGCAAAA
Source organism: Neodiprion virginianus (assembly GCF_021901495.1). Taxonomy (NCBI): domain Eukaryota; kingdom Metazoa; phylum Arthropoda; class Insecta; order Hymenoptera; family Diprionidae; genus Neodiprion; species Neodiprion virginianus. The sequence continues at coordinate 4,736,518 of NC_060877.1, read as the reverse complement.
TTTTTTTAAAATCATTCCACTAGAAGAGATACATTTCACACCGATTAAGAAATAATAATATTACGCTAAAAACTTTGACGTGTTTATTTAATTAATCTCGAAACTGCACCGTTATTACTCGACTAGTTAATTATAGTTACACACCTGCGTCAACAATAAATTTGGCAAAACTGGACATTTTTCTGTCTCAAGAACGCCGTCACTCGTTTCTCTGCCGACTTACACACGGGCACACATATTATAATTGCGAAATTAACCGGCCAACATTCCCGTGTCTCTTCTCGGTCGTGAGAGAGTGAGGCACGAAACGAAATTATACATCGCGAAGAAAAACGTCGACAGATACCGACACGGATATAATATACGTGTGTAATATACACATATATCTTCGCTTCTAAAGTAAAATCTATCTCTCCGAATCGGCAGTGCAACAAGTGTAATCCGCGCGATTCTACACTCGCGTATATGCACCGGACACACCGACATTACCGGGTATGGCAAAATCAGAAAGTTGTTTGAAATCTCAGGCTAAAAGGAAGCCGGTAATCTCTCGCAAGTCTCACCTCGTTCCAGAGCGAGTTTGTTGGTTCGTGTATAGTGTGGATAATAATTGAGCCAGCGTAGCAGGTAACGCGTATTCTCACTATGAAAAATTGCGCAACGCGTGAAAAGATTTAAAAAAAAAAAAGAAGACGAAGAATTTCGACTTCTTTCCCCTGTTTTAACCGTCGAAAAAGCAAAATTATACCTAACGGAATACACTGTAAACTGGAAATATAAATCTTTCGGCAAATTAGACTCAACGAATGATATATTAATACGTAAGTTTTTCGTGTAATAAAACGTAGCTTGCGCACGTTACTTTATTTATTTTGTAATCAAAACTCGATTCGGATGTTCGCGTAACATGTCAGGTACATTCTTTCAAATATTATTTAAAATAACGTCAAACAGTGGTATTTTTAAGAAGCTTCTCGCGGAACGATTTTTCTCACAACAATATCATAAACAAAAAAATCAGATTTATTGACGGAGAATAGGGAGCAAAAGTTGTTATGAAAATTGCGATCCCACAAGTTGCCACCTAATCGTGTCGATAATTGGCAATTGACAATTTCACACAGACTTTCGTGAATTAAAATTAATGTTCAATAACAAATTATTGATACAATTAGATGACAAGTTGTCGGATTAGAATTTTCATAGCAACTTATATTCTCTACGTCGTAAGCGTGGAATTTAAAATAAAAAAGATTTACGACTATAATTGTACCGTTGAAAGATTTTTGAAAAATGTTGCAATTTGAAATTATTTAAAATAATATCCCCGCCACATACAGAACACAATAGATTCGAAACCAGGTGAAAACCGCTCGTTTCGCAAAGCGAGTGGAGCGGAAGTGGAAATTTCAAGCAAATGATAAAAGTCACAGAGAATCACCGGACGTGTCCCCATGCTCGAGTGGGTGGGTATCTTAGTTTTCGCACCTCTCCAGCGCTCCTTAAACGTGGAAACGTGAGAATACATTGAATGAAATCCCGCGCTCGTTCAACGCGACGCAACAAGCGGCATGGACAAGGAACGAAGGGTGTGGCGTTTACCGCTCTAAGAGATCATATGCCGCAAGAATTGAGAGTGCGGAATGGAGTCTGCGCGATCCCGTCGCCGTGGAGAGACGAGAGAGACGAGAGAGACGAGAGAGAGAGAGAGAGAGGGTGGAGGGGGGGTGGAGGGTAAAGGGGGCATCACAGCCGCATTTAGCGCGAGCAACGCGCGCCTGCATGACATCAGCTGACTGACGTTCTTTGGCTCGTGGGCTAGATCGAGAGGCGCCCGTAAGTACCTACCTACCTCAGGTTTTGCAAGAGCACAGAGCCAAAGGTTTGCCAGCATCCGTACGGATCATCGTCTGCAGCGGCGTGCATCCCCCGCAATTTTTCTTTTTTTTTTTGTTTCACCACCAATCGGACTTTTCGATGCCACGGACAAATGCCAAGCCCGCGCGGATTCGTCGTCATCGTCGGACGGATGATGAAGAGAGAAAATCAGAGGAAGTGGAGACGAAGATGTGCATATGATATACGTACATCGTGTACACGGAGAGAGAATAAGAGATAAGACTTGAAAAAATTCGTAGATAAGACTCGTTGTTAAATTCGCGCGATAAGATCGAGTTGTTTTTTTTTTTTTTTTTTTTAATTTTTCACTCTCGTGCAGTTTTTTGTTTCCCATAATTACTATTACTGCATATTTCTTTTTACATCTCTTTACTATTGTAAACTTGAGCTCGTTTCATTTAATTCCACGACGATACGGATCTCGTGGTAGTTTGCATTTATATGTAAATTTACATGACATACAAATGCAGACGTGTTTAAATATAACGAATACTGAATCGCATCGCATTCACTAGTATGTTATATTATATAGCTAGATATGTTGAAACACATTTACTCAAAAGTGCGGATTATTTGTAATTTTTCCTCTTGCTGTTGAGTAGTGTGAAACATCGACAATGACGAGTTACGACATTTTCATTGGGAATTACGCTTGCAGTGCGGAGTGTAATTTTAACGAAACAAAGGCCAATTAGCCCAGGTACGACGCCTACTAGTGCATTATACGTACAGAATGCGCTGGCTAATAATCGCCGCTGTTAAAAAATTCTCTCGATTGTCTGCAAGTTTTAAGCTTACACGCATACCTTTCCACTTGAACAAAACAGCCGACGGTAATCGTTCAATCCCAACGTTAACGAGACCGTTTTGTTACAGTTCGTATAATTACGTATGCGTGTACATATTTTTTGTCAACTCATCTTTCGCGCGGGATAAAACGATCAGAATTAATATTATGAATAATTTTTTGGGCGTGCCCGCAGCTGAACGTTATTACAATTTAATTGACGTACGTTGAGAACGTCGAGCATACGTATAGACACTAATTGTATCAAGTCGACGGCTCGTAATCTTAGCTGGGACAGTTTCTTTACAACACGTGTACCTTATCAAGAATGTTCAAGAATAAAACGCAGACAAAACCGCAAGCGAGATAACGAGACCTTTATTTTCCCATCTCGTACGATGCATAGCAAAATAAGTACTTACACAAACGGTACAATGTACGTGAATACGAAAAGTATGAAAATTTTCACTTCCCCGAAATCGTATAATCGCAATTACTTCCAAGTCGTGTACAAGCGTAAATGATTGTTATCAATACCGTTGTTGTTATTGTTATTATTTTGTCTTTTCGATAACAGTTATGCGTCAGAAATGACGAATCGTCTCCTAAAGTTACTGCAGGCGAGGGATGTTAATTGAATTGCTTCAAAGAGTTGAAAAAGGACGCTAAATTTTTCACCTGCATTAGCGAGGGTCCGATAATTAATCGACTGGTGAATTTTCAAGGTGGCTAAACTCGGCACTTCCAAGTCGACAAATCTACTCGAGGAATGCGCCACCTGCACAGCATAATTGGCACCAAGTGCATCATGCGCGCTGCGGTGCAACGGCAGAATTGTTTAATTAAGCAACAACGACGACGACGAGGATACCAATTTTTTATGGATAAACGGCTCGGCAACCGGGTAAAGTACATCGCCGTATTTTCGTTCGTAAAAATATCCCTGAATGGAATGGAAAGAAGTTGTTGTTACGGATATTTATTTTTTCACAAAGATCAAAGAGCGGAAATAAACAAGTGAAATTTTAGCGGTGTACTTGGTTGGCACTGCGATGATCGTCCTTGACTAAAATTCCACGGTAATGCCGAACAGACTGCAAAGTCAGTCTAGGCGAGACCAACCGACACTGGTAACTATAACAAATCTTGGCACCAAGAATTGGGACAATATTTTAGACACCTCGATGATGCTATACGCGTTTGTATATAGTTGCTCTAGAAAATTGGCAGGAATTTCTGTGCTAACCTCGGTGGTCACGCCCGTCTCTCTGCATACACATTATAGATACGTGCCAACCAACCAAGCGATATGCTCGCGATAATTAAAGTAAAAATAAAAAAATAATAATCCATGTAATATATTATTACGTAAACTTGACTCAGGTTGATGGTTTTCAAGCGTAAAAAAGAACGTCGGTAAAACGTAGATTTCCAACGAAAAGTCGAGGAGGGGCTTTTTAATGATTACGCACCGACCGTATAATTTCTCTGCTGCGTCGAGAAATTCCACAGCGAACGAACGCTTCGAGTCTTCGAATTATGACCGCATGTATCGGAGGAAGAGTTTGAGGTCATCGAAGTGATGGGAATTCGCTCCGATATTGCCCGTATACGTATAGTATTTACCGTTCTCCGAGCAAAGCACATTTCGTTGGCAAAACTTAACGCATACCTAATCGTGACGAGATTGTCGCACGCTTCGCGAATACCTGTAGCGCCCAACTGCAGCTCGAGATATGCAATTGTATGTACAGATATCGCAGGATAATCCGAAAGCCGGTGAATTTTTTATTAATCTTGTTACACCTGGTAAAACGATAGTAAAACGAAATAACGGAATTAAGAATCTTCGGCGTAAGAAACGTGTCATTTATTTCACGTATAAAGAAAAAAACAATGTATAATGATGTTTGGAAGACGATGATCAGGGCCCGGTTTTAACCCTGAATAACTTTTACCGCGATTAGAGGTGTCGTCAGTCGTTATTGTCCTCCTTCTTTTCAGGGTCCGGTTGTGCTCGTCGATACGTGTGTGTGTGTGTGTGTGTATAATAAGTTTTGTGTGTATATTACGGCAAGAGGAAGAAGGAGAAGGAGGAGAGGAAGAAGAAGAATAAACGTGGGTGATCTCATGAATTTTACTGGGAGCATGCGCTGGGCTTACAATAAATAAAAATGACTCGTCGTAAAGGTTGTACCTTTGGATCGCGTGTCGTGAATGTGCGCCTGTGTGTTTCAGAATTGTTCTACACGAATTCTCCTCCTACACACACACACACACACACGCACGCACACACAGCTGTTGGCTTTTGAGATTTTTGCAAGACAAAGTACCTATGTATGACGCTATCGTTAGCAGTGAACGCTGTCGTTGCCAGCGGCGGATTACCAGCTGACTTATACTGACTATGTTTTATTTATTTCACCATTCCCAGAGGTAGGACTGCGTTTTACACGTATTCATTCGTCACTTTTATGCTAAGGTATTTCTCTCTAGACCGCGTCAATTCTTTTCGAAAGATTCATCATCCTTGGACCAAAAAATGAAAGGGAGAACGAGAAGGAAGGAAAGAAGAGGAAGAAAAAATAACCCGACTCCTCGTTTCCGATACGTGGAAAAAAATGAAGAAACATGTAAATCAGAAAATAGACGCCGGGATATTTTTTGACCAACGGTTTACAGTCATCGTCGTCACGTAAAAATCTATTAAAAAATCTATGCAAAAAGCTATTAATGACAGATGAAGAAATACACTTCAACTAAGAGTCACATGGAAAATAGAATTTAAAAAAAAAAACGCGCGTTAATCTACTGGGAAAAGATTTTTCCTCGTTTTATGAAGCAAGCTTTTTAAAACCTCAATCTAACGACTCGGCTCGAGTCAAGTTTCACGAAAGATTTTCGCTCAAGGGTTTGTGAAAAAATGCCACGGTGCCAAAGATGACTAAACCAAGAGAGCGCGTCAGGTGCCCAAAGTCGTCTTCGCGGTTTTTTACGCCAGGCAAAGAAATCTGCGATAAGTATAACGAATGGCAATTTTTTACGGAAGAAACCTTCGCGTGTTCCGCGTTAATAACCGGCAAGCATTTGTCTAATTAATATACCTAGATTTGTTTTCACGTTTCCCTTGACCAAGTTGTAAGCAGACTTGACAGTTTATCAAGGAATTACGAATCGTTTGCATAACTTGGCTAATATACTTGTACAGAATTTGAAAACGTTGAAACAATCACATGCAATTATAATATATGTATAATAATACACGCACCTGGCATTTGTACAGAGTTTAAATAGAGCCTGGCATCTTTTCACAAAGTATACCATACGTATAATGTACTCGCACAAAAGTAATGCTAATTTTCTGATTTATTACCCGTCGTGAAATTCTCGACAATTTTGGGTCATCCTTCCAACTTATCTCAACACATTTGCGGGATGTACGATTTCGCATTCTCGTCAATTTTAGTCAAAAGTCAAATTGTTTTAGCAACGAATTTATAAGTTTACTTTATAAAACAAAAAGATACCGTCTTTCTTTAGTTTATCAAGGAAAAAAAAAATCAGCGTGACTATCTCCAGACTTTCCAAGTCTCATTTTAGTGCTCCGGAGAATAAATGAAGAAATTGTCATTTTTCACAGTAAAGTCAATTACAGGTTTCAGTCGTTAAATTCCAAGTTGATCGTTCATCAGATTTCGGTATAATACAGGATGTAACAGTGAAGAGTGAAAACCAGCTAATATACATATTTTCTAAACAAAAACGCCTCCGATCATCCAGAGTACAACTTTCGGTAGGTATAATATTACAGGTGTTTCGCTTTTCGACGGATATTTCAAAATCCGACCAAATCGTCGTCGTCGCCGCTTAGGCAATTCGCTTTATTTTCACTCACTGACTCAGGGTTTTTATTTATAATTTCGTCTCTTAAGTACATACATACACGCATGCGTGTAACATAAACACACACGCACACGCGCGTGCGAAAAGAGACAGACACACATTATATATATATATATATATACGCATATATACTCCGGAATAAATACCAAGGCGAAACTTAGGACCGACGAGTTGGTGAGCAGACGGCAAAACGATCCACGATTTGAATTCCACTGAATGATCGGTATCAACGCGTTCAGAGTATGTTAAGTGGGCGCGGGTTGGACGTAAAAGATGCAAATAACATTCATCCGAAGTTGAAAAAATTTACAGTTAACGTCCATCGCACGTTACGGTAGCCATATTCGATTATCCTACGCACAACCTTCGCAAATCGTTTTACGTTCAAATCATCTCTCCAACCGCATCGGTATATCAGGCTAACAAGCTACAGGTAGCAGAACCTAGGCTCAGGTACAGCCGGATAAACATTTCGATGAGATAACTGTACACCCATACATGACGAATATAACGTGTAAGATACGAAAGAAATATAGTCTGACCTGAAATCCCGAGCTATTCCTCATCGGTGATGATTCGAGTGACCCGATTTACAGATTTACGCATCCCGTTGCAGATAATTCGAGTATCTGTTTAATTATCGGTTCGCTTTTTGGGGGCGGAATCGCGGGAGCAACGACACAAACTATTATTTGGACGATCGTTTCATATTTTCGGTTCAGTCTTGTCTGCTGTACTTGCGACGCAATAAAAACAGTTCCGTCGAATACGCTACGCGTAGAGAAAACGTGTAAAGGGAGAGTGTCGGAGTCGCGGTTTCGAGGGTAAAACCTGCTATAAGAAGGAGTTATAAGCGGCGATATCCTGCCGCCTGTAAGGGAGATGGGGAAAAAATGAGTCGGCAAGGGGTCTCCGAGGCGAGTTCGAATCCTCGGGACATCGGCCTTGCACCTCGATCGGTGCAACCACCCCGTGCAACAGGTTCCATTCAAGATTCCCCCGAGTCAAGCTACACGCCTCCTTTCAGAGAGCGGGACAAACCAACCTGTTGATCCTGCGCAGGACGAGAGGGGAAAAAAGTCGACCGTCGTGCGTGCGGGGAGGGCGTATAGAAAAAAGTGTAGCGTTGAGTGACCGGGTCGGGGGTAAACTTGTCGAGTGATCAGGAATTCGCAGAGATTGCGAAAAGTGGAGAACCGTGGAAAATGGGAGACACGTGAGAGAACTAAACTTGGAATTTGAAAGCGTTCGATGAGAATGCAGTGCGGCAACGTGTGCCAGGCATTTGACACAAAATCTCTCCAGCGCCGAGCAGTGGCGCGGTATAACCGGAAGAGGAAAAACCAGACCCCTTTTACGGTCCCTAAATAGCTGCAGTATAACCAGATGCTTTTCGGTCTCACCACGCAAGGCTTTATCTATTATAAATATGTACACATGATTTCACGGTTTACTGTTCAATCTTTGTTATTTACCCCTGTAGGCACGGATGTCAATGAGGGCTACTGTTTATTCACAATATTGTTCGACAACCGGGCCGTTCTATCATCTCTATTTCTCTCTCCCCTTTCCCTTCGAAGCAACGGAGAGACACGAGGTTATCTTTTTGGCGCTAAAATTCGAACGCGTGAAACAAAAGTAATACCGATAACCTGAACAATTCCGACTATCAATGGAAGTGTAAAGAATTTTAGAGCTTATAAGAAAAGCCGGTCAAACGGGATACTGATCAAGGAAATTCTGCCCTCCTTGGCTCGTTACGAATACCAAAGTGTCATTAGCGGTTTCGTACGACTCGCTGAACTAGGTTCCAAGCGGCACGACCACAGCCAGTACCGGCTCCAATCAATGATCGTTGCTCAAAACGCCTTATTAGCCGATGTCCTTTCACGCGCGAGTTCCTACATACCGTTAGGAAGAAACCTGGCGACGAGACATCACGCGCAGCTTAATAACGTAATATGTTTTCCTCGAGTTCGTCGCTCGAAGCATATCCGCATCGGTAATCGACGCCAACACAGTCGAATCGAGAGTCCCTTAGCTGCATTTATCGAGATAAGCGAGACTCGGCTGGGATGACAACGAGTCTCGTGTCAACGCTTACGATCGGAAGAAATCGAAATAAAAAATCATAATTACAGTTTAAAACAAACCAGCCGAGCTATTCCGATCCTATCTCATAGATATTAATTCTATTGTATCCACGCAGTCCCAAATCACTTGCAGGAGATCTGTCGGCGTGTTTGTTTTACTCGTAATAATACTCGTGATAAAAATAGTGTCAAGGATACCAACGACAACAACGGTGGCTGCGGTCTAACTCGAACACGATACTTCGATGACAGTCATTCGCTTTTCCGGTTAGACACTAACGCGTCCTACGTGCGGCAGTGCGAGCGCCTAGATGCAGGTATGAAATAATCTAAAGGTAGGTACCGGTGTGCCTGTGCATATCGGACCTCGGAGCGAATGGCTCAGAGAAATCTGTACGCGTTCTACACGTAGAGTCCATTCCCGACTAGTCGGAACGAGGAGCGGGTCGCCACTCCCTGCATCGCGCCACTCCTGGACAAGCCCTCGAGAGTCAATCCAGTCTCAAGTCTTGGTATGGAACCATCGAACACGTGACCTCGTAGGAGAAAGAGAAAGAGAGAGAGAGAGAGAGAGAATGAGCACGTGTGCGTGTACGCGGTGTATGGCGGCGTTTATATTTATGTATTAGATTACCCTGGTTCACCACTACTCCATACCGTGAATCTACATACCAGCCTTGCGACAAACAGATATATTTCATTCAGGCCGGATCTGGTTCCCGAGTTGGATAATTTTGTTGAAAAAACCAAAGTTGCATGTGCAAGAACAACGAATTCATTCTCGGGGGTATGATGCACCGTTTTTACCAACTTCGTTTTATCGCGATTTACTAAACTCTTCCGTAACCTTCGAGAGGGTGAAAAATTGCACGGTGAAACAACAAGTACTTGTTCTGTTTACATCCCTCTGTGACCGCCAAGGTTTCCGTCGCTACGGACAAAGTTCCGTGTATTCTCATTTCCGTTTTTATTTTTTACTTGAAAACTATAAAAAATGAAGTCGACGAAAATGGAAAACATTGAATGTTCGGATCGGACGGAGAGGTAACCGAACTATAGGTTTAGATTGCGGTGAACACACTACATCTACTTGTAGATATATTTTTTCCCCCTGAGGGATGATGGCGGGAGATTTGAGGAAGGAAAAAAAGAGAGCAACTAAAAGCTCCGAGTAGAAAGAGAAAGAGAAAGAAAGATCAGGGTCCAAGATAGGATTTCTAGCTGTCTGGCTTTGCGGGAGTGAGTGTCGAGGTAACACTGTACTTCTACGTGGGGCGTGAGTGAGCCTTTGCTGCTGATGCTACACAGCAGCGTGGGTTTAAAAATCTCTTTAAATGGGTTTTTCACGGGTTAAAACTCGCGCTTATCTACGATATAAATATATATATATATATATACTTATTCCATCACAGCATCTTTCTCTCTGCCTGACTCTCGTATTTTTTATCTCGCACTCTTCTCCCTTCCTTCTTTCCTTAGTGGTATAAAGAGTATTTCCCGACCCGTTGAAATCTACCGACATGTCAGTGGCATGACAGGAAGTGAGAGGGAGTAAAGGGGAAAAGCGGGAGTAAAATCCTGTTAGTCCGCGACACCAAGGTAGGTTACGTGCGAGCCGCGGCTAAGTCTCGGTTGTTCGAAAACATGTATCTGTGAAATGATGCGAGGTTAACGGTTTTGCGACGAATGTGGGCCGCGCGTTGGTCACCCGGTGGAGGATACGCGGTGCTCGTTAAAAAATATTCGCTCGAGGCCCACCCGTGGGGATATTATTTGTGGTTGCACGAACCGGCCGGTCCAAGTCAGGCCCGAATTCGATTCTTTCCGCTCGTCATCGTCTGCAGAGAGGTCCTCTTTGATAGCGGTACACCACGCGCAGTGGTTCACCCAGTTTTCGTTACATCCCAGAGAGAGATGGAAAAGAAAGAAAAGTGAGACAACGAGAGACACGGAGAACAATGAAAGTAGGAACGAATGCTCGAACAAGAGAAATAGAGGGAGTCACAACATGGAACTTCACTATACTCGTTATCGCAATCATCGTCTTCTCAAGAGTCCCGGTCACTCACTGGGTTAAATGTTTCATAAGGGGAGACAAGCATGCCTCACGGTCAGAACTGTAATGACTTTTAGAAAGCCCAAACCTTTGTCCGTGCCACCGATTTGTCAGTCGGTAGGTACGAAGGTAAACCCAGTCCATTTATTATACAAATAACAATCACACAACATGACCAACGTCTGTAATCCTCGTCCCCAATACTTTTGCGCGCACACTTTGAAAATAAGAATCCGACTGCTATAAGGATTACCGACGACATGGAATATAGTGAGCAACTTCTTTATGCATATTCATTCGCAGACATTTCGCAGTGAAATATTACTCTGATCTTCGATTTCTACGGGTTGAATCGAGCTTATCGAGTTTAAAGATTCGTTCGATAGACCCTTCACGACATTGAGCAAACGAGTGTGCGGCGATGTCGGTGAGCATGGCAAGTACATACCAATGGTATGTACAATATGTGTACGATACAGAAACGTGGGAATCTCTTGACAACGACGGTTCGAATCTCTGGATGGTCGGATGGTCCACGAGCTGGATATATCAGAGGACAGAGACCGACGAAGAAGATTCCTTTCACCTCCCACCACGCGGACGTATGGCGTGGAGAAGGATGGGTGTGCACCGGGGGTCATCTCGGTCAACGGCCCCCATCGCGAGAGGGCCTCAATAGTTTCAACCTACGGCCCTGAGGTCCGTAACTAATCGTATAAGACCTTGTCTTGCCGTCTTGTTCGATGACGGTAGTGAGCGAGATCGGGGATCGTCGATGACGCACGTTTTTCACCCACTTTTATCCCTGTGCAACACCGCGTATCTCGCGACGAAGAAAACAGTCCAATCAACGGTCCCGAATTCGAGTATAATTTACGATCTCGGCGCAACTTACCCGTAATTTTTCATCGCTAATTTCGTTGAAAATTTCAACGACAATCGCGCTTTAACCGCGGTTTTTGTCGATGCGTTATGCGACGTAGAGCATTGCGATCTCGCGAGTGTAAGAAGAGCGCTGCGTATAAAGTCACTTGGTATTCGTTTTAAACCGCCTGTGTAACGGCGAGTGAAGACGCGTGGGCATTTCCTAATTTAGAAACAGGCGATATACCCTAGCGCGTAACGTCTTCTTACAGAATTATTACCATAGTCTCGTATTTCCCACTTGGGCCCTGTAACTCCCCACCTACAGACCCGATACGTTGTAATTCGAGCCACTCTCCGGTCCGAGTTTATAACACCATTGATCACAAATGCCCGCTGTACTTGTCATAAGTGCAATTGCCCAAAATCTTCATCGTCTATCGATCGGCGACGTGTTAAAATTTAATCTGATGCCACCCGCAACCCCGTTCGCGAGGATTATACGGAAACGCGTGTGTGTACCACCTGCGGTGTGTGCGGTGAACAGGTGCGTACGTATGATGAGTCTCTTTGAAAGGCAGGAAAGCAAAGCCGCGTTTGACCCGTGACTGGTTTGTCAACGCGCGTCGTGTTATTGTGCCGGTTGAATTTCTAAAGGCGGCTCTTCCGCCGGGCAGGACAACGAGGCAAAAGATCATCGAGTTAAACAGTTCCGCAGACCCTGCAGGTGTGAGTGACCTATCATCCGTGGACGTTTGTGGTCAAGACCTTTTCTCCTCACCCTTTCCAAAGTTCAAAGTTCGATCGCGCCGTGTTTGTACGAGCGCTACGTTCGGAAATCCCGTAATTTCCAACCTCGCACCAATGACTCGGTCTAGCGAAAGACAGTCAACAGCTATTGGCCAATGTGTCTGTATCGCGTTATCGATCATACGCATCTGTGTCTAACAGTAAACTCGATGCGGGAACGAGCGATATCTTTTTTGGTCTCTTAATCATTTTTTGTTTTATTAATTTTTATCTCTCGAGGGGAAATATAACGGGGCCGTGCCGCGATGAGAGATGACGAAAGAACTGGTCAAACGAAAATACGCAACGGAGTGATCGGACGACGTCGGTCCGCGTAAAATAGGGAAAAAAATTATCAATCAAAAAGAAACAGAAACCGACAAGGCGGAAGAGCTAAAGATAGCAGGTAAAAATGGCGATCGTGTAAAACTCAACAAACTTTTCTCTTCGTAGATTTCCAAAGAGGATAACGAATTTCTAACGAATTTCGCGCACGTTGCGTCACGACGGCCGTATTTTATAGCCACCCAAGGAACCTTCTCCACCACCCGGATGGACACAGGAAATCGCCGGCGGCACTGCAGAAGCCGAATTCAGAAGTATGGCTGCGCGGTTTAAACCTGCGGCTTTTCACGAGCCATTGACCGTGAATGTCAATTGAACAAAAACTTCAGGGATAAACTCCGAATCTTACGTACAACCTACAGAAAAATCGAGTAATTTTGCTGGATGATGTGAGACCAGTTTCAACCGCTACCTTATACGTTGAAGAATAAACAGTTTGACCAAAACTTTCAACGAACTAATCAAGAATAATTTGGAGTTGGAAAATTAAATGTACTCTACATATAAGCAATTGGATTGCAGGTGATGTGTAGACGAGAATGGGTTCTACGAAAGCCTGATGTTTCATCAAGTGGGTGGCCTGGTCGATTTCGACTTTGACGTATATATCTCCAAATATCGAAGCACACCTATCTCAGAATCGAAAAAGGGCTCAACAGTCCGATTCTATACGAAATTCTGAACAAAAATACTCCAATACATTATCATTTGACGCAGAAATAACGAAATGGCACGGATTCAACGAAATCGCAATATTAAATGCATAGAATTAAAAAATTCATTCAATTCGTTCACAATCTAAAAATTTGGCGATCTTCGGCGTATCGAACAACCCAAACATACCAATACGCGATTCTTTCCCAACCTGTTAACCTTATCGCCGTTTTACTGGCACGATTTTGATTCGCGCAAATATTTTTCCCCTTGTACAGCAATTCCCATCGCGCAATTTTGCGCCAACAAGGTGAACCGCATTAAATACGCCTACCTGCACACACCCACCCACAAACAATAAAAAATTAGGTATACATTTTTGTGCGCAAGTATTGCGAATGCAGCCGGTAAGTACATGTGCTGAGTGCGAGATTGCGAGAGAACGGGGTTGGCGGCGATAGGAGGAGGAAGAGGAGGAGGAGAAACAAAGAAAGAGAGAGAGAGAGAGAGAGAAGGGACTGCGGGCGTCACAGTACGTGTAAAATATTTACGCACATATCGCTAACGGGCGGCGAACCTGTCGGCTTGTCGCAAAACGGCAAGATGGCTGGCGCCGCGCGCCGCCACTCCTGAGGATCCCGGAGAAACGAGGGCCGCGCGACTCGCTCCTCGCCCGTTCGCTTCCACATACATCCGTATACACGCACGCGCGCACACCGCCTAGAGTCCGTCTTTCGCTAGCGCGCGCGCGCGCACCCGACGAAGCGTTTGGCTAGTCGCTGCAGGGCCTCTGTTTCTCTCGTTTCTGGTCCCACATACAGGGTATATATCCTCTGATGGTGAGGGTGCGCATGGATGCGGTTCGCCCGACAACCACACACGCGCTGGTAACCAAGAGCCGAGCGAAACGGTACCCCTTACCCCTCCGCCCCCACCGCCACCTCCACCTACCAACGATCGCTTCGCTCGCTCTCGTGTGGCTCGAGAGAAGGAATGCGGCTGCCCGAGGCGGGGGAGGAGGGCGGGGAAGGTTGGAAGGGGGGGGGGGGGGGGCGGCCGGGGCCAAACGATGGCTTCGAACACGCTGCTTATGCGCCACAGTTTCCATCCTCCTTCTTTTCAGGCCAACTTTGACTAGGTCTACATACTTGCGTAGAACAACTGGACGCGAGACGAACCTGTCGTGTTTATGCACGCGTACGTTGCGAGTGTTATGTAGCCGCGACGAAACGGTGTTTCAGTGTTAGATCGAGGGATTTTAAATTCTCTCGACGATACACTTTGATCCCCTGTGTATCGTATGTTGTTACCAATCGATCGCGTATCGATCTCGCTAGATAAAGTGAAATGAAACCGATAAAGAAGTGGACAGAGAAAGATATATATTTATATATATATTGTTTTGAAACAAACAAAAGGACAAAAGAAATAGGAAAACGATGTGAGTCACGGTGATTTTCAATACGATCATTAATCGCTTCAGTCACGGTCAATATTCAAAGTCAACGGAAGCAATTACCTCACCGATTTCATCGATATATACTTGCATACAGTATATTCCATACACGATATCGTACGCACGTACATGTACATGATATCGATGGATAAAGGATTAATTATTTAGTCACTTTTTTCCTTGCGTTACACACGACAATAATATTTAATTCTTTTCATCCATTTGTTCGATCTTCGTTCTCATATTATCAAACAATTATATTTCGTGCGGAATGCACGCGCTGTTCGTCTAATTCCTACATACATTATAACACGTGTTACATAGGTTATAATATACGATTAGGTAATTCACCTGGTGGTTCAATGAATCATTGGCTTTCCTAAAATACTTGGCGCCGTTCAACCGGTACTTGCGGTGCTTGTGTGTCAGCCGATTCTTGCGGCCCCGCCGTCCTGGAACAACGATCGAATACTCGTCGTTGTCCATCAGGTAGCGTCTAGGCTTTACAACCGGCGCATTCAACCTGTTGCGTGCGTTCAGTTAGATGCACGCGTAATGCCCGCTTGATCGCGTTCGATAGCTGCGTTTACCCATCACTACCCGACGCGTAGAGCAACTCGAAACGAGCAACCGAGTTGCCCGAGTGAGTGCGATTCGTCGATTTCACTCGCTCCAAAGACCGACCTCGCGAGTCGGTCCCTGGCCACGACTCTAAAAGCTCCAAGCAGCAGCAGCAACAACACAGAGGCACACAGTTCATGATCGCATACATGGCGTTATTTTATTGTTACTCGTTCTTATTTCTTTTCTCGCTCACTGAATATAATATCACTGTCCCATCCGGTATTCCCAACACGGTATTATACGCTGCTGCGTTCACCGTTCACAATAGTCTGAAAATATCTTGGAATAGCTGGATTCTCAATGCAGGTTTCGTCAACGGCGTGCGGTTGGCTAATGCCATGTGTTTTTGACATCCGGGTCGCAGATGCAGGCCGAGATACCATATTAACCAATGCTGCTGCAGGGTGTAGAGGAGATGAGCAGCAGCAGCAACAGCAGCAAGCACGGAATCATCCTCACGTCTGGTTTGTGTCACGTGGCGTAGACTACGATAAGATTAATCTTATTTCACGCCAATTTTCACTGTCTTCCTCTTTGTTTTCACAAGTGGATATTGTTAGTTGATAAAACGAAGGTGGTTTCATTAGTTGGTTGGTATTCACAAGTACGGGAACGCGATGGGAAATGCACGCGTTCTTTTTTCGCGCAAATACCGAATATGTCAGTGGATCGTGTTAGTCGGAAAGCGTGTGACACGTGTGTGGTATATCAATTCGAGAAAACTGGGTGATAGAAGAGACTCTTTTCATCGCTAGCGCGGTTTTAATTGTCGATAACTTCTAATAATAAGCGTTACGCGTGCGATCGTTCATCGCGTACGGTTTTAGAATAGTTAGTATTCCGCGAAGGCAAGTGCCATTTTCGAAAGAGTGACGTAATGCCTTAGCTGGTGTAAACATACGGTTCTCGATATCTCTCTCTCTCTCTCTCTCTCTCCCTCGCACCATCCATATCTATTTCTCTCGCTCTCTATTCGTATCACTCTTGTGTTTTTTTGTACGAATGTGTGCGGTAACACACTTGGGCAATTGTCGAGGAATAATCGAGGAAATTGCACAACGTGGAAGAAAACGAGCGAATGAATGAATGAATGAATGAAAGAAAGAAAGAAACGAAGATTTGCCGAGGATCGAGCGTGAGAGCGACGATTACACATAAATAAGAATTATCGAGGAGATAGATATGTTAGTAGGGATTAATGATTAATTCTTACCTTCATCTAGTAGGCGTTCTACGTGTATGAAGACGTTAGGGAAAGCGGCTAATTGCTTCCTATCTTTTAGTAACTGTGAAAGATAGTCCGCTATACTTTGCGTCGTCGTGTTAGTATTATCACACATTGTAATTATGTTTTTATTATTTTTACAATACGGCCGCGGGACGACGTTCCACGATGCGTAGGAACACGTTTCGTTAATGTTTACGCGCGTTAGCGACGTCCAATTTACCGAATAATGACAATACCTGCCCACCCCAGCGAAGAATTGTCTTCGAATCTACTGATTCGAGGATAAGCCGCGTTTCACGTTTACGCGCGGCCTTTTTTTTCAAATTAATTCCTTATTTATTTATTCATCAAGTTCAACTGTCGTCTTCGTCTCCGTCGTTGTCTTCGTCGTGCGTTACTGCAGACAGTTATTATCAAGGTGACAGTCGAAGAGTCACTCTCGTTGCAACAGAGAATTCGTTATACGTCGAAGAAAAACATTCAACGGCAGCAACGGTGATTTAGATAACGAGATGATTAGATGCGTGCGATTTTTTCTATTGTTTTGTTTTGTTTTTAGTTTCGTTCCGTTCTCTTCTTTCTTTCAATTATTACTTCTCTTTTTGTACAACTATCGAGACTAGGGAGATTCGGGATAGACGATTCGGTTATTCGGTATTTATATGGTGTTAATATATATACATATATATCTATACATATGTACACATATATATACATATATGTATTGTATGTACGTATATGTAGTAAACTATACAGCGATATTTCGTGTGTAAGTACGCGCGCTACGGATATCACGGCTCAACTGATCGGTGCGCTGCGTAAGTCAGGCCGAGGGACTCTCGGGCGGATTCGTGCGGCGGCGCGCAGCTCGCGCTAGCATCAGCGCATGCGCAAAACGGGAAAACACTTCCCGCCCACTGTCCATATACGGCCTCCGCTGACAATACCTACGTAAGCGAGAATCGAGAGATACGCAACGCGCAACGCGCGGATAGTATACAGTATTCGGTATACAGTATACCTTTTTCTTCGAGCTTAAGCACCCCCCACCCCCTCCCCCCTCTCTGTCTCTCGCTCTCTTTCTCTCTTTCTCTCTCGCTCTCTTCGCTACTGCATATTGGTTACGCCATGCTGTATACCGTCCTTCAGGTCCAGCTACCCTTCACCCTCCATGCCTTCAAGAGACGGACCCGCCAACGTTTATGCCGCAAGCATGAAACGCGCGCGCACCCGCTCCTTCATTCTTCGAGGACTGGTTTTTTTCAAATACAGAAACATTGACGAAAATCGGCGAAATCAATATAACTCGTTGCTCATGCTTTGTCTGGAAATCGTTTCTAGCTGTTGTGATGATCGGGAGTAAATTATGGCTGTGAGGTGGAGACGATAAAAAATGACCAATTCTCAAGTTGATACTTTGTTTGTATTCAATTTTTTCATCAACTTTGAGCCTGATAATGCCACGTCGTTATGCTGAGTAACGATGGTCATTTGTTAGTCTTATATACATCTATAATTAACTTCTAATGATCAAGAGAACGAAACGAGTTCCAAAAAGCATGAATCTTGATTAATATCACGTAGCTGCTTTAAGAAATTCGATTTTTATTTATTCATGTTTTTTCATGCACATCAAATAATTACAATACACAGACCACAAATCTGTATTTTCCCTATTAGTCAAAGTCAACTGGTACCGCGGACTTCTTAATAACCCCGTTGATAAAGCTGATGAAGCTTCGACCATAAATTATAGTTGGTTATAACACACATAATGAACCTAACTCAAGTTTTAACTCGAGACTTCCAGCTCGTGGTATAATTACGTAATATTTACGAAGCTTTCTTTAACCGCGTACGATGAGGTCTGACTGCTCCGGTTTTGCTTGTAACCATATGAGTTTGTACGAGGAAATCTGGCGCGCCTCTCCGCCTCCCTATTCGCAAGATCGCGGCGATACCGCATCAAGAGATCATCGGCGAACCCGATTTCGGTCCATAATATGATCCCACGTTTTATCGTAGAAGGATAAACGCTGCGGGAGAAAAAGAAGAGGAGAGAGAAAGAGCGAATATATCCTGTCGGAGAAACGCGGATCTCGATTGTATCTGTCTATATTTTAGATCGATTTTGCCCTCATGATTCGCGCGCATAAATCAAACTACAAAATGGACCCGCAGCCCGTCTCTTTGGATATTAATGAAAATCCCACCTACGGGGTGAAACGAGCTTATCGTGTGGTGATTAGAGGACGCCGAAATAGGCGGCAGAAGGCGAGCGACTTCGTATCTCGGCGCCCACGTCCGACTGTCCCCAGGGTCTCACGGATGAATCAACCCACGAGTAACCTAGATTGTACCTTCAAAAGGTGAGACCTGAACGACAGCCGACCCGAGGGACGGACTGCAATTACCGGTTCTCTCTTTGAAAAGGACGCGTGGGTCGATACACATTTCGACTCTTTGCTTATTCTGTATTTCGTTTATATTATACCTATATAATTCGAGGTTCCCACTCGGTTCGCATTTCTAAATGTCGTGTGACGGGAAAAAAGCGTAACCGTTGAAAAAATTTGAGGGCACGATCGTGATCGGAATTCCATGCGATGATCAGCGTCTGTGGAAAGTCTGCAAAGACCGTTCAAGCCACCCTTGCATGGGGGACTTTGTTCGATTACAACAATGCAAAAATTCGTCAACTATAGACGCACCTAAAATATTACAAGTAGTGACGTTACTTTATTTTCCATTTCACCGTTAATCTCCAAAAGGAAAAGATGATGTTGAGATAAATGTGATGCGGAAGTTGTGCGGCGTGAATAATACACATCATGCACGCACCTTGGAAACGTTGTGTAACGTTGAGGTCTGGATTTACTTACATATCGTGCGATTCCACACACGGACTGCGTTATTTTCGCGATTATTTTGTTCCCCATGCTCCATCAGAGTTTTCATTTACACCTTTTTCAACCAGTTTCTTCGATAAGCTTCGACTCAGTTGTTGTCATCTGGGAAAGAGTTACTTTCGGCTCTGGTCTTCATGCGATAGTATATCTTATAGGTACGCACATATCTTGTCTGCAGAGACAAAGAGATTCTCTTAAACGGAAACTACACGTGACGGAATACGGATGCATAAGTTACGTACATCAGATGGACGCATCACGATGTCCAAAGCTGATCAACGATGACATAATTGTAACGGAAGTTACATGATGAACAGCTTGAGGACTCTGGCATTAATTACACGACCGATTGGATCCACAATTTCCTACGGCATATTTATACAGATTTACATCATGGGGGTATACATGCGCCTTTGGTACATGCTCAGTTGATCAGCTAGCACACAACTTCTCTCCTCATCCTTCATCCGTTCGCAGTTGCTGAAACATATAATTTTCAGATGAAGTAGATTCGCAAAACTGTAAGCGACTGACGAATGATTTTGCATCACCCCGACAATCCTGAAAACTTGAAGTAGTTGGCTCAATTCACCGTGGTAAAAACAAAAATTCATATATCTATTTCGTAATGAATAAAAAATTCGATGTATACGTGTGTATACTTTAAGCCGAGATGAAAAAAAAAAAAAAAAAAAGAACAAGTCCTAAAAATACAAGTACTAGCAAATATTAGTTCATTTTCTTTCGTCATCGATAGAGAACTCCTAGTGTCAATAATGTAGAGGAAAAAAAGTTGGAAAAAAATCTCAAAAAGTTGTCAGTGCGTACACGTACGTAGCTGTAAAATCTAGTGGGTACTTGCAACAATTCGCATCGAGGCCAATATTTTCTGTTCAAAGTGAGATAAAAAAGAAGAAATATTGAGAAACACCGAGTCTGGCGATGGCAAAAACTGGCCGAACGAGTGACAAAAATTTTACATCATCTCGAAAATATCGGTATGAATTACAATTTGGGACGACAGGCCAAATATTGAAGTTGCATATGAGAGGATAGAGTGCGAGTCTGTGATTCAAGTTTTTAAACGCTTGCAATTGGGCTGCTTGCACACGTGTAAAGCAGACCACTCAAATCTGTAAAGAATCCGTGACGCGGATTCGCGGAGAGAACAGTAGACGACTCTCGTTTGGACGTTGAGATCATCGCGGCAGCCTCTTCCGTCCGTCGTAGATGATTTGTATCAACGGTAGGTCTTTAGGATAGAGAAAAAAAGAATTTACAAAAAAAAAAGAAGATAAAATAGAAAAGAAAAATGACGTAATCGCGCTACAAGGCATTCGTCATCAGCAACCTGTCATAGTTTACTATAGGCACATAACGTCACGATATATCGTCATGCAAAATGACCGCGACATACACGATGCGGCGTGGCATAAAATTCGAAGATAACTGCAGGTCATAGTTTTCTGCATAACGCAGCGCGTCAGCCCGTGCTTTTGCACGTGTAATAACCGCCTAGGCTTGCCTGCAAGCCACTTGACAACGACTACGACGCTTTAGTCATTCCCATAAACGGCGAAGTGCGCGTTGGCAGACAACGAGCAACTGCATGAACGTATTATTATTACGATATGATAGTTATTCGCAACAAGGACGGGCTGGTCTCGCTTAATCGTGGTTAAATATGTGCGGCTGCAAAGGTTTGCCATTTTTCTGATTCCCCGAAGTGATAACGTAACTGGAACAGTTGTATAATACAGAGATTCCAGGATGGACGGAAGAGTTACGAATAGGTGGGATCAATTGTGCATGGTTAAAATTTTTGTACACGGAATGAAAAAATATTGAAATTGGATCGAAGACTTTCGAGATCCTTTTACACATGTACTACGTTATTAAAACGCGGGCCATGCAGTCTTCTCGCTTTATAAGACCGCTCGATATATAGCCGCCTATCCTACCTCGACGAGGAAGCTTCCTCCACCAGAGTAGCTCAACGAAGACCTCTAACGAAGTTGATCGGTTGCTTGCAGTCAGTAGAGGCATCTGGTTTGGTATCATCCTGATCCATGACATCCCCGCGTACGGCCTTATAACGAGATGATAGACATTAGACGTTTATTTCCGTCTTTCCCCCTGCTTCGTAGCATTATTAACGACGTTGACGATCCTTAAAATATCAAATGATATAAACCAACGTGCATATGGTACCTTCTGGTAACCGTTCCATGATTTTCGTTACCAGATCACGTTTCGCGCAACCAAAGGCTAAGCAATACATAAATGCGACCGCAAGAATAGAGCTCGCAACACTTGATGAGAATACAAAATTACATGTTTGTGGTAGGGGGTATCCACTGTACCTGCTATAATGCAGAAATGGCGGTGTTCTGTTGTGACGTGTCGTGTTAAAGCGGGAGTAGAACGCAAGGCACCTGTTCGTTGCGATTCCGACCTTCCCCGCATCGACTGGTTGATTGATTGATTGATTGATTGGCATGTGTTGTACGTACTTCGAGTACATACTTGCATACCTTGTGCGTGAAAACAAAGAATGGGGAAAAAAAAGAGTACAAGTGAAGATGATAAGGTCCCGTTCGGGTTGACAGCTTCAAGTTCGAAGTGAACAATCTTAATCTTCTCTTCTTCCTCTCTCTTCGCTCTCTACACGAATCCCGTTGTTTCTCTCGTGCAGGTGAGGCAAATTGAGAAATTATTGACGGCGGGGGAAGCCAAAGCGAACCAAGGTGGCTGGGTAGGTGGAATCGCGTAGGTTGATCCTGCAGGTATCCGTGGTGACTCCAGAGAAGGACCTCTCCGAGACGGAGCGGAGATTGTCAGCTGTGTTTTTGCAGGCGCTGGTGTGGTCAGCGCATATAACGTCGTCGCACGTCGCTGAAGGGTCCAGAGCATATTAGGAATGTCGTCTCGTTTCTGCGGCACCTACGGGTTGTCGCCTTCTACGATCGCGGGCGCCTACACATATATTGGTTAATAGTACCAGCTGACGTCACTGGTCCATACATGGACCTCGCTGAAACTTCGAGTGGGAGAGAGTTTAACGTGAACAATGATTAGAATTACATTATACCATTTCTTCTTTAGGATTCATTGGCTGCTTCTTTGTCTCCTGCTGCTTCTTCGTCTTCTTCTTCTTCTGTCATCCTCTTCTTAGCGCTATTTGCCGACCGGGTTGGTGGCCACATAATATACTTCCTACACACCAGAAAGTCGCAACAAAGATTGATCACCAACAGATCCTGAAACCGCTGTCAATTTTGTTACATACATCACACTAATCAGCGAAAATTGTGGAAAATTGTGGAAAACCGACGGAAAAATTGAATTTTTCTTCTATTTCGAATAAAAGAATCAGATGACGCAAGACACAAACATTTATCAAGAACGATCGTCATCGAATGAAATGTTACGAAATTTATTTTCCACCCATTTCCGCTGCAGTGAAATTCATTTTGCAGTTTATTAATTATAATTACAAATTGTCACTCGAGTCGAAAATGGAACATCATGTATATTTTTTACATCAATACCTTATAATAGACGTAAAAGCGTGTTTTAACAACAAGCTTTAAACTAAAATGATATCACGTGACGATGATAACAATAATAATTCTGTTAAAATGTTAAAAATATAGTCATATTTTTATCTAGCACCGAGTCCAAGGTAGGATTATAGAAGATAGATACAATGATTCAACTACACAAAATTAGATATTGTAGAGTCGATTTATAACGTCAGTTTACCCAGCGCGCATCATACGTAGGT
Organism: Neodiprion virginianus; assembly: GCF_021901495.1. Lineage (NCBI taxonomy): Eukaryota > Metazoa > Arthropoda > Insecta > Hymenoptera > Diprionidae > Neodiprion > Neodiprion virginianus. The sequence goes on along the minus strand of NC_060877.1, from coordinate 4,713,124 downwards.
ATATCGCTTGCATAATTTGTGCAAGACGCGAGTTTACCCGCCGCTAAGAAAATTGTTATGCAAAGATTATACAAGACGAAGAACGATCTGATCTGAATCAACAAAGCGTTGAACAGGAATCCACGGAAGCGGATAAATCAGAACCAGATTTATACGAGCAATCCGGTAATCTTTGCCCTAGTTTAGTTTCACACGTGAAAAGCCGTACAAGGTTGCTTGATGTTCTCGTCTACGTGGCATGCGTATTGTTCTGCATCTGTAAGATATGTAACCGTTTTTGGCCTCTGATAGCCCAGTAAATGACAAATACATATCGTTAAAAGAACGTGTGAAAATTGAACGCCAAATGAACTGACATGAGGACGAGTACTGACTGTATGTGAAAACCATACAACAACGACGACGCCGAGACGTAGCAAGAAATCTAAGTGCCAGAAAGAAATATGGCTGCTTGGCCAACCTACGCGTATGTACATCAACGTCGCGTATATACTTTAATAATTTCATTACGCGTTCTTGATGCTAAACAACTCACAAGTCTGCGGGATGAATTAAAGATACTATATTGTCACAGATCACGTTACACACACACGTACGTACAGAGACACGGATATCGTATATTACATAGCAAATCACGCTCGGATCTATTTTCATATCGCGAAAAATTGTACCCCTTCCCGATTACGAAACGAATGCTGCACGTTTCCATGTTCTACATCTTCGGTGGACGAGAAAAAAAAATTATGATATATAATACGGGTATTGATTTGATACCGATAAAAAATGTTGTATTTATAAATTTGATATTTTGAGAATCCCACCCGCTCAAGGTCTCCTATAGGTGCGAGAAATTCGTTTATAGATAACCGACGACTGTAAAATTGTTAATTTGCTTGTCTCCTTTTTTTATTCAACAAATAGCGACAGGTCTCGCGTGTCGCCGCGCCTTAAATAAGTACAATTAAAATTATAATTCCCTATCTCGCAAATTGACGACGATCTGATTTTCCTCGATTTCCAGATTGCCTGAAAGTCTTGGAGCGATCGACTTGTCTTCGTCCACTTGGATTCGCGTTCATGTTCTTGAAGTGACCGTAGCCGCCGCCCCCCTGTCTCTTCCTAGGTCTGGAATCCTTGCTTATTCCAACTTCTGCGAGGTTTTTTTTTATCGTTAAGAAAATTATACGTATGGATTTTTCTACCCGACTTGACAAACGAAATGAATAGGATGTAAAAAAAAAAAAATATTTTGCAGCGAAAGAAACGATCTGCACACCCTCCTAGCTGGGGTGAAATTTTGAATTGTAAGATTTTTCAGTAAATTCTCATCACGTTACATGCGCTCCAAAATGGTATGATTAGAAAAGGATACTCAGGTCAACGGCAGGCGGTACGATGAATCCAAACGATTTACCAACTTTGGATAAATCCAAGGTCTCAACGTCGAAAATCTGCTTCAGATGATGCGAATCGTACGCCCGTACGTAAGCTTTGAAGGCCTCCTTAGCGGAGGTGTTCAAAAAGTAGTTCTTTGATATTAACTTTTCGAGCTAAAAACAAAGAAAAACAATCGACGTTTGCAGCGTTTAAATTTTCAAATAAGAAACAATATATTCAAGCAATAATTCTCTGTAGACGAAAATATACGAAGAAAGAAATTCCGTAGCAAACCAAAAACAAGAAGTGAGAGACAAAGAGAGAGAGGGAGAGAGAGAGAGAGAGAGAGGAAAGCAATAGAGAAGAGATCGACACCCCCTGGCTCGATTAATCAGCACGAAACTTGCAAAGACATGGTGGATTAACTCGCTATAGCGAGCTGATTATTCATAAGAATAAAAAATTATTGCTACATAGCGCACAGAGCCGAGAAAGGTAAAATCATCGGATCCCAGTAGCCATGGCCAAGACGCAGATTCCAATCTGCCTCTGCAACCCGCGCGCAGATTCTGGATTGGTTACGACCGCTCAAGAAGGGAGTGGCACATGATTCACTCGCGTGGGCGCGATTTCCCTCCCCTCTTGCTCCTCGCCTTTCCCTCCTTCACCCTCCCAGCCTCCTCCTCCTCGAGTCACGATCTTTTCTCAAGGAAGACGAACACATCGGTAACCGAAAGAAACGACTTTGTGTAAACGCTGGCAGAGAGAAAGAGAGAGAATATTTTTTTTCCTCCTCTTCCACCGTATCGCAGATCAGAAATTAAATTACGAAAAGTAATGTTCTCTCTCTGTTATTATTGTACGGCCGCGAAACGCCGTTCCCGAAAAAGCACCCTCGCAAATTTCAACTCACATTTATAACAGAATACGTTGGTTTATTCTGCATTTCTTCACTGCCAATTTGTACATATATGAGTGTTTATTTTCGAGTTTTCTGATATTTTAAGCACCGAAACTTTGCCCTGATATTTAATGTTAGATGGTCTGCAGATTTCACTAATTCCTAAAATTTTACCGAATTTTCTGGATTTTTCGATATATTCTAATTAGACCGCCTCAATACAAAGGCTTGAATTGTTATAGGATGCGTTTTATATTCAGCTGGCTTAGGAGACGAATTACGTGATGAGTTTGATGCTTTCAACATAATTTTATTCACTTTTTCCCATAGCTTCTTCGCTTTCTACGTATAAAAACCCTGAAACAGCGATATCGTTAACCCCTAAAGCTTTAATCTCGTTATGATCATGACCGGGTTAAACCATTTGCCCGGGAATGGTCATAAAGTAAATATATAACAATTAACGAGAAACGCAAAAAGCCTCTTACGAGCAATTGCCGTCTCCACCACCAAGTTTTTGTGCTAGAAACCGTTTTTTCTACCTCCGGAGACTGTTCGATCGATATTCATTGCAACTGACAATTATCGCGTATCAAATACGTAATTTATGTCTAAGGAGAGTTTTCTCAGGCTTTCGAAATCATCCTCCATGGAGCGAAATTTAGATTTGAACAAGGTTAGAACCTTGTAAAACCTATAGATTATTCATATCCATATATATATAGTAAAGGAAACATTTGTCAATAAAAATCGCGCTTTATTTCAAATAGATGCATATCTAAGTATATACTTTCACCAGGCAAAGTAGGTGATCATCTTTCACAACTTCGAATTCGTCAACGACTCGGTTTTAAGCTTGGCGGGTTTTTAAATTAAAATCAGCAGCTTATTGCGACAAGACGCTACTCCCACACGCGAAAAAGGTAAATTTGTTCTATACATAATGTAAGAATCTTGACAGGTAAATATTTCGCCAATTCTTGTGTGTTCAATTTTCGCACTAGCGATAGAAAAATACATGCGTATGAAAAAAATTTGCCAAATTATTAAAAATACGAGGAATTCAGTTTCCAGTTTTAACTTGTTCAATTATTTTCTACAGACTTTATTTGAATTCTTGCCGCAATAACAATGTACATAATTGCCAATTTATTGCTGTAAATTGGTTCACTGTAAGACATAGATACATTCATTCGCACGCACAAGTATTCGTGAAAACACAAGTACGCTGGCAAAGCTCCACACATGCCGGCATACGCGTACTGGTCACATCTATGCTTAGATTACGAATAGAACAGACGTTGATAATAAAAGAAGGCAGACGGCCAGATACGGGATAAAAACTGTTCGTTCGGGTATAAGGATTGTATTAGGTCGAGTAAAAACACGGTCTTCGCATCTGGTGTAGCGTAATTTCAGACTTCTGGAACGTATTAATCGAATTAATTTATGGCCAATAAAATAAAGAAAGAAAATTTCCAAGTTAATTATGATTGATCTCTGAACTTCGAATTACGTTCGATAAAATGACTCGTCCAAGATCGCGTACCTTCCGCTATAGTTTTCCTCTCACGCGTGAAATCGGAAAGCGGTTTGCTGTATCCCCTAAAGGTTTTCTTATTTATGGAAGTAAATGCTAAGAATAGATTTCCGGGTCTCGGGTAAAGTATGTGTAGGTACTGAAAATCTTAAAGAGCAGGGAGAGCCGGAGGAAGAGGAACGCTGGAGTGCGTGGGCTTATGTAGCCAAGGCGAAGGTATTTATAACGCGATTTTGAGCAACTTTCGACCAGCGCCAGACCGATCTGCCTGGAATCACAAACCTCGACGCGCACAACTCACGCATCGCGTTCAAACTAGATATCGTTGTTATTAATGACTATCTGGAAATGACCTAATGAAGGACTAATTACACGTTTAATAATGTTTTTCCAACAAATATTGCTCGGACGCTTTAAAACTTCGACTACTCGCAGTACACAAGCAAATTTCCTTTTTTTTCACAATTGTTCTTGGGCTGTTATAATAACTATTGATCAAGTTTTAATCTTGGCGTTTTTCCGAGTTCGATTGTCAGCTGAGCATATCCCTTCAGATCATTTTTCACTCCGATCCTAATCAACGATGAAAACGCGCATGTATGAAATTTCGATGCAATACCCAGAAGATGGGTCAAAATAATATTTGAGTATCGAATAAAATCATCAAGTATTTTCAGTATATTTAATTTCTTCTATATTTTATCCCTTTATGCATATTTTTTCCTGAACTTTTTGGAACGTAGTAAGAAACTTTTAATAATTTGTAATGACTGTAAGACTCATGCTGATCTGACTTTGAGCTTACAGAAGCGCTGCATGCAATGTAAAGAAACGCTGCACCGTCGCTGTTAATTCTTATTATTATTAGATTATGTGTCACAATACTGGCAAATTTTCAGTCAACAATACGAAGCAATATGAAAAGAAAATTTAGTTTAGTTGGCAAGTGATTCTGGATACATTTCGAAGCGATGCTAACTCATCGCTCATTGGTAAGCAGATATAAACATCTATATAAAGTATTCGATTTGTTAATCAATAAGTAATACTCACTTGTAACTGTATATCGGCGATCTTGTTCCACGAGAACTCGAATTCATTAACGGGAATTCGTGCCTGCTTCAGGTAACGCAGAAATCCTAATTCTTCTGGTCGCAAAACCATCAAGGCGTGACCACTACTGCCTTCTCCACGTGCTGTTCTTCCAACTCTGTGTATATATTCCTGAAGAGAAGAGAACAATACAAGCATAAAAAAATGTAACTGATTGTCTGATAGTTTCTGCGTAAATCTGAGAATGCAAATTGTACCTTAGGATCATCCGGCGGATCATATTGCACGATCCAATCAACATCAGGAATGTCAAGACCACGAGCTGCAACGTCGGTACATAGAAGAATACCAGTGGATGCGTTACAAAATTGGAAGAACGTTGTGGTGCGTTTAGTTTGCTTTTGCTTTCCCTAAAAGAGTGTAATAAAAGAATCTAGATGAGGCTGGGTGATGAATAAAGGAATGTATTGTGCAGGAAATAAAATTTCAGAGCGTACTTACGTGTATGCTCATCACCGGTAGGTCGATATAATTCAATAGTTCATGGTAATATTTGACGGACATGCAGGAGCTGAAGAATACCATAACCTTCTTCTTCCGATTCTTCTTAAGGAAGGTGAACAGAAGCAGAAAACGTTTCTCACTTGGACACACAACATAACCTTGTTCCAAACCCTCGACGGTTGCCTTTTCTTTTTCGTCATCCACCCCCACATATATCGGCTCTTTTTTGAGAGCTAAGGTAGTCAAAGCTTCCGTTTTCTGAGACTGTGTCGCGCTGAATAACATCGTCTGCCTTCTTTCTGTAACAGAGAAATTCAGATAAAATAAGACGTTGAAGAATATTCCTAGAAAGTAATGTTAGAAAAGAAATACACATGAGAGTAATTTCTCCAAGTTGCAATGCATGTAAACTGTACAACTAATTAGATTTTTATCCAGCATTCTATACAATGCAAATACTGATAAAAAGAAAAGCTACTCACTGGGCAGAATATTGATAATCTGTTTCAATTCTTCTTCAAAACCAATATCCAGTATACGATCAGCCTCATCGATAATTAGGCACTGAAGATTTTTATACAAAAAATCAGGAGTGTTTTGAAGGTGATCCAACAATCGTCCAGGTGTAGCTACCACGATGTTTATACCCTTAGAAAGTTTCTGTGCCTCAGTTTTCCTATTTGCGCCTCCCATCAGCAAGCCATAAGTGTGATGATGGTGCTTCATGAGCTCCTTGAGAACGCCAAAGGTCTGCATAGACAACTCACGTGTCGGGGATATTATAATGCAGCCGGTGCCTAAAATAAAAAATTTCCCAACTTGTATCCACTGAAAGATTTGTATTTGGATATATTTCTGCAGACTAACCGTTTCGTGGCATGAACTTTAGTTTGTAGATGAGTTCGACAGCTGGTATTAAAAATGCTAGTGTTTTTCCAGAGCCTGTTTTTGCAGCCCCAACAAGATCTCGTCCTTCAATTAGGGCAGGAATTGATCGGGCTTGAATTTCAGTCATGTTAGCAAAACCCATATCTTCAATTGCCTTCAGGGTATTTTCACATACTTTGTCTTTTAGGGATGAGAACGCAGCATTGTTCATTATTTCCAAACCTACGGCGGATCCAGGTACTGAAAATCATAAAATGGAACTTTCAACGATGAGAAAAATATACCTATACTCTGTTATAAATTTGAGGCTCACATATTTTTGCCACATCGCACGGCGTAGCTTCCTCCTCCAACTCTTCTTCTCCGCTGTCATTATCACTTTCATCTTCATTGTTTTCAGTGTGTTCTAACTTCGCTGGCTTCTTCTTTTTCTCTGGAAATTCGTATCAGTCATTGTATATACTACATCAACACTCTAAATTCTGAAAATATCACTATTGTAGATTTGACTCACGTTTCACTGAAATATCATCAGGCAGATGCCGTTTAACTCCGTGCCCATTCACAACTATGTCTTCAGTGCTGTTATCAGATTTCTCTGCAAAGCCTGAACATTTGGAAAATAACCGAAATTTTAGTAGTACGACTTAAGCTTACTTATTAATAATTCATGAATGTTATACTTTAATAGTTATTAACTAACGCTATTAATTATATTGAATGTAAAAGTCAAAATTTATTTTCAACTAACCATTATTTGGCCGTTTTCCAGGTTTTACTTTACGCACAGATTTTTTGGGTGCCTGAAATAACAGTCTCATTATCAATTATTCAAACACTATAATATCAAGGCATTAATTTTTATCTCAATGTATTGACGATGAAATGAAACTAAGATATTTTATAGGTTAGGACAAATATTGCCGAAGAGAATATTCGATTGTGGGGTTCCAGGATGTTGAAACAGTGAGATACCTGATTAGTAAATGTATTTATCACTTATATATGAAAGCATTGATAGGCTCAACATTTTCCAACAATGGTAAGGAAAGTTTTAAGTATTTGACGCCTTGGAGGTTAGATTATGTCACGAAAAGAATTGAATTTATAATTGAATTGCCGAATAATATTGTTCGTTCTTACCATTTAGCACTTCTTTATAATAGTATTTATGCAACAAGAACGTTATAACCCAATAATGCTGTATAATATACTGCAAGTCTAGCAAATATATTCAATTTATAACCCACGCTCCATCGACAAACACATGGCGAGCATGGTATAGTTAGGAAAATCAAGCCAGTCAAGCATCAAGTATACAGTATCACCTAGTAACGTATGAACTGAACTCCCTCAGTACCCTTCGCGGCGGCTGCCTCAGAGCGGTGAAATTGAATTTGACTGTAGAGTACAACGCAGAACATATGAGTTTTTTTTAACAACCGGCGATAAAAATAGGCGAATTAATCGACTTATCATTCACTTTATAGGATATGTTTTTTAGACGACTGTGTTTAAATGTGTCTTCAACTGAAGAAAAACTAGTATTTGTCATAGCGAAAATTGAATAAAAATTCACAACTCGATTGCCAACAATATACCTAACTCAACATGTACCACCTAAAAGAAAGGTATTGCTGGTATTGTGCAAGCATCTAGTTATTGTTGAAGTTTAACTGAACAAACTTAGGGTGATACATGAGGATTTATGGAACTGACACTGATCGAAATGGAGAACCGATAGAAAAAAAAAGCTATAAGTTTATAAAATAACAATATTATTACTATTAATAACAAAAAGTCAGTTAGACATTGCAAGCAAATCTACTAATATGAGGCTGCAATTATTGATTGTAATATAGCACCTATTATAATATAATGAAAAATATAGTTGTTTATTTCTTGTGCAACTTAATAGGTAAAAATACAATATCAGGCTCACACAGCATCTGCTCATAACTTTTTGCAACTGGCTTCATGTTTTTGTAGCCTATACGGATAAAACTTGCGATGGCAAAGCTTACATGGAAGCAGCTGGGCATAGTGTTCTTCCAAATTCACCACCGGTGCATTAAAATCTGAAATAAATTCAGTTTCATTTCATACAACTCCAGTATAATAAATTCGTTGGAGTTGACTATAGTTTACCTTCTGGCGGCAGTATTGGTTTTTCTTCAACCTCGTCTTTTGGAGAAGAAATAGGTGCGGCTGATAGTTCGAGTCGAAAACTTTGAGGTGATCCTGTGATGGGCGTACGAGGCAACTGCCGTGTGGGCTTCATTGGATCAATTAAAAGTTCCACCTATAAAAAAAAAGATGAAAAATGAAACATTAACAGCTTAATAATATGTAGACTATTTCAGTAATTATCGTGTAGTCATAAATTTTTTTCTTACGTCATCATCAGAATCTTCTCGAGTTTGTGACTTTCCAGAATTTTTTTTAGTCTTTTTTCCTGCGTTGTTTGTTCTTGTTTTATTTGAGTGAGACCTATCACCTAGTGGTGAGACAGACGAATCGGATGTGTAGCTTAAATTTTTTTTGGCATCAGCCAAGTAAAACGTGGTATTTAATTTGAGACTGTCTAATGGAAGTTCGTCTTTGTATGCCGAAGGGGTATCTGGACTGAAAATACTCTTTGTTGCTTTTTCAATATTCTTGTAAGTTTTATTCGATGCACCCACAGTGCCATTCATAACCCTCGTTTGGTGATCATTGAGTGTAAGTACAGACAAATTATTGAAAATATGGTCTGCCACACCAGTCAATGTGTCCTGAACATTTGGATTCGGGATATTTTCTTTGTTCGATTCCTGTAAATTTATCAATATCATGTAAATGAAATCAAAAAGGTATCTGTATTTATAACTATTTCAATCTTCTTCAACTAAAATGTTTCAAAAATATTTCAAAAATATTTCACATAGGATTGTTTAAAAGTCTGCAATGAAATAGCCAAGTATGATTGAAATTTAAAACAGGATTTTATTTGAAAATTTAATTCCACCTTGTTCTGGCATTTAGCATGAGTGCACTTGCAAAATTCCCCACAAGGAATGTCTTTTTTAACGCAACCACAAATTTTGCTTATACATTTTCCTTTGCAACTACATCCTTTCCCAAGTATTTTATTTATTTGTGGACTCGCTATTGTTGCACCAATCTGCTGTTCCTTAGTTTCGGGATTTAACTGTGAACTGGGTACTACAGCTGCTAGACTATGTCCCTGTTCTTTATCAAGCACGGGGAAATTATCATGTCGTCTTCCATTTGGCAATTGGGTTTTCATTAAACGGTCAACCGTTTGTTTCAGTAATTGTACTTCTTCTTGCAATTCTATTACTTGAACTGAAGTTTTATCTGGACTTGTTTGAGTGCTCGCATCCTGTGCGCTGAAATTCAATTGCAACACTGCATGCAATTAATAACATTCAGTGGCAAATGGAGCAATGATATACCATACAACAATTAGTTATAATTGTGACAGAAGTGTTAATAGAAAATTATAGAGCAGTAAAATCACGAAGCTTGTGCAATCTCTTTTTCAAATTATCATTACAAGATGATGAAGCTGTCTTAGAGAAGTTGGGTGGATCCTGTTTAAGATGGAAAACTGTGATGTAATAAATGCAAAATTGAATTCTGCGAAGGCGGTTAGTCAGAAAAATTTGGATCCAGCACTTACACATCTTGTTGAGTAGCGTTCTTACGTGTCCGCTTACTACGTCCAGCCATTCTAATACAAAATATTCTGTAAGGCTTCTAACTAATAAAATCTCTAACTCTCGGGCAGCTCGGGTTCCTTGTTCTCTTTCTTCTTTGCTAACAAAGCACGTCCACTGACATCTACTCGAACTGGTTTCAGTTCATTACAGTTCGACCGTTGACAACTAAATATCACGTTTAAATTTGAGTCATGAAATTATCAATATCATAGGTAGAAAAGCAATGGGTAGAAAAACTACGTCAGAGAGCAGCGGCGATGTGCACACCAGTTTACGCCCATGAATGTGAAATACGTGCAGTCGGATCATATCAATTTCCGATGCAAGAGATGACGCCAGCACTACGAGCGGCGCTATCGGCACTACAAACTTCGACAAGAATGTGTCCCACCTTTGCCACTGGAAAGAATACGCGGCCATGTCTCCACCCCCCCTCTTTCTTCCTGGATAGATGAAATACACTAAATTTTAATTTCCGTTTAATTTGAATAATCAGTGTTTTATGAGCCACGATGCATTCAATTTTAGAAAATTGATTCAGAAGTTTCACTATTAAAAATACCATTTGATAAATACTGTTCTTTCTCAGATTTGCCAGTTTTGTGAGTGGAGAATCACTATCAATAATTCTTGAGCGATACACCCATCTACGTACCTTTGTAACTAATCGGTCAAAATTGCGCGACAGCGTGAAGATGTTGACAAGATTTTGAATACACGTGTTGCCACCCTAACCCTAATTTAACCTAACCCAACGTCGTCGCAATATTTGAACCCGTCCAATCTATCAGTAATAATGTACAGTATAAGCAAATCTGATATGATTTAAAAATATGTGAGTAAAAATACGAGCATATTACTGGACAATTTAAGCTCTTCAGAATGTCGCACAGTAAAATATTTTCGGGAAACCGTGCGTTAGGCTACGTTAGTAACCACATTCCTGTAGTCACAAGGTACATTCAAAGAAGAAAAGAAAATTTAATAGTAACATGCGTTGGAAAAGCATTTCACACTTACGGATGTTCCCATTTCACACTTTTGAGTGTGTCAGGTGTACATGACGGAGAAATAACTTGCATGACGGCGGATGCCTACCAAATTTACACAGCGAGTGATAATAAGATATACGCATGGCGTCGTGGCTCAGAACTTAAGCACACGTACAAAGGACATGAATGTCCTATTCATATATTGTACCCGTTCGGACCCCACCTTATATCGATTGACGAGGACAGTAACCTGAAGCTGTGGGATATCAGATCGGAAGAAAATGTGCTGGAACTGAATTTTGCGAATAGCATTTTTCAGATCACAACAATTGTACATCCGAGCACGTACATAAATAAAATATTACTTGGTAGTGAACAGGGACAGCTTCAGATATGGAATTTGAAGAGTGCGAAAATGATTTACACTTTCAAGGGTTGGAGCTCACCAGTTAGTGTCTTGGAACAAGCCCCGGCAGTTGATGTGATAGCCATCGGCTTGGCAAATGGGAAAATTGTTCTGCACAACATAAAGTATGATGAATCTATTGTGGAATTTATCCAGGATTGGGGGCTGGTAACTTCCATTGCCTTTAGAAGCGACGGACATCCCATTATGGCTACGGGAAGTCTGGCAGGTCACGTGGTATTCTGGAATCTGGAACAAAGAAAGGTAGATTGTCAATTATTGAATGCTCATTTTGGGGCAGTAACTGGTTTAAACAGCCTACCAAATGAGCCTTTAATCGTCACCTCATCGCCGGATAATTCTCTTAAACTGTGGATATTTGACCTGGCTGATGGAGGAGCAAGGCTTTTGAGAATTCGCGAGGGCCATGCAGAACCACCAACTTTCATTAGATTCCACGGCAGTAATGGGCATAACATCCTGAGCGCCGGAGGCGATTCCTCGCTCAGAATATTTTCTACAATAACAGAAACGTATAATAAAAGCCTTGGAAGAGCATCATTCAACAGGAAAGCGTCTAAGAAAAAAAGCAGAGCTGTAGAAGATCCTCTGATCATGCCTCCAATCACACTTTTCACTTCGGAATCGGCGAGGGAAAAGGATTGGGATAACGTAGCTGCGTTGCACCTCGGTCTTGGTGTTGTTACTACGTGGTCTTACGACAAAATAAAAATGGGAGAGCTTAAGTTATTGCCGGATAGATTTAAGCATAATCCAAGTGCCACAGCTACCAGCCTTTGCATTACACATTGTGGTAATTTCGTCATAATTGGGTACAGCACTGGCCATGTAGACAGATTTAACATACAATCAGGAATACATAGAGCCACATATGGTGGTGAAAATGGAGGGCATACAGCTCCAGTCAGCGGTGTTGCCGTTGATACGTTGAATCAATTTGTAATCACAGCTGGACGTGATGCTACAATCAAATTTTGGTCGTTTAAACAAACTAAAGGTAAGCAGAATAACAGCATTAATTACTCAGCAAGATAATAACAATAAGTTATCTTATTATTCTCTTAATTTAATTTTAGATTCTTCGCCACGCACTGTGATTGAAGTAAAGGAGCCAGTGGAATGGCTTCGAACTCATGCAGAGACGTCACTTATTGCTTTAGCACTTGAGGATCTGAGTATCATACTTATAGATTTAGATACTCGACGTTTGGTTCGACATTTTAACGGTCACACTAGCCGCATCACAGATGCAACATTTAGTCCTGATGCGCGATGGTTGATAACTGCTTCTATGGACTGTACAATTCGGACTTGGGATATTCCCTCTGCTCAGCTCATAGACATTTTTAGTGTACGAGATCAGTACTATCATCACTTTATCATAACTAAATACTTATAATCTCTTAACTTTACTCGATATTTAATGCAATTTATTTCACTTTTATTTTTCTAGGTTGAAGAAGCTTGCACATCTTTACACTTTTCCCCAACCGGCGAATACCTTGCTACATCACACGTTTGTAATCTCGGAATTTACTTGTGGTCTAACCGAACCCTCTACTCTCATGTATCGTTAACATCAATACCATCAGATCTAAGTGGGCCAGTATTGGCACTACCAGGTTCTGCTCCAGAACCGAACCAGTTGTCTGTAGATTCTGAAGATCGAGATGGTGGTGAAAATGTCGAATTTGTCTCACCGGAACAAATCCACTCCAAGCTAATCACGATGTCATCTTTAGCTAACTCAAGATGGCAAAATTTACTAAACATAGACATTGTGAAAAAAAGAAACAAGCCGAAAGAGGCTCCAAAAGCTCCACCAGCTGCTCCTTTTTTCCTACCTACAATCCCGTCACTAGAAGTACAGTTTGATTTAGGAGAAGCAACCGACAAAGATCAAGCAAGCAAATTATTAGCACCGACGAATTTTGATAGTCTTACAGTATTTGGCAAATTGTTACAACTTTCTAGTGAGACGGATGACTTTTCTGAAGTTATCGAAAGGTTCAAATCTCTTGGACCCAGCGCCATTGATTTTGAAATACAATCTTTGGCGTTACACTCCGGAGGATCGATTGTAATAATGTTACAATTTTTAAAAATGATACGCTCAATGATGAAAAGTAAAAAAGATTTCGAACTCGCTCAAGCATATCTTGGAGCATTTTTGAAGTCACACGGTGAAACGATAGCTGCAGACCAACAGTTGCGCGAGTATTTGCCAAAAGTACAAAAAGCGCAATTAGCGAGTTGGACAACCTTAAGGAATAACTTATTCTATAATCTCAGTGTTGTGCAGCATTTGAAAAGAGTGTAAGGTAATGATGTACATACAATATACATATTTTCTTATTTTTACTGTTGAAACACCATCTCAACGCCAGTTGATAGAATAAAATACATACAATCTAAAATGCCACCAGATTTTTTATAGTCTCCCTTCCATCAAAATTTCACCTAATTTAATTAGTACCATTTTCAACTGATTCTTCAATATCAATTGAGTAACAAGTCGAATTTGTTTCTTTTGTTAAAGAAACAGTAAAAGTTTTATAGAAGAATACCAATTTTATTCCACAGAACACTTCTGTAGATTTACACAGTATGCACAATTTGACTTTATTCATCCCATAATAACAGTTTCGAACTTAAAAAGTTACAAATCATTCTGTTCACAACAATAATAAAAACACTACTTAATTATTTTAGGTAAACTATAATTATCAGTAAATTGGTTCCATTAATATAAACAGGGATAAAAAAATGAGAATTAATTTCATGTTGGAAGTAATATGGTTAGGGATGGCAAATTTTTTCAATATATAGTACGAATCTGCTAACCAGAAAGATATTATAAAATTAGTGATTGAGCAAAAAAAAATAAAAATAAACAAAATGTTCCAGTCACAGTGTGTTACAAATATGAAATATAGTCTTAGAAAATGCATGTTTTTTACTCTCTATAAGATAGAAAGCTCTGCAGCTGTCCTATAATATCTGGTTCTAGCGGCAAGTCCTCAATATAGTCTTTAAATGTGGTGGTAATTCTATAAATACTGCGCTTAATCGTACTTATTAAGCACATCATCATTTGCCTTATCTCTTTGTCGTCACTCTGTGATTTTTTCACAAATATATTAGCCTTGTGTAATTTATCCAAAGCTTCCTTTAGTGATAACAAAGTTCTGATGATCGTTGGCAAGTCTTGTTGTATTACCCCATACTGATCCTCTTTAAGGGAAATCACAATCAATGAAGAAATACCTTCCGCAGCCCATATAACCGGTTGAGCATTCCTGAATATATAACGTATCTTTTCTTCCAAAGTCTCTTCAAATACGTATCTGATCATGGGCACTGATAATAGGTATGTTATGAATTCCTGTCGTTTACTCCTAAGAAACTGAGTGATGAACAGATCTCCGTTAGAGTTTTGTTTAGGCAGAGGAGGGATCGTAGAGTCCAAATTTGGCGCAAGGAGTCTAGCAGCAGTCAAATTTCTCATTTTGTAAGGGTAAGACGTTTCGGACAACTTTCCAGGTGTTGATGTATTAGTTGGCCCAGATAACAGCTTGTGATTTGTAGCACATGCTTGGTTGACTTCTAGAGTAAAACTGTTCAACAGCCCCATGCATTTTACAGCTATACTATTCCAGTTGCATGGACGACCGCCTGGAGTACTGAGAGTGAATAATATCGATCTGCGTGGCTTCTCTTTCTGCGCCAGCGTAACCAAGTCGTAGTAGGCCAAATGTTGTATGATAGGTACTTGGTCGGTGGCCAATGCGTCCGCAAGACACATACCAGAGGATTGATCGGCAAATAAGCTTTGCTGTTCAATGTCAAAAACCATCCTTTGTGTCAGATGAGCTTCGAATGACAAATGCATCGTGTATGTTGTTAGGAGGAAGAGAGTGGTGAATAGCCAGGTATAAAAGAACAGAGATATGTTTAGCAGTCCGTAAAGTGTGTCTAGCGGTACATCCTTCATTTTTATAGAGAAAATAGAAAGCACAGTTTCTCTGCAGTATCCTCCATCGATATAGTAAAAGAATATGAAGCATAGAACAGGTGACAAGGCGTTCATTGCAGCGTGTGGTAGAAGGTATCCAATTCCACCTTTGATTTGAGAGAACTTCGATCGGGGCACAATGGGGAACTGTAGATGTGTCGTATGAAAATTTGATTTGACAAAGAAGTAAAAGCCGATCCAAAAGCCGCCGAGCAGTAGGAAAAAGTTTTCTTCAACGAGGCATGTTTCTTCTCCGTCGCAATTAACGGTCAGCAAACCAAGGCGTTCATCCTGCAGGGATAAATGAAGCCAGACTAGCACGCCACCGACTAATATGTGCAATCCTCCAACAAGCAAATTGTGTGGTTTGAACATGTTACAGACGATCGAGAATCTGCTTTTTCGATAGACGGGAGCTGTTAAGTAATCCTTACTGCATATCACACCCTGCAGGAATATCACCGTGGCTAAAATAAGGAAGTAACTCCAAGTCCGGAAGCACGTTACTGCATTCCACGTATTTATGATCCATGTCAGCGGATGCATTATTCGGAAATTTACTATCAGTATGACAAAGGTCATAAATATAAATTGTACACAGACGCTGGTCACTATGGCCATAAACATTCTCCATATTAAATGTTCCTTGCATTTAGCGCTGGTCGAAAGTTCCGAAGTCATCGTAACCTCTTAATATTCAATTCTCTGCTTGGCACTGGGCTCGAAGTAACGTAACACAAATCGCAGCTTTTACGAACGGCCTTTTACGCAGTATAGACATTTTTTAATTGTTCATCGTCAAACGGTACACACTACTTATTCCACATTAAATTATTGGAGAAACGTAGCACGTTACAAGCATTACGAAAATTTTGTACTACCGGCAATTTTCACGCATGCAGCGACCGGCGACGTGACGTCGCGCGTGACGCGGAGAGCTAATAAAAGGTGTTTTAACTTAATTTTTCCCGGTAAAAACGTTGACAAGCGTCGATTATACGGCACATAGCGTTCGCATCTACCACGACAAAAATGGTCAGAAGCATACATCCAGATCAGTGCTCTCTACATTTTGTAGGTAGCGTTTATCAATGCATCAACTACATCTAACTACACCAACCAGTGGCATCAACTATATAGGTGACCGAGGGTAGCTTAATCGTATTGCAAAATATTTAACAAATCGATTTTATTACACTTCCCAGTGAAAAAACCTTGGAAATTATGTTAAAATGCCATTGAAAATTCTCCAACAGCACGTCATTTGTAAACAAGAACGTATTTAAATAAACTAACGACATTCTCAAAATTCGAAAAGCATGTACACATACCTTGTATTTTCAGGTTCCTATTTTTGTGTCGAATAACGCACTGTGATTTAATATTTCCTCCACTACGCGCATTGATCACCGAACGTCACTTTCGTAAAATTCACTCACTTGAATCACAACGTACTCACTGAATAATTTTTATAAAATTACGCGACGTTCGTCTGCGATGTTCCCCGAGCGCCGGCCAAACGTGAAATGACCGAAATGACGTACGCGAGGCGCGCTAGCGTTTGTTTCGGTATTATTCGCGCTGTAACCGCTGTGTTAACGACCGAATTTCACATATCAGAGAATGGTGTATGACGGTTTGCCAGTTACTGCTTCGCTGATAGATTTAAAAATTTGGGAATGAAAAATAAAAAAATCATTTTGCAAATTCATATCTAGCTACCCAGCTTTTCTGCTGCAACCTTGGAATGTCTGTCTTTTCAACGAGAAATTAAATAATAAATTAATTCTGCGTTCAAAAACAGACCAAACGGGCACCTGGAACGTCTCATTACTTTAACAATTTTATTATTCACTTATCATTCACAAGAATTTGAAGCGATCAAAGTAAAGACAAAAAACCGAGCAATTACGTACAGAATAATACAACGGTGTGAGTAGCCTATAAGGTTTAGAATTATTTTAGCAGCGGCTGGTTTTTTCGTTCTCTAGGTAATTTGTGCAACAGTTAAATTGTCCAACTGCCAATCTGACTGTGGGGAAAGAAAATTACTTGAAAAGAAATTGTTCCAAGTCCTGTCACAATTAACCCGCTGAGGAGAGGTGGAAGAATAACATTGTTTTGTCGGATTGTGTTCAAATATCAGTTGTATTCTATTTCGGAATCCGAAATTTCACTTTTCGCGCAATTGTTGTATCGAGTAGCCTTTATCAGGTATTACGTATACGTATGTACAAAAAACATTTGCGACTCCATACCGAGTAGCGGTACGATTTATCAAACATGAAAAACTTTAAGCTTCCTAGACAGTGCTTACATTGCTTAAGATGGGGTTATGTATATACTATAATAATAAGCTACAAGAGATAAAACTAACTTATGCTAACCATACCATTTATTTTTTCATAAATTAAAAATATTAGGAGTTTATAACAGAACAGAATATTACGAAGATTTCATATTAAATTTCAAAATATCACATAATTAATCATTGAGATTTGAAAAAAAAAAAATCGAGACATGAATTATGGTAGTACGCGATAATTAACGAAGTTGTCAACAAGATCGTGCCAAATGATCATATCAATCAAAATACAACTGAATAAAACTAATATTTAATTTTATAAAACAGTACATCTTTTTATCATTATTTACTAGGCGTGCATTAGCGGGTGTAGGAAATTTATTTATCTGCTGGACTTGGTGTGTTATACTCTGGATTGAATCGAAAAAAGTGTAACATTTGTACTGTGTGAGTAACAAATTTAAATTCAAATTTGTGGATGAATTTTACATGTGCTAATGCATTTAATAGACAAAAAAAATCAAAGATGATGATACAACTATCCTCTCTCCATTATGGTACAGATTAATTACCGTACCTTCACAAATCTTGCGGTTTCAAGTATTCCCAAAGGTATCAAGTTCCTTTGTATGATTGCATGATCATTTATGAAAGGGAATGAAAAATAATAAATGAATTTTTTTAAATCTGTTTCCTACTTCTTCAATGTCTTCGCAATGGAAGTCAAGATTAGTAGTAATTATTAGTTTTGTATAATGTAGTTACTCAGCACCCTTCACAGGCAAAGGAGAGTGAGATTAGGGCGATAAAACAGCATATGCCCTGCATATACGTCTGCACGACCAGTGTTTCGTATTCATAATTATTTATATTTAAATACATATTAATGATAAACCTTGAAAAGATGAGAAATTGACTTAGCAGGTTTTTAAGATTAGGGAACATTCAAAATCAAATAGTTTAAATATACTTTGAATATCTCGATTAACAATTAATTTGCTGAAGAAGCCGATGGAACTAGTCTGTAATATTCCATTGCTCTGGAAGAAGGCGGTTCTATTGGAATTAGAACATTATGAAATGAGGTAAAAAATTCCATGGTGGAAAGCTTGAAATCACAAATGAAGAATAGGCATAGAAAATTTATTTCGGCAGCACATGATTACTCACGTAAGATCAAAGATCTTGTACTGAGAACTCAGAATAACTCTTTCGATTGTTTCTTAGTACGATGAATCATGAGAATAAAGGACATACCTAGTTCAGAAATGAAAGTACAGACTCTTTATCAAATCATCCGATTGTTTAGTACTCACTATCAGTTATCATCAGGCTGAAAACTTTAGAATACTGAAAATCTAGTAAACAATGAAAAAATATCTATTGATCACAAGGACATAATAATTACAGTCAACAGTTACAGCCAGCTCCAGAGTGAACTCTCTCCAATGCCTGTGATAATCCTAGAAAACATCGCTAATGAATTTATCAATATACTCAATCGTTGGTTAGTTGAGGACAAATTGGCGAGTTTCACGGAGTTTGTTCTTTGCCGTTGGCTTCCTGGGATTTCATTACATCAGGGAGATCAGGTGGTAACGAGTAAGGTGTCATTTCCAGAGGTTCAAACTGACCCCCTTCTTGGCGTAGGGCTAAAGCAACCAGAGCAGGGCATTGTGCTTTTGCCACTGCCGACGTCATTCCGTAATCCGACAAAAATTTGTTATCGGACATGATGACATTGTCTTTGCTGTAGAGTTGTTGATTCGCCGGAGCAATCTTCAGTATACCTAAAATTGGTTTAGAGTAGCTTAAACAACAGTTGGTGATCTGCTGGAGAGGCGAATTAATTCAGCTTTACGAAATACACGTTTAGAAGGTATCGAAGTCACCACAGATTTGCAGATATATGCAAATGACTTAAGCATCATCGAATAGGATTTGAAAAGATTATTTCAACAACTGATTCAGACACTCACCGACAAGGTCCATACATGAGATCATAATGGTTGAAAATATATTTCAGCTCACCTTCTATGATCTTTTTTAATTCAAGAACGGTAGTGTTGTCTTTAGCGTCTGTGAAAATAGTCGTTTTCTTTCGCCTGATCATGAGGAATACGTCCTGAAAAGAGGTATACATTATTTTTGAGGTTATGTGCGGGCGTGATGACAGAGCGAGTTTAAAATAATTACAAGAACATGTAATTCGAGGTATCGGTGAATTCTTACCATTCTCGAAGTTGATTACGCCTAGTTACGGCACTGCTGCTTACTTAATTAAATTACAAGTATCTCTTGGAAATAATGTGTTTATTTCCAAGTCCCAAGGTTACAGTCATACAAGTAAGAACGCTAATCCTGACTCCAGTTTCCAAACACTGACGTGAGATCTCGCTCTTCATTCGTCAACATTCTATTAAGCACTCTGCGATTGGCTCCTGAGGATTAGCATCAGCCTATAAGGCGGCGGAGGGCTCAGGGACAAGTTTAACCGTTTCTCGCAAGCTACGTAACAAACGGTAATTTGTTTGACAAATTGACAAAAGATTTGATTATATTATTGGTTTAATATACTTATAATTCCTAATCGATTGATTCAATATTTAATTCACCTACTTGTGACCTGGCTGAAAGACTTTTGATCAATACTTCTTTGGTACTAACCTGCGGTATTAGGTTTTACCTGCGTTCTCCTGTAATCCTTATAATCTTGCGGGTAAAAAACTTGTCCTTTCAGTTTCAAAATTTTCATTTTCGCCGATGAGCTGAATAGCGAACCGGTATTACGATTAATAATTAAAATTCATGTTTAATATAATTTATATATGCTTATAATTTGGTTTTGTTCCGTACTGAATGAAAGAATATATTACTATACCGAAAGAATTGAATATGAATTATTTTAATTTTTTTTAAACACATACTTTGCCATCATTCTGTTGCTTGCAAAACTAATTATTCAGCAGATGTGTTTTATATTTGTATAGTGGATATTTATTACTTCGCAGGGGAGCAAAATTCCCACTCAAGCTTGCATCAGTCAACGAAAGAAATTTGGAGAAATGGGTAGAGACGTATTTTTCTTTTTTTTTTTTTAATTGGGATATTCCAAATTTAGCATAACTCAATTCGTTTACATTACGTAGGAAATAACTCCAGAAATTTAAAGTATATCCACTTCTCGCGCATGAAATGAATTGACTTTGGAATTCAACTACAAGTACCGAAAGATATGGGAAATAAAAACTGCAAAAAAGTTTCTTGCTCTCGATATACTCTATTTTTTGAAATATCCCATCTACATAGATGAATTTCAACAGGAAAACTAAAGTTTTATGGAAATTCGTCCGCAATTTTCGAATTCTTTCTATTCGTATTATAATTAATCAATTCCGTGACAACCTTCAAATAATTTTTTTAAATCAATTGCAGCAGATTTACGATCAGAGAGTAGGTGAATATGTAAAGGATAATACATACGCATATTTAAACTTTGAAAAATCCTTCATTTTCATGGTATTATTGTGGTGTGCATACAAGCGTAATCATTTATGATTCCGAAATCACCGAGGAACGCTAAATAAAAAATTATCGTAGAAACCAACAACATAAAAGAATACATTCATCATAAGCTTTTTCATTAGTTTTTATAATTTTTTACAATAACATATAATTACAACATAATTTGCAGGTTGACTAGAGTTAAAATATCCATTATATATCTATGATTGTACGATTGTCATTTGTTCTTGGTCCATTAATTTAAACAATGGAACAACTAATCTGGTCAGTCGTATAGTAGTCCTATTTTAAATAAACGTGTTGAGTTAAATAATGAGCAGGACATAAATACTATGTAAATAATATTAATATATAAATAAATTTCGATCAATTTAGTATCAATGAAAATTCCTATATAGGTTCAAATATTCAATCGCGTCTAACTGCCAATGCTTCGCATTATTTTCAGTGGTTGTAATTAAAAAAATAAAAAGTTGAAAGGAACAAAGTTATCCTCAAACACATGTCTAAACTAATGAATTGGTACCCAGTTTGTGAATGATTTCAAGCGAGCGAGAATAAAATAGATAATTTCAGGCGAAAAATATCCGTAGTGATTATCGGCATGAAAATATTTTGAAATACGAAGGTAATATTTACTAGGTGAAATACGGGTTACTCTGCGGTGTCGTCCAATAAAATAACCAAGTTTGCAGATGGTCGGTATAACTTGAAACAGCGAAAACTTGGCGATAGTAATAAAACCAGTTTATCCAGCCATAGAAGGAGTAAAATATAGGCGGATAGACTGGAAACGGCTGCATGGCGGTGCGAGGGCGAGATAAATATTTAATCCTCGTCGATTTTGGTGATGAAAGGTGCAATTGAACTGGCATCTTCACAGTCAGGAATGAGTTTTCCTTTGAACTTGACACAGGTGTCAGCGCAGAGCTGTCCCTCGAAGTAAGCGCCGAACATCTTCTTGCACTGGGCGCAGTTCCTTATGCAGACGCCTGTTCAACGAACAAGTTTCACAGTTTAAATTTATGTAAATCATTGTATACATATGAATGCGTACATAGAAAAACGTGATAAGTAACGCAAATTTACATTAATGAATAAATCTGTGAAGATACTCCGCGGCGGGAATATCTCAACTTTCTTCACCGACTAATACGTGTAGGATGGCCAACCGGTCGTCTTTACACGTTGTGCAAGTTAATTTCAACTTTCGCTCTCTCTCTCTCTCTCTCGTTTAATTTAAGGCAAATTAAATGCAAGTGTTTACAAACCAATGCGGTTGGAGGTGCCGGTCGACGCTGCTATGGCAATCACAGCGAGCACGACAAGGAAGAGAATAGTAACACGGGTCTGGTTCTTCATATCTGCAACAAAGACCTATAGGCGGCGGGCTTTAATGAGATCAGGATCGACGTTTATGAGAAAAAAGTAGATGAGAGAAAAAAAAAAAATAAAAATTGTTCTTTTCGAGCCAGCGTTAAGTTTCAGTCTTAGATATCGAACACGTGGACTAGTAGATGAAATAAGCCGATTAAATAGAATTACCAAAAATATTTTGACTCCTATATCCGACTTCGGGCGAACTCTCTTTTTCACCCCTAATCTTCAATATTTACGCTCCTATAATTCTATCTCTATAAAGTCAAAGTTAATGAAAGTCATGCGAAAAAATGTATACATATAGTATCATGAGAACTTATTTCCAATGTAAAGATTATTTCTCGCTAATTGTGAGGCGACAATTTGCCGAAGAAAATAAGCTTGATAAGTAAAACTGGATTTAATATTGAATCGAAGTAAATTTCAAAAATTATCTCACAATATTTTTATTAAATCTCGCATCCGAGCGACATATTCACCTATATCCCTCACTTCACTGTGAAATGTTCAGTGCAGGCTTGAAAATTTCCTATTTCCTTGAAATTTAACTACGAGTTCAGACAGAGTGAAGTAAACACGATGAACGGCTTCTCGGAGTAACGCTACTCGCGCAAGTAACTCTGCTTATTATAAGATCTCGGAATCGGTCAGGTACCACCAAAAGGTCCGGTTACAATTTGTCAAAACGGGGCATGAATATATATGCGCGCGACTATTCCGTGGTCAGCTTCCTGTAGAGGTGTGAAGAAAAAAAGAAACATAAACAAATAATCGAAGAAGAAAAAGAGAAATAAATATGCATTGATACATGTTAAATGCGTCTACTAATTAGTAATCCGAATATCCACTGCCGGGAAGATTGCCGAAGGTTGTTTGGTTGCCTGTATTTAATGGTCTTGTCTCTCGGTTCTTTTTTCTCTCTTTTTTCCTCATTTTTTTTTTATCCTCTTTCTTTTTCTTTTTCACTTCTCACACAGTTAATAACCGGAATACGCAGCGTGCTTCCGCGTTTGATCCCCTCTTATTGATTGTGATCGCGGTTGCTATAATTAGACATTCCGTGTGCAATGTTTTCTTTTATTTTCCAAAGTTTCTTGTCAATGCCCCTGATCTTTCAACCGTTACACCAACAAAGCAGCAAGGAGATTTTCCATATGTACGGACAATTGGATTGACTGTAACACGTTCGATATCCCTAATAATCCAATATTTCATTTGCACAAAGTATTATATTATTTAGTATCGTTCTGTTTTATATTTCACACCATCTAATCCCCGAAATTTTCCGTAAGAGAAAGTGATTTTTTTATCCGCAAAGTCTGATTACGAGTGAAAATCGTTGCGCGTGCGATGTCTTAATTGTTGTACATACTTTGAATGTAGTGTAATACTTACTTGGGTGGACAATGAGTCGTCGAGCAAGTGTTGTTTGTTACAAACGAGGGTTTGGACTCTGAGAGCTGGTAGCGAGTCGAGTGATACCTGAATCGCGGAAACGCAAGCTTATATACCCGATCACCCTGAGTCTGCTCTGAGTCTCTGTCCTGGACCACCCTCCTTGAACAAGGGGAACCCCCTGTGACGCTGGCTTTCATCCTAATTCGGTTTCCTAGATTTCCTGCAGCACTTGTCGAAACGACGACGCGACAATACGCGACAAGACGCGACGCGGAAGTATCCGCGACACGGACAGCGTGGAATCTTTCTCTGAAGGAATTCTTTCGGTGATACACGTAAATCTGTCATTGAGATTAATTCACCGACCATTGCGAAGGAACTTTACACGGCACACGCTACGCACTGCCCGATCGCACTGATCATATCGCTTGTCTGTAATGCGTAAATGCTGCTTGTTGACTGGCTGGCTGAAACAACATTTATAAGTTATTCTTAATTAATTATCTCGAACCGCCAGGCGAATACCAGTTGTCATCTTTCGAACAAGCCACCGGTACGAAAACAGGAAGTGAAACTGTGCACCGGATTTTATACCACGGATTATCCACACATGGAATTAGACTCGAAATAAATTAGCCAAATTTGAGGCGAGGGTTACACATGACGTAAATAGTCGTGAAAATTACTCATCACGCGACATGATAGTAATTAATTAATTAATATATAATATATAATAATTAATTTCCAACAATTTATTTTCCGCACTTTTTTACTTATTACAATACCGCTCATCGCAAAAAGAACTTTTCAAGCATGGCATCGTTAAACGTCACCGTTATGCTTAGAGCACGCGTGAACGTTTTTCATTCGTGGTTTTTTTTTTTTGTACATATATTGCTCCAAGTCAAGTATATTTATCATTGAAGTAAGATGTTGTAAATACTAATTGCTTTACAGTTTAAAACAAAAATCACTTAAACATCTTAGAATATCAATTTTTACGTGCGGTTCCACTCTACATGAATTGAGACTATGAACGTCTCATTTTTACTTCATTATAATTAAAATTAGTCAACGAACTTGCGAGTCTGGTTATTCCAAACTCGTGACAACAGTACCGTAAATCTTAACATTATTTACGTCTTTTCTTTTTTCTTCGGACCACTGTATTCAAGTGTCCAGTAATTTTTGTACATCGCCGGCATTTTTCCCTCCTCCTTTGCCTTTGCAGCGACTTTATCATCGAGCCTAGAGACGTCATCTTTCCGGTCAAGAATAGTGCCCAGAGTTTCGTAAACTTCACGGAGCGATTCGTCGCTCGGTTCATCGTCGGCCTTGATCCCTGATTTTTTCTTCTTCTCGAGGAAATCCGCTACGCCTTCGTTGTCGTTGTCCGACCATTGCCCGTAGTACGCATCGTCCTCAACCTTGGCAGGCTCGGATCCATTCCGTTCATCTCCAGTCCCAAACATTCTCTCATAGGTTTTTTCATGCGCGTAAGGATCCTCGCGAAGATCGTCGCTTTTGACTACGGACGACGAGGCGGGAAATCGTTCTTCCTCATCCTCGTCTTCGTAGTATCCGGCAAACGGAGTATCGGTCGTAGAGGAACTAAAGACTCGGTCAAACTCCTCGAAGAAATTCGGAGGAACTACCGTGGCATCCTGTCCAGCACTTTTCTCTTCGCTTTTCCCATCCTTGTTTCGAATCCCCTCGCTCTCCTCGATCACCGGAATTTTAAGAAGTTCGAAATCCTTGTCCCAGGCCTTACTCGCGTCCCGTTTCACCTGCTCGTTGTTCCCGCGGACTTCAACTCGTCTGCTGCCCTGGTGCTCGTTCACGTCTCCTCTTGTCTTGTTCTGCTTGTAAGCGGCCGCTGTTTCCCTCTCGATTTCTTTAAATAACTCTTCAAGATTGAACGGCTTCTTGTAGTCCTCAATGTCGAACCGCAACGTCTCGAAGTCGAACGCATCCTCCTGAGGCTCGGAGTTACGTAGCTCATCCTTGACTGTCGAATCTTCATCGTCCTCTTCCTCTTGTCGCAGCCCTGCGTTATCGTCCCCTTCTTCGTCCGTTTCTTCTCTTACTTCCTCCTGTTCCTCCTGTTCCTCCGCCTCCATCTGCACCTCGTCGCTATCCCCGACGTCGTCATCGAGAACAATGATTTGCGGCATCCTCGGTCGCTGCTCGATGACAGCCGGTGCTTCCGGATCAACGACGTCCGCCTCTTCGTTCGGGTACTCGACGTACCTCTCCTTCGCCACCCTTCGGTCGTCCTTGTCGAGGCTCTGCTCTCGCTGATCGGTGTAATCGGGCACTTCGACGTAGGGTATCATGTCCGGATTGTAGGGAGGTATATCGGCGGGATAACCGTTTGCGTCCTTGGGCGCGTCGGCCGCTCCATCCTGCACGCCCTTCTGATGATCCTGAAGGTTTATGTAGGTCTGATTCTTCGCGTTTTCGTCGACCAACGCCGCCTCCTTGGGAGGCTCGACGGTCTCGTCGACTTGAACAATCGGGGTCCCGGTCGTCGTTCGCACGACGTCAGCATCGGGTATCGGCTGGCCGTTTCTGTAATACTGCCGGGAGCGTTTCGGCTCCTTTTCTGGAGACGGAGGCGGCAAATTCAAGTCCGAAATCTCGCTCGCCGCGGTATCGTTGCACACCTTGAAGACGGGGGTGTAGCCGGATTTCCTGGACTTCTTTTTTCCCGCTATTCCTCCGACGGGATTTTCCCCCCCGTCAGCGGTGACCTGGCGCTTAGACCTGCGAAGGGGAATCCGGCTGCTCTGCGTCCCTTCGTCGTAACGATTGCGCGACAGAATTTCCATTATCCTGAAAATGTTCTCTGGATCGGTTTGCTCAACTTTCTTCACGGTCGTTTTAGGCAGCTTGATAGGAGCCTTGATAGGACTTCTGGGTAAATCGTTGAGCAGGGTTCGCAAAGATTGAGGTTTCTCTTCGGGGATATCTTTCATCGGGGAAATTGATACCTCTGACTTCTCAAAGAAGTAGCCTGCCTCTGGCACGGCGTAAATCTGGGTCGAACGCTGCATCATCAGCCACGGTGAACCAATAGATTTTTTATCGGGTTTCGGTTTTAGTTTAGTTTCCGGGGTGACTGAAGTGGCGGATATTTTTGACGGGCGGAGGCCGGCTAATCCTAGAATCTTGGCGACCGTTACCGACGTCTTTTTAGGCTTTGACACCAAGTTATTCTTGCTTTCAGACGCCTTAGGCATCCTGGCGTAAACCAAGGGCGGCATTGGTTTAGGTACAGGCATGACGAAAGGTCCAGGAAAGTTCTGAAAATAATACGAGATACCCGCGATAGATTTAATAATCTGTAAATCCTAAGGTTACGAATACATCACGCCTGAAAGCGTTGGTATATTTACACAGTGCTATAAAATGTAAAGCTCATTTACTTTGACTATTTATTGGTACTTTCTCGATTTACCATAGATATTGGAAAAACCATCCCCGTCAACGTACAGCAATTTACAATCAAATTTCTACGTTACCGTGCACAAATACAAATTTTGGATGTCTATTATTTACAAGCAAAATAGAAATCTGGAATAATGTAATACTCACCGAGCTATTTTTTAAGACAGTTTACACGATATTTGGCACTGCACACGCTAAAAATTCTGCACGTTCTCAGGTCGTTCTCAAATATTCTTCCAAGTAACTACGTGGATATAAAATATTTTTGGAAATGTGAATGTGTTATGAAATTATAATTTCGATCGGTCAAGATTGGTCTGAATAAATAAAACTTGCGCTCAGAAATTTCTCACGCATCGGAGCGTCAGGTTGAGAAGCAGCCTGTCTGCATGTGGTAAAAGTCACGCCCGTATATTTCATCCTTGTAGAGATCGACACGTACGGTCGCTTCCTATTGCAAAATGGACCTCGAACAGAGTCGGAAAGTGAACGGAGGAGGTGAGAGAAGGTAGGAAGCTGATCGGTAAAGGGAAAAAGAATGGCTTGAGAAAATGCGCGGACAATTGATAATCGATCAATCGATCAATCAATCGATCAATCAATCAATCAATCAATCAATCAATCAGCCAATCAATCGTGCATTGTGCAATTATATACATACATATATGTGCTGATGCATGTATACTGAATGTACGATATTTTACACTTATACGCAATACACTTACAAAGTGAATTCCATACTTTATTCTTTCGACGATGGTAAATTATTATGTGTATGTATGTACAAAATCACGCGTATTAAATAATATCATTAAACAATATCGCGCAATACATATACATATATATATATATTTACATTACATACTACGATATACGCCTACAATACATAAATACCGGTGTATTCAATCGTGGGTATATAATAAAATAAATCAACTATATATAAATACTTGATGCAGGCGGGTGCGGATTGTGGGTAACTCAATCGGATGGGTGCAGGTTTTGTATACACATTTCGTACGCATGTAATAATATATTCCAGTACGCAGTATACGTTTACATACATACCATTCGTAGTTCTACCTATACATAATATGTGTACATAGATTTATTTATGAGGCAATGATTAGCTTATTGATAATACGAGATTTTTTCCCACCTCAGAGTAACACGTCAATTTTCTTTAAATTATCAGTATAACGTAAGTCTGGCATAGAAATAAACACTTATGCCATATGCTGCGCCGTTTTCGACCAAATTTTATACTTTCTATTGTATTTACCGACGTTCTCTATTTGTTGAGCGCAAAGGCATCGGTCAGCATGAATCCTCAAAGCTACTGATTATGCAGATTGTAAATATCGAAGCGAAGTGAAAGTAAAAGAGCCGTGTCGAGAGAAGAATATTAATTGAAAGTAATGACTCGCGGTTTACCAGATACCCTGTTTAAAGTACAAATAGGTCGTCATGTTTACGTCAGTATTGAAACTACACATTTTTGCTAGAGATTTAGTCTTTCAGGCTCAGTCCCGATATTGCAATTAATAATTGATTATATAAACATAATCAAAAGTAAACATTGGTTATGTTTGTGGTCAGAGATATATATATATATATATATATATATATATATATATATATAATGTATATTGCGTGCAGTGCAGGCGTGCGGCGCTGATGGTGCGTGATGTTCGTGTGTATTTGGCGAAGTTTGATAGTAATCCATTGGTCAAGGGAAATTTATAAACGAAAATGAAAAAAAAAAAAAAAAATAACCATAGGTTCACTCTTGGGTGAGCAAAGTTTCTAGATAAGAGGCGATGCTGTTTACGTTTGCAAAGAAGATTTGTGAGATGACATTTTCTCCGTGGTTTGACGGTGTTGGAAATGAGAGCACCGAATCACTGGCAGGTAATTGAAACGATTGTTTCTCCATCGATAATTGCTACAGTATGTAAAAACAATAAAAATATTCCTAGTTAATTCCTTACACAGTGTCAGGATTAAATCTTTCGCAAAATCCGACAATTTTAGCTAACAGTAAGAAACAGAAACAGTAGTAAAGAAGAGAAGAGAGTCCAGCTATTTACTTGATGCAGAAAAGATAATAAGTTTCGTGATAACAGGTGTCGTAATACATTAAGCAGGTAAAAAAGTTTGATTATTATTACTTAGGTGAAACTATGAAGAAAAAAAAAATGAACATAACAATGAGTAAATTGAATGTTAATAAAGTGTGAAAAAAAATTTGATAAAATTGGACATATTTAATAATTATTTATAGCGAAATCGAGATGAAAATAACTACAAGGCGAATCCGAGAAGCAATAAGGGTACGCTAGCATTTTTGCTAACCCTATGCAAACCGTTAAAATTTGTTACTATTGCAGTAACATTCCTCTAATAGAAATACCAAAATTAAAAACTGAAAAGTTCGAAAAAGTTCTGTTGAAACAATAATTGGATTGTTTAACATAAGACGGAGGAATAAAATTATAAATGGAGAATAAAGATAAAGGGTAATTGTTCGACTTGGATGTTTGAGTAATGATGGGAAATTGCCCGCGGTCAAAAGTGACAACGAAACCAATAACACTATGAACTAATGTAAGTTCTAAAAACTAATTTCTATTTTCTACCCACACTCTTACAGGATGCTGAGGTGTACCTTTCATATCTACTTGCCCAGGTGCGAATACTGCTCGGCAATATTACTCACGTATTGGGCGGCGTGCGCCGTTTGCGGTGACGGAAACTCGGCCCATTTGCTAAAATCGATGCTAGGTAAAATGCCACTTCGACAAGGAACCCTTGGATTTCTAAAATCAAAAACCGTGAGGTAAAAGACAAGAAAAGTGAAGTTAGGCAGTTCGGTTTATAATAGATTTACTTACATTTCGTGATCGGGCAGAACCATTGGATAAATTTGTATCGTATCGATAAGATCCGTGTTGTCACAAATAAGTCTCGCCATTCTGGATTTCCGAATTTCAGTGAGTTGTTCTGAGGAAAATAAAACGATGAAGATTGAAAAATTCAATTCAAAATTTCATATCAATCTCTTATCCTGAATTTACTGCAACGTTTTATTAAAATCCATATTGATTATTGTCAAGAATTATGGATAACGATATCGTAGTTATTGTTGATACTAAAAACTGATAATTTTTTCTATTCGCTAGGGTTTTTTTTTTCTGATAATTCGTATGAATTTATTCAAAATTATGGCTTACCAGGAGTGAAAGAAGACGGCTGATTCGGCAGTTCGTACCAAAAGCGATCCCCGCGTCTCGAGTAGCTGAATTGCGTTGCAATAATGCAAGCGAAAGTGGGACCCAACATGCTACCTGGAAGTGGTCTCTCAGAGACACCACCGGACCATAAATCGACGTCAGAGGGATGCCTAAAATGATGGACATTTTTATTTTTATAGATGCACAACGACTATTCAACGATTCTTTTTTTAATAAATAAACATATACTAACTGAAATATCGAGCTGTATCGCCTGATGGTCTCGTTTGGCATGGATCCGAAGAGTTCTTCAAAAGTGTCAGCACCGGGAAGTCCGCAGAATTTTCTGTCGAAAAAAAAAGAAACAATTTATGAGGTATAAATCTAACGAAACCCAGTCTCTTTTTCACATCAAATATGTATAGGTATATTATTCCTGGTTACCTGAACTCCATGTAGCTAGGAAGTCCGAATTCTCGACCACGCTGCATATTGAACGACACTAAATCCATACCGAATTTCGCGCCGACTTTTTTGAACAGATGATTGGTGACCTGAAGAAACAAGGCAAAAAAAAAAAGAGGAGGGTAAAATCGGAATCGAAACTTTAATACGCGGGGATTCCAACTTGACGCCAATACTGACCTCCTGGGTGATAGAATCGTCCATAGCCTGAGCGACCTGATTCATCAGACCCATAAAATATTCATCCAAGACCCCAGCGCGGTACAGATCGTAGGGTCTTCTGATAAGATCGGAGAGCCGTTTGGACGCTGAAAGAAAATTAGGGAAATAATTCTTTCATCCGTTGCTTCGACGTTGATCAACATTTTTGACGCGTTACCACACGGTCGTCCGAAATACCGAGTGCCGATACGTACCGATGAACTTGTGAGCTTTGCTCCACCTTTCAACGGCCGTCGGGAGCAACGAATGACCAAATCTGTAGGCTGCGGCTGCGAACGCATCCAAGACCCCCGGGTTTACACTCGGGTCGTAGCCGTCCCAGTATCCCTGCATTTCGAAATAAAACAGCAAAGGTTTAGCTGTGGTTTGTGAACGACAGAATAAACTAGAGAGCAATGTTGCACGGAATCAACACCCCGTCAAAAGAATCGAATCTGTTTCGATAAAAGAAAGTCCTGTACCGGCATTCCAACTCCCCCATAAATAAGAGGCAAACTGGAGCATACGCAAGGTGTTTGGCATTGATTGTCAGTCATTCTAGCCGTAGGCATTTCAAGCCACATGATAATATATAGGGAAGGGGTGGAGCCGAACGGGTGTACGTGTAGTCGGTATGTTATACGCGTTAAGAAAGCAGAAAT
The DNA here is from genome assembly GCF_021901495.1 of Neodiprion virginianus. Lineage (NCBI taxonomy): Eukaryota > Metazoa > Arthropoda > Insecta > Hymenoptera > Diprionidae > Neodiprion > Neodiprion virginianus. Next base: position 4,681,086 of record NC_060877.1, on the reverse strand, counting down.
TGCGTAATAAGTAAAACGTATGGTTGTAAAATTACGTCTTTCTCAAGCAGGAGGCCAAACTTCTCCATGACCTCCTTTCCGAGCAAAATTGGGAGAAATTCGTTATAGGTGACGTGCTGGATCTCAGCAATTACGATACGTCTTGCCTCCTGGAATATCGTCTCGTCGTCCCAGTGAGGATTAACCTGGGCCAGGGCGTTGGCTGCCCGGTTGTGCTCTCTGGCCAGCAGCGTGTGCATGCAGGTCAGTACCAGCTGCTCGTTGACCCGAATCTCACCTGCAAAATGCGAAAAATCCAACTCCACAAGTTAGCTACATTCACGGCTTTTATATTTAATTTTTTGATAAGCTGCGCCACCGTTTTCGAAAGATCAAAGTTTCTCCCTCACCTCCTCCTTGATTTTCAGCGAACATACTTCTATCAATTAGTGACTATACTCTACATCGTTACATTTGTCTTGGATGTCAGTTAAAACTTCGAAGAACAAGAAAGACAGTAAAAAAAAAAGAAAAAAAAACAGACGACGAAAAGAATTAATTAATTATCCTAAGGGCCCAGTTGAAAATAAATATACATAAATAAATAATTATCATACCGACCGTGATATAGGTCCGAAATATATGCAAAGATTAAGATAAAATTAACGATATTCCGACGATCATGGAATTATAATTCGAAGGGAAAATTGACGAAAAGTTGAAGTAATACGAACGATCGATAACGGGGACAGTCCCTATAAATGATAAGAAATTGTTACAGCGTAACATATGTAACGTACCTGGGGGACGTGCTTTAGTGTGTATAAAGAACAGTTCGAAATTCTTCTTACAAGTAATGAACTTCTCACGTGACTAGTTGCGATTAGAAAGTTATCCATAGTGGTAGTAAATATTTGTAGAGATAACTTCTTAGTTAGTTGACCAATGTTCTAGAAATAACCGGATCGGTTGCTTACGCGACTGAACGTGTATTATGCATACATGCGATTATTAATTTACACAGGATAATCAACCGTCGCTGTCCATTATTACCTCGTTCTTGACTATAAACGAAACAAGGTTTAACGATCGATTATACCTACGGAGCGCAACGGACGAACCACGATTGTTAAGCAACCGCTTCAAATCAGGGTGGGAAGTTAAACGGAGGAAACTTACCGGCCTCGAAGCAGTACATGGAACGGTTTGGCCTGGTGCAACCTTCATCAGGAATGTCGAGCTTCAGGGGCAGCAAATCTTTAAGTCCGTATTCAGAGAACACGGGGTTCATACGTAACAGTCCGCCATATCCGGTCCGCAGTTTTCTACCGAAGAAAAACTTTTCATTTGATTGTATCATTTCAACGTTTGTTACAACTCTCGGAACGTCGGGTGGTTGTTATTCACAGATACGGTATCACCTGATAAGAATCGGAATAAAAAGTTGAACTGATCTTTAAAAACCGTTGGTCCGACGTATTACGCATAATATCCCAGTCACACCCACGACATCGTGAATTTCGTAATGTTTACTGTTTCTGGGTCAACAGAACCGATAATTCGTTGACACCTTGGTGTAACTTGATCGATTGAGTTAACCTTGATAGCCCTTTTTTCTATATCCCTTGTCGCAATTAAACGTTGTACACACCTGCGTTACGATATCCTTGACGACATTGGTGGTGCAATTGCGTTACACGTTCACGTCCGCTCACACGAATGTCGGAAAAGACGTTATATTCAATGGGAACGCATCGAAGATACGTTTGGTCAAGTGATATTTACCTCGCAAAAGCGTCCGACACTCCGTAAACCGTGTTGCCGTCGAGGACCCCGGTGAGGAGGTTGAACTGGACGCGAGAACCGAGGCGACATCCGGGTCGAGGCGCTGGGAAACCTCGAACAAAGTCCATGCAGCGTACCCCGAACAGTCTGTAGAAGTAATCGTCCTCCGGTATCAGGATCTCGTTGCAGTAAGGATTTTTCAGGTGCGGCGGCCTGTGGCAGCACTCCTCGGGATCATTTCGGTTCAGCAAGTCTGTGTAGGTAACACGGGATTAAAATCTAGTTGACGATATTTCTTTCCTCTTTATTTTCATCGTTCATGTACAAAGTTTGTTCTTTGCAAAGTTCAATAGAATCTGCGAAATCAACTTTCACGCAATCATCATTATATTACCTACGGATATAACGTACATTCGGAGATTGGTGAAGGACCTGGGAATGAAAGGACTGCAACGTGAGATCATTGCACCGAGTCAATAAACTCGCACTTTCTCTTGCAATTAGGGTATAATTTTTAGGAGTGACCATTGTGACGATCACTCTCTCAATTTTTTAACGGCACGGTGCAAGTACAACGGTATCGTGTTATTAGAAAGGGCGCGGGATGAAACCACCGTAAATGAACCGTTGAAACAGACCATTACCACGCTATAGCGAATGAGCGTAATTGTAAGCACATCGAAGCGTTCATTCACCGATGTCTTTACGGCCTGTTCAGAAAACAACAATTGTCATAAGAATATCGATGCGCAACAATCAGAGAAAAAGAATGAGAAAGTTTGGAGTTAGCATTACCGGACAATACTTTGGGTGGATACATCGCAAAGCGAAACGGCGTATAAGTTTCGTGCTTCGAACATATTCATGGGCACGTTTGACGAATCAGCTGTAAAATGTCGTGACAGCCCGAGGACCAAATAAGAGATAGCTAATTTATACGAAGGTACTTACCTAACGGTGTGGCGGTCAAAGTGTAGTCGTGATCCATAAACTGGCCCCAAGCGATGACCATGACAGTACCGGCATGGTCGTGATAACCTTCGTCAGGGTGCATGGTGCGAGAAACGACACGAGCCAAAGGTAGCTGATTTCCGGTGACAGATATTCTGGGCGAGTTTATGCCGTCGGAATACCTCGGAGGCAGAAGTCTAAGGCGAAGGCCAACGAAGGTCTTTATTAAGGCAGGTATTTCAAAATGATCAAACACCTCGCAGTCGGTGCCGTTTGCTGCCGCCGAGGCAGAGGTGAACGTCCGTCAAGAGTCCCGCTCGAGAGGATGCGGATTAGCGTTTAAATCTCTCTCGGGCGTGTCATTAATCTTGTTTATAAAAATGAAAACTATACTAAGCGGAAGGAAACGTTTCGGTTACCTTGAGAACGGCGTCATGGTTGCCCCCCACGTTGGGTTTTCCAGATTCGTGCAAAGTCCGTCGTATCTCCGATATTTTCCTGGACGGCACTCGACGTTGCTCAGGAACGCTGGGCAGACTTCGCGAATCAAGGTTTTCGACGTATCGATAAGCGGAAGACCCTTTTCGATGTCGTCGTAAGTTAGTCCGTACCTAAACGCGTGGAATGTTTTACTATTTTTCATCTTCGCCCTCCTTCCCATCGAGATTCGCAGAGATTGAACCGAATACAAAACTATTGGCATTAGCTTGAAACACTTGACACCAAAGGTCCAAAAATTTTACTATCAGTTTCAGAAGTTTACGACTGGTTTAACGACAATCCTTGCGGATCTCCTGTTATTGGACACTTTCTAAACGAGAACCTTTTTTCAAGCTCAACTGGTCAGGTATCAAACATTCAGGTCCTGAATATTACACTCTGCGATAACTTGAAACAATATTTTTATCGGAGAATTGCTGCTAAACAGTGTCAGACGTACTTTTGCGCGAGGTTTGTAGAGATGTCCAAAAGGAGCTCGCCGACCGTGGCCAAGTCTTCTCCGCGCCATGTTTCGGTGTTGGGCTGAGCAACGTCTGTACAACGCAACACAACAGACACATGTAAGTCAAAGATTGAAAAAATAACTTCGTTATGAAATATGGTGTAAGGTATATTTGTTTAAACTGAGGGATGATTTCAAATGTTGGTAAAAACCACGCAAAGAAATCCATAAACCTAGAACAAGTAATCTCGCATAGCGGCAGAGCGTTTGTGACAGGTTCGTTTAATTTCTTCCTGTAATTTCGCACGCCTTTTCGAACTGCATAAATGTACAAATACCGGTAGAATATTTGGGGCGAAATGCAAAGAGAAACCGGAATACAGGGTGAAAGCGAGGCAGGATGACGAAGCGTATTTTTGTTGAAATAAATTAGTAAATCGCGGTCACGGGTTTTTCCTCACTTATTATACAGAAGGCAATCTTACGCAGGGTAATTAGATTAGTTGTGGCCTATATTGTCTGCACTTATTGCGAATTATCATGATGGATTATTTTCTTCCCCCCTCGAGATTGCCTTATATAATTTACGAAGCTTTTAGATAATCAGTAAGTAATAGCGGGTAAACATAAATCATAACCGTTAATGAACTGTTAGTTTTTTCTATTCCTAACATTCAACTCGCAGGGAATGAATCTATTATATGTAACTTCAGATTCTTACATACTCAACAATTACAAACTTTACGAGATAATTTCGTAACAGCTAACAAGCCCAAAAAGATTATACGTCAAAATACTCGTCATGCTTTGAATCATCTCCAATTTTTCTATTCGAAAATTGGACAATATAAGTTGACGCCGAAGGTTGTCGGTATAAAGTAAAGGACTTTGGCCTGTTTAGAAATCGGTGAAAATTAGTTTCTCGTGCGAGTAAATGAACGCAAAGTTTGACCAGACTGTTGAAAAAATGGTTCTCCATTCTCATTCATATCAGTGTCGAGATATGCCTAATGTAAAGCAATTTAATTCAGCAACTATGAACGTGTCGCTGACGTTAACTAGCACTTACCGACCTATTTGTGGTCCGTAAACAAAGTGGTCGACCTCACTCGCGGTGCTTGCATTAAGTATTGAGAAATCGTAGTGTAACGAACGGGTATTTTTGCGCCGATAAACATACGTATTCACCTGCAGTAGCCCGTAGGCTGCAGGTCGACTCTGCTTTGAGAGGATCAAACAAGCTGCGGCGATACCTCCGTGCGTATTTGTCTCTAATTAACCATCGATACATTCTGTATCGACCGCGCCGCTAAGTGCCTAATTGTCAACCACATTATCTCGTTATTGAGGATAAATTTTTTAGCCCAACGCGACATTTTCTGCAAATGCCTTTCACGTCGGACTGTCACTTGCTACATGATATACTCGACAACTGGTCCCGCCTATTAATATACGCGGAAAATTTATCCCAATTACGATACGCAACGCATCGATTTCATCGACAATATTCTTCACCAATGCAGAACGCGGTACGGAAAAAAGTAAAAGGAAATAAAAACTTACTGATGCGTTTGCGAGCTTCGATGTAAGCGTGGTTCACGGCGTCGTAAGTGATGCACGTCTGACTTCCGGCAGAAGGCGGGCTGTAAAACGAAAGAAGCAAATGTTAGACGAAAAATGGATAGAAGAAATTTCCGTCAAAGTACGTGGGTCGGTACACGTCGTAAAATACGAAGGTATGATACTACAATGGGCGGATGATCGGACGTTGAACAGCAAATATTTTGCAAGGACGTCAACGGCGGCGCGTTGCTGGATGAGAGATAAATGGTAGAAACTAAGTAAGGTTGCATAGGAATGCCGCGTGCGTTGGCCTGCGGTTCTATTTACGCGAGGCGAGCATTACACTTGGATTGCGTAAAAGGTGTTGTGCGAATTGCGAAGGCTCCGTAGCCGAGGAGGTAATACAAGATGCCGCATGCCAGTGAGAAAAGCGATCTAGGTAAGGATCAGCGCCGGCATATCTGGTTTCTGGAACGCAGACAAGGCGTTTCGCGACGTCGGCACGTCACTCACTCAGTCAGTCAGTCAGTTAGTCGCGGTAACTTTGTGTAGTGGGTATAGTTTTCGGTTTCCAGTCACCGCTGAAAGGGTGTTGCACCACTTCCAAGTGGCCAAAGGCCTCGCCTCGGGGTCTCGAAGATGAATGATTCGGTGGTAAACGAGAGGGAAGAGATCGAAGAATGAAGGAAATACAAAGAAAGAGAGTGAGCGATGAAATAAATCGCTACTGTCCGATTAGCCGACACGTATTGTGCGGGTAGACGTTATAGCCCTAGGTCCGAAGTTTAACAGGTGAAAAAACTTGCATCCGTTGACTGGAAACGAGATAATCTAACACTAAATACCATCAGAGTCAGAACTTGTGTTATGAAATATTTAACAGCTGTCTTGTAAAACGGTTACGGCACGTCGCTCTCGATCATTAGCTCGATCTCGGCATCGCTTCGAACACAGCTAATGACACGCGTAAGAAGGGCAGGATTGAAGTGAAAAATTGGTTATTAAAATCTTGACACCGTCTTTCAGCTCCGCGATCAAATAACGCCAGTGATAATCAATATTTGCATCACGACGAAAGGTTGTTGGTCGACTCGTAATGATTGGATCAATTTCCATGTCCCGATCATACCCGTGCAACTTTGGCGTTAGGCGTAACGTGATTGAATAGAGTAAATGCCTGTGGCAGATTTTACCGCGAGAGATAATTGACGAAATGAATTAAGCTAAGAGGTTGGAAATTATATCCAACGTTAGACCGATAGAGGGTCGGATTGATTGTTGAGGCAAAGATTGGCCTGACAATCAGTCAGTTCAAGTCAGTCAGGTGTAATTTAGCACTAAATCTTGGCCCCCGAGAGTATCTCCCGAAGCGATATATCCGCTGCTCGATTACTCTATTCGGCTTCCCTTTTCCAGCCAATAAATTTCACGAGTTCTTTACGTCAAGCTTGGAAGTAAGTAAGTATATCATGCCAGTCGTTCATTACGGAATAGCGGCTTATACTCGGTATCGAACTCCACTCGACCGTTGATCATTCATTATATAATCACCCGTGCACTCTTGTACGAGTCTCGGGGGTATCCGTACGTCCAATTTACACTTCACCCGCAATACCTCCGCGTCCTTGGAGAAGCGGAGGTCGTTCCAAGGGCCTGGATACGAAGTATCAAGGGAAGAAGAATAACCAAGGAAGACGGACAGCCGTGCAATTATTCGGTGATCTTTCGAGGCGAGAAAAGGGGTCAGTGCATACGACCTTGCCTTAATTCGTTCAGGTAGTTAGGCAGCCGAACGTATCTGCTGCTGAACGACCGTGTGGGTAAATGTAGAAATGCAATTGTACCGTACAGAGATGATTTTGCCCGGTTAGAGATAAAACTTGGTCCAGATGTACTCGACGATTTCGACACAATTTCGGCCTTCGACGTGACGGCGGTTTTGCCGGGTTAGAAAGTTCATTTATTAAGTCAGACTTATTTAACCATTCGCACGTGTGCGGGTACGGCTCGGATATATTATATTGTACCCACTGTATATATAACATATATGTGTGTGTGTGTGTGTGTATATATAAATTATATATTATATATATATATATATATATATAATATACCCGTTAGAAATGCAAACGCGGGCGTAACAATAATTATGCGTTTAAGAATGACAGGCTCTATTTTCCCCGCATACAGACACGTCATAATACGCACAACGGGTATGTGTTACGATATTACATCGTTGCGAGAGTACAAGCGATTACATATTTTCATTCAAAGATAAAGCAGCAACACCGACCGACCCAACGTTACGTAGAGATTTGGAACGCCGGCGACGCTGGCGAATATCGAGCGTGCATGTATGTAGCTGCGTTCCTTGCCGAGGTGCGGCGGAACATGTTCATTCCTCTCGAGTCCGGCTCCATTATTTCGTATCCTCGAGGCATCGATAAAAGCAGTTTTGCCGCGGTTGCACGCGATATGAGATACGAGATCTGGTCAGGGAGTAGACGACGTGTCGTTAATCGTCGGTAGTCGATACCGACCAATGAGGTCCAGCTGTCGAGCCGAAAAGCCCGAGGAGTACAAGCTCTTGAGCAACATTTTCACGCGTCATTCGCGTCACCGATTCGACGTTCAGCCGGGCATTATTCGGGGTGGTTGCACACGTCGGCTCGGGAGTAGATGATACACGGTACAATGTGTAATAAACGCAACCTAGGCTACGGGTACTTATCGCACGCCATGCATCGCGGAGAAAGTGCTCACATGATAGCTTTCGTGCGGTGCGATAATAATTGCGAATTAATTAACCGTTGCCTCATCGCTCACGTGCTCGCCCTGCGAATCCGAACAAGCGTATTCCCACGTAAGTGTAATATTTAATCATATCCCTATTCGCGAATCCCACAACTCCAAGGTACGAATTAAAACTATATCATACTCACAATGTACCGCGCAGCAGGTTGTAGGTGTAATCGAAGGCGCTCGATCTTCCGGGACCGTCGAGAACCAGGGCGCATTCATCGCCGATTGTTGAGTAAGCGTCGATCGGCTGATACTGGATTCCCGAACACCTTAGATCGGCTCCGAAAATCGTCACTGCCGCAATCAGAACCGCGGCTAACCGCGTCCGCGGTATCGGTGATCTGAAATCACAGGAACGAAATCATTATCGCGCGAATCGTCCGCTGAAAAGCAAAAATAACTACGCATCCTAATAGCATTCTCTGCACCTCCCGAGGCTCGTTACGCAGGCGCGTTTTACGAGCCCGGATTGCGCCAACCGAACGAACGGATGGACGACTGACGACCGGAGGATTATTGCCTTTCGAGTCCGGATGCTTCGGCCGATGTATCGACAAGTTCAGCAAATCCGTTCACTCGATGACCACTCGCAGACACCTTACAGCGTGCCGAATCGGCTGTAATATTTTTGCTCCGTTCCGCTTAAGCGATCGAAAAACGAGCTTATTATAGATAATATTATAGGCCATAAATTGCTGCTGTTGAGAAATGCGCGATAGCATACAATGTATACGATCTCTGTCCGGACAGAGATGAATCATACCAGTGACACGCATTGTTCGTTCTTCGCGTCCTACACCGTATATAGTTGCTATGCTAATCGATCAAGATCATTGGTTTCTTTCTGCCGGATGATTGATTCCTTCTTTGTGCGTTTCGTTGCAAGTATCCGACATTGTTCCTCGTTGATAAACTTGTACGGAACTTGATGACCAAGTCCAAGAAATACGACATGCGTGCAAAAAAATAAATAAATAAAAATAAAAATAAACAAAAAACACAACATTCTCCGCTTGAACGACGGTGAATAAAAGTGGCAGAAACGTAGGTTAACCACAAGTGGGTGAGGTGCCGTCGTAAATTGAAGTAGTTTTGACACGAGCAACCATATATTATACAATCTCGTAGTCGATTGGACAAAAGCAGGGCATAGTTATGTCGCGTGAAACGCGAGTTCGAAACATGGAAATAGGCTCACTGCGAGGTTCGTAGTACAGGGGAAACCGCGAGCACGTGTCCCGAGCAGCCCGTGGGCAGACAGACTGATCGTAGGTTTTAGCATACAGCGAGTGATCGGTATTGGGAGCTTACTTATCGTGCGGTTCGCTAACGATTATGCGAAAATGGTATTAGGTGCAATAAGGTTGAATACGGCTATGATAATGAAAGATTTGATCGTTAACCATACCCGATATGTGTTTACGTATCGCGAGACTGGAAAATAAATATATTTATACCTATGTCTGTACGCGCATGGTCCATTATGCGGTTTCGATACGTATCTTGGTAGCGGCGGCGGTAGAACTCGACGTTGTAACGATTGGTTGGCACATAAACTAGTTCGCGGGCTGCGCTTATACATATAAAACCAATTAAACGGACCTCGGATAACTTTCGAACAATACGCAACTGCAGTTTCACAGTTTAATGAGGTTTTGAGTAAGCCAAGAGTACTCCGAGCCAGGGATCATTAAGGCGTTATATTGCCTGTTTAAGGACAGGGGAGTGCGGTGGCCGAATATTCGCTGCATACAACCTGCAATCAATTTGCAAAGGACTCGCGGAGGTGTCGCAATTGCTGGTTTACGCTCAGCCGTAATACGCTATTCTTCAAATTACTTAAACTGCGGTTGTCACCGGGTTTATGGAAAGTCAATTGAGACGTTGTCCGGTTAGCGGCTACTGCAGTTACATGATTTTACGCTTTCGGGACCCTCGCGTTTTCCGGCTGACCGCAGACAGGCTGCTGCCTTCGTCAATGGTCGCCGCGTGCAATTTTTCGCAAAACCACTTAACTTAACTGCGAAGCCCGCCTGATTGTACAATTTACACCGAGGCATGTTTTTATGTTCTTTCTTTTATTTCTGATAACGATCTCAGAAACGAGGCATGACCGATACTCCCACGAATAAACGATCGGTCATGTCTATCCAGCTGTGAAATATATATATATATATATATACCGTAATAATATCTATCTGGGTATCGATGTAACGCTAAAATCATATCCAGACAATTAGATCGACTGTCTGCGCAAGGCGGAGGGGGGCTGAAATCACCGAACCGAATCAATTGAAGCGTGATAAAGATCCAGCTTGAGAAGGGGGAAAGTTGAAACCGAAGACGCGATGAATTTCTTTTCAAATAAATCCCACGATTGAAAAGTAAAGAGCGTCTTTCAAGGCCCGTTGAATTCTCCGGATGTTATACCGATCCTCGAGACGCGTTGCGTCATTGCAATGCAGCCGATGACGTCAGCTCTGAAAATCTCTCCGCTCCTGAGGTATATCTTTTCTTTTATTTATTCAATTTCCACTCATTTTATACATTTTTATGTTTCCCTAGTGCTCGCTGAACGTCTCGACTTACCCGCGACCCGACACGCGTCACGACATCACGAGATGAATAAATTTCAAGCTAAAAGAAGCGTATTCCGCAAACGTCCCAACAAAATCATGTCAACGGTATGGCGACTTCCTTTCTATTCAACGGTTCTTTATTCTGGCTACTTGTACATGCATGTGGACATTCTGATTTGTTCTCTAGCGCGCGTTTCGTATTCGTTCGTCGATATTTTCAACCTTAGTAAGTTTCTGAAAACGACGTTGCAAAGTAAAAAAGTTCCGTTTGCCTACTTTACATTGGTCAAGAATGCAGGATAAATTTCGTCAGAATATGATACTCGAAATCGAGAGGTAATCGGAGTAGACATGACGTAGAATTTTGATCTCCGATAAGAAAAGGTCCTTGATTTGTCCAACCGTTCAGCCGATGTGTCCGGCAATATCTGGCACTGGCAATATCCCGGCTTTTGCAATCCGTTCGGAAAGCTGGTTCGGCAAAAACGCGAGAGGACTGTACAACCAACGGTATCCTTAGAAATGTGCGATATTGGGTTACACGGTGCGTGCCCGTATCGAATTTTGCGGAAGACGATTTTCACTTTTGACACTTAATACGGACGGCGATAGTCACATTGCGCTCAAGGTGTGCATGGATCCGTGTAGCGTTAGTCCTGCGAGCATCGGATCTCCTACGCGAGTCCGTTTTACTCGTGCGTACCCGGAGGGAAGAAAGAAGGAAAGAAAGAAAGGTGTGTGAGAGTGAAATATGACGGGTGATAGAAGGCGATTCCTAACTTCCGAATCATCGCAATTGCCTCGGTGTCAGCCTCCTTTCAAACATCCCGAAGACATCAAGAACCGTTGTCCTCGTTTTATTGTTACCTAAATCTAACCGCCTGCGGCGAACGTCAAGACGAGCACAGTAATCACGGGATGATCCAAATAAAACGAGATATTTTATACTTTCTCAGAGCCGGTTAAACGCCCCTTTCACTTTCCGTGGAGGCTTCAACCGCGTCGGTGTGTGTATAAATAATATACGCGTGTACATTTTAATAACTAGCAATTACAAGTATCACCGTAGACCGCGCGAAATTTCGAAAAATTCCGCCGACCACCTTTACCTCTCTAACGCGATTCGGAAAAACAATAAAATGTAAAAAATTCGATTCCACGTCTGTTTCCTCACCTGCGAATCATTCTGCCTGCATTTGCTCGCGTTTCGCGAATATTCTCAGTAACGGTATCACGTCGATGTTAAAATCGTGCTCAGTAATTGATACCGACAATGAGAGACTCCGATCGAAGTCTGGAGCCACCACGACACCACACACTGACAAAATACCACGATTTTCTTACGACTGCGATATATTGCGACCAAGTGACTTCCCGAAGTGTGCAAGGAGCAGCCTGCACGGTAACACAGTCGGCTAACTCTGCCTGGTGATAATGTTCGACTGTTTAATGCCAAAGAGTATGTTCTAGCGGCTGGTGGTCAACGTAGTTCTTTAACGGGGACGCCGTCCCCTTACCGTGCCAAGACTCCAGGGTGGGATGCGAAAGCTCCCCAAAAGTAGGGGCACGGTGGGGGGGGAGAACGCCACTCGATTTGTACCTGGAGGACGACTGGCTGCTCGACTATTTAGACTCTCTGTAACTCTGTACCCAACGATGCAGTGTTTGGCTTGCAGAGAAGAAGTTTCTTGCGTACGCCTCGACGGATCGACTTTCCTTTCTATGGTCTTGTACTTGCTTCGTACGTCTGCTGCCCTAGATTCCCTTTTCTTCTTTCCAACTCGTCACGTATTCCAACGACACCGCGAGAATTCTCCTCATTTACATTCGATCAAATGTACAAAATTTCCAGCACGACGAAAAACTTTTCACGTCCCTTCTGACGTGGACTCTTAATTATGCAGTCTCCTTCGTCGTTTTGTAACATATGATAACAATTCTACAGTACGCAGGTACCTTACAGCTGATTGTGGATCTCAGAGACCCAATGAATTTATAAGAAAATCGGATGAATGGAGGGAATCAAGACAATTTCAATGTTTGAAAATTGAAAACAAAAATACATACAACGATGCTAGATTTGATAATCGTGCGATTAACTTTTTTACATTCGCACGATTCGTGACCGTATGAGGATTTCTAAGATTGAACGTACACTGACCGGTTCTCTCGGTCGATCGCTTCACGGGAGGGAATAGTGAAAAATTGGAAAACGGAAGTAGGAAACGAACAACGCCACACCCTGCTCTCTTCGATGGAAAGGAAAGGGAAAAGGAAATATAACGCTCCCGTTTTCTCCGCAAAAGGAGGGCTTAAAAATCGTCATCGAATATAAGCGATACAGCATATTATTATACCTACTCCGGGTCACCACCCCGCAGAAAGTCGGTATGGCGGACGCGTGAAAGTCTCTCGTCCGATGGAGCAGATTCGCTTCGTACGACCGCAATAATTACTCGCTGTATATAATAATACAAGTGTAGAAGTATAGAGCTTATGATTCGAGCAATTTGTCCTCTTCAAAACTGTCACTTACCGATTCAACGGCGTGGCGGCTTCAGATGACGTTCGAAATTTGAGATCTCTGCGAGTGCAGAGACTGCGAGTCCGAGTATAATATACCCTGGAGTAAAGGAACCTTCCTTGCTCAAAGAAGAAATGAATGAGACTACCGTAAATGGAAACACCGTTCCGTGAAGCAATTTTTCGTAATATCCTTACATAAAACTGAGTAACAGACTTATAAGGAAGAAAAAAATGTCGACTTTTGTAATGAAAATAAATGCTACTACGGCAGCTACATGTAACGTTGGGTCAGCGGACGGAGAGGAAGATTCCCTCGACATGCAACCAACGGTCTGCACGTCCTTGATCTTGGCATCTTTCCGACTCATGGCGGATAAAGTTGCGTCGTCCCGATGGTCAATGGATCCATTTGCGAATCCAGGGTGTCTCGGATAATCGCCTGAACGCGAAACGTTGATTCGTGATTCTCTGATAAAACACCTGGCACTACGCGCATTTAATTACATTCGCCCGTCTCAACGCGTCTTCTCTTCTCGTCCTTCGACCTGCGCACTAAACTCTCGCGTTGTTCATCGCATACCTGCAACCAAATACCTTCAGGAACGGTGAGACGAATTACCTCGGAATCGTAAGGCTACGTCAATCTCACCTCTGCTGAACCTCGTTTCACAAAATGGTCTCGGCCTGCGGGTAAGACTTTTCAAACGTATTCGTGGATCTCTACGGGTACAGGTTTAATCATTAGCCCATCCTCGTCTCGCCTCCTCGATTTCTTTCTCTCACAACCGCGGCAATTCGCGTATGCAATTAAAAATTTTCACCTACTCACGTACTGCACATAACGCAGTTCAAAGATCAAACGCGTGTCGATTAACGTTCGGATTAATTATCCACTAACGCCCCGCGGTGTAATGATGCAATCGTTGATGTACCCACGCGTTCAACGACATTCGTACGACATGTGAATACTAGAGGTGCACATAACCGAATGTCATGATATTTTCCATTTAAAAAATCGAGTACAAAAATCGAATGACCGAGTAAACATTTTTTGAATCAAAAATAACGCGAGAAAACAGAAATATCAGGGTAATGAGAAGGTAAAAAAAATAACATTCTTTAAAGTCAATGCCATGACTCAAGTTTGTAATGTAGCAGTACCCGTACGTATTTTGACACAGCTTTCAACGCATAGTTAATGAATAAAAAAAGGGGGGGGAGGGGAGAAATATTAAGACACATTTCAACTCCCAATTAGGTGTCTTTAAAACCCTTACACAGGTTTGAAATACGTTATCACAATAGCTGTGAAACGTTTGCGCCGAGTTGCGTATGCGTGTACGATAATTAGCCTGTTATTTATTTTTTTTTTTTTGTTGAAATTGATTTAAATATGATTGCGTTATTGTACGAGTGTGAGGTAGTGAATGACTGTACGAATAATCCAAGAAACAACCAGCGAGGCGGTACAGATTAATGCATTTGTATTTATATCGGCGCCCGTTCGTACATTATAACACGTGTCTTTGTTACGCAAGTGATCTCCGCCGTTATAGGTCGTCCATCAACGTTTCTACATCGGCTGCAGGAGCAGCCTCGATGTGCGGGTTGCTTACAACGAACCCGCCTGATTTCGTCCATAAGTTATACATACATTATACCACACATCACATGTGTGTCTATTATATTCACACACGACTACTCCTTCCACCGCGTTTCATAATTATTGTTTAGCTCAATGCCCTGCTGCATTCGTATCCAGCGCGTATTATAATTACAACCAAAGTGCGAACCGTACATGGTATACAATATAATTTCCCGCCGTGAACAGCAAAAGGAATATCCGGAGGCGCGAAATTCGAACGATCCACACCGATCCAGATGCCGCATAAATCGGTGTGCTTTTTTTCATCGAAAACGATTACTATCGATCGATAGAGATGCTCGGTAAATTATTCTTACGAAATTTACAAAACGCGTTTCTTTCTTTTTTCTTTACTTTTTTTTTTCTTAATAAGTGTAAGGAGTAAAACGGAAGATTGAGTGTGCGGGAAAGTGAATTTCTCAATTTTTGCACACGTACGTAATAAGCCAAGGGGCAATTCGTTTATCGCACGGCAAATATACCGCAACGTAGAGTCAAGGAGAAATCTAATTGCCATATTTCAAACGGTCAACCAGCACGTTCTGAGTCAAAATGTGATCCTGATTCGATTCGAATGTGTGTAGATCCGCATTTTAGCAACGGTCACATTGCAGCGCTTTCTGCGTCATACGTAGATACATGCACACGATACTTGTGCAAGGCGTTAAATTATACGCGTGTCATATTTATATACTAAAGCGAATTGATGGATGTCCGTATCGTTACATCGTATATACACGTAATATCCCTACATACGTATTGCACGTTTAATGTATGGATCCGGAGCAGAGGCGCGTGACCGAGTCTCGATGCCGTAAACTCTACGCAATATGTTACTTTACCAAAATGAATTTGGCAAGGTATACATACCTACGATGATATGAGACTGAGTAATTACGTCATTCCCGTCCCCATGATTTTTTTTCCCCACCTTTATTATCACATCCCCAGGTGGACCTGGGGGTTTAATTTATAACGTAACATTTTTCCATCGACCGCAAAGCTTTTGCCTTAATTGAAACATTCGTATACTATATACGAAATTTATATAATTACGTTCCTTTCAAAATACTGGCGGTAACTTTACAATCCGCGAGATTTGCTTTACACTTTCGAATAAATTTAACTCTCTTTTCTTTTTTTTTTTTTTTTTTCTCTTTTCTCTTCATGTTTTTATAATTCGTATCTTTACCTCAAGAGGAGAGTAGAGGAGAGGGGAGGAAAGACCTTTGCGCATAATGAGCAAGAAAAAGAATATGTGTGCCAGATTCTTATCGAACTAATAACTAATGTCAGGGTTTGGCCCGTACGCGTTGTAGTGTAACACGATTTTTGTTTTTCAAGTCGAGAGAGATGGATAAAGGTGAGTGAAAAAGAAATTGAAAATAAAAAAAAAAAAAAAAACAGAATACACACATAGACACCCACACACACACGCGTGCGATACGAAGTATTTCAATAAAAGTTACAAGTTAAACATTTCAAGAAATTATCGATCGATATTAGGCAACGAACGCTCCGAGGCAGAGTTTCGCCACTCCTGCGAAATAATCAACCGTTACTTATTTATACCAACTACTAGAGGTATCGATGCCAATTTGTGTGCCTCAGTTTTTCAATTCAAACCTTTTAGACGGTATTTACGAGCCACTGGATTGCCTCGATTACCTCGCACCAGATATATACGAGTATGTTATACATATATACACACGCTGTATGTACTAGAGGCATACCAGATCCTTCGGATATATGTATGGCCGACTGGAATTAGGACACGCGTGTTGCGGACACACGGGATCCGGGTTCGAGGGATGCCGATGAATAGTCAAGCCCAAGTGATCCAGTAAGATGAAAATCGGTTTTTCCTCGGCCGTCCCGTTCCTCGTTACATCGATCAAAAAACGTGTGCAAAAGATCGCCGCGATTTCTCGCTTTCCAAACTTTTAACGCGGCGAGATCGAAAACAGTTGGTTTAAATTTTTCACTCCCTCCCAAATGGTTCAAGGATACGAAAGCGGTGCAGATACCAACAACGGTTTGTCAAAATTGAAATGTCAATCTCACGGTCACGTTGATTTACAGCTGCGTGCCCCCCCCCCCCCCCCTCTCTTGACGGACTTATAATTCGTACCGAAAATATTTTTCTGCATTATTATAGCTGTCGATACGCTTTACAGGCGTAGTATCGAGCAAGCGTAATTATACTGCAATTAGTTACACTTCGAATTAGATCTGACGCGTGGGTAATTGCAGGTGGGAAACAAGTAAAACGAAGAAATAAATTAACATATCAATATATGAATAGATAAATAAATAAATAAATATATATAAATATTAGAGTATTTGAAGAAAGGAAAAAAATTTCTTACAAACAGGTTGAAAAGTTCCATTTAGGTATAAAAATACGGCCGTTAAGATCTAACAAAAATTTATTAAAATTTATTAATATTAATATTAAGAGGTTGCGCATCGCACTTTTTTATTTTACATAAGAATAACGTGGGAAAAATGGTTTTTGCTCATTCTGATTTTAAAAACTAGTCCACGATCCGTCGTGCAGGACACTCTTCATAAAAGGTCTCTTATTATTTCCTGATAAATTCATTCGTTCGAAAGTTATTCGAGGTCAAAGTTAAATTCGTTTAATTGAATAACTTTTGAACGAGTCAATTTATCAGAAAATAACAAGACGCCTTTTTTGTACAGCGTTCAAATTCCCGACAAAAATACGTTCCTGTATTATCGGTACACAAACGCGTTGACGAGTTATAGAGTTCCAAAGTTTAAAAAAAAAAAATTTCCGATGATATTTAAATAGGAAATATAAAATTGCTGCGATGCACCTCTAAATATTATATCAATATTAAGAGCTGAAACTCGGACAGCATCCTTTTTTCATCATTTGGAGCAATATTTTCGACTTAAATTTTGAATAAAAAAAAAAAAGAAAAAAGAAAAAAATTAACGAATTTTTTTTTTTATACAGTGTAACATATATACGTATATTTCGGAGATCTCGACCAGGGCGATGCCGGAAATTTGCGAATGATCTTTATATTACAAAACAGGTTCGACCGGAGTGAGCAACGGTCGAACAACGAGCATGCAATGTAACTCTGCGGCAGCGTTGCGGACGCGAAGGAATCGCCGAATCCGGTCCGGACTGCAACCGCGTCTGTGGGTGCATACGGTGCATGTGCAAAAGCTCGTTGGCGAATACTTGAACGTGCAAACCCGGGCGTAATGCCGATCAGAGCGGCGACTCGCGGTTGCGCAACAACCGCCTCCACCCTCCGACGTAATTTCGCTGCATTCCCTCGGCCTGCTGCGTGCCGCACAAAAACGGGAACAACAAAACGTTTTTTGTCTCGACGTCTCGCGAAACAGGACGCCGCTGCATGAGAAAGGAGCAATTAATAAAAAGAACGAGGCGGATATAATAAAAAAAAGGGGAGGGGGGGGGGGGATAAAAAAACGAGAAGGAGGACGACAAAGGACAAAGGAGGGCGAAAGTTGTTGCGATTAATTGAATTTTCATTTGCATAAACCACGAAACGAAGCAATTTTTTTTTTATTTCACAAAAGAGAATATATAGAATCGAATGGTTTACGTAGAAAATTTTTACTCTTTTCATTTTATACTGTTATAAAATGATCGGTTCAATATTGTAATGAAAATGTTTTTAGACATCTGTTTGAAATTTCCTCGATCGCGCTAAATGTATCGGACTGTTGGTTAAGCGAAAATTTGCAAAACTTGAGACGAGTTTCTAACATTTAATCTTTAATGTTTCCAACACGGAATACATTTTTTCCAACAATTCCAGATGCGAGCAATGACGAACGAAGATTTCCGATCATCGGCATTTCGCAACTGGCATCGCGATACTTTCGTCGAGTTAATCAGAGTATAATAGTAAGCAAGGGTAGATATTCATGAATTGAGATCTCGCGTTGCGTGACTACGGTTGTATTTTTAAAACGTTATTACGGCCTGCGTTCTTTATACGCACATGCGAATTACGAAACTACGAATCGTTCCTCGCTGTGTTGCGTGGATAATCGTTAAAGGCTATAATATAATATGCGTAGAGCACCTGCTGCGACAGCGAGATTTTTGTCGCCGCCTTTAAATATCGCTTTTATGTAAGCCAGTTAGAAATTCCCTTGAATTATTTTCAACGCGGTTGGCGAAAGCTAGGTTCGAAAATAGAATTACGTTGCACACAATCAGAGTTCGAAGAGGAAGAAGAAGTCGCGTTAATGTCAAACTTGACGATTGAACCGTCTTCCTCGTCGCCTTTTACACGCGCGATAAACATCCTCCTGCACAATGGACCGAAATTAATACGTTCAGCCATCAAAGGAATTGCGGGCATATTTTATAAGCGCGCCATGACGATGATTCTGCGATTGTAAGTACTGTATAAGGTTGTTTGAATTTATACACTTCGTTCATTCGAGATCATCGTGCTTACGTTGTGTCAGGCAAAGGTGAAATCATCGTCTCTACAAATGTACAAATTTAATATCGCATATTTCATTCCAGGTGTTGAATAAAGCCGCTGGTTCGTGCTAAAAAGTCTGAATACTGCAAATTATTACGAATAATGAATGGTTTGATTATAGTGTGTAATTATTGTCTTATATATTTATTTATCTATTTTTACGTTTTGTACGCACAGAGCAAGATATATAGCTGTTTTATTTTATTCCGCGATAAGCTTAGAAGAAAAAAATAAAAAAAAAAAAAAAACAGCAGCTTGGGTTATAAGATAACACTTGAGAGTTCAGCGAGCTTGTTTTTTTTAACGAATTGTTAGCCGTTAGTATTTCGATATGAATTGAACCTAAGACCGTGTGACTCAGCGTTTCAGCGAGAAATCGGCGAGCGAAGTAACCGAATATCTCAAGATACTGGAGCGCATCGGTAACTCGGCGCTCTTACTTCCTATAGTGACGACGGTTGTGTCGGAATAAGCGTGACGCGAAAGTAGACGTTCCGTTACATGTTTCTGTACATACGTGTACATTACACAAAGAATGGATATTCCGTGATAAGATTTGTATTTTATATATATATATATATATATATATATATATATATATATGAGGGTGTTTCAGAAAAAAATTATTCACGATTATTCACCATGGTGCACCCCCTAAAAAGTTTGTTAAGGTTAAGAGAAAGATTCTGTGGAAAGATGAACGTTCGTTTGATTTCTCACTTTTTTAAGAAGTTTTTCGAATTTGTGAAAAAACACGTTGTAGCACTTGAATTATTATTTCTTTCCCGAGATTTATATTCAGCCAAAATATTACGATCCATAACACAACGATATATCATCCGGGAATCTTATTCTCATAAATTAAAACTTCACATTAAATTACAACTATTTTATGAGATTGAATTATTTATGAAATAGTCGTCAGATACACTTATCAAACATCAACCGGAGACTTAATATTACAGCTGTAGGTCTTATTAGTTACGTAAATTGATATTATGATTAATGTAAGTGATAAAAAAAAAAAAAAAAAAAATTTATTCACGATACTACATGGATTTAACATTACGTATAAAAGTGAAAAATCAACTCAGCGCGATATTCCACAAAACGTAGAAAGCTCATCTTTTGAGAGTACCAATCTTTTAACCTTAGTAAACTTTTTGGTGGGTGCCATAGTGAAAAATAGCAAATTATTTTCTCCCGAAACACCCTAGATACACACCAATTGAGAATATGTTAAAATCAAAAAAAAAAAAAAGAAAAGGTCAAGCTTCGGTTGAAAAAAAAAGAGAGAACGTAGAGGCAGATAAATTTTGGCGTGCTAAAAGAACGAGCAGTTGTCACATCGATATTCCGTAATTACGCAATTCATTACTACAGAGACTAGTAATTTGACAATAGTTTCTGTTACATGCGACAAATCGATCATTTGCGCAGGTTAACATTAGGTACGTAAAGCCGGTCAACTTTCCTTTACAGTCAAACCGCGAAGCATCAAGTTCACGAGTCACGATGGCTGCTGCTGTTATAGCTGGCGGCATTGCAATTTTAGCCTCCATCTATAGGTCAAAGTTGCACACGGGAATAATTTGAATGTACAAGGTAGGTATAAAGTAATCCGTTTACAGCGACACACGGACGTAATAAGTTACGCTTACCGCACGCGTAGATCCCACGTCGAGATACGTGCACCACAATCCAGCGCCGAACTCTCGAGGTGGGCACAACGCAACGGAGAGAAAAGTATACCGTTTGTTATGCCCGTCGTGTATGACACGCGGTTCAGGATTCAATTTTCTCCCTACGTAGGTACGATCTGCATTCGTTTAACGGTAAGACGGCTGAGAAAAGCCGTTTAAGGATCCGTTTCCACGATACTAACTATTTAATTTATCGGACCGGAAGTGATAGAAAGGCGGAAGAATCGAGGCGTGAAAAAATTACAATCGCCACTTGGAACTCTCGGGGTACGGTTGCGCAATCCGTTTGACAGGCCGGCGTCTAACAGATTTATCCACGTAAGTCAGTCTCGCTGTGAAACATGATAGAAATTTCAAATCTTTTACAAAGAAATAAAACAGGATTGCGGGAGTATTCGCCTTGTGTTAAACGTATGTACGCAGATACCTGCCCGCATACGCGAAGTGGGTATTTATTCCGTATACACGTGCAAGCGCCTTAACTCGTCGTTGAATGGGGATGAGGAAATATTACGGCCGAGTAACACTTTCTTACATCACGGATAGCCGATCTCTTTGCATCGTTTGCTCTGCAGCTAGTTTGTATTACAGAAAATGTTGAAAACGAACTCGACGATCTCTACGGTCTGCAGCTTGCGATCAACGTTTCACCGTGAATTTAATCGACGCGCTAGCCGTGTACGTACGAGAAGAGAGATTTTCATTCCATTTTTCGCTGTTCGTATAATCGTTTCTCGCGTATTGGTTACTAAAAATAGGATATAAATCGGCTGATCGCCGGAATGATATTGCGAAGGCGGTACCCGTTACTTCCGTAATTATATTTGTTTTTCATTCTTATTTATTTACTTTCTTCTTCGATTCTCAACAGCTAAAACTACCCTTTCGCGTCTCGTCTTCGATCTTCCAAAATTTGCCAGAAAACTCTTATTTTTAAAAATGCGTTAACCAAAAACTTGAGAAAATCCATCAAACAAGATCGTCAAACCCATAACGAATTCGATATAATTGAAGGACCGAAGTCAGCGAGCAGCGGTAAAATGCAAAAGGAGCATTTCGCGACGAGCAGTGAAGCCTGTTTCAATCTCGAAGCTGTTGTTATTACCTTCCTACCCTATTATAATCGAGATCGTCTCCGAGGTAATAGCTTCGCCGCGAGGCTGACTACCGTATCATTGTCCTTGCTTGGCGTCCGCCAGCGCGAACGGTGATTAATGAAATTATTGTACACCTATAGCGAACAAAAACAGCGTGTAGACGCAGCGGAATATATCATGTAAGACAAAAAAAAAAAAAAAATAAACAAATAAATAAATAAATGAAAGAAAGAAAAAATGTAACGGCGAACGACTTTATCAAAAGTTTGGAGGCAGGGCTGACTGCGTTTTGACGTCTGACATTGACCAGTCTCATGAGAGCTGCTGTTGCTACTACTTCGGTGAAAGGTGCGGCGCCCGCAAGTTTAATAACTTTAATTTAATCCCAACTATTTTTATATACCTCTTGAACCTTTCCTCGACGTTATTTCAGAACCGCTTTAGTTCCTTTACCTTTTGTTGGTTATTTTTTTTTTTTTAGTTATTATTTTTTGTTCATTTAATTTGCGTCATGAGTTTCTTCCCGCTTCTTGAACTAGACCCGGGTTTTCCATCCGCTTCGCGCGTTATCCTTGACAGAGCGTCGCAGCTCTGCTCTCCGCGATACTCAACGCATAATAAGTTTCCGTACGAAATATAAACGAAATTAGATACTTCAATGTCGAACAACTTTCAGTCATGCATGCCTGTCGAATATTAGGAAATCAAATTCCGGCCGGTAAACCGTAGCTTATAATTAACATCGTTCACGCGATTTCTCTTCGCGATAGATTTGAGGAAACTTTTTTTGCTCCCCTCATTTTTTACCCAACTTCCTTAACGCCTAACGCGAGAGTAGGAACGGCAGCATTCGTAATGCACACGGTAGCAAAATTGAGGCGGAACGTTTAGGCAGAGAAATACAGATTCGCGGAGACGCGTAAGATCGGTAGAGACGCGAGGCGTCAAACAGCCTCAAGTTGCAGCCTCACTTACGTGAGCGAAAGGCATCGCGCTGTAACCGCGACAGAAACATCTCCTAGGTACACTTATCTAGGTCAGCCCGACTCACGTACTGCCTACAACATTTTTTTTCTCTTTTCCTTTCTCTCTCTCTCTCTCTCTGGTTTTTTACAATCAGATTGTGCACAACGTCAGTGTTGCGGTAGGTGCTCCAGAATCATCGTCATCGTTAATCCTCCCGAGTGCAGGGAAAATCGATCACAAGTTGTCGACGTTCTTCTCATTCCTTTTGCTAAAATCTGCACAGATGGTAGAATTTTTTCTCTGTATAACCGATGACTGCATAAATACCTACGTACGTAATTCCCGTCCGACGTTCGGTTCGACCGGTTTTAACAACGCTCTTCGGATTACCGATTGTAAACGCTTTGCTTGCAGAGATACCAGGAACCGATACCTTCGGTTATACGTATCTCATGCCGTAATCCGGATTGAACAATGAAATCACGAAGTGCCGGATCAATATGAGCTGCACACGCTCTCGAAATCTGTATTCTAATATCCACCACCGTCCGGATTTTGATATGCGCTTTAGACGCGGAAGTGGTTCTCGTTTTTTGGAGATTGGTCTTCGTCGATATGGATCCGAATATCGTACGAACCAACTGGCTAAGCTGTGGCGTACGAGAAGGATAAATCAATGTTATTATCCTACTGAACGACGAGACACAATCGAGCTGCCTCATCTATTTTCAATTACCTTGCATGCTCGCTCGAGTTTTACTCTATATATTTCAATCGCACCTTCGCGCATCTCGTCCGGCCTTTATCCTCCGTGTGTTCGTACAATATTTTTTCCCCCAAGGACCAATCATCCCTCTCACTCGATCTTTCCTCAATCCGGAGGACGCCTTCGGTCGAAAAGTCCTCACGGCGAGCAACGAACGACCCTGATACTATGAGACAACGTAGAGTGCATGTACGCGAGTTGGATACTGCATCCTGAATCGTAAATATCAACTTTCGCTCGTTCACACGATTCCCCGGACATTCTCGCGTGCTGCAGGTTTACCCTGATCTACGTGATCGACTGCGAATTGCTCTCGATTGCATTCAATTTGTACTCGAGTAAGATCGAGATTTTCCACTTTGCTACAAGTCGAATAATAGACGTGAACCGCATTCTCTATGCGAATTTAGAAATTGTCACGGGATCGTTAAGAATGCGTATCACAAACGGGGGGTACACTAGAAATTTTCATAATCCGATCGAGCTTCGTATTTAGCGTACATCCACTGCCGAAAGAAATGTCGAAACGTATCTATCCACCTACTGCATTATACTTCGTACGTCAAAAGCGAGTCCAGCTATTGTGATACGATCAAGGATCAAGCACGAATAAATATTAACCGGAGAGACGGTTTTCCCACGTTCACAATTCCGCTTCAATGGACCGCGTAAAAGAATCCTTGTACATACGGAGTCTATTAATGAAGTATTTTTAAATGTATGCCGCATTTCGTAACCCAACTTGTACTACATAACGTGCACTTGACTCTCGGTAGATTATGAAACCCGATATTTTGGTACATCGCATTAAACGTTTATTACCGCTGGAGTGGTCGCACATGTAAAATCTTCCTTTGATGAAATGGAGCCGATTTTCAGCGAAAATCGTTTCTTCGCGAAGGAAAAATAAATACAATCATCCGATTCAATTCTTTCCACGACTAATAACGGTTTATCCTTGCTCAGATCAACTTCTATTATACCCACTTCAACGTATCTCGAAGAGATGATCGTTCGCGTTCAATTTTCTAAGGAAGGTCGCGGCTGACTTGTCGCTTCGTTTGAAAACCAGAATAAAAAATTAGGTCGAAGCTGATAATTACAATAAAGAGAGGGCAAGGTTGAAGATTGTCATAAAGGAAAAGGGCCGAGGTCTTGTTCTCTTGCCTGAATCCGCCTTACGGAAATTACCGTGATTCTCTCTACAGTCAAGATTCGAATTTCAGCGAAAGTGATGTAACAGAAAACAAACAACGCTTAGACGATTTTTGCAACGCCATAAAGTGTCGGTCTTACGGCTTAGTTCAGCCGAATGGCGTTTCCTTAGCAACGTTTTACCAGCAGGCACACGCGGGCTTGACACGCATCAGCGATAATTTCTCTCAAGCATAAAACCGTCTTCCTCGTTGAAAGTAAACTGCATTTTAATTCCCCCAAGGCAGTTTGCACTTGCGGTATTAGCACAAGCCGGCTTCTAATTAGATCCTCCATCATCTTCGTGTTGAATCTCGCAATTTCAACGATCCGCCTCACCGAACTCTTAATAATCCCGCCTATTGACGTGAAATTTCGTTTGTTCCGGCTGATTTCCGAGCAGCCGTGCCGTTCATTTTTTCATCAAGATAGAAAGAGAAAAAATTAGAGAAACTTTTTCGTCGAATAATCAACGATAATGCAAACTTAAAGTCACAGTCGGTGCAGTGATTACCTAACATCGAATTTTCGTATAATCCGTGCCCATAATCGATCATTAATTGGAGAAAAAAAAAAAAAAAAAAACACCACGATAAAGTGAAAACTCACGCTTGGCAAATTTACCGACGAATCGGACACGCAACGGATCAAGCAAGAGTCCGGCGTATGATCGTGACTGGTCGAAGTGGATCGCTGAGCATTTCCTTCTTCCGGTATCACTCCTAAGCTGTGAACTCACGCAATCGTGCAGACAATGGAACCCCAGCGTGGGCAAGTACAGAAGTCCATGCAGACCATTCAGCCACTCGAGAGAATCTATTTCAATCTCATTTTCAGGGGCTAACAATAAGAAATCGATTGGTAGAAAATGTCCTCATGACGTCATAGCTTGATTATCGGCGCCATTTTATCACCACATAACCTAAGTTTTTAATTTGAATAGAGGAAAATCGTAATTCTCGGGGTTTAAAATCAGTTAAACATAACCAATTATATTTCTTTTCTACCATCCGCACGCGAAAAAACACGGTCAACGGTCATATGTCAGCCTGTTTGCATTAGTTTGATGTTTTTCCCGCCAGATGAAGCATCGCAGAGTGACAAACCCAATAGTTTGCCGGGCACTTTATACACCAAGCGTTTGTGTCCAGTAGGAACGCGACAAACGCTCCACCCCACCACCCGCATCCCTTCCAAGGAAAGTAAGAGTAACCCTCTTCTCTTCTCTTCTCTCCTCTCCGAAAGGAGCTACACCTACACAGCGAACCTCCAGCTGTTGCGTATTCTGACCCAGTTTTCGGCCCGAATAGTTGCCGCGCAGGCCAGCCAACCCCTGATTGGGCGATTCGAGTCACTGATAGGCTCGCTGACTGGTCGGTGACGGATCGACGAATTTGAGCCGTTCTCTGATTGGACGGTTCGTTTTACCGGCGCGCTGCGAGCTGCGCGTCGATATAATGCATAGGAGGCTCGCCTCGCATCCACTAGAGAATTCAGTTGCAGCCTTCGAGTCGAAAAAGCCTTGCTCAATTTGGAGCAATTATCGGTTACGCTCTCCTCGTTCTTTCGCACCTTCGTTTTCGTTCCCACGGAGGCCCCCCTCCTCGATCTCTCGCTATTTTTGTTTCATTGTTAATTTGCTTGATTTTTGTTTTCATTTCATTTAATTTTGTTTGTTTTTATTGTAAATATTATGCGATTTGTCTTCTACGATGCTTATTAGATTGTCTTATCGTATGTGTCCAAGAATTTGCTAGAGAATAATTTACAAATTTGTATTTCTGCCTGCGGTCCTCAGGGAGACTCACTCCACGATCGGATAAACGTACTTTCTCCTTCTCTCTCTCTCTTTTTTTAATGCTTTTTATGACTTTATTTACGCGTCCATTTCTGCTTATTTATATTTCAATTTTTGTTTTATTTATTTATTAATTTTTTTTTCACTCCCTTTATTTATAGTTTTATATATGTTTCTATTTAATTTTACATTTCTGCATTCCATGTTTGTTAATTATTACCTATCTACTCGTTTATCTACAGTTTTTTTTTCTTCTACTTTCTTAATTAAATACTAATTTTAATTTTGTGCTTCCTTACTATCTGGCTTATCAGTTCTTCATCTTTTACTGTTTTGTCTACGTACTGTTCATATTCCGGTCTGAGAGGTATTTGTCGTCCCAGGACGAATAAACGCTCCTCTCTTTTAAGCCGCACATAATCCTGTTCACAGTTGTAGGCAGATGCATTCGAATCGTTTCGAATCATTTTCTTACACGTCTTTCGCGAGAAGGAAACATCGATCACAGATCTGTCACTTGGCCCACTATTACGTCAGCAAACACACGTCGTCCATTCAACAAGATTAACTTGACGTTGACGTGAGTTTCGATTAGCCATACGATATATCCACGAGTTGTACATTACATGCATAGTTATACGTGCACGCGTGCAGCTAATTGACGAAATATTCAAGCCGCAGATTTACCAGTCAAAATCTTTGATCGTATCGTGTACATATCGTCCGGTTATTAATGATGTGTATTTTAATTGCCCCGCATAATAACATACTGTACGCAATGAAAGCATGTCTCCATTCTTGTTTGATTTATTTATTTTTTTATTTAACTACGTTCACTTTTTCATGGGGAACAGCACAAAGTATAAGCAAGTATTGATTTACGAGTCACGTTTTAATTGTTGACCGAAAAAGCTGATTTACGTTACACCAGAAAGACTCCAGAAAACATTATTCTAACTAATCAAGGTACAAGCCTCCCGGAACTAGTTTTAGTCGGTTTATTCGTTGTCAGCGTAAAATTTTACTCAACTAAATAATCCATTTATCACGATGTTCCAAGTTGATTGTTAAATTGCTGCAAATCGATACACTATTTGCCGATATGACAATTTCATCTTTTTTTTATTGTGTTAAAAATATGAAAGCGCAAAAATGAAACTGTTCCTGATCAACGTTATCCGAATGATTTTCTCCGTAGATCATTACTACTGAGATCTCGTAACGGTGGAAAACCGCATCTTTTTATCGATTTGATGGATGTCTTTTTCATTTGTTCTTTTATCTTACTGCCAGAGTTATGGTTTACGCAATAACAAATAAATAATAGATAGAAAGTCTGGTTTGTAAATTGCATGAGAAAATGAGCATCATAGAGATGCGTAATAATTTGATGAACCCAAGATGTGCTCCAGTTTGGTTCGACTCGGGAAGATCGGCACCATAAGTTGTGACGTCAAGATTTTGATTTACGTCTTTCGCATTCGCGCCCCTCTCGTCTACAAGCGTGCAAATGTTTGCGCATGTGTGTGCGATGCAAAAATCAAGGTCCGACCGTTCGAATTCTCTTCGGGGCTGTATAATAACACAAGGCGCGTGACGGAGTTGCGTAAATCGATCGATTTTCAAAGAAACACGCTGCAGCAATACATAGCTGACGAGACTAGAGTGTAAAATTACGCGTTACATCTGAGCTCGGATTCCAACGGTTGCGAATTGCGCGACGAGCTTCGTCGAAAGTCTCGGACACGTAAAGCTTGCGATAATCAAACCGGATCAATTTCTGAGCGCGGATCACGATCGAAATTGCAGAATCTGTCAACGACGAACGCGTTCAACTTGTTCAGCCTTGTTCTCGACAATTGGGCAACAAATTCACGACGGAAATTCTTTCTTCTTAATGATGCATGAAATAGAAAAAAAAAAAGAAAAGAACGAATCATAAGAATAATTACAGCTCTGTTCTTGATCGCGATTACATATCCATTGGCTATGTCTCCTTTTACGGACAACCAATTCCGATAATCCAACTTCTAGATCAAACTGGAAAGGCGTAGATCACTTACAGCCGAGCGTTAAAATAGTTATCAACAGTTCTATTTGAAAAATAATACAAATGCATACGGTACATCTTAGAAGTGAATTGTACGTTCAACAATTGGAATAGTTTCCAAAATTTTCAAATTCTTTCACGACACTTCATTTTTCTCTAACTGTAAATCATTTTACACCGTTCGAAAATCGTGCAGTCAACGCAAAGCTGTTGCACAATTTATGACAGCATGAAAACAAACTCAACAAAATTCCAATTACTTTCTATGACAGTTTCACGTGGACTGAAAAAATTAAAAAACCATTCTCAGCGTCATTTGAACTCGTACACTATTCCGGATGTCATAGCAAAAAAAAAAAAAAGAAACAAAAATTCTGACCACTGTGAAAAAATATGACGAATCATCAAATTCGCCAATACCTGTATTGCAGGTAGCTGCTTCTCTCTACAAAAAATTACAGTAAAATCTGATACGACCGAACGAGTCGAAGTGGCATACTGGAAGAACAATTTTGCAAACTCGACCGCGCGAATTTCATTTTACCAAACGAGCAAATCTGCAGCTGACGGCAACGTTTTAACCGGCTGCAAACTCGACTGAACAGTTTGTCGGGATTCAATTCGAGGTGGCGGCATCAGACAGTCACTGAGAACAGATTCGAGCTAATTGTAAGGCAGATTTAAGAATCGACATTGCAGTGGACTTTGACTATACATAGACGTATAATATTCAAGGCTGCGACGCTTCGCGGAAAGGGTCAAGTTTACTTTTCGAAATATGTAAAAGCTAACAGAATGCAGATTAGCAATACATCTAATCAAAAGTAATTATAGTTAATCGAAGATGCAGATGAATGGCTTGAGGTTTTTCCTCAATTCTTCGTTTTTACGCGAATTTACAATATCAAAAAAAAAAAAATAATTGCGTATCACGTACCTGGTGAATACCTAAGTCATTCGAACCGGCGATAGCGTCACACGTGTCGATCACGCGTTTCGCAGCTCGTCCGAAACGCGGATTGAGAAATGAAATGAATGTGTAAAAATAAGCCGCAAGTATCGGATACGCGTACAGAGTAAGTCTACTGTACGTATTTCCATTGTGTCGCAAACATTTTTAACGAACTTAGCGTTTTGTATGCACAATCTATTTCAGGTCTCGTGTGAAATGATGAAGGAATTATAGAAAACCGTGACAACACTGTTTTGTACCTACCCGCGACGTACCAAATTTATTTTAACGAAGATTCGTCTTTATCGCGGTGCTAATGAGAACGGTGAGGATTCTACTTCCCGTATATAGATATACACGGTTCTATGGTATGTATACAATTTATAATAAGGTATACGATGTGTAAACATAAAAGGTGTCGTCGATCGAATGCTCGCCTGCAAGGCATGCAACCCAACGTGCAGCGAGGCGAGGCACGTGGTATCGGTGACGTAATCAGCCGGTTCTTGGTTCGTTAGAAACTAAACGGCGATAATTTGTTGCGTTAAATAAATAACTATACGAGTCTGCTTTTTTTGTTTTTGTTCTTTTCCTTCCTTTGCTTGTTTTCTTGCGTATACCTATAATTAGGCCTTACCAAGGTACAGGTATACACACATCACGATGCAAATTTGAACAGATTTCTACTTTTTTACAAACAACGAAGCGTTGAAACGTTGTATCGTAAACCGCGATGAGCTGGAGGATAATAATACTCTTTCGAAAATTGTTGTCGTCTAGAAGAGTGAGAAAACAACTTACAAGGTATAACGAGATGACCAGAAACTACAGCGATAAAATAGCACAATTTATTCGCAATTCTCAGACCCAAAGAGTCATGAAGTATCAATTTTCGTGGAACAACTTCGACGTATAAATATTCATGAAAATCGTCTAGCGTCGAGTAGTGTCGTAATGGTAAATAATTCCGACATCAAAATGTCGGGCTTATCAATCCGCGAAACTCGTACGAGATAAATTTTTTTCAATCTTCTCGATTACCGCCATTTTGCATCTGGATATCTCGCAAAGTTCAAAGTTTCAGAGAATGTTTACAGGATCTTACACTTGATTCTGCACAAGTAAAGTATATACATACATACATACATATTATATGTATATAAATGTACACTGCGATAAAAATAACTCTGTAACACGTCTGAAAAACAATGAAAAAAATGGTGCATACGTTTATTTGGACCTGCACGTATACTCAACGTCTTATACCATATTCCGAAGGATTTCCGGCCGGGGTCGAAAAGAGGAGGGTCGAATGCTCGCCGACATATTGAGTTGTGCCTCTGACCTTTGAAAGCGCGGTATTGGCCAGCGTGTCCGAGGATGGATCCTCGACGTCGCCGCCGACGGGGATCTGGCACCTGGATTCGCGCACCACGTTATGTGGCAACCGCAGTCCCGGTAGGGGCTGGTCGATAGTGCGAAGACTCAACTCGACTAGACTCGACGGTCTCTGGTTGAGCCCGTTCTGTTTTTGTTTACGTTTTTCCTCTCCGTTTCCGTTTCCGGTTCCGGTTCCGGCATCCCTCGCTGCTCCTCGTTCCTCTTTCTGTTTCTGATTTCCTCCTTCTACGTATACGTATAGGTGTATATATATGTATATAAACACACACACACACACATGTATACAGTAGTTCACGCGCAAGTATGTACGAAAGTATAGCTCTATATGTATTTATTTATATTTCCAAGCTGCTGGTTTATCGTACATTCTTTTTTTTTTTTTCTTAAAAAAAGATTCACGTTCCAATTCTCGTACCAAATCAATCTGTTAAACGTCGACTCGAGATGGCGCTGCGGTAAAAACATGGCGGTAAAAAGAGGGCAGAGCTTTCAATCGTTAACTGTTGACGGGGTAAAACTTCCATCAGTTGTAGGACGGAAGCTTTTTCAACTAAGAATAAAATAACTTCATTTCTTCGCTTAAGCAGCTTTACGGGTATTATAGGAATTTAATTCCCGCTAGTTCGAGATCAGACGCCAGATGGCGACGGGCAAAAGAGCAAATCTCGCACTAGAAACCGAAGGGAGGTTTCCCCGGACGAAACGACGCTTAACGATGATCGAATAATCATATTTCCGGTAAAGATTGAGTGAGAATTTTCCGAGCAAACAAATGGCTTGAGGCACCTGCATGACTCGGCGTGGAATGTATGTACCTACAAACACAACTCAACCTGGTAAAATGGTTTCCTCGGCGTTTTCGAGGCTTCTGCGACGCTCGGAAGCAGAGAAGGCTGATAGCGGCGTGGGGTGCATATCGAAAGGACAACTGGGATGAAGAGCGAGAGAGATGAGGTGATAGGCGGGGGCGGGAGAGAGGGGGAGAGGGAGAGAGAAGAGAGACTCGGATATGAGGGTGTCGCGCCAGCCGGTCACGCCAACGTTTCCATGGCAACGGGAGGCGATAAATCAACCCGCAACTTCCCCCGACTACCACCAGATAAAACCACATACGTATACCTATATACACCCCCGTACATACGTGTCCTATGTACGTATATATGTATGTACATACAATGTTAATACATACATATATGTATACGCGAACATAACTAGGTGCGCGCGCTCGCGCGCTAGGTGGATATAGTTACGTGTGAATCTGCCTCTTTTCTTTGTGTTTGTTACACGAGATTGGGATCGGGATTGAGATTGCGAATAGGGGTATACGAACCCACCTAAGTAGCTAACTTTTTTCTCGCCCCAGTCTCAGTCTACGATAACGCCAAAAAACCGTCCGGCCAACTCGTTATTCAATGCGGGACTGGGGAGTCGTTTATTGAATAACATATACCGCGGAATTGTTTTCAAGTTTTTGGGAGGATTTTAATTTAATTTTAATTTCTTTTTTTTCCCCGCTTTCATTCACAGGTTTAGCTAACGTTATAGTTATTCCTTTGTGTATAAGAAAGAAACAGTTGAGTTGAGACTGTTTTAAAATTTGTTACAAGTTCATTGATCATGAACCCAAGAAATCTTGTTACCAACACTCTATTGTCAAGATTTATTAATTGTGGTCAAAACAGAATCGAAGATAAAAAGAAAACCAAACTGCACTTGGAATAGAAAAATTTGACGAGAAATATTTCCATCGCAATACCTGGGTTTAACTGGTAAAGAAATTAAGAAACATGGTCAAATCCTCTTCTCACTTAAAATTAACTCATCACGTTTTTTATCGTCTCCCTTGAACCCAGAAATTCAACAGCACTAAACTCGCTTTCGAGTATCATAAAATGCTTTAGAATTACTACAAAAAGTTATCTGAAGTATCGTGTGAGCGCGTGCGTCGTTAGAGGAACAGCCAACGTGACGTGAGGAACGTCAAGCGGATCATAGGCGACAAACATTCAGTCCTCGCAACAATCTAGATTTTAGGAAACCGATAGGAATGATTTTTGCGGATAAATAATGCAAGTATTGACGAATATACGACCCGTTATCCACTGTCCATCTGGAACCCTTCGGAGGGAATGCCTGCAGCGAAGCTATGATGATGACAAATCGATTACCACGAACTAAATACGACGAATAGTTGACGACGTATTATGGAATTAGGGTTATAGTATGTATAATTTATATACGCGACCTACAGAAGCGGGCTAAATCTGTTGATAAAAAACGCCCGGCTCGTTGACGTCATAAAGCGTCGTCCTTGTGACGTGGGAACTTCACCCTCGTGACGTGAACAGACGTCAGGTATACCCAGCTTTTCGGCGTGGGTAGCCAAGGCGAGTAAATATAGCTTTTAGGTTTCTAAAGCTCGGCTCGATGCGTGAGTATCTCCAGGAGAGAACAACGCAAAGTTCCCTGTTTGCACTCTTTGTTGTTTTTGTTTTTTTTTCTCTCTCTCTTTTACTTGGCACGGTTTTTTCGCACCGAACGTAAAAAAAGAAAAAAAAATCGATAGAAAAATTTCAAAGAACCTCTGACACATTTTTTTATACGAACTGCGTGTATAAGAGAAGTGCGCCGATCATTAGCATCGACACCTGTTGCATCTTTAATTGGTCGCGTATATGACGGACGTACGTGCGCAAAGGTGAACATAAAGGTAGGTATAATATATGTATATATATATATGTATATATATATAATGTATATATCATACTGTATATAGATATAAACTTTGGTTGTACGTGCAAGTGTATTAAAACAATTAGCTTCATTAACCCTCATCACTGATACCGGGTCCAGTTAACCCCAGAACCGACTTTAACGTACAATTTTAAAGTCAGCGTGCTTGAATCAGGATTGTTTGTGCAATTAAAATGAAGAATGATTGAAACCCCCCCATGTATGTATGGCATATTGTTTTACTTTTTTTGCTTCAAGAATTTCTTCCACATTCTCCATCGATTTTTGTTAAAACTAAGATTGGAGTCTATGTCCGAATTTTTAAATTTTGTCTTAGGATTTCGTTCAAGTCGTAACTGTGCGCAACGTAATGGTGTGTACAGTAATAACGTTCCAAAGTTGGCCGGGGTCTGAGTAACCCCGTGTAAGTAATGTGGAAGTTTCCATAGGTGTAAGTGACTAGGGTTAAAATACAATCACCATAATGCCGGGCATACCATCTTTATATGAAATCCTCGTCTCCGTTCTACCTCCGCCTACATCGAGCAAAATTTGTGAAAGTTGGTGTAAATTTCTCAACCTTAGAACCATAGAAGTGACGGGTTTATTGGATTGGCATGTCGATGAATCATCGATACTCTAGCTACGATTATATGCCCGAATTTTGTTCAAGTCTACTTTTCTTTTTCAACATCAAGACTAAACGACCCGACGATTTTACACCGTGTCTTCGTGTGTAGCCGATGAATTACGGTCGAAAATACATGAACGCTACTCGCCTTCGGACATTGTTGTCGCCAAAAATATCTCGCGAAGGCTCTTCCGAGCAAATATTTCAACAAGTGATAAATGCAGACGGCACAACGGCTCGCGTCCGGAAGAAGCCGAAGTCAGCCGAAGCCTAACTGCCGGTCGGACGTATTTCCTACCCGATCGAAGTGATAACGTAACTACGTAAGGAGGCACTTAATGCCGTTCTAAAGGGCAACCTTACAACACGACCGACTATTTCAGGCTGATTTTATTTTCTTTTTCCCTTACTGAAAGTAACGGAATAACTAACGGTGAAAAATTGACCAGCGAATCGATTTGTAAATATTATACTTTGCATATTCATGTTCGTGCATTATTTCCTCACATGACTGGTATTGTTTGAGGAAAAATAAAGAAATAAATTGATTTCTATAACAATTAAGAACGTATGTAAGAAACGGTAAACTAAATAAATAAGTAGACCTTGACTGATTATAAATTTTCTATATATTGTATGCAGAAAATACTAATTAGCCGTGTTTGCCGTTGCTCTTATAAATGGATTGAAGCAAGCCGAAGAACTTTTCCATTTACAATTAGATTTATCTACCGATCGATACTATACGTACGGTCATAGATACATACATACACAGGAATTGAGATGATCGAAAACTAGCACACCGCGTAGAAAAAAATAAAGGAACAATAACGAATGTTCCGCAATAATGATTATAATATAATAATAACAATAACGATTTATCGTGGAATTATATTATACGTGTAATAATGATATAAAATATCCCGTTACCGCTTAATTAAGCAAAGCCGTACGTACGGTCAGCTTCGTTCAGGAAAAGCCGCACACCGAAAAGAGTCGCGGGATAGAGAGGAAAGATTTTTCTCAAAGTACCGCAAAACTATTTCCAATATGTGATATACCGTATTTATACATCACTGTCCCCCCGCAGGTTCAAAGTGGATGTGGATGGATGAAATGATAATCTCTGAGCAGTTGGTTCGTATTGATCTGGCCGACTGGTGTTACTGTTTGGCGTAGCCTGGCGAGGCATGGCGTGGCGGGGCTGGGCTGGGAATACATAGTTATATACATACGCGCGTACATACATACGTGTGTATATAATACAGGCTCGGCGCGGGTAAGGGATGAAAAAGGAGAAAGACACGGTCAAAGGGGGAAAAAAAGAGGGAGGAAAAAACAGAAGCGAGGGTCCCGCAGGGTACTTCGAAACTGACCCTGTGACTATCTTTCTCGTAATCGTCGAACGGCGAGGCGGATAAATTGTATGAAACGTAGGTGTGTAATAAGTGAAAAAAGAATCGTATCGAAGTTAAGAAATTGTCTTTTCATTGCAGGTTCGTAGACAACTAATTATAGCAGTCATTTGATTAGAGTTTGAGGTGTAATAAGGTGGAGTTTTCTTTACACCGATTAAATTTATTCGCTATAATGAATTAATTTTCGTTGAACGCGATGTATTTTTCAAAATTATCATAAAATTAGAATAAAACGTCTTGCAGTAATATTTATAAATGCCTTAACCTTTCGGCTAACTTGTCTTCGATCCGAAACAAAATGCGCGTTAGATTCTATACGATTTACGCGACAATGACTGGCGATCCAGCCAAAGTGAGAGATCGGGAGTAATTGTCATATAATTCGTAGAGAATCGAACTCGCATTTCGTTTCGGACCTGAAATAAGTTATCCGGAAGCTCGGGGCATTAATGCACGTTACCGTACACAAACAAGCGATAATCGAACATTGAAAGAGCTAAGCTATCCACAACAACGGCAGAACACAACAAGGCCGATAAAAATCGCCTTAAATTCACTGGTGGACACCCGGTATAAGATGAGCGCGTAGGTGCGTCGAGGGTCGTGGGAGTAAAGGATGAATCGGGGTGTAAGGACGGGGAGAGATTGGCAAGAGGGTCCCTGACGGGTGGTGAGTAAAGTGAACGCGGAGTCGAAACGAAGTCCAACGCGTGTCGACGAGGGGAGTTTGAGCCATGCGTCGGGGGCGCGGGCGTCTCGATCATGGCGAATCGACGCAGACGGAGGAAGGGGGACGGGGTGGTTTCAACCCGGTGAGAGAATTAATTTCATTAATAGAGATACGTATACGTACATGCCTGCCTGCCTATACCAGGGAGTGTTTACCTTGACCAGAATCTCCTTGGCTTCTACTTTGGTGTACGACGCGGTGTAATGAAAAGCATGAGTAATGTACTGCAAATGTGTAAACAACCTACGTTTACAAAGGTAAGGTATTCCTATGTGTGGCAGGCGGCGGGTTAAGCGCGTCGAGGCCGCGCGATTATACGTTCGACAAAAGATTCGAGTTCGCGCGCGCCCGCGCACAAACCACGCATACCCGTAAGGTGGTGTAAAGTGTGTAGTACGGGTATGAGTAAAACAGATATAAAGGAGAGTCGGAGAGTGGATCGGAGATTTTCTTTCGAGGTTAAAAAGGACCAAGGACGTCTCAAGGGCGGAACATAACCGTTCTATGGCAAACAAACTCGTTAAAGGAAATTTAACGCACAATGATTCCAGCAGCTCTCCATTCTCACCGCATGATCTCTGCTACCTTACTTCACCCGACAAGAATGTCATCATCGTTCGCATCTTAATATTTTCCTCCGTGTATCGCGTGTCTTCATCCGAGTTGTCTCACCACAGTGCAGTGGCGTTTGTGCGCCATGAGTCGATATGCTTGCATGTCTGATGTAAGTGGCGACAGTGTTCACCTGATAGAGTTTCCATAATTTTCAAAATCCTTGGATCCAAAGCTCGGACCCCCCTCGATTATACGTTTAAAAACGCATCGCGTTACCTTTCGGGTGTAAATAAAGCCGTAGAGGAGTATACCAAACGATTCCCAGGATGCCTCCCCTGGTGGACCGAGATGATGCATCCACTCGATGAAATCATGCACAGCGTTGGGTATAACCATAAGGGGATGGAAGGAGGAACCCGGGGTTGAGGAGTAGTGCAGGGCGCGTTATGTACGTTGGGAGCCGGAACGCGTTACAGTGTAGGTACACCTTGCACCATGCCAAAACCCAAACTACGATGGTTGCGTTGATCGCGGTACATATGCGGATGAGTACGGTACGGCACACATGCATTTCGAGCTGATATGGTCCATGTATACATGGCGTTGCGGAGAGGAGAATTCGGTAGGGAATTTAGGGGCCTTCCGCCAAGGGACGAGCCTCGATCGAAGGCCCCCCCTCTTCCCACCCCGCCGCAAGCACACGAGCTTCGGCTCTACCTTCTCCGTGTCAAACTATGTGCCACGTTGGTAGGTTGGTATATACGCCAATGTACGCCCCACCGAAACCCAGTTCATGTACCATTAGACCTACGGGGTGTTCGAGAACAACGCGTTTCAATCAACCCGTTTGATGATCAGATAAAGAAACCGATTTCAATGTCGTTCGGTAAGGTGTGAGCTGATATCATAGGATGTATGTTTCGGTTGCCTTGGACAAGTGTCCGGAAACAGTGACAAGGAACTGCATTTTCCGGGGAGACTCTCAATTTTTATAATTAAGGATTAATAATTATTTCATATCAGATGATGAATTTCTCTCATGTATTAAAATATGGGATGCTATAGCTATAAGTACCTACATGCTCTTGGAACACAAAAAGATTATAACGGCTGTTGAGGATAATTGAGAAAAACTGACGAAACACCGTTCCACGACTGGTATGACGTTGTAAAAAATCGTTTCCGGTACTAACGTTCCTGATAAATTATGACTTTTCACACCGTTTGTACAGGTTCTGGGTTCCTTGCCCTAGGCGCACATAATTTCGGAACACCCTAAGCGCTGCTTCCCCCCATACAATACAACACGCTGCACAGATCCCGCGTAGCTCTTCTAGTCTCCCAATCAATCCCCGAGACAGGCGCCGGCCATCATAAATATTTTTTTCTCCTCTTCTTATTCGTTTTGTAGCAGCTTTTTTCCTCTCTCTCAAGTATACTCCTCGCCATCGCGGCTAAATAGCCGGGACTGATCCACAGGCCCACTCTACAGCCTTCGTTCACCTGTCTCTTTTTCTTGTTCACCTGTGAGCTTCGAGTCGCGTGCCAGACACATCTGTCGCTTTATAATACGACCGTGTCTCTTATGATTATAAATACAAGTTTGAGGTACGCATGAGTCGGTAACACACAGATGCTTGCCCCTGCACGAATTTGCCCGCACACGATGATAGTATTGCAAAGCACAGCTCGGAGCAAGCGAAAATGTATTTTACAAACAATTTTGAAAAATAAAATATAATCCGGCTTGTTACTATTCGGAAATTTCGGCCAGGTGAGAAATCAGGACTACCTGGTCAATCTGTACAACACAGAGAATCGAATCTATTCGGTTGATTATTTCAGTTTTCGGGGGAGAAAAAAAAAGAACTTTAGAAGTTTTATTTATTTTTTTTTTTTTCATCCCGCATTATAGTTCTCTGGACAAACCTCGATCAGGGAAAGCGTATGTATAAATGGTACAGGGTAAACAGTCCTGTACGATCTGCGTCGTTGATCTCATCCCGCAGTTTGTAGTATTTAAACAACTCAAAAGCTGGGGTTATACGTATAACTTCTTTCTCTCTCTCTCTCTCTCTCTCTCTATACATATATATGTATATAGGATATGTATGTACATATACACACGTTATAAGTTATTTAATAGAACGTTGGTGTATATAGAGTTATTTTGAAACGGTGTGTCATACATTCTGGTCGTTGTATAAATATATCTCGGAATAGAGCTGCGCGTTAGTAGCGGCGTTGTGAATTTCACGGCGCGCACGTTGCGCGTGCAACGAAGTTGCGATCATCATCGTCATCCTTCATCGGCATCGTCATCGTCACAGAGATCGATATACGCGCATACAGATCAAGTACACACAAACTGGCAATCGGCAATCGAATAGACACTGTGATAACGTGTAAAGTCTGCATCGAAACGATGGCGCAGCATCCTTGACCATAGACGAAGCGAAGAGCTTAAGGATCGTTGAGTTTTCGATACATTATGTACGGGTATAAATAAAACAATTGATCAATTAAGCAGTAAATTAAATAATTAATCGTTCGGATCGTATCGACGCATGATGCCCGGGAATTTGGCCTTTGAAACAAAGAAGGAAAAAAATCCCTCCTCCTCCTCTTCCTCTTTCTTCTTTGGGCAGCGGGCAGGCTCGGTCGGTTATCTCGCAGTGGCTGAGGCGGTGGGTATTATCCACTATACGTATAATATAGGTACTATACCATGGACGAAGGGGGAATCCCGCGTCTCGTTTCAACCTCGAATCTGCTTCTTGGTGAAAAGGAGGAGTAGGCGGAGGATGAGGATGGGGATGAGGATGAGGACGGGGGGGTAGTGGAAGGGTGGCGTGGGGTGGGAAAAAAGGCATGAATAATGGGACGACAGGGCGGCGGCGTGCATCAGTATGCTGGTAACTGTTGGCCCAGGTCAAATTGACTCCAGCGTCTCCATGGCAACAGGCACTCAGACTTCCGGCTGGTCGATATCCTCCAAGTTGTATTTTGTGGCGGACCGGGGCCTCGGGTTTCCCTCTCCTGTCTCTCCTGTCTCTCCCGTCTTCTTCTCTCCTCCGCGCCAACGCAACGGCAAGAGGAAAGCAGAGAGGAGAGCAGCCTTCCAGATTGCTTTGCTCTCCTCCGCATCACCTCGACGACTCGCCGGGTATCCATCGGCTCTTTCGTACCTTCTACCCCTACACCTACACCTACACCTACACCTACACCTACGCAGGAACGAACAGGGGGTTGCGTGTAACATATTATACCTTACCAGCCGTGGGTCCAAGGGGAGATGAAATTGCGTCTGCCCTTTCGCCGCGTTAGACTCTGCGCAGCATCGCCGTCGGCATCGCCCCGCGTCAATGAAACGTATACGTCCAGGGAAAATTCCTAAACAGGATCAAACATCCAAAATCCACGATCCGCCGGCTGCGCCGCGTAGGAAATGAACGGGCAAAGGTGCGGGCAAAAGGCACAAGGCGTAAGGCGTGATATGCGTTGGGTTGCCCAGGTGCCTTCCACAACCTGCACCGGCGACCGTAAGTCGTCCAACCTGCTGGCCGCCACTCGAGTCCTCGCGTCGTCGCGACTTTTGGCCACAGAATCGACAGGTGACGACGAGCTCGAGTGCAGTTGTCCACGGCATGTTGTGTCTACTCCGGATCCCGGGACTCGGCAGGAAGAGGTGATTCTACATGGTATCCAGAATCCAGTGGTCCCGGAAATGTCCTTGAATTTTTCTTGCGTCCTGGAAATAATCTATTTTTAATATCCTTGAATTTGTTACGGATTTTTTACACAATGTTCTATAACACTGTCGGAAGATGAAACGAAGAGTTGAGATAAGTTCAAAACCTACGAATGATGAGAATTTTGAGCTGCGCTTGCCCGACGCAGCCACCGTGACATAAGAATTAGACGTGTGTGCGGGAAACTTTAGACTTTCGGAGTACTTTTAAACGTCTCTATATGCGCAGTGAAACTGAAGCGGTGTTCATACCGCGGGGCGCAGTTGCATCGCGATTTTATGTAGGTTAATAGTTGCCTAGGTGCAGTGGCCGTGCAGCGTTTCAGGTTGGCTCCTGCACCGCCGCGGCATGCTTCAGGCACGCCGTCACATCTGCGATTGTTAGAAAGTCAGTGGAGAC
Organism: Neodiprion virginianus; assembly: GCF_021901495.1. Lineage (NCBI taxonomy): Eukaryota > Metazoa > Arthropoda > Insecta > Hymenoptera > Diprionidae > Neodiprion > Neodiprion virginianus. The sequence continues at coordinate 4,639,660 of NC_060877.1, read as the reverse complement.
TCTATTTAGTCAACGTCCGTTCAAGTTTCATGCTTTGTTAATAACAACGTACCAGCGTCGAGGTATCGATATACGTGGTTGCATCATTATTGAAAGTCTCTATACTCTATTATGTACACAGCGTGAAGTTGATTCTCTGCTTCGAAATCGGAGCATAGCGGAGTGTTGAAAAAATGATATTTGTTGTTGCAAAACTCTACGCTTCACTTGTACACCAGAAATTTGATTGTCATCGATAATGATCCACAATTTCGGTGATCAAGTTTCACGCAGATTTTTGTACGAACAATGAATCGATCTATCGTCAGACGTTACTGTAACTATATTTATTGTTAGCCAGAAAAATCTGACAATAAATCACCGAGGCGTCACAGCATCGCCAATTGCACATTTCATACCTGCCATGTGCCCGCATCCATTTTACGTAAACAAAATGATGGACATAAAATATAAGCGTAATTTCCACCCGTTTGAGAGGTATACAGATTCCTTGGTATGCGTCCATATACGTAAAAAGAGATTATCAAGAGTTGAGAGTCATGGAGCCACGGATGCTTGCGGAATACGAGTACATGTATTATAAATGAATAATCGCGTTGGGAAGAGTGTTCGAACGGATATCGTTGGGTTTTTATTCATTTAATGTGAAAAATTTTTTTTCTTCAATTCACTCGTTTTTTTCCCACCTAATCTGCTTATTTATTCAATCCGTAACTAACGCGACTCGCGTTACACGGTTGACGACATAAAATATATGAGGCGATCCGCCACCTCGACGATCGTTCGATCGTTCCATTCGATGGATCGAAAAGGTCAAGGTCAACAGAAGACGCGTAGTAGGTATATATGTGTTTGTATAACTTTTTCACGCTGGTATAGTCAGAGAAAAGGAATTATTACCACCGATAAAAAGGCTTTGGCTGTATCCTCGACGCCCGGCCATTACAGCCCAATACTGTATTGCAACTGAATTCCGATCACGATTCTGAACCTTGTCTGCCGTATATTTCTTCGTATTTCCATTTCTCACGCTTTCGAGAGAACAATCTCAAGCTTTCCAAACGGTAGTTGTAAATATTTGCGGTTCAAGCTTTGCCTGGCTAACATAATGCGCGTGATGCACGCTAAGAATGAGCAAGAAATATTGTGCCAAACTTTTTCCTCGAAAATTACGTCAATATCATTCATCATTCGTTACCATTTTTTTCACTCCACAAAATACGAGAACTGTACGTATGTAAATAAGAAACAGCATAAGTCAATATTTCACATACCTTATAATATATATGAAAATGAATGAATCCATTAAAGAAGTGACCCTCCAGCAAGAATGCACGTGAGAAGATAATAATTATATATGTACCTAAACTGTGATTTACAACGGTCGTAAAAATGATGACGAGAATTTGATAACTTCAACGAATCTCTATAACACACCGTACACTTGATTATGCGATGTAATTACTCACGATCGCTTATAAAATTTCACTCATTATTCAATCCATATCACTTAAAATTTTTTCATCACACGTGCCTGTAAAGGTATATAATCCTGTACTGCAGTAGATTACGAAGTAAAACGGCTATTCGAAACAATAAATCAATAAAAACAAAAAAAAATCGATATGCAACAAACGGTATATCCCTACAAATACATCAACATGGTACGTATAATACAAGCGATGAAACGAGTTATAAAAGATGGAAGAAGAAAAATAAAAGAAGAAGAATCAAAATAATAATAAAGAATGAGGGGAAAAAAGGAAGAGCCTATCAACGGAGCGTGTTTCGAGTTATAACCGTAACGGTGGCGAGGGTCGCGATTCGACGCCCAAAAGCTCAAGACGCAGCTATAGATATGTATCATACCCGCGGTACCTACTACCTATTCATACAGAGTAGGTATAGAGCAGCAGACCGTGCCGTCACGTGTATATTGGCAAACGATGACGACGACGATGATGGTGGTGTGTCGGTGATATACGATTGCATACGTACGCACGTACGTAGCCGAGTGTGGGGGCGGGTGGGGGTCAAAGTTTGGTCACTGGTCGAGAGAACATAGGTTAGGCTAGTAACGGTATATATCTATACATGACGGGATATGCATTGCTATCGAGGGCACTATGTCGCGGCGTCGGTGGCGTAGAGGGTGTCGAAGTGGTGGTGATGGTGGTGGGGGTTGAAAAACGGAGAGCACAGAGGGTACGGCAGATATCTACCTAGGCTGCGGAGGAGAACGTCTTGTCGGGGAGTCGCTGATCAATACGCTGCGTGGTTCCCTCCGGTAAACCGACGGCGGGAGAAGGCGGCGCGTCCTCTGGAGAGCGACACCACCCCTTCTCCCTTCCATTTCCTCCCCCCCTTCACCCCTCGCGCCACCCTCAACCCCTCACTCGACGCGTCCATGTGCCCGGGAGTTTGTGTCTGCGGTATTATAGCGGGGTTGAAGAGGATGTGGCGGGTGGGGGGGGATAGGGGGAGAAGGTGCTCGCGCACACCATTAGATACGGACGATGATAGGAACTCGCGGCCAACGTCCAGCACCCTTTCATCAAGAGTTTACAGGTATTTGTGAGCGTATTGTTATAATATATATATATATATATATATATATTGTGACAAAGTGTGTGTTTCGTTTGCGGATGCGCGCGTGCACGTATCGCTTGCGTATGTGTAATGTATTTAAAATACAGGTGGGTGAAAAACTACAGGCGTGTATTGACCCTGCGGTGCAATTTGCACGAGACCCTTTCGAGTATACATATAAAGTTAATTAAAATTTCTCAACAACTGCGGCAGCTCTTCATCGTCGGAGTCAATTATTATCACACATGGATAATGGATTTAAGGGTAACATGATAAGTGTATGCACTACGTGTACGTGAGTTGTTATATGTACACACATTATATGTATATATGTATACATATATGCGGAATTGGTCCCGTTCAGACTACTGCAACAATGCATTAGGATTTTATTATTTATCACCTCATCGCCTCGTGCAGTCCTGATCATTTATAGAACCTGTGCAGTACACCTAATTTTTTTTTTTTCTTTTACTCGTTCTCTGATTCCTGTTGCACGATACAGTTATATATACGTATACGGTATAACGGTAGGTTGAAAATGATCGTTTTCATCGAGTGGCCGTCAGACCGCCGATCATTGCAAAAGGTGCAATAAGCCACCTCACCTAGATAGATCCTCGTCGTCAGATCGAAAAGTTTCAGCGCGAGAACCAGATTGCGAGAAGCCTTTCTCGGAGAGAGCGAAATTCTCGCGATGGGGGGAGGAAAAGGGAAGAGAGGAGGAGATCGGGGGAGGCGGAGGGAGAGATCGAATCAAGATAAAGAGAGAGTAAGAGGGAAGAGTGGATTGTGATTAGTCAACAGCTACTATATCGCCGATCGACTCACCTCGATAAAACCGACCGACATAAAATCATCTCAAATGTCCGCGTGTCACAGTTATTAATACACGTATATACATATACATATATTATATATATACACGCGTGTAGGTATATAGGAATGGTATGACAATATTAATACATCTATACCCTGTTTGCGTACGAAGCGCAATTTCTTTTTTATATAGGTATACCATAGGTACACGTGCGCGTGCACACAATATACCGTATTTACACACGAGTATGTATTTTTTACGGATCTCGATAAAAGACCTTGCGTCTTATGATCGGAAATTCTACGATACAAAGTATCGTACAGATGGGGTTATATATTGTATGATAACAGGGTATAATAATTGATACTACAATCAACAGTCGTAAATTCCGAATGATCAATGAACCGGAGTAAGTATACATGTACAACTGTTGTGCGTAAAGCCTGTAAAAACATTGCTAACATTACCGATTTTATAATAATACGTAATCTTTCTGTTGAATTTCTCGAACAATTAACATGTGAGTGAAATATCGCAGCAGAGTAATTACGGTGCCCTACGTCCGTAATTGAACTCTTAGAAAAAAAAGCGTTGCGTTATATCCGATAACACAATCGACTGCACCTTTAATTTCTACCAAAAATGTGCCAAACGAAAAAAAGACAAACGTTGTTAAAAAACGATTCTTACTCTGTAAGCGCACCCCACGAGATATCCATATATAGGTGTATATGTATAGGTATGTACAGACTGTGCAGTATCCATAGTCGACTTTCATCGCGACTGAATTTATTAAAGATATTATATAAAACAGCTGACGTATGCGGCGATACGAAGGAAGACCGGTGCGCAGGATAATAATTTCGTTTAAATATGTCTCGAATAACAAGAATAAAGAATATCGTACCGCGGACGTGCACGGAGTGGAGTGGAGTGGAGTGGAGTGGAGACGGGACATGCACGGGGTGAGGAAAGAGGAGGAAAGAGGAGGAAAGAGGGAGGTAGAGGTGGGTAGGGGAGAAGAGATAAAGAATTTGGAAACAGGTGTACACGCGTACCTGAACGCCGGAGGGCTTCTCGCCCGTTCATCCTCCGGTTCTTCTCCTAGTAAAGGGGAACTCCGATCGCGCATAACGAAGTGCGCACGCTCCCCGGCTTCTTTGACTCCTTAGCTCGTGGCTCGCTCGCGCCACCGCGACAGGTGCAGCAGCTGAATCGGCGCGCATAGGAAGAGAGAGTACAACCGGAGGACGGAGTTTGCCGAAACTCGGCGAAACTCGGCGAAACTCGACGAAAGTTACCGAGGATCCTCGCGAGTCGCGTGGCTCGGACTGTTTTTACGAATAGTACAAGGTAGCGAGCCACGGCTGCTTTTCTCGACAGGAGTACAGGACGCGCGAAGAGCGACGCTCGGGCGAAACAGGTGGCCCCTAAAAATCACCATGTCACGCCACGCGACTCCGGCCATTCGAGCGCGGGTGCGTAAGGGTTATTTTACGATCTCAAAAACATATCTAAACGAGGCTGGGATGGGCGGACTCGACTCCGCGAATACGCCCTCCTCCCTTAACTCGGATCCTCTTACAACCCCTTGCCGCTGCTGCAGACTTGACGAGGGTCCGCGGAGCGCCCTGCACAAGACGAGGGCGAGGCTTACGATCGATTTACTCCGGGTGAACACGAGGTTTGAGAAAAAGTGAATTATCGTTGTCGCGAGAAGTATCGAGTGACGACGAGAAATCTTGCTGGGAGAATATCTTTCAACGTCCCCGCGTATCGGGGAGACTGACTAATTGTCATTTTTTTTTTTTACAATAATTCGCAACAGGAGTTATTCTTGACTGAAAGAAGAAAAAATAACGACCTCTTAACAATACGCCGAAAAAGATGAGCTGTATTGTTCGAAACTCAGCGGCACGTGATTGCAGATGTTATTAATTGTAAAAGTAAACTTATACCGCGAAATAGGCTAGCTTTACATGCAATATCTTACGTTTTATACAACAAGGCCACCGCTCGGCGGCACACGCGTCTCAAAGTAAACGAATGAGGTAAGCGATGACGCAAATTGGTGTTTAGATAAAACACGTACTCGGAGGAATCGGTCCACTGTTTAGAGATCTTTGATCTCTAGATGGCGCGGATATTACAACGCGGCATAATACAAGCCGATATACGTATTCGTACTTGGTTTGAAGGAAAAAACGTAAAGAAAACAAGGAACCAGAATACACGCACCCGATAAAAAAATGATTTAAAAAAAGATAAAAAAAAAAACAGAGAAAAGAACAAGTAAAAAACCGTATTATGTACCAGTCGAGTAAGTTTACCCGATCCTTCTGCCTGACTCTGTTATACATGTTTATGCACGACACAGACGCGCTTGTGACACTGACACAAACACCTGTAAGATACGTCTAACTATAAACGGTGATACAAGCTACTCGCGTACGCATTTATATACACCCATGTATATACATGTTGGCTATATGTCGCGGCGTCTGTAATGCAAACTAAAAACTTGCGCACGTTGAGGCGCGTTCATCCGACGTTAATGTGTGAATAGCGTACTTGTGTAACAACCTGATCGACCGACCGACCGACCATTGGCCAAGGACGAGAAATGTCGCGCACCTTCAATACCGATACGTACACCATGTATACATGTTTGCATACCTGTATTACTTTTATTTGTACTTTTATACTCTATATCACGTGTGTACAGAGTGATGACACATGGAAATATTATACATTACGTATGCGATAAATTTCGAACCTGCTGGAGTGGCATTATTCAAAATCAAAATGTCGAGGAAGCGAAACTAAGAAGACAAATAATGGAAAAAACCTGTCTTTTGAAATCCTCTTTTTTCCAAAACAGGATTCCATCATCGGGTGGACATTTTTCAAATTGGAGGACATTTTTTTCCATCTACACTCAGGCTACAACATTCTCTGAATTTGAAAAATAGGAAACCGGGAGCTCGACAAATTTTCTTTTAGAATATTATTTAGAATAAATGATCAAACCGACGAATTCCTTCAAGTCTAAGACACGTGCTATTCCCCAAGATATCATCTACTATAATTTTTAGGAAAATAAAAAAGCGAAGCAAGTTTCGGCACTAGAAATTTTTAATTAAATACCGTCAAGTTACAGGAGTCGAATAGATTTCCTCCTTTTTTTTTTCTTTCTTTTCTATTCAACCGTAAGATATTCCGATCGAAATCGCCGATCGCCACCGTGCCGACACCTTTCCGCATCGTAATTAATTTGGAGACACCTTGTAAGTGTGCGCCGCTACGCACCTTGTATACACCTCGAAGACAGTTACACCTGTCCGTCTGTCCGGCTGTCTGTCTCTCAGCCACTTGTTATTTCGTTCGTTACCAATGTGTGAGTAAATATAGTCGAGTAGACAAGCCGTGTGTTAAACGTAGATGGTTCGGAGGTGGGCTCGTCGTGCCGGCTGTTAAATGACGAAATAATCGTTCGCCGTCTCGTCGTCAAGCCGCAGCGAAACGACAGGAGGAGAGAAGACAAGGCGATCTATAATCGGCCATGGCAATCCGCGATATACGATACTGTACTATACTATACTATAGAATCATTATTACCAATTTATTTTAATATTAGAATTAACAATTACCAAAAAAGGATCGACGACAGCGCAAAATGGTTAGGCGTACCTCGTTTTTCGTAATTCCAGCAATATTCGAACAGTTTTTTTAACGACACCTGTTTTACCCAATTTTTCCAGTTACCGTAACAAATGAAATTTTTCTCGGTGTACGATGAATCGAAATGAAGTCACGTCCGGAATTATAATTTATGCCGAATTCGGCGTTTGGTATACACATACAGATATTCGTGTTAGATACGTACGAACACGCGTATAAATTGCAAGGACATTATTCTAGGATAGAAAATAAGAACTGAGCAAATGAAGTGGAAAAAAGAATAAAAATAAATGAAATAAAAAAATAAAAAAGAAATCGATAAAGAAATGGAATCAAGGATTTTTACCTCTACTCCTCCCCTTCCTTCTCTTAGCTCGTCCGCACATCGCGCCGTCACAGATCTCGTTACGTCAGTCGGCTTATACGAGACAAAATGTACCGTCTATATATGCAAAGCAAAGAATTTGTCGGATCTACAGCCGCGACGGTAATTTATATCACATTATAGGTATACGGACAGCATGTTTTTCGCATTAAAATTTATACGTCAAATTTTGCTATTTGACAATTTGAAATTAGAATATATATCATTCGCGAATGTAACTTCCGACAATATACAGTGACGAGAGTAATTCTCACCGTAATCACTGTCATTTTGACTGTAAAAAAAAATGCAATTCATGTAGGTACACAATTAACACCGTCGCGTATGTAAATCCAAGATATTATTTTTCTTCCGGGTGTACGATAATTAAACGATAGAGGTTAGATTATAGCCAAAGCGGCATACACGCAACATTTTTAGTCCGATCTGTATACCATGAGCTATTAGGTGAAGAATTTTTTGTTTTTCCTTAGATTAAAGAAATAAAAATACAAGCGCAAAACCAAGATAGTAACTGTATAATCGTCGAAATTACGGGAGTAAGGAAGTTTTGAGATAAAAACCACCTTATAATATAAAAAAATGTGCGACACGCGTATATCGCGTGCGATTGTTACATCGATATTCGGAAACTGCTGATGAATTTAGTCAACAGTACATTTATACATACGGATTGAACCTTAACGTATAATTACAAGAATGAAAATGAGAACCATCCGCTTCTTGCATGTCTCAGAGTTTCCTGCATTATCGCACAAGTATATGTGTGCACAGGTAGGCTATCATCACACCGTGACGTCACTGTGCGCACGTACCTTGTATGTACCGACAATACATATACGTATACCTGCCCACAGATACACATCGGCATGTTTCGCGCATGGCAAACGAATCCGAGGGGTTTCGCGGGAAAAGTGGAGGAAACAGTTTTCATCAATCCGCAGAAATCCGCACACAAGCTACCCTTTTTCAATTTTGAAACAAAGCGAGCCATCTTACATACAAACATAAAGACTGTATAACCGAAATTAAGAAAACTAAAATTTCTGCAAAACGTCTCAAATAACTTTTACACTTGCCTTGTCTTATTTTATACGTACTGTTGAGGGTTGGATAATAAAATTTAGAAATTTGAAAAATTATTCCAACATTAACGTTGCGCGTTACATACGCAGAAAACACACGTTTGACGAGAAAAAGAGAAAAGCGGCCAGGCGTACGTATGCATGTATGTATGGCCTAGATATTCGAAGATATACAACCCTTGCAACTCTACCCATGCAAGGTGTACGGAAAAGATCTCGGTAGCTCACCGCATAATCTCCTCCTCCTCCTCCTCCTCCGTCCCCCACCGTCCCCCTTTTTCGCGGCTTTATCGGTAAAATCCTGCGAAATGTCTGGAACACAAAACCTCGGCATCCAGCCACCTTTGTCCTCCGGCTCTACCGACGCCGGGGGTTGGTTCGCAAGTTGGTGCCATGGCAGGCAGGCAGGCAAGAGGAGAAGTAAGGGAGGATCTCTATTGATCCTTCAAGCTTTCCAGTCAGTCTTTCCACCGTCGACGCCGCGGAGAAGTTGCTCGCTCTAGCCTGTGCATCTATATGACTATACACGTATCGTAGGTAGATGTATACGGACGGCATGTACAGGTACATAAGCCTGTGTCCAACTGTGCCGCACTGCATGTGTATACCTACAGACTATATATGTGCACATAGGTACATTCGTCTGCGGAGGTATACACACCACCCGATGTAAAGAGGAGAAACTTCGGGCCCGCGTTACGCCGTATGCGCAAAATCCCGTTGCTCCATGCGCCAAAGGTATCTAAGAAGGTTGGTTGGTTCGTGGACGGATAGGTAGGTGGGTAGGTACGTACATACGCGTTTCCGTCCCTTGCCCTCTTCCCTATACTCGGGGCGCATCATTAATGCATTTCGCATTGCCAGCCAGGGTGCTATTCGGTTGTAATTTACGCAAGAACCCTGGAAAGACGTATTCTGCATAGAGTACGAGTATACACGGATACATCACGTATGTCTGTGTTCTGGGACAAACTTGGGACTGCAATGTAATTATTGCTTGCACATACGCGGCACAATTCTAACGTGCGTCCGGAAACTATAGCGAGTCGATTTTGTCGTCTTTGAATATAGATGAAGGGGGCGGTGTTGAAGTTCCGAATTTGAAAAGTTTCGAAAGCGGTTAATTCCGAATTATTTGGTGGCGAAACTCGAAGTAAAACATCAAAGTTTCGAATGATCGGAAACACGACGGCTCAAAGTTCCGAAAATTCAAGTTACGGTAGAGCAAAGTTCCGAAAAGTAAAGTTCCGAGAGAGCGGAATTCCGAAAAATAAACTTCCGATAGAGTAAAATTTCGAAAGCTAAAATATACTCACTCAGCGAACTTTACTCAACGAGGGGGTGTAAAAAATCAGAATTACCAAGAATCGGAACGGAAAAATATCGAAGATCCAAAACTGAGAAAGATCGAAGTGGTGAAATTTCAGCAAGCGAGAAATTCACAGAAATGAAAATCTTCGATCACTTGGAATTTCGATGTTTCAGAGTTTTAGATTTTCTCATTATCGTACTTTCAGAACTTATAATTTTGTTCTTTCGGAACTTTACACTTTCGAAACATTAAGCGTCGGGTTTCGGACCATTCGAAACTTTGATGTTTCGTCAAAATTTGATTTCTTTACTTCAAGTTTCGCCACCAAAAAAATCGACCTTTTTAAATTCGTAATTTCAACCCCGCCCCAAACAAAGCTACGTATTCGGGAATCATTGCACGCAATTTTTATTACTTCTACAAAAAATATCGAAGGGCAGTTTTAGCATTGTTTCATTGTACCCGTTAATGTACAACGGAATCACTTGGGATTTATTTTCACCGAAATGAAAACACTACCATTCGCGATCATATCATAACCGACAGTCGAAGCGAATGAATAAACTCCGGGAACTCGAGGAAATCCTGAACCACCCTCCTTCGCTCGATACGGTATAACTGACTAATTTTACCGTCATTTAAATAAATGAGGCTAATTCATCGGACGACGATTATGGCATTATTATTTATTGCTTGATTGAATCCAACCAGCCGCGCTCTTTCCCACGTATCCGTAAAAATTGACCAACAACGTGATTCTCCTTAAAACGAGCGAAACATCCCCCCCTCAGCAGTGTTGAACGGTGTCGGTGGCTTTTATTAGCCACGCTTCGTCAGTGGGAGACGGTTCTGTGCAGCACGGGCGGCGTGTGCGGCTAACTGGCATAAAACTAGGACAACGCTGGCCCAGATAACGACGTTTAAACCCGTCTGCAGCGGTTCGCACGTTAAAACGGTGCAGTCACTGTCCGTCGTCATCGTCGTCAGAATCGCGATGATCGTCGAACTGACGGCGCAGCTCGGTCCGATCCGTGACACCGTGAAGGAAACCACGGGTATTACATCCGCATGCGGTAAAATAATACATATATGTATACCCTGGAACGCGTCGCTCTTCGGCGACCATGGCACAGATTTGTTTATGTTATTGCGTTGTGCTTAGACACTGTGCAGGAATATTTTGCATAGGTAATTGAGTAAGTAAGAAAGTGCGTTACAAGCTAACAGCTTAAATCTCTTGGCCGTGATACTCTTATGCATCGCATGCCGATTTCACAAGTCTTCGATGTCCCGACATTTTTTCTCTCACTCTCTCTGCGTCTATTTTTTCTTCGTCTCTTCCTCATCCTCCGTTATTTTTTTTCTTCCGCGATCGGGGATGACAAGGCGCTAATACCAGCCGCGCTCCAGTTTACAGAGATTGGAATCGCATCGCATGCACGCGCCGTGAACGTTGAAGAGTGAACCTGTCGGGTTGCGCCTGGAGGCTTGGCAACCCAACAGACATCCGTGCGGCGAGAAAGGAAGTTTCAAGGAAGGAATAAACGGGGCGAGACGCTAATGGGGAACGCTGAGGAGGAGGGGAGGGCTCAGCCGTAGAAGAGACTTGGAATAACCAACTCGGGGCTGTTTGTCCTTAGGCTATAAACGGCTTGAGTAAAAACTAGCAAGCTTCGTAGGGTGGGATACATAACCCGGGGGTTGGCGATGCCGGCGTCCCGTTAACGAGGAGAGAGTCTGAAATCTCGAGCTTTTTCACCGCTCCAGGAGTGACTGGGAGGAGGAGAAGGAAGAAGAAGAAGAAGAAAAATAAGAAGAAGAAAATAAAGCTGTGAGAAAAAACAGAGTTGAAACAATCGAGGGAAAACCCTTCAGCGGGCAATAAATTATATCCTGCAGAATTCACCAAAATGGCGCATTTAAAGCCGAGTCATTTTTTCAGCTTTTGTCCGCGAAAATATAACATTTCATCCTACGCGAATCTCTTATTTTTACTACCAGCTGTTATCTGTGCGATAAATATTACAAATTCGATGATAATTTTACGCAACACGCTGAAGCAATAAACGCTTGACGATTACTTGCTGTACGTATTTTTTACACAATATTGTGGATTTGTAATTGTACCTTTTACCCTCTGTGATTCACGTCTAGAGAATTTTTTTTTTGTATCGCCGCTAGGGTGAAAAATTGTTAGGTATTTTCGATTGAACTGCCAGAAACTTGATCGATTCTCCTGCATTGAAAATCGTTTTAATTGATTCGCGAATTAACGGTACGTCGCATGTTTGCACATATTTGTATATTACTCACGTATTAAACGGTATGGTATGCTGTAAATGATTACGAAAAAATTTTTGCAATGCGACACAAGCGATGGTTAAATTATCAGGATGTTAATAAGATAATCAGTAATCTCTACGCAATCTATACCTATACAACACGTTTTCACACAAGTATGAATCTGATAAGGGATGAAAATAATGGGTGGAAGATATCATGCCACTACGGAAAAACCCAGATAGATAAGGTTACACTTGTAATTTCGAGTTATCGATTATTTCAAACTAGTTTCCAAAGATTAAAATGCAGCTATGGAAAATCCCTTGCAGTGATTGAAAAATGATTCGTAAAAAATCGAGAACAACGAATGGCATCGTCAATAAAAACTACCATAAAAAAAAATCGTTTATGCAATTGCAGCAGACTGCTGAAGCGGCGATCGAATCGAGCGGAATGAATTCAATTTGGCGAGCAAGCAAGCAACGAGCTGCAGCGCTGTGAGCATCTAAATATAGTCATTTTTTGGGAATTTATTTTAAGAAGGTCTGGGTGTGTTTCCCATTTGAAGGGTGTCCTAAATTATCTAGTCTTAACGGCCACGGACCAAAATTAGCAATCCTGTTATAGTCTTGGCTCATTTTTTTTCACTTTCTCCTCTCTTTCTTTCTTTCACCCCGGCGCTTCTAACAAACGCTTATAGGTATACATTCAAGAAGACAAGACCGCAGTCACCAAACCTTCTGTCTGTACGGAACATCCCCAAACGTTTCAAACAAAATTTCGGTATTTTTCGATAATTTTTTCCTATTTGTTAATGTGTATAATAATAACTTCCGGATGCTTATATATGCTTATATAACGCAGGTCAAAAAAAAATTTGTTTCTTTTCAGGTTTATATTTAAATGAATAAATTTTGAGTCTATACATCGAATAATAACCCAAAACTTCATTTATTACTTATAAAGTTTTCTTTTATCTGTTTTAGGTTGCTTGAAGTTTTCGGTGAATATAAGTATAAGCAGCAGGTAGCAGCACGTTGAAATTAAAAAACAAACTAAATCTAAGAAAACGATTTTTTCTTTCATTGCAGTAACGTGTAAGAAATAAAAATTTTACATCTAGAACCCAGATTCAAAAATTCGCGTTGACCGGTGTAACAATTAAATCCTTGAATCGGTAAGCATTTTACTTTTTCCACTTCCTCGTTATTCTTGTTCAATACTAAATCGAACTTTTTCTACATTGCGGCAATGTTGCGTATGTATTGGTATAATTGTATTAATTTCCTAACCTACCCAAAAACACAAAAAAGGGGGAGGGGAGAAAGGAAAAGCATAATAATGTGGTAAAAAATTTGCGTCAAAGCGTAATTTAACCGACTAAATAATCGGTTCCGCATGTCGGTTTCGATCTCCCGAGCGAAGAAGCGTGTTTTATTTTCTCCCCCATACAGTTTCCGCGTGGGTAAAAGGACGACGAGCCTAGCGCCGCACGATTCCAATTCAAGAAACAATTGAAGTTTGCGTATGTATGGTATGTATGTATATAAAATATGTACATAAGCGTATGTAAATAGGTATGTGTGTGTGTGTAAAAGCTGGCGGTTATAACGTGTTTCGTGCGAACGCGCGGGATCGAGAAGGCACGCTTGTCACGGCAGAACAAACACGTTATCCTGTAAGAGGCCATTGACTGTATCGTTTCGAGACTGTATAGCGTATACAATACTACAAAAGTACCTGCGTGATAATACAAGTATGAACACCGAAGGCGTACCTACCTAACCACCAAGCCACCTTACTTACAGCTTCAAAAGTTGAATAATTCGTCTGGCTTCCGGACGCGGTTGATTGTTTTTATTACCACTGCTTGATTTTTCAATGCGGTTAAATATGCATAAATATATATTCGGCCGAGACATCGTCACGATGCGTAATCGATCATCGTCGCAGCTTCGTTAGCATTATTATTATTATGATTTTGTTTTTCTCCTTATTCTACTTCTTCTTCTTCTTCTTTGCTCGTTTCCTCTTCCATCGAAAATGGCAATCGCGGACGATGAGTTGGAAGAATATCCGTGAAAGTGAGCATTTATAATAATACACGAGGGCAACAGGTGCTCGAATCGGGCACCTGAAGGCACATGGATAAGCGACACCGTGATTTTAGACAAAAGCTAGGAAGCTACGTTATTCCGACCTTGATTCTCAGAAGAAAGGGAGGATCTTTATACCTACTTTCGGCAAAGTGGATCTACTCCTACTTTCCCCCCTCAACCCTTATTACGGTGTATTTAACCGAGGACCGTCGAGGTTTCGGAACGACACCGACACCCTGGCCATTGTCGAGTGACTCTAAGTCGCTAAAAGTCCTCCGGAAAAAGTCGGTAAAATCTGACGACGAAATACAGGAAAATGAAGAGGCGAGAGAGAGCGAGAGAGAAAGAGAGAAAGAGAGAGAGAAAAGCTCGTCCTACCATTCCACTCCACTCCGCTCCGCTCCGTGCACTCGTACCCATCCGGGCATCTGGTCATCGCACTCGTCTCAGTTATTCGCAGTCGTTTGTTCTCCACACCAGCTACCCTAAGAGGAATAGGTTCGAACCTCCGCCTTACACGAGCAAGAAATCTGAGAGTACAAGGAGACGAAATGATTTGTCTAAATAATCGTTGTTTTTATGCTCGAACTGGTGCAGAGAACTTTGGAGAATGAATGGTAGTTATCTGTTTTTCGGAAGCGTGTGAGTTGGCTTTTTTTTTTCAGTGAACAACTAATTCATTGCAATTTCGTTAATTTTGTGGCTTTTGAAGTTAACGATAAAGGCTACAGAAATAGCGATAACGGGATTTTGGTAAGACCGCGACTCGCTGATTTCAAGAGGTGTTTTATTGTTTGGTACGAAGTCAGCTTCCAGCCGTCGCTACTGTCTGCTGACACTAACTCGGTCTATACATCGAAATCGAATATGGATGCCCATTATGCCCTCGAGCGAATCAATATCACTCTGCACGCACAAAGACCCCGGCGACCTGACGCAACGCCAAGAATCGATGCAAAACTTATTGCGTACACAGAGTGTGCGTATACCTATATAATACGAAAGTATTATACTTATGTTCCATGATATACGTAATGTGTATGATAAATGCGATAACAGGTAGACCAAAGTTGAACCCATACTGTGTTACACCGTGATATAGTTTGACGCTTAGCCAAAATTCAAAAAAAAAAAAAAAAAAAAAACGACAACTGATAATTGGCAAAAGAAAAAAATCAAGTCTGGTTTTTCAGATATTGGATGAAAAAAAAATTATACATACATGTTCAACTGGCGTAAAATCGTGATCTTCAACGGGATTTTTCTTGATCGTCTGCGGCACCCTCTGCAAGAATGAAATTAAAAAACAAATGTATTAGGTATATACACGAGGTTATATCTATATAATCGCACAGTTTAAACATTGATTATTACACACGATTCGTATAATAATCCTGCGGGACGTGATTTTTAAAACATGTCGTATTTTACACACACAAAGGCCGTGCGCAATCTAATCGGTAACCTAGAGCCATGGTACGTGAGATAACAGGGAAGAAAGATAATCGTGCGATAGGCCCGCGACTATTGCCCTGCACACGTAATTGGTCCTAATAATTTGTCGGGTTGAAAAAAGACTCTCCCGCTTCTCACGCCAGGTCTGCGATACGTACAGTATTCACTTACACACGCTCCATTGAATTGAAACAAGATCCGGGAGTACATCCCGTCCATTGGATTGTCGTCTAATAACGTCGGTATAAAATTGGCTTACACATACTATAGCCGACCGAAGGGAATCTTATAGAATGCTATTTTTCTTCTTTGCCAAAAGTGAGGTGATTTTTCAAGGAAACATCGCTGTTATACGTGTATATCAGAATCTACGGATAATGGTAGACGTGTGTATCTATGTACATACATACGTAATGTATCGAAGATAAAAAGAAGAAGATGAAGCAGTTTCGGCCGTCCGACCTATCGATAATCAAACTAACCAACGCCCGTACGGAGTGACAGGATTACTCCCCGCATTCACACAACAGGTATAAGAGAGTGGCAATTCGACGGCGAGCTCGTTTACACGGTTATTCGGAGGCGAAGCGGAGTCTTTGTGAAGCTATTAGCACGGGTGTAGATCACGGGCTGTCGACGCACCGTCGTCGAAACTTTATTCATACATGCATACGTGCTTGCATGCACAGGTATAATATTTCGCCAACTGGATACAGACGACGCATTGATATTTGTGGTACACAGGTTGCAATGCGGAAATTCTATTGTAGGTACCCCACCGTACTGCACGTCGCAACCTCAAACCGATCCTGGTACATACGCACCATTGCAATTACGGATGAACAAGCGTAGGACGCAAGACTATAGATCGATAGACGATAGATGGGAATAATCTAATTTGCAGTTCACGCAAGGATCACGTTTCATTATACGCAGACAGGTGTCTCTCTCTTTGGCATCCGCGTTAAACATATCGTAAGACGTGAAAATTCCTCGCCAAAATCGCATGAAATACACAAATTCGTGCGTATATGTAGGTATACGTATATTTATAAGCACAAATATGTATACCATACAGACAGACATCGAGGATATTTAATCCACACGATTTACATGTACAAATATACGGTAATATTTACGTGGGTGGTTATACTATGTATATACGTGCCTCCCCCAACGAACGATGTCATTTACTATAGATTCGCGGGGGAAGAATCCTACACGTTACATGCATATATCTACGTACATGTACACTGTGTATGTGTTGAATATTAAACCAATAAACAGGAGGACGAGTTATCAGTTACAGATGGTCATCGAAGCCGAGAGGGAGGGAGAGAGCGAGAGACAGAGAGAGAGAGAGAGAGAGAGAGAGAGAGAGAGAGAGAGAAGAAGAGGGGGAGACAGAGAGAACTTGGCAACGCCGCGGCAGCCAGCCTTGCACTCTGATCGATGGGGGATAAAGGGGGAAGAGGGGGGAAGGAGAGGCAGAAAGGGGCGGGCGGGGGGAGGGCACACGACAGACATACGCGTACGAGAGAGAGAGAGAGAGAGAACGGTGTATGTATGTGTTCACGTGTATTCATGGGGTGTCCCGAAGGTCCGCGTCCAGCACTCGAGGAGCTGTTGTGTAGTACCGCGCTACTGGCGGAGACGACGAGGACGAGGACGAGGACGAGAACGAGGACGAGGACGGGGAGGACGAGATGGGATGGGATCGCCGGGATCGATATAGAGTACCGTGGCGTTAAGGCGCGGGGGCGTCGCGACGCCACCCCGTCACTCCGACCAGAGGGAGGAGGAAGCTCGCATGTGGACTTGAACCGAGGCGAAGAGGACGAGGAGGAGGAGGAGGAGGAGGAGGAGGAAATAAAAGGGGGGCACGGTGGAATCGACGCGGGCGATTAATCGGCGTCGTCCTTCCTCGGGACGCCGCCACCCCGTGTGTGTGCAGGAGTAAGTAGACGGAGAAACCGGAGGTTGAACTTGCTGCTCCCGCTTCTGCGGACATGGCTGCGGGTTCGAGGGCCAGTCGAGACTGTACGCCGTGCGAGACGCGGAGTCGAAGGAGTAGCAGAAGAAGAAGAAGAAGAAGAAGAAGGCGAAGGGGAGGTCGAAGAGGACGAAGACTACGCCTGACGAGACGCGCTGCGAATTCGCGCCGAGGTGGGAAGGACGAGGAGAGGAGAGGAGAGGGCGTCGGGTGGAGGAGGATCCGGAGGAGTGGGGTTAAGGAGTTGAAACCGAAGCAGCACCAGCAGCTATGTCGATGCGAAGGTCACGCACCACACAGTCGCTCGCTCGCGCCACGCTATTTAAATAATGTATTATTTCTATTTCGCGCGATATTCACATACCTACACCTATACCTACATCACCTATGTATAAACGATACGCCGCGAATAATCTATACACTCGCAACTCCGCGTGCGGAGAGCTATCGTTAATAACGATCGGGAATTCGCCCATCGAAGTGGGAGTCGAAAAGTAGAATACGACTGTACGATTGAAGGGTCATCAGACGTTATTGAATTTTTTCAAAAGCGCGATTTTATAAACTAATGGGAATGGAATGTCAAAGTGTGAAACGTCAAAATATAGTACCGTCGAAACTTTGACAAAATTGATATCATACGACTCTTAACATTTTGTAGCCATCGTATGGCAAAATTTTATACTAATTTAAAAAAAAACACCATTTTATTACCATCGTGTTACAGAGTTCGAATGATTGCAGTGGGTGAATGCAGTTTGTTTTTTTATTTTTTTATCGAACAATGTGTACCTGCGTTTCAATTACATATTACATGTTGAAATACTCTGTCCTTCGTACTTGACAAATTTGTCATATATACCTTTATTATATTATATCTGTTGAAACATTCGCTTCAAATGACCGTGTGAAAAATTCCTCGAAACGGGTTTTGTGAATCCTATACATATATTAAGACCTGATTTGAGGCGAATGATGCATTGTTTCGTGGAGTCTGTTTTCGGCACGGGTGTAATTTGTTTGATCCGCGACATCGAACAGTCTGTAATTAAGCCTCGGCAAAACAACTTGTAATTTTTTCTTCGAGGTTCTTCTCGGTTGTTTCAATTTTGCAATTTTTTTTAAGTATATTTCTCGTCGCTCTTCCGAACGATCAAAGTTTCTTTGGTTTGTACGGTAGCGTTTTACAACGTTATGGGAACCACTTAATACACCTATCTGAAACAACAAGCCAAATTTTGTACGAACGCAATCGAGATAAACGGCCGTACAACGAATCCCACCAAAAAACACACATATACCTATATAGCAGTTATCGCGAGGTTCAGATTTTGATAAACACCGTTTTACCTTACTCTTCGCCCAGAAATTCATTCCAACGGGATCCGAGTGAAAAGTATTACAAAGATAAAAATTCTTTCATCCTTTTCACCATTTTCCATTCTGGATTACCTAATTTGTGCAACAAGGACAAAACGCCCCAATATCATACCGGTAAATGTACGGTGGGTGAAAATTGAATAGAAAAATTTGCGAAATAAATTCGGAGATAAAACGAGAAGATTCATGTGTCGAAATATGTAAATGTATATAACGCGTATGCGAAATCGATCGCAACCGCGTAATTTTCCGACCGTTTGAAATTACAGCTAGATACATTGCGACACGGTTTTAGACAGGCGGTAAATAGCTAAATCTAGGCGGACATCGAGCTCTCAAGACTCATTACACAACACGGATGTACAAGCATACCTATACCCGGGTGTATCGAGTCTCGCGTATACGCGCGTGAATACCCTGAGATCACAGACACACCGATATAGATATACGTGTGTAGAGGAGCGCAAGAAAGAGTCGCGGGAGTTGCGCGTGGCCAGAGTCACGGTTCGCCGGAGGTCGCAGTCGATTTACGAACGAGTTCGACGAGCGAGTGAGCGACTAGCGAAGAGGCGAGTGAGCGTGCGCGAGCGCGCGCGCGAATCCGTTATCCCTGTAGATACGAGGCGACTCAGCCGTCCGTCCGTCCGTCCATCCGTAGGAGAGAATCTTCTGAATTCCGTTCCGGACAACGCCGCCGAGCTCGGAGGCGTAAAGCGGAGAGACAAGAGGATCGGAGAAGCTGAAACGGAGCCAGGATCACGTGGCTATCGTTGCACGACGCCTTATTATCGGGTGTGTTTGCTCGACAGAGTGAAAACACCGATGCGCATGGCCATAAGTGGGACGGGGAAGCCGCTGTATTTCCTCGTCTTTATTTCTCCATTAAGGGGTGTGGTACGCAGCTTGATAAAGAAAATAGAAAGACAATTGGAGCGATCTGAGTTTTAGGGCTTTATTAATTATGGTTTCGAGAACGTTTTGGAATTTTTTCATTTAGATTAATAACAAAATGGCCGCATGACGCGTATAAGTGGCGAACGACTTGTACAGATGGAAAAATTTCTTCGAATTAAAAAGGTCTTTACGGGTTCTAGCTTGTAGCACAAATGATAAAAAAAAAATTTAATTATATACGATAATAGAAAAAAAGTTATAAATAAATTTTGGGATTCAAGTTGAAAAATCTAACCTCGATCTCGAATCGATAGACAAGTCTTAAAGCCTGTGACAAAATTTCAAATCAATCGGATAAAAGTTACCCGAGGAATCTGCGCCACCGGATTAAAACGTGGTCGTAGGCTACTTATATATGCCATGCCACCATTTTGTTATTAATTTCAATAGAAAAATTCTAAAATGTTCTTGAAAGTATAAATAATAAAGCCCTGAAACTCAAATTGCCGTGGCATTTTCTTAAAAAAAAACAAAGAACTCTTAAAATTAGGTATGATTTTAGACCGCCTAATTGTAAGGTGTATCCCCCCTTAAGAGAGGGCTGAAAACACCCTCCATTATCGAATATATACACATCTGAATTTCAAAATATTGTAGCAGAAAATGCACTGTTTTCACAATAAAGGCAAATCTTTCGATCATGGCGTTTACTCTTTATGGAATTATGTATTTTCGAATTTCTTATCGATCTGAGATTGGATCATGCCGGTAAAAGATGTTTACGAAAAACCACCGAACTGATGTAAATTTCGCTGCAGCGCTCGTCGTGCGTAAAGAACAAAAGTTGCCACGCAGGTTGTGCAGGTCTGGGCATCGACTTCTTTATTAGTATCGCTTGTTTTCAATCAACGGATTTTTAATCCACCACTAAAGATAAAGAGCATTTAAACGTTAATTGCATACGAGTAATCCTGCTAATAAAAGAGAGCCTCTAATTGCCGGATAACAGTTTGTTTTGGAACTTTTGTTTACTGGTTTATTCCTACCATTGAGAAATGGAAACATCGAAACTTACGGAAACAACTCGATTTCCATAAAAACGACGATCGTTATTCGTGCATATCTCAAGTACTCTTCGTCAAATGAACAAAAAGTCTTTTATTTGTCATACAGACTTTGCAGTGTCCGACGTGTTCCCTGTGAAGCTGATACGTGGGACGAAAAAGGGAACTAAAGAGTTTTTCTTCCCCCTCTACACAGTGTCGCCTCTTGATAATGGTCTCCTCCGAAATAGGAACGCGTTTCGCCGTACGGCAGCAGCAGACTCTGGATTATTCTTTGTTTCAAATAACCCACCGCGGTACCAGCACGGTGGGACCGGTTGCGACGTTTGGCCTCCTTCGTCACGGTTAAACACCCACGCTCAAAGTGTTATTCATCATAACATGCGTACGCGAGCCGCGGCCCTTGATCGTAGCCGCGAATCAAGATTAGATTAGATTATGGCGCCTCGGTGCAGGTACGGTGTGCGTATACCTATCTTACAGTATACATGCCCCGAAACATTTCGTAACCCGATAAGCGTGCGAGCAACTCGTTGCAGCGACTCCCTGTAACATCCTGCGCAAGCGGACCCGCGAGCAATAATCCGGTCTTGCCTACTCTTGTCAACCAACAAAGGTGACAAAGACATTCGCAGGCAAATATTTTCACGATAATGCGTATATACATGTGTGTAGTTATCTGTAGATTAGACCATTTCCTCTGTTTAATACCTATTATCTGTACAGATAAGCCTACATTGTACGCGCGATGTATGTGTATTATAATCCGATCAGTTGCCACGATCTTCCCGATCATATTATCGTAGCGTCACGATGAGTTTTATAAGTCTGTGGAGAAAAATATGTAGCTATTATACGTATAGGTATCAGGTACCATTGTACGAACGAAACTTCGTGATTTTTAATTGTTTCCTCTTTGCTTAGCTATGACTCCGAGGAGTAGAAATAAAATTTACCTACGAGATCGCAGCAGCGCAAAAAATCGCTACGCAGATTCGAATTCAGTTCGAGAATAGAACTGCGATCAATGATTGATCATCGACGACCAATGATAATGAGGTTGCAAAGTCCGTTCAAGTGATCTCATTATTTTGTATAATCACCGTCTGCACAAAAGTGCACCGAATCAACTTCAAAGTGTCGCGGCAGCAGGTCACTTCGATTAATTTTAACTTGTAAATCTCACCATACATATACTTTCTTACGATCCTGATAGCAAAGCGTGCTCCGATCGATTCAATCAGTGTTTTTGAGCCCCCATAAAATGGGGCAACATCGCGAAAGGGTTGAAAGATAAAGCAATTTAACTGGAAGGGTTAGGCCCCATGAATTTTCGTGAATGACCGTCTGAAGCGCTGCGAACGTGACGTCATACACCCCGAGCGAATCGCAGCGACGTGATCGGGAGCGCGGGAAATACGAAAAAAAAAATAAAAAATTCAAATACCTACTACAGGATACTGCAGGCGGAAGTTTCCTGTCCAAATTTCGGCCCTGAACTGTGAGAAGACTGTTGAAGAAAAATAAATAAGAAGAGAAATCCAGTTCGTATGTGTGTGTCATATTCGATATTTTGTAAAAAAAAAAAAAAAAAAAAACGTGCCACACAACGCGGGGCCAAAACGATCATCGTCGGCCCCGATGTCAACCGCCCGAGGACTCGTCTCGACCCGGACGGCCGAGTATAATGACGTAGTGAAGGTGTGCGCGCGGCGTAAACGTGTTCACCTGTAACGCACACAGACCGAGAATTAATCCGCGGAAATGACGGCTGCCGCATTGAACGGTGAACTTTTGGTCGAAGTGACCTGCTCCGGGCGATCGGCCCAATTTCACAAATACGTTGGTAGACACGTAGGTGCGGCATAATTAGTATAATAAGACGATGCCGCGGTTGCGACGTTGACTTTGTCGACTTTGAGTATTGCAGGGCTTGAAGCGACTCGGAAACGGGCAATTTTCGCCTCTGTTTCGTCGCGATAATTTCCGGGCACCGGGTACATTGTGGATTATTATTTACCAGGGCGGGTGAGATTGCTGCCGTTCATTTCAGAGGCCCGGCCATGCTCGAATCTCGCCGGGCCATAAGGGCGCCATCCGCGGCGTAGCCGTATATTTTCCCGAGGGTCAACGGCGTCCTCCCCGTAGGCTAACCCTTGACACACGCGGCGACGGCCGCGGCGGCGGCGGTGGTGAGAGGGATGCCAACAACGAACAATAAAATTACTTGAGCGAATATCGCTCCTCGTATTGATCCGGGCTTACGCCCGACAACAATGGGCACTCCGCTAGTTACCGTCCAGGTTACGCTAATGAACACTTCACCTCCTGTTACACGTACGAAATTAGACAAGCATCCACGCACAACAGAGAATCGTCGCTTTTCGCCAGAGGTTAAAAAAAAACCCTCTAACAACAATATTATTATAGATTAAAATGTTTGAGACCGAAATTCGGGAACTTATACATCTTCGTCGTGTAGCTTGTACGCTTTGAGTTCGTTTTTTTTCTCTGCGATACAGTAATGTTTCGGCCGCCTCGGTACCGTATGTCGTCGCACGTAATGTATGTATACAGTACATGCTATTCTTTCATTTTTATTTTATCATTGCATATATATGTGTATATGTTTTTTTTATTTTTTTTATTCCTTTGTCTTTCCAACGTCATACGAGAAGTACCGTTTCGTACTGTCCTATGTATACGTATATTTGCATTACCGTATTTTTCAAACGCGAGTCATCCGCGGTGTCCCTCTGCCTGGAGTATATCCATCTCCCGTTAAAGGCGAATGAACGGCGGAGTCGGAGACGCACGGACGAACAAAGTCACGATCGCGTCTTATGCCAGTGAGAAAGAAAGATGATACAGAGAAGCAGAGAGATGCAGAAACGAGAGAAGAGAAAAAAAATTGTTCTGCGTTTGTCGATATAATGCGATTCGAACTCCGATAGATCAAGAATACGATACATTCGCAACGTCACTGTTCCGAAAAACAACAAACAGATTGGTAATCATCGAATAGCAATTCTGACAGTCCCTGACTAAAGAAATAAAAAGAGATACGCAAGACTGGTGAAATAGCTCTAATTCCAGCAAGTTGACGTATAGAAAGTTTTAAGCCTATCGCGATAAGAAAGAATAAAAAGAAAAGAGGACCGTACGTCCGTACACCAGACGGTGTGTGGAATCTACCCCGTTCTAATATTATCAAACTGTCATCGTTGTTTCCGTGAAAATGATGTTACGTTGGGAACTGGAACGAGAAGAGGAAACGTCATTATACGTAATATAGAGTTGGCTGGTAAACGGTGAGATGGAGAGATTGATGCACAGTTTGGTTCCTCGGTGTGTACCACATCCACGTACAACGAGTACACGAGGTACGGATAGGATCATACGGCAGCAGGCGCGGTGAGAACCCGGTCGAAAGCAAGGAGCGACAAAGAGCAACGTAATATCCAAATTAGCACGCGACCTCTTGCCCCTACCAATTCAAATACCCTGCAGAGTGTGGCCGGTGAGCCCGCTGCCTCTCGCGGTAACTGGATTCCAACGGACCTTTCTATTACCAGTACCTTATACCAGCCAGCCAGGCATTCAGGCATTCAGGCATTCAGGCACACGGGCGAACGAACCGCCGATACACATCCGCGGGTGTCCTGCCTCCGCGATCACAGTCTCTAAGTGTGACGACAGCGGTCTTCGAGTTGGCTTGGCTTGGCTTGGCTTGACTTGACTTGGCCCCCGCCTATGAGCTCTGTGCAAGATGTAACGCGGCGTCGACCCGCCGCCATCCGGCACATATAACATTATTCGGTACCTACTACCAACCATTCGATGGAATAGAAAGTGGACCATTGCCTCGACTGCAATCATGGCTGTACGAATACGCTCTGTACACACCGTCTTTTGTTGCCTGTATACGTACGTAGGTATAATATAACACGGACACCGATCGTAGCTGCAAGTAGGTACGTACGTACATTCATACGTGTGTATATGCCCAGTTTACATACCCTCGGTCACAGTATTGTGTGCTTGTTCCGATTTTAAACGCCGTTATACTGCGCGCCATTATCTCGCCCGCAGATATAATGCGATAAGTCAGTGTGACTAAAAACAAGGATCACTTTTCTACCGGATACATACGTATATCTATGTAGGTACGAAGAAGCTGGGACCATAGTCCGAAATCGTTCCCATTTTCTCGCGAATGGGTATCGAGGACGTTATTCGTATAATACGGACGCATTGCAGACGCGCAGGTCTTATGACGACTCGTCAAGATTGTTCGGATAGTTTGCAGCGTGCGTTACATGCGCGAGTTTGAGTCGTAAATTTACTACTGCGGTAGTATCGACCAGAGATCTTATCGTATCAGCTAGCATTTGACGTCCGGGAACTGGTTCAACTTGACCTGACGAGATTGTTTCAATTTCCGAAGACTCTTCGTACGTTTATCGAGGACCAAAAACACGAAGGACTTGGTCCTTGAAAAACTAGAAACATCTCGTGCGTCTAACCAAAACACCCAAGTATTTGGTTGTCCTTTATTGCCGTCGCGAACGTGTCGCGTGAAAAATTCATTCGCTTACCAGCGTCTGCAGCTGTCGTTAAAATATATTTATCCGAAGCTAGTCGAAACAGCATAAAGGTAGACATAAAGTTGACACTTGTTGGTTTTTCAGTACAATGTGTCCACCTACGCGTTTCCATCTTCACAACTGGGCGAAAGCTAAAGGGTGTTCCAGCCTGCCCATGCAAACTCAAGTCACTTTATGAGGATAATGTTCGTCTTACGGTCAGGATCAATTTCGACGATAAATCGTGTCTCCCAAAATCCACGTGCCAATGACTTACTTGTCGATGTTGTAATTGCAAACACCCATCTCGTATAAAGCCTTGAATAGAGTGGAAAAGGGCCTCGCATAAAATTAGTTTAATATGTAGAATTGTTGGTCAAAAGAACCGTTATGGTAAAACGAACACGCTTGAATACCGGTAATAATAATCTCTGCATACTTCTAATTTTTACCAGCAACACGTGTAAAACGAAACCAGGAGAGGGGAAACTACAGCAGATATAACGTGTCACAGGGTAGACGTATGTGGATACATGTACGTGTACATTATACACCAAGTTACAAAGTATCGCTTCAATTTTTATTCCCTCGCAGTATAATAATCTGTACGCGATAATTATCACCCGCGTCAATCACGACGACGTTTGACGTCGGCTTCGATACGAGATTCTTAAATGGTAGCGGTGAGAAATTAGCATAAAACCGATTAATACCGGCTATTCGGAGTTATTAAATCGTTCGCGGCGCAGGTTTTCAGCGGGGCAGGACTTCGCCCTGAGTCGAAAATAATCATGTTACAGGCTAGCACACCGGACTTCCCGCTCGATCTCTATGGCACGCGGACGACGTAAATTGGTGAAAAGCATCAAAACGTCGGTTCGCAATCAAGCTAATTATTCAATTAACACACCCGACCGCACGAAGCTTATCGCTTTCGTTCTATAATATCATACACGCCGCTAGCCATCAACTGGCCATGGCCATTTCTTGAACCGCCGTAAAATTTTTACGAGCTTAGGCTTACGTTGCAAGCGTCGAATGAAAATTGTTTGAAAAAAAGAAAAAAAAAAAAGGTAACGCTGTGTACAGTTTCTCAAGGCATGTGATATTCCACATTCGATTACAGCTACGTCACTAGGTAGATGCTGTGAGCGAACTAACCGAACTTAAACAAAGATCCCGTTCTTTCAGGCAACAAACTCTGTGCGTGGATGACCCTGCCGCACTCGACAGATGTAACTCGTCGTCAGTCATTCGGATGGCGATCGATCCTCCTTTTTTCGCGTCTCCTAAAAGAGCCGCGTACCGTAAAACCGAACCGTCTGACTGAAGGATCCTCTACCGGAGTCAACAGGCAACACAATCGAAATAGAAGCCGTTTAGAATATGTATTGTACTTCCCCTCAAGTTCAAGGATGGAAAATGTTACCCGAGAATAGGTATATCATGGAGTTTGTAAGCCCCTCAGCAAATAGAAATACATACATGCCACACTTTACTTTTTTTACCCTCATTTTTAGACGAGATCTTTTAAAGAAATTGTGGTTTTTGAGTTCAATTGATTCCGATAGAAGAAAATTATTTTGCCTCTAACTCGCCACTTCCAAAATTTGATAACTATTCTAGGAAGTAAGTCTTACAGTCAGTTACACTTACAAAATAGTTTTTGATTCGAGGATCTTTGGCTAAATGTCAGAAAAAAAAACTCTCAGATTCGCTTCCATTGCAAGTTTAAAATATTTCTCTCAAAATTCGACTCAATTTTGATGAAGTGCAGTTGACTTCCGTCGAATTCTTATGATACCGTAAAATTCCTGACCTGCTACTTAATATAATACCATGACTAAAAATGTTGCCACTACGTTCAGTTCCAACGTGTAACTATTGAAGATGCGATTCTGGGATAAGAGCGAATTACTCAAGATCTAACCGCAAAGCCATTGGGTATGTGGAAGACTGTAACATCTTCGGTATTCCGAATGCGACGATGATCGTGGATGACCTTGAAGTTGAAAAGTGGTAAATCCTAGGTCAAAACGGTTGGCGCGACCGTGGCGCATAAAACGACTGCGGTCAGCGCAGAAGCCGGTATTGTGTGTATATACGATAGTTTGGGCGGCATGAAGAAACGAAGAAAAAAAAAAAGGCCGTTGAGCGGCAGGTGGTGGGTTCTAACCTCTGGCCGCAGAGGCGCATTGGGAACTCCGCGGAACACCGCCACACACCGGCACACCACACGGTGTGTAAGACATCGCGGCAGGCCACGTAAAGACGGGCCGCCGACCACGGGGAACGGCCACGGGGCAAAAGGAGGCCTGAGAACGTCAGGACCTGCCGTGGTGCAAAAAGAAGGAGAGAAACGGAGAAACATAGGAAGATGTACGGAGAGGGAAGAAGGGAGAAGAAGCTGGAGAGAGAGAAAGAGAGAGAGCAGCGAGATCCTGCGTCTCGCGTCTCATTCCCGACTACCTCTCCTCCTCCTCCTCGTCTTCTTCTTCTTCTTCTTCTTCTTCCCGCGCATCTCGATCCGTCGAGAACGGGAAATTCTCGCCGATGATGAGACAGAGCGTCGATGAGTTTTCGGTTGAATCTTCGGCATCGTCGCATTGCGGCTGCAGAGCCGAAGGATCGTGGGTAGAAAACCTTGCCCGATGCCTCAAGCCTCGTGTGTATAAAGTCATACTGTACATTGTACATTGCACACATATCATACCTGCGCATTGTTGGGTGGACATAGAAATGACGAATTGTATAAGGAGAAGAAGTCGGTCCAGCCGTACTGGCTCGACTGCGATCACGGAGTTGGAATATTAATAAAGAAAGCGTTGGCTGGACAATTTTTTTTCTTCGTCGTAATTTCTTCATCGTCATTTCTTCATTACGCAAGTAACACTATACCTATATGTATACAAAAGTTTGAGGCTGTAGATGTACACATTATGAGACTAAAAGCTTGCGCAAATGCGGCGAATTAGTCGGACGGACGACTCGATGAGGCTCGTACTAGATTCTATTCGAATGATTGTGGTGTGAGAGAGAGGGAGAAAGAAAGAGAGTGAGAGAGAGAGAGAGAGATAGACACGGACCCGCGGTTGCATCAGGTGTGGATAGAACTGATATACCTTATACCTACCAACAAACCAGCCAACCATCAACCCACAACGCAACAACGATATCCGACGACTATTTCTATCTTTCATTCTTTGCTTCGAGCCAGTCACGATATGATTTCTCTCTAGGTGCCGTGGATCATCTCGACATGCCTGAGCACGTTGAGATGAGACATGACAGCGCGGCGAATAGTGTATAGAGGCACGCGTCCTCCATGTGTATACGTGGGACCAAAGGCTACTCAACAGTCCGATACACCGAGCATCGACACGTGGTCGTCGTATTGTGTGCGAAGAAGGATGAAGGTCCCAAAGGAGATGGGAGTCTGGTCCTCGACGAGGAGGAGGCAGATATTTGAAGGGAGAAGGATTTGTGGAGGGAGGATCTCGTCGGGGGTTGAGGACGCGACGATGAAGACAGTGAAAATGAAGATCGACAAAAATTATAATAACATTCGTGGCAAACGAGTACAACACGATGCAGCGCAGAGGCGTATATGGATAGGGTACCTGATCGTCGGTCCTGCAAACGGTCATGACTAATCCTGGCTTAACCGCGTGTCCCACGGGCTTAACAAAGCCGAACCGAGTCTGCATAGGGAGAGCAAAGGGGCGGCGGTAGCGGTGGCGGCGATGCCGACGTCGGGGAACCGGGATAGGACGAGGACGAGGGAGAGGGAGAGGAGCAGAGCGAGTTAACAGTGGGCGACCCTGCTGCCGACTGCCGACTGCCGACAGCATTCCTACAACAACGGTGGTGCGCCGTGCGCCGTACCTACCATCGCAGTCGGTTGCCACGCCACGCCACGCCACACGACGCAAGAAGATGGGAACGTGGCGCGGAACAACGCCGACGCCGACGACCCCGGTGGACCAACCGTGTCGACCCGACCCGAAATCAGGAGAACGAGGAGGACCGTTTTCGAATCAGGCGGAAGGAAGACGGTGCCCCACGTACACGCCGGGGTTAAGAGGATCGTTCCAGTTGCCATGGCAACTCCCGTTCCACGCTAGCCTCGTTTCCGGTTGAACCACCGGAAACACCGGGAAGTCTTGAAGGAGGCGAAGAGGAGGACGCGGCAGCATCGTGCGACCGACGACCGTCGCGCAAACTCGAGTAACCGAATTGACGCGTACTTACAACAGAGGGGAACGATGTTGTACGAGGCTACACATGCGTTATTATAGGTATACGGTATACAGATTCGCAAACAATGAACGTACGTATGTACGTACCTACGTACCGCGTGTATTTGGTATTATGCAGAGAAAGAGAAGAGGGGAACGACGATGAGGGGAGAGGGAGCAAGTCGATATGCACATGTCTGTGTAGACAGTACACATGCCTGTAAACCTACCTATACCTGTGTACCTTCGCTGCACATGCCCAGAGCTGCAGCAGATTCTCGTGAACTTCGCCTGGCCGTGCGGCAAACTTTTATGCTGGGTAGCTGGGCATGCATACACGGACAGGCACACAAAGACGGTTCTACACGGGGTATATAAGGTTATAGGCGCGGCGACAAACGACGATTGTCCGCAAAGGCGCAGCAGCCCCTCCAGCGAACCAAGGAGTTAAGGGTCGAAATCACATTGTCCCAAAAGGAACTGCCGCACTGGAGCAGCTGCTAATCAAATCGGTCCGAAAAAGGTAACGGACGACGTGGTCTGAGGAACAAGGATCCCTGCGTAACAACGTCCCGGGTTCGAGCCGAACGCAAAGGAACCCCAAGTTCCTTTGCAGCCGAGGATGTCGTCGCGCAAACCTCGATGAAACCTCGATGACCAGCCAACTTCTCGATCGTCGAGGTGCTGTTCGAGTGGACGAGGAACCATCAGGTAATTACTGGTTCACATTTACGGTGTACTGTTATCCGCGTGCGGTTTAACCTGCAGCAACGTTGGTGTTTGATTTATTCTGCATTCTTCTTAGGCGACCAAAGCAACGGCGGCGACGACGACGACTATCGAGTTACCACCGTCTTCGTACGTGTGTGTGAGGAATATAAGTTGGTGTACATGCACGTATAACAGAGCTAGACGTACACTCTGTGAACGGTTCCGTTCCACCTCGGTACGGCGCTCCGCTTTTATCGCGATAAATGGAGCTTGTAGAGCTAACCGTACACACTAACGACGACGACGACGTAGTCGTATGTACTTTCTATATACGGACGCAATTGGGTGGAGATTCAACAACGTGTATATAAGCAGTGGACGATTAAACGTAGGACGGAATTCACTTCCGCGAAGGTATTACAATATCATACATTGGTACGTATATAATACACAAACACCGCGAGTGGCCACCCGGATTTCGCGGTAGTTGGTTTGAACCACTGCTATCTTCACGTACGTGCAGTACTTGGATGTACATACCTATAATGCTTAATGCCGATAAGACAGCGACCAAGAATTTCAATCAAGTGTCCTGCAGCGAGGGTCGTCGACACGAAACCAATGCCAGCTAACTGGAACGAGAGTCTCGATCGAAGCGACGATGGAAATTCCCATAACGAACCTGCAAGAGACTTGCGTACGAACGTAAGTGATCAAAAACTAAAAAAAAAAAAGAAAAAAAATAAACGAACCAAGGATGCAACACCTCCAGCAACCGGAGGAAGAAAATATTCACTCGGTCAATTGGACGTTACGCAAGCATCGAAATAATTCTTTCTCTTTTGCCTTCCGACGATTTTAGCTGCGGTTAGGAAAACAAATGTATAATGTACGAAATAATTTATGTAATATATAATAATAATAACCATTGATTGTTTAATTCTTTCTTTACGATAGAGAATGTTACGAAAAAGTTCGGTATACGTTATAAATATTCATGATCTGTTTCTGAACTTATTTATCCGTAAACTGTAATGTGAAATTCATCAATTACTTATGTAATATATAATAACATCTGTTTCTACAGTGTTTCTGTTTCACTGACTTTTGAACTGAAAACTTTTTCATCTTTCCCGCGCATTTCCAAGAACCACAAGCAAGTAACTTGGCGTTGGTAAAGTCGCATTGTCAGCGCCACTGACGGGTAGCCGATGTATCAAGAGAAAATAAATGAGCGATTCCAGAGTGTTCAGTTTAAGCTAGATTATACGCCAGATATTTTTCATCTATTTTGTAAAATTTTGTCTCTCGAAATTACGATCGATCCATTCCCTCCCCAAAAGATAAAACAAACTGGATGATATTCCATCTCCATTTACAGCGTCTAGCCACAGAGTCACCGGAATATCGTTTTTTCCCGAAATCACATCTCCCTACGCTGTATTGGAACTTGTCGTTGCTTTTTTAATCAAGAGACTCTTATCGTGTCAAGAGCGATAATTCATGGCCCCGATGAATTCTGTGTCTACACGGTATATATCTTTCATTCTATGATAAATAAGGAATTGTCGTAGCGATGAAAGAAAAATAACGACGAAGGATACCGCAGCCATCGCGAATCGTTTCACGTCCGCAACCGTGTTCAGCATCATTCACCGGACACGGTATAATACCTGCATGGCTGAGAGTGCAGGGTGCAGCAGCATCACGAATCTAATATGCATCTAGGTGGTGCGATGCATCAAGAGCGGAGAAGCAGAAGCAGGAGCAGGAGCTACGACTGCGACATTCCCACAGTGTCTCCAGAACGACCCTGAGCTTCGAATGCTCGGTTGAAAGATAAGAACCGAGTCGCCGTCCAAGAGGGAAGCGAGCCTGCCCAGCCTGCAAACTCTCGCCGAGAGAGGAAACTGTTGTTGTTAAGCCTCTGGCCTCCGTTGGTGCCGCTGCCGGTGGTTCTCCTACAGCACCACCATCACCCGATCCAAATGTCTTCCTTTTGCCGCCCATCTTCCAACTCCTTCGCTCCTTCTCAGCTCGTTCGTGAGTTCAGCTGATGCTGCAGCCGCGGCAGTGCAGCGGCCCCGATGATGGCGTCTTCTCGGTACCCGAGACTGCTGCTGGTGCTGGTGCCGGTGGTGCCGCAGCGTTCGAGGAGTATTAAAACACTCCGAAGGTACAGTAACGAAGACCAAGACCAAGACCAAGACCAAGACCGAGGCCGAGACACCGAGAGTCCACAAACGCTTTTGTAGACACAGACAGCCGCGTCCGCGCCCACACAAACCGGGATGTGCGAGTCCGTGTGGCGGCCGTGCCGCACGTACATGCGGAGTACCCGGCCCTCGACTCTCTGGTTCTTCGAGTCGTCCTCGCTCACCCTCGCCGGTAAGGTCTGGTCGCACAACGGCGCTGGATAGCGTCGGCTTAAATGCCTGGCATACCTAACAGCGGCGGCGAACACGAACACGAACGCGAGGGTGACGCGGGCGTCTGTGTGCACCTTAAGGAAAGGCCGAGGAGGAAGAAGGAAGGAGGAAGATGAAGACGAGGAGGAGGAGAGGGCAAGGCAGCGCCGAGTGGCGTTGTATCCACTGTTACTGCACAGTACGAGCTGGCTGTCTTTTCCTCGAGGATTGTGACTTGCTACCGCATATATAGTGAAATCAAAGAGAACGTATAGTCCGTAACGACAAAATATGTAGGTAGACGAGGTGGGGAGAGAGGCGCGAGGAAGCATCGTGGGATACTTTTTCAACGAGCAATATCCATGACTCTCGAAGAGCAAATAGCCCATCGTCTCAACGATCCTCCAGCAATTACACACGACCGCTGCTCCAGCGATTCGATAAACGCGCTGCGCGCACCGTAAGCACCTGGCCGATTCTGCTGCGCCACCCTCGCAAACGATCATCGAGGCTGACCGAAGACTCTGTTGCATCACTTGAAACTCCCGCGGACAGCGAGGATCGATTGCGATGACGATCGTGTTGCGCAATTATTAGAAATTTATAACGATACTCGAGTAAGGGGGGACAGGAGAAAAATAAAATATTTCAAATCGAGACGCGTGTCGCTTGATTAATCGATGCGTTATAAACCGCTACGCCGGACGGATCAAGGCTCACTCGTACAACGTATAATACGAAAAGGACGACGTAATAGGCGAATTGTCCGTGAATAATAATTTCCGGAGAATCTCGTTACCGAACGAGATTGCGTAATCGGGTATGATACGTGAAAAAAGGCCTAGACAAAAATCGATCAAATCGAGAGCGGGAGACAGAGAGAGAGAGATAGGAAATGAAAATATAAAATTTGAAACAAGTCGTTGCAGTCTACGCCTGTAGAACATGCGGCATGCAGGAATGATAGCCTATTTGTTCCTGGAATAGAAAATATTTACTTACGCGATACGTTATTTGTTTATTTTTTTACCATATCTTATACCGACAAACCTGCTACGGTCAGACACGGGGGGTGGCCAAGCCGAGTAAACCGGCTTGTTCCTTTACGGTCGGGTCGTTTACGTCGGGTCTCCTAGCGTTCCATTTGTCGTGGAACGATCAAATCTCCCACCGTCCTACTTTCGAGATTACTCCACTACATTATTTACCGCGGGCACGCATCCATCCTTCTCTCTTTCACTTGCTTTTTATAACCAACATCGCGGTTACAGTGACTGCAAATCTCTGTACATTCGACTATAGCTTTGTGTCGTATACGTCACAGGCCTCGATCACTAGAAAGTCCAAAGAGAAAAAAAAAAGAATCAAGACTGCAAAAGAACGAGACGTACACTGACAACCATTACTATACAGAGCCGGGTATAACAAGTAGAAGAGACAAACATTCGAGAATAGGACCATTCTGCGGGTAGTAAGAAAAAAGACGAAATCACTCCGCGGGAGAAGAACGTGTGGTATTGGGAACAAGGTAGGTATGTTACACACCATCGCATTCGTAGTCCAATGCTCTTGGCGCATGGACCCTCCACGGAACAGTCGACGCTTCACGACTATGGAACAGATAGTTTCTCGCGTAGGGCGCCACCCTCGCTGCACGGCTCTACGTTCGACGGTCACCGATCACCGGACGCGGTTCGGACCTCTCTTTCCTAGGGGGCGTCGCAAGGGGGATAACCTGAAGGGATAAGAACCCGGGACCATCTCTCTAAGCGTGTAAGAGAGAAGGGACTCCCCGTGGGGAGCTGCTGCACCGGCGTCTCTGTGAAGGAACCAGAGAGCAGAGAGCAGAGAGCAGAGAGCAGAGAGCAGAGAGCACGCAGAGCGGCGTCACCGACTCCTCTCGCCTTCGCCCCGACGGACAGCCACCTACACTTCGCTCTCCTTCTCTCCTCGTCTCTCTCCTACCAACGCAGGCGCGCGTGTGCGAGACGTACCACCACCCACACCAGATCGGCCAGCGCCGTTCGGGTCGGGCCGGGCAGCACCATTTAAATCCATACTCCGAGCCCTGGACTACTCTCCGCGAGAGGAGATCCAAGATCCAACGTATTATTACCATCTATAGAAATCGTTCGCGAGCCGTGGGAGGGTATCGTCGATTTACGAGCTTAAAATCTTCTCGCGAGAGAGCGCGCCTACCTACCGCGCCTCGGCCTTTCTGTATGCGTGCATGCGCCACGTATAGACGGTGAAGTACCCTGTGCTTGGGTTGCTTCCCATGCCCGGCATACCTCTGTCGGTGCACCACCGGCAACGACCGATCGAGCTACCATACCTCATCGGTTAGCTGAGAACCGTATTGAACCCCACGTTATTTCATCACGCGGGCGTTCATCAGGGTTCCTTGCTAGTGAATACTCCCGACTACGTACGGTGTGGCGACGAGGATGAAGAAAAATATAATCTACAAAAAAGTCAGATCAAGTCAATTTGTATTCTTGACGGAAAAAAGTAAACTCGTTCCCGTAGAAAATCATTTCCGAATTCCCATGATAGAAAACTGATATTTTCAGGTTTTTTTCGAGATCAAAAAAAATCCCCTGACAAGTCCAGAACTTGCAGGGTTTTAAGGTGTGTGACCACCCTGGACAAACAAATCCGCATGATACAGTAACGATAACTCGTAACGTAACATAACGTTACGTGTCGGCACGAAACTTTGATATAGACATACTTTAAAATTCTGTAATTCGACAATCCAGCTATATTCTAAGATCTATTCTCCGTAACATTCCAAAAACGGATACGTCGGACTTGGTATGTGACCCTAGCAAGGTCAGTCCGTGCCGCGTTGTCCGGCAGCTGGAACCAGGTAGACGACTGGCAAGAAAATATATTCACTCGGGACTTTCCAACTAAACAATAAGTACACTTTTCGACAATGAAGCAGTACCGAACAATTTCGTACCTGATTCCCAAGGCGAGTTTTTGTCGTTTTACAAAATTCGACTGGTCGACAGACGTGAACGGCGACGAGACCGGACAGCGTGACCGCGGAAGGGTCGCGTGTTGTTCATCTTTTAAAATTTATTTAAAACTTTTCCCACTTTCTTGCAACGAACAACATTCACTCAATCAATCAGGTAAGATCATTTATGCCACACTTTTTCCCCCTTCCATCAATCTCAGGCATTTCCAACATTCTTACCAATCAGAAATAGCACGGTCATGTATTTTACTCAATTCCATCTCCTATCACTGTACCATGTGCTTTTCTATTTCCTAACATCTTTAAAAACTACCACGTTAGCGTAAACCAATCAGTCGTCATCGAACATTCAACAACCAATATAGTTTACGTCAGTCCTTCAAACAGTCAAGTACTATCTAACTAGCCAGCATTTCTGAATCATATAATCGTCAACTACCTAGTAATCTTATACCAGATAACAAATCTACTCAAATCTCTGTCAACAGACAGTTCAATAAACAACATTTTATATTTTACAAACTAAGTTTCTAATCTAATCGATTAAATTAAATCTCCAATTATACCTTATACTTTTGCAAACTCGACAAATTAACTAATTTCAAGAAGAAATCACCTTCGCTACATCTCAAGTGTAGTGGAGGACGTTACACACATGCGTATAACGTTTTCAATCCTCATTCCGTATCGATTGGCATGAAAAATAAATTCATCTATCAATATGGAATAAAAAAATAACGAATAGAGCGAAGACAGAAAAAATATATATACACCCAAAAGTTCCACAGCGTTGAAATAATCTTCATTGACTATTTTTCTCTGATCGTGAGTTGTCGAACGAATACAAATAACCGATGGGACGACAGAATAATTTGTTCTCACATTTTTCATCACCTGCGCTTTCTTCGGGCTCGGGTGAAAATTAGTTTCGGGGTACGACAGTGTTATAAATAAAGTCGAAAATTCTTGACTCGATAAAGTATTTAACCTGCGCACGGTATGAGACAGTGTGAAGGATCTTTCACGGTTCACCACAGCAGGCGTATAACTATTAGCCGTGTATGCAGTCCGGTTGAAAACACTTACGCACACTCAGGCATCCGCGTGCTTTGTACCAATGTTTACACACGTATACCTTATACTATATTTGTGTATAGTGCAGGAATACGGTACAGTATATGTATATATACATATATATACAAATGCACATGCACGAGCGACTCGAGCGGGGTGAAGTGAAGTGAACCTGGCGTCACTTCGCCGCGACCCTTCAAACGACTCGAAACCAGTCGAAAATCATAAATCATTGGGTGAGACCCTCGAGGTATACCTTGCGCCGTGTATAAACGTGCCTCCATCGTGTACACGCATACCTACTCGCGGTCCAGGTATACAGACGCGTCCATACAGACATCGTCCTCTTGTACGACGAGGAGGTACGATTCACACAAACGTGCAAGCAAGCATCCGCAGACAGGGCGATGTAATCCACACTGTGCAGCCGAGACTACGGGTCGTGGTGGAGGCCACCGAGGCGTAAGAAACCCGGGAAATAAAGGCCCCTGGAAACGGCCACGGAGTTTTAAGGATTGCGAGTGAAGAAGCTCATTCGCCGAGGTGCCCGGGTCACTGTACCTACCTACTATTATTTGGGTGCCCGCAGGTAATGGGCCCATGAGTCAGGACACCACCGAAGGGCGGAAAATTTTAAACTCTATTAGGGGCAAACAGATGTGATCCGTGTTTTCGGTCTATGGAAGTCCCGAAGGACGGACCGATGCGAGAATTGAGGTACGGGATAGTGTAAATACCTACCCATAGAAAATAAAGGCAGGTACACGTGGTTCACGGCAGCTACGCGCATAGAAGGAAGGAAAATAAGGGGGCAGGCGGCTGTCTGACTACCTGTGAAATTCCTATGAATGAACCGTACGCAGCGAGGGCTTATACTAGACGTATACATTATAAGTGTATAGGTGTATATTCAGGGTTTTCTATCCGCAGAGGCGGTGTGGTTCTTTCGGAACTCACAGGTATTTAAGCGTTATTGCAGTGTAACTTCTTCCATTCCATTCTGCGTACCCACTCTCGTTATACATATATATATACACACACACAGACGCACACAGATACGCATGCGTTGTACGTGTTTTCGTATAACGCGCGTAGTGTATATCATCACTTGGCTATTTGTCATTCGGGAATGGTGCTATTTGTTCGCTTCGAGGAGAGTAAAGAATAATTGAAAATGAGAGAAAAACAGATTTTTTACAAATGACCCCTGCCTGTTATGCACACAATCTTCTTTCCGTCCCTCTCCGTGTGTTTTGTAAAGTACGGAGGATAGTATCGAGGCACAGATTATACGGTTAATTAATTGGAATCGACGGTCAAAATTCCCCGTCTCTAATTTGTTTATTATTACAATACGCATGTATATCCTAGAGAGAAAACAACGACTGACGTGACAACGCCGACACACGGATGCTAATTTGAATTTCAAATAAATGATTAGACTTGACCTGAACGTACGTTCAATCCGTTATTACACGTCCTTTTATATGCTCAACATTTACTAGCTTGCATGATCCAACAGATTTTGAATCTAGCATTGACAGTCACGGTGAACACCGTGAAAAATGCATCATTTCAAAAAAGTTACGACCGAGAAGTAGGAAAACAGGAAATCGGAGAAATGAGAAAGGAGGAAGGAGCAGGACTACGTGGTTATGTTACAGGTATAGACGAGTCGCTTTGTCGTGAAATTAACAATAAGTGGCATTTGACGGTCTCTGGAGGAGAGACAGATTAATTCCGGTAAGGGGTATACACGTACATATACATATACATATACAGAGCGCTCTTATTGGATGTAGAAAGTAAGTTTAAACGGGGAAAGTTTTTAGACATTTAGACACAGGCCTCAATCTCTCTCTCGCTCTCCGTACAGGCAAGATAGGTAGACAGGTAAGTATTGTGCATTAGGAATTTCGGAAGAGAGCTGAAGCTGACGTTCACGTATTACAATATCCGGGGTATGTATAGTCAGCGCAGCGATTGGTTGGTCGGTTGGTCGGTTGCCTGCCTTCGTGCAGAGTTCTACAACCTAGGCGTGTAAGTATTAATAAGCCGAGAGAAAAGATTAGATCGCTTAATCAATTTCACCCGACACTGTTGTAATATGTACACGTACGCACGCCTGATATAACGATACGGCGAACGCGGCGTTAAGAAATCGCGCGATCTTCCTAATACCAACACCTATTTCCATTACAGGTGCGCCTGCGAGTCGGTCATTTCTGTACGTATACGTGTATAAATTTTATTCATCGCATGTATAACCCGTACGAGTGAGCGAGTCCACGTTGTGAACGTTGTTTGTCATCGGAGCTACTTTTCGATCACCTTTCATAGAGCGATAAATTTAAGCCAAGTTCCGTACATCTGAAATAAATAATTTTACTCCTCTCGGCCCTTCGAGACACCGGAGTCTTCGCTTCTCTTACGACCATCGGACGTTTCCCGGTCGAAATAGAAGACTGAAGACAGTTACGTTAACGTAACGAAACGTCGTGGAAAAAAACGGTTGTTGTACAATTTCAGAACGACTTTCAAATTGTTGACTTTACACGATTTGATTACGTTTACTTTTTTTTTTTCCTTTCTTATTACTTACGAACTGAATTTTCGAAAATCCTAATGATCCAAGTAACGATGGTTTTTGAACATGCATCGTTAAAGTACAATAACGTTACCAACTTCGACCTCATGCCACGATAACGATAAATTGCGCCGCGAGCAGAATGAATAAACATACAAGCCCCTCCCTGACGATGCATGAATCGAGATCACTTTTACTAGTTACCCATAACCGAACAATTTTCATAACTTTATAATACAACCGAAAATCGCAAGGCAGTGACTTCGCTTGTTCTACCTGCGACAAGTATGCAAATATGATATGCATACACAGCTCGTCTATTTGCTTGCGTATATGAGCACAAAACGTGGTTCCCACAGCAGTTGAACGGACGGAACGGCGGCACAGGGAAATATTTCCGGTACGGTACGACGACGCGAGTGGCGCGGCGAAGAAATGATAATAGTAATAAGAAAAATCGAAACAAACAAGCAGCTGTCTCTCGGCAATACTGTCTCTTGTTATATGTTTAGCGTTTTGAGAAATCGATCCGGGCGTGTCGGTAATAAATTTGCTTGATAAATTGTTTATAAAACCCCGTAGTTTTTACGGCCTTCGACGTTCAATTGACCGTGAATTAATTATGCGCTGATAATTTTCAATTGAAAAATTAACGAAAATGTGTCGAAATCGAAATATCTGATATCGTTGTGACATTTTTTTTCATTTATAATTTTCCTAATAAGAGTAGGGGCTGCAGCTATTCTTGGACCTAAGTTTTTATGGGTATGCTAAAATACCATTTTTTACCAATCAATTTACGGTAAGAAAAAAACGAAAGGGAACCGGCAGCACGTGTTGAATATCAATCGATGAAATTTATGGCCTCGTATAAAGAATCGCAAATTAATTGTAACAAATAAATAATTTCAAATTGACTCGCGATTAGCGTTGAGGTAGGTTATAACAGGCTATTAATATTTATCTCTCACAGTGTTTCATGCCGCTGCAGATCCCAGATTGATGAATGGAGGAATCACGATAAATATTAACTATCGATTTGACGATATGCTTCATAAACGTCTTTGTATTTTTTTTTCTTTT
The DNA here is from genome assembly GCF_021901495.1 of Neodiprion virginianus. Classification (NCBI taxonomy): domain Eukaryota; kingdom Metazoa; phylum Arthropoda; class Insecta; order Hymenoptera; family Diprionidae; genus Neodiprion; species Neodiprion virginianus. Next base: position 4,598,944 of record NC_060877.1, on the reverse strand, counting down.
CTTTTCTTTTCTTTTTTGTCTATATTTCTCTCCACATTTACACTATCAATTCGAAAAGCTTGAATGAACTAATGACAAATAAATAATGCCCAACTAGAGGTGATAAATATTATTACTTGTAACATATATACTGCTGTATAACGCATATATTACGCGTTACATAAATCAGACAAAGTTTATAAATTTAAACGACCAATAAAATTCAGCGTAAACACACAGAATATTCCGCGTAAAAAATATATGTATTAGCTTACACTCCCGTTGAGTATACATTGTTGATTACAAAATTTTTTCCTGCCGCCCTTGTGCCTGGCAGGATATAGAACGATTCTGATGAAAACTGGGGCTAATCACACGTTTTGCGAAAATGTGTATAAAATTCATTTCTTCTTAATTTTCCCAAGCAATTTATTTTTGTATTTATAAAAAATAGAAAGAATGAAACTTGTTGGTTTTTCGAATACTTATACAGTAGTTCAGAGTCTCGAATCAAGATACAATATAATTTGCGATTCCGAAACAGAAGGCAAAAAAAATAAAAAAGAAACGCAGAAACGAATGAAGAACAAATTTACAACATCTCATGATAATAACTATTCCGGAGTATCTGTAACATCTAGTCACGCGGGGGGTGGAAAAAAAAATGTAGGGCGAAGACGGGGGTTAGATTAATTGATTAAAACTGCGGATCGTGAACCGAGGCTGCAGGAGTGCAGGTTTACACTTGCAGAGAGAGAAGAAAATGTATATGTATATCCTTTGGTACAAGGTAGGTATAAGAAGATTTACCGGCAAGCGGAGCAACGCGATCGTTGACTCGGCCTGGCCAGATCTCAAGAGAATGGTGGCTGCAGGGTAGAGCGTCGTCTCTCCTCTCTCCTCTTCATTCCTCCTCTCTCTCCACTCCTCTCCTCTCCGCGCGTCGCATCGTTCTGCCGTAGCACGCGGTCGATTAGCTCAAAGTTGAATTCCCTCCCACAAACAAAGGAATCTCAGGAACTCTCTCGCCTATAGTTTAGACTTTGGACTACCAAGTTGGCGAGTCGAGCAGAGTATAGCTGTACAGTCGAGACGCGCAGCGCAGCGCAGCTCAAGCTCAGCTCAGCTCAGCTCTCAGCTCTCAGCTCTCAGCTCTCGCCGCTTCGCTTCTTCCTTCTTCCCCCGGTTCTTAGTCGACGACTCGTACACGCCGAGGGCACCGAAGCGCGTGCCACGGGACAGCGAAACCCACCGCGCCTCCGACGATCCGGGCCCACAAGGCCCCACGTGACGGGCGACAGAAGAAGAACCGTAGACGCCGCTCGGCGTTATTCACGATTATTACGATCGCCCCGCGGCACGGAGGCCCAAAAATCGAGTCAGCTATGTCGCGCGTTTCACCGACGATTAACGATAATCCGGACCCAATTTGTACCATTCATTTTACTCCGAAATTCCGCGTTTCGTTAGAAAATGAAATAGCACGGCGTTAGATGTCAATACTTGCATTGTCATGTCGATCGAACGCCGAATAATGTGGTTTTAACAAATTCGATGCAAACGTAACATCATGCAGTAGCGGACCATGTACTTGATTATCATGAGGACAAATTAACGTCACTTCCGTGAACCAAACGCAAACTACTCAATGTACACATTTAAGGTGTGTATGTAAAGACGTAAATATTGTTTCAATGCTGCATTGAATGCAGGCATTTGAACGTCAAGCTGTACGCCGTGTGTTGGTACACCGATGCTCAAAGTTATTCTGATTATAGTTATACGCCGGGACGAATAAATCGTGGATATAAATAATTAGCTGTTCCATTCATTTCGTCTATACCTGTCGTAGAGAATGTACTTCAAACAACCCTTAAATTTTATTTATTTATATAAAATATAGAGGAGCCAGAGACACAACAAATCAATTATACATTTCGAAAATCAAAAGGCAATTCAACGAATATTATTAAGCGACCACGAACAAAAAAAAAACGCGAGGATTTTCCGAGATAATGAATGTCCTGTATATCGTCCTGTTTTACCATCGACAATATCGGTCGGTAACGCGTCGATAATAATCGGTATAAAAATCATGCTTTCTCGAATTGTACAGTTTATCCCAAAACCTGTAACGTTTCGACCGAAATTCTATACATCTATAAATTTGTGAGTAAAAAAGAAAAAACAAATCTGCACCTAACGAGCGATAGATTTCGCGTTATTTTCTTGCGTCAAGATCGGTAAAACAGAGGATCGATCATTGAACGGAGAAGAACACCCTGTAGGTAGTCGGTAACGTGTGACACGCATATACACGCATCTCGTCCTCATGTGCATTTCGTGTGTAATACCTGCAAACGCATTTTGCGCATGGTGGATGACCTTCTTTTACCCCATTCTCGCCTCCCCCTCCCCCCTCCCCCTTCTTCCACCGTCCAGTTTCTTCTTTTCTCCACTCTGATTCCGCTCTCTTTCTCTCTTCCTCTCTCCGTTTCCCCATCAACGTCAGTTCGTCCCTCCTCGCGGTATCATCGGGCTGCTCTTCTACTCGCGATGCGGTAGAACGGTGCTACGGCGAGAAAGATCGACGGAACAATATCCGATGGAGGACCTTTACTTCGGCGTTAGTTCAGTTCAGTTCACATTACTTTACTTACTATACGGGGTCAATGCCACCGCGTCCCCACCGCCCCTCCGACTTCACTTGGCTTCACTTAGGCGGTTCCGTCCGACTACTCGCCCCCACCACCCTCGCCTCATCGCCTTCGTCCTCGTCCGCTTTCCGCCGCCGCCGCCGCCTCCGTCTCTCTCTACCAAGGCGTTCGCGTCTTCTTTTCCTTTCCTCTTCTCATTTTTTCTTCCACTCCTCCTCTCCCGCCGACTTGTTCCTTCGTTCGTTCGTTCGTTCATTCGTTCGTTCGTTTGCCCCCTTTTCCCCCTCTCGAAGCCCCCCCCCCCCCACCCGCCGTCGCTCTCCCGCTCCTCCCGCCCCCGCCGTACCGACTTTATAAAGTATTCCAAAAATTCATACTGTTGTTATTATCACTTATCCATTCCCAGACCCGGCCACAATGCACGACTTTGTTCGAGGATGACGGTGGTTGGCCTGCCCCGCGACCCTGCCCCCTTTGCCCCCCCTGCCCCTTCACCTCGTGCCTCCGCACGTTCCCATCCCGATCCCGTGATGCTGATGCGGCCGAGCAGCAGCTACTTGCTGCAACTCGGTTATACACACGTAGGTATATCGTACAAAATCCGGCCTCTCCCTATACTCAAACATGGACGAAACAAATAACCCGCACCCCTGTGCTTCTCTTCTTTAACCCCGCGACGCTTCGAAAGCAATCCGAGATCAACTTCTACGCGTCGTGCGACAAATTGAATCGCGATACAAGGAACGAACCGCAAAAGGAAAAAAAAAACCTACCGCACGATTGCGGAATTTCCGAATTGATAAATGAACGAAATATCGAATGCACGAGCACTGTCTACTCCACTAAACTTTGTTCTCAAAACGTAGTTGTAACTACGTTGATATAATTTTGCGGAAGCGTAAAGTGAAAGATCGTTCTGGTCTCGATTGAGCGATCGAGCGTTGTGACCGGGAGTATACCTATCTATAAATGTAGAGACAGACAGGTACTAGGCAAACCTCTCAGAGCACGTCGAAGAGCGCGTGACACACCGCGACACTTTCGCGCAGGTAGGTGTTGTCGGGTAGGAAGGTAAGCAGACAGACAGGGTTAAGAGAAGGAAGAGGAAAACAAGGACGAGGAGAAGGAGGTGGAGGAGGAGATGGAGATGGAGATGGAGGCTGCGGTGTGCGGCTTACGAAGGTACAAGAGCGGAGGCGATTCTCGATGTGAAATCGGTGAAATGTACTTCCAGGAAGTGGCTGGCACACGGGATCATCGGCCTTTACGGTTATTTCAGTTATTTTGCAGCATGCAGCTATTTTCAATATATGTACGGTATGGTGGCTTGTTACATATAGTATACATGTATAAATACACACATAACGCGAGTACGTTCGAGTTCCATACGGAACACTCCGCTCGCTCTTGTGTGGTACATGCACGTGTGTGTGTGTGTGTGTGTGTGTGCATAAACGTACGTATACATATATATATACACGCATATCCGTCTGTATACAAGTATTTATATTGTGGGGTAAATACGAGAGACCGGGAGAGATGCCGGAGTGCGTATATAGAGGAGAAAATGGGGTTGATATTTATAGCGCTGCGCCCTGTCGACAGCGGCGAACAAGCTGTAGGTAACCAGCGGCAGCTACAGCAGCTACAGCAGCGGCAGCTACAGCAGCAGCGAGCCTTTCGACTCCTGGTGAAATTCTGGGGGAGAGGGATGGATGGATGGATGGATGGATGGATGGATGGATGGACGGATGGATGCTGCGGCAACAGCAGAAGCAGCGCAGTGCAGTGCCGCAGCAACGCCCAGCATCGGCATCAGCGGCTGCAGAAGCCTCCTTTTCTTCGCCCCTCTCTGTTAAAGGAATTTCCTATGATTAGAATGAGTATTTCTATACGTCGGGTCGATCTCTGCACCAATACCATCTCACAAGCCAAGAATAATCTACCAAGTCTGGTCTGGTCTGGTCTGGACGAACGCACGCACGGCGTCCTCGTCCTCCCTCCCCCGCCTTCTCATCTTCCGCTCCTCTTTCTATCCTCATTTTGTATTTGTTTTTTAATTTAAAAAATATTTTTTTTGGTTTTCATTTTTTACCGGAGATAACTCCGTTTGAACCGCGGACGGTGATCTTTTGCCGTTTTAGAGACAAGCGGGTGAAAAATTTCCAACAGTATCTACTATCACGCGTTTGCGATTCGCTTACAAATAATTAACCACGATCGTTTTGCACGGCTGTTACTCTACGCAACTCTGCGCAATATCGGTTACATACCAACACTAGGGTGGTTCATTGTATAACTGTTTCTTTTTTTTTTTTTTTTAAGGTACCACTCGAAAAGTTTGTGATAAATGCTGAAAAAAAAAGTTGTAAGACGTGGAGGAGGTAGGAAAGTATTTAGAGGAAGCTACCAATTACTGTAATGTTCTTTACTTATTTTTATGTTTACACCTTACGGACTTGTATATACATTAATTTATTTTTTTCGTATCGTGCTCCAATTAATCGTTCACCATCAACGGCAAACTACGCCTAACAATTCCGCATTTGGCTGTTCTCGACTTTTACCCGAAAGATCAATCGTCTCGAAGAAATCTGGATAACAGTTTTTGCTACCGAAATAGGACTAGCGCATCACCTTAATGTCCCTATTTCATTTTCAGTGCTGATTTTGATGAACAATGAGCAATTTCACCGCGATACGAAAAACATAAACTAATATTATATATATGTAAATCCGTAAGATGTACACGTAAAAATAAATAAAAAATATTACAATAATTGGTAGCGACATCTGAATATTTTCCTCTACTTCCTCCAGGTTTTACGACAATTTTTTTTTCAGAATTTGTCCCAAATTTTACTAGTGGTAAGTTGAACAGAAAACAATTATAAAATGAACGACCCTAACCAACACATTATTGCATACCTACTTATGTACAATACAGCAAAGGCTCAGGGTCGACGACACGAGTGACTCTTCGATTCTGTCGTAATCGATCGATGACAAGAGTCGCGGTTTCAGTGCCCTTTTCGTTTTCAGCTGATCGATCGTTATCTTCTTTTTTATATCGCTAGTTATATATCGCGTTGGGTGAGTTTCGATCAACTACGGTAATATTCAGTCATCATTATCAGTGTCATTGTAGCTCATACTGCGATAAACAATGTTGTTTATCGTTTTCTCTTTCTCCTTATACCTGCTGCTGCAGTTTTCATGCAGTTATAACGTACGTGTGTAGGTACATCGATACGCTTGTTTACGGTGTAATCGGTTCAACGCGCTGGACAGTCGTTACAGTGCATACGAACAATTTCACCTGTCTTATTATTCACCGCGAGAAGAATGCCTTTCTCATACGAAGAGGGGGAGAAAAACTGCTGTATAGAAGAATCGACGTTACGCTAAAAAAAAAAAAAAATCTATAGACAGTAAATTAACGACAGAACGGGCAAACTTGACCTATACCTCTGTTAAACTACTTTGAAAGAACCGCAAAATCGTTCGAGCATTGTATTAAAGTATAAGTTATAAGAGGAAATTACACCGATTCCGCAGCGTCGATGGTATTGAATGAAATTTTTCAGTCTACCCGCCGAACCGAGAACGTGTGGTTCCAGTCGTTGAAAGTGCTGCTATTTCATTGCAGTATCGTTAACGGTATGCAACTACGTGACCGCCAACCATTGGAACAATGCGAATAGTTCAATCGTCGGAGGAGATTTGCAATTCCCTGGCAGCAGGCGTATCGTCGCGTCGGCGGCCTCGAAGCTTCGTTCCGTCCTCCTCGATAATAATCCCTTTGTCGCCGATCCGAAACCGGTGCAAGCAAAGTCTGGCGAGGTGCAGTGCAGTGTTTCTCCTTTCTCCGCGCGTATAATTATTTTCGTATAATATCTGCACGTGTCCTCGTTTAGGTATGCATATAAAAGCGCGATGCAATGCGCGGGTATTTGACACGGATGCTGTGGATGACTTAGCTGCTTGGAAATGCAGTCTAGTTGACGTCATTAAAGTGCAGAAAGAGAGAAAGAAAAAAAAAAAAAAAACAAACAGCGAGAACGCAAAATCGTTGCATTTTTCTTTTCTTTCTCTCTTTTGTTGCTTGTTTGGCCGTTTGAAGCCGGCCAGTTTTATGGGTCAAGGCAACGCTTCCTATGTACGAGGAATAAATTTACCTGAAAAATTTTTAATCCGGGAATTGAAGAATCTACGTCGCGGACCGATCTCTTCATCATTAAAACCTGCTGCTGCTTCTGCTGTGTCACTCGAGATGTTGACCACGAATTGTGTCTGGCCTATAACCAGTTTCTGAAATATCAAAACACGAGAATCAGATTCCACGACAAGCGTTTATCCAAATTTCGGTATAAATAAATGCATCATTAAACGCTTTTATATAGATATCTTACGCCGCGAACCAGTAACGATCACCAACTTACGGTAGAACCTGTATAATTTTCACCGTCCATGGCTTCGAGTATGGCTCGATTCGAAAGACATAGCGGCGCCGCTGTGGGTAAAGAAGCTGTCGGGTATCGGGGATATAAAATTACCCGCAATTCACCGCGAGCATGAAAAGAAACCAAGTAAGTATAGAGGTCGCGAACTTCCGGGGTGGTTGAAAGGACTCAGGTTCTACTGTAAGTAATTCGTTATCCCATAACTATTATTATTATCGTTATTATTATTACTGTTATTTTGCAGCTTCTTTTATTAAATCCATAAAATATTCAACAAACATTGGATTAATTTCGATATGATCGAGAGATACGATCATCAACCTGTAATCCGGCCGCGTATTATACGGGAGAACAGCTGTATACGTATACATGTGCAAGCACGTATAATGCGGCGGTGGTTCTCTTTGACGGGGAATTCCCCCGATTGAGAATGGGAATTTAGAACCATAATAATACGTGTAACACACAGAGCATGGAGTTGGTATAGAATGTCTCAGTTCCCAAGGCTCAACACTTTGTGTCTGCAGAGACGAGTTAGCGGTTAAGTATATATGGGTGGCTTTCAAAAGAACTTAAAGTCCCGGGACAGAGATCGTTCCCACCGCCAGCGACCACGTCGATGGTGCCTTGGTGGCATCGCCTTTTCTTATCCACCATTTTCTCCCTTTCGTTGTGAGCGACTGACGTAACGTAACGTAACGTAACGTAACGTAACGTGAGACGAAGTCGATAGTCGGTGCCTGTGCAAACTGACAGACAGACAGATTTTACGATTACGTTAAACCTCTTCGCTCGATGTAGATTCGTTAAACGTCACATCAATTAACGCCTCGTAGAGAGAACAATGCAAAGATTTTGCAAACGTGCAAAATCGATCGTCATGTCCAATGATAGAAGCTGCGCGCGTGGATCAAGTTTAGGAAAAATGTGTAGTACGAGAGGATGGAAGATTTTGTATTGGTTTGTTGGTACGATATCGATGGGAGTCTCACAGTCCAGTTTGGGGCTCGAAGGTTCTTCTTTTTCTTTTTCTCTTTTCTTCTATTCTCCATTTATCCTTTTTCTTTTTTTTTTTTCTTTTTCCCATTCCTCTTCCAAGGCGCGGGCTAAATTCCATCTGTTTTCCATCCCTAGAGGTTCTCCGGGCAATGGGTTTCGGTTGAGAAACTGTCGTGGGTATAGAGCGTGGAGGTAGGTGCACGGATCTATAAGGCAGTCTGTGCAGGATCGGTGTGTACCTTCAACGTAGTGTACATTATACGTACACAGAGGTATACAGGTAGTCAACGTGGAATGTGAAACAGAACGGTCACAGGCGCTGTGCAGGTAGGTAGGTAGGTACACGCGTTTGTACTGGAGAATATAACCGTGTACCTACTTTTCGTCAAACACGTTTCAGGCGCCTGTCACTGGTCAAAGTGAGAGCGAGTTAGGGAGGGGGAAGGTAGAAAGAGCGAGAAAGAGAAAGAGAGAGAGGGAGAGAGAGAGAGAGAAAGGTAAACAGAGACGAGGGAAGGGGGAAAAAAAATTAAGAAGAGATAAAGAGAGAGGGACAAAGAGATAGCCAGAGACAAAACCATCGTTTCCCTTGGTGCGGTGCAGGTCGAAGGACGCACCTACATTACAAAGAGTTTAACGCGCCTCGAGCTATCGACGGTATTTTAATAATATCGTATATTTGTCCCCTGTACGAATTCCCACAACCAAGTTTTTCAGTCGATACATATATTCATTTCTAAAATTAAAATTCTACGCGACGAATACAGACAATTCGGTTTTCATTTCGTGCAAGATTTGGATCATCTTTGATGGCCGTTGCGGGTTTAGGAAGTAAGAAGTGATATACATAGACCCATATCCGTACAAGGAATCGAGCTGGCCTGCGAGGCAGGGCGAGTGTAGAATATTCCCAGGAAATCGCGGAGGGAAATCGAAAAGAGAAATAAAGGAAAAATAAAAAAACTTCCAACTTGCTTGCACCCCGGAACGCCATTCACGACGGGGGAAAAAGGCAGGGAAAAAATAGAGGGCGGCTGGCTCACGAGAAAGCGAGAGTGAAAGGGGGGAGTTTGGTGGTGGAGGAGAGGGGGATGAAAAATCAAAAGAATGCCGCAGAAGATACCTAAAGAGAAGGAGAGAGAAACCGAATCGCAAGAACTATTGGCAACCCTGCGCGCGCCCCTATCCGCAACCTCCGACCTTTCCGCCCCTTGCGGATCACTCCGCAATCCTAACCCCAATCCAAACCCGAAAACCCCGCCAGCAGCGCTGCGCCGAATGAAAGAAGAAGAAGAAGCAGAAGCAGAAGCAGAAGCAGAAGCAGAAGCTGGTGTTGGTGAAGAAGGCACACGAACGAGTCGATGAACTACGCGAGAAGAGTAGGTGGAGCTCCTCGTCCGCTGCCACGCTCTAACAACTTGCCACTTTGCTCCCCGGCTGCACTGACACACCCTTATCCACTCACTTCCCTTCGTTCCGCAACCTTATCGTTGCAGGGCTTCTTCTTCTTCTTTTTCTTCTCCCTCTTCCTCCTTTACGCCACTTTTCTCCGTCTCGTTGACCGTTCGTTATCCTGCAGGTATAGCTAGGACGACGACTATTGTCTACCAGGATCTGCTGGCATGGAATGCTCAGCTTGAGATAATTTTATTGGTTTAATTAATTTAGATCTTGATGAGATGTGGTTTGAACTTGATGTCGAATAGCCATATCGTCAGGATTGACTAATTGTCGGCAATTTTCATTTATCAATGTACGACGAAGATTTACAATGAATCGGGTACGCTTGACGGTTAGTTTTAAAACTATCATTTTTTTTTTTTACTAACTACGTACGACAGTGATCATCGATTGTAGACGATTAACGAACCGCAATGAGCTTGCGATAAATCCTGAACTTTCGTTGAAATAGTCGATCGTTCCCCATGCTCGTCAATCCAATGAACTTTAACGTTCCGACGCCGCGAAAGCAAACCAAAACGCATGAAAAAAAAAAGAAAATCTCAACGTAACCGAATCTCTATTATTCCCCCAAAACATGTCTCAGATTTCGTCCGAAATTCCCCTCAAAGAAGAAGAGAAAAAAGAAACGACCTGCTGCAACGTACAAGTGAATCGAGCTTATCCCTGCTCAACCGGCAATTCAATGTCCACGGATTACACATCCTTACCGACCGAGAGGTACCAATGTAGGCACGATGAAGTCGGTGAAGTCGACGGAATAAAAGTGCAAGCCTACGCTTATACGTGCATTCGCTACACTCGTAACGCACGCGTGTTTATGTATATACTAATTTTTTCAATCCGCCATCATCCTTTAACTCGATGCCACGTGCCTACGAAATACACGTGTAAATATATACATGACATCGTATACGTACTCTACCTGTCGCTCTCGAGGATCGTTCGAGTGCGCAGTTTCATTATACATGTACGACGTATGGAAGTTTGATTACGTATACCGTATATACAAGTATGCATACGTATCGGCAGGCGATGCGATACGATACGTTGACGATGGGCGAGTCTATTACTGGCTAATCTAATCGTCAGCCTAAAACGGACCTGTGCTTCGCGCGTTTATACGAGTCGTATGTGCGCCTCGTACGTACGTACGTGGAGTATCACGAATCAAATGATGAGTTTTGATTTCTTGCAAAGTAGATTTCGTTTCTCGCGCGGAGAGTACGAATTTTATAAAAAAAAGTTCTGCAAAGACGTTTGTATTCTTCGTTTTATCGCCTTGCCAACTTTTTCCTCTTTCTCACTTTGGAAGCTGCAGTCGCGCTTTGTTTTCAGCATGTCGTTACATCGGTGCCCTTCCCCCACTCTGACGCATTATATGACTCAGAAATATATGTGCGCACAATCTCGAACCGTCTCGATAAAATAATCGCTCCAGGAAAAATTTCATTCAACACGTACGATTGGACGACCTTACATCAGTTTTCTCCGTTTTTCTTCATTTCCGGATTCGTAACCAACGAAAATTATACCTTACAGGCTACGAAGGGAGCTTGAAGTTGAGAATATTTGACGACAGTGAATCGCAATCATTTTCTCCCGAGAAATTATCGTCAATCGATTTTAGCGATTTTTAAAATCAGTCGAAGCTGTGACAAAAAATAAACAGCCGTATTGGAGGCCGTAAACATTTTTCCGTAAAATCAATTCTCCAAAATCTTTTCCCGTTAATTTGAGCACCAATACGTCAAAAAACGAAACTATTGCGTTTATCTCCTGTAGGTATTCGCCTAAGTAATAATAAATAATTTCGCATCAATTCTTCAGATCAATGTTAAAAAATAACTCTATACAAAGCAAATCGCATTAACGAATCGTAAAAACATTTCGCTTCTTGTCTTTACGACGTTGGTCTGAAATCGTGTTACAGACTAGGTTATACAATATACGCATATACGTATAATACAGTTGCACGAAGCGAATTACGGCCTGCGGAAGCAAATCCTAATCCCAATCACGTATCCACGTGGTTCTCCCCTTCTCTGTCTATCCCCCACTCAGATGATGCAAGAGCGAATTCAAACTGCACTCGAAGGCGATAACACTTGCCGCACAAGTTACTTCGACAAGCGTCTAAGGGGTGTCGGATTAAAAATCATCTGATAAACGTTTACAACGCGTTTTCAATTACGGGAATAATAACGAAATCCGAGAGTACGCGAAACCGATTTCCAAAGTCTAACGATAAGACGCTTCTCTAATTTCGCTTCGAGTCTCGGTGAAAAATATTCGTCTTTCATCTACGGATTCTTAAGAGGTTACACTTAGTCGTGATTTTTCAAAAATGATTTTGCTACGAATATGAATTCGCTGTTTTCGGCCTCCTGACTAGATATAACTCCCTAATTCGATTGAAAGATTTCTTGCCAACAATATTACGACAAATTGGCTCTTATTACTGCCTCTATCCTATTTGAATGTAATGCTTATTAGCTCGGTTTAGTGACCGGTGAGAAAACCGGATGCCTTTTAAACGCCGTTTCTGATACACCTGCAGAGTATGCACGAGTGCAAGAACGAGCGTTAGCCGGTGGAGATTGGGAATTAATTGATAGATCCTTGAGCGAAACTGAATCAAGGCAGGTTGGTGAAATGTCCAAACCTGCACAAGTGGTAACGCCGCTTGAAGGATCTTAAACGTTAGAGCGAAGCAAATGCAAGGAGTTCTCAAGTATAATTCTAACCGAAGCACCTGTGCTAGAATCAAATCGTAAATCAATAATATTCAAGAGTTGCCATTTTCCAAATCCCTTCAGCTACGATTTAGAAAAAAAACACCCTGTTATTTTACGCTATAATTTCAACCGCGCAGCCTGTATTAGCAAGTACTCGGTTATCAAATCCGACGACCTTGAAGATTATACCGACCTCTTATTTATGACGAGATGCGAAATATAGACGACGGAGGTTATCGATTATAATGTGTTCAAATTCACTATCTCTGTATCGTGATTGCACGAAATCTCGACGACTTTCCACGTATGCGGGATTATTGAAATTTGGATTTTCTCGTGAAGAAAAAAAGCTTCGCTCTACGGATGTTCGAGTGATAAGTAAGCCGGGAAGAGAGAAACACTGGGATATGTAATAAATTAAAATTGTACGAAGATAAGAAATTCTTTCGATTTAGGTAGCAAGTACATCTTGATAAGTCGATATAAAGATGTGTCATATACATGTGTATACATATAGATACATACATATGTATTGTTACATATACTCTTCGACGTCACAATCTATTTCCTTGTATAGATAACATATGTATAATATAAAATTATAATAAACAAGAGGAAAATTTCTGCCGCTTAATTCGTGAACGCATTTTAAAATCTTTTACATATTTTATCTGAAACAAGGGGAAAAAAAACCAACATTCTCCACTTATCTGCGATACAAGAATTCAATTTTGTTCCCCCTCGACTCGAATATCATTTGAGCTAAAAATAGGTTGACAAATCGTGAAATATGTATGTTTCAACTGTTTTGTACAAGCTCAACCGTGAATACATCATCCGTGAATAAACAAACAACACTAATTGTATGAGAAAAAATTTTCACCGATCCGAGACAAATTCCCAACATTTTAGACGTAATTGCAATATTTTTCTCCTCAACCGTATTTTCAGTTTTTCCAAAATATTTCCCGCGCACGCGTTAATGACATTACTGTAGTAGGGCCTGGATTAATACGTAAATAAATATTGTTTATTCAAATCATTTTCATTCCTTATTTGGTTTTCTACGTAAAGTGTGATGTTTGGAGGCAGAAAATCCAGTTTCTATTTTCCACCTTCTTTTCCGTACTTCAATTCTTCAAGTCTATATTATATGTACATATTTCGTAATTTTTAATCCATATTTATCCGGGCCCTAGATATTAGCTACCCTTGGTACTTATCAACGGACAGAATCTCTCGAACCAATTCCTCGTATAGAAGATGTAATGTAAAAATTAATGACCATTGCCGAAGACCTGGTGCACGTGGACACATCGCATGACAAAAATTTTCTTATCCTTTTGAAACTAGCGAAGATCAGAAAGGATTTTCACTTAATACTTCATAAATTCCATGCTATTATGCACAGCGAATCGAAGGCCTGTCGGTGCTACGACGATGCTGCTGCTGCTGCCGCTGCTGTTACAGTACCAAGTCACATGGTACATGCATGTACCACGTATACCCACACATAGAGACATGGTATTTTATATGGGCCAACTGTGCGTAAGGCTGTAATAGCAATATAAAAGTATCCGAGTGGTACTGCACGTAGAAGAAACGATCTAGAATGGTGATCTAGAATGGTCATTATTGCGGATAAATTCGAAAGCTGTGATGCAGTTATGCACCCGCATGCAGCGTTATGTGCATTAGCTGTATCTCGTACCTACGTCGTCACTGCATGTGCGATGCACGTGACAAGCTACGCAAGGAGGTGGCGAAGAAGAAGAAGAAGAAGAAGGTGGAGGAGGAGGAGGAAGAGGAGGTGCGTCAGCGGGTGACGTACCGAACGTCAACTGGTCGAGCTATAATAAACGACGACTGTATCAAACAGCCAACCTTTTATATCAACCTCGGTGCATGCCTGCCTGCACGGTAAATACATGAAGCATGGCTGCTGCGTGTTCGAGTTCCGCAACCGAAAAGTACCTTGCTAATTGTAAACCAATTTTCAATGGTAATCCATCGGTCCAAATTGAGCTATCAATTATTAAGCGAGGCTGAAGTTGGTGACGTTATCGTTAGGAAACATTGGTGCAAGATCATTATTTTCTTAATTTTACAATTATTTTTAAGGAACTAAGATTTCGAAATACGTGAGCGTGTTTTTTTTTTGTTTTATTACAGTTTACTGAATTTCAGATATAATTATACCATGATTGTTGTTATTAGTATACACACGGATTATTCAATATAATAACGTTCACGGTGGCGACAATTTTTCTCGAATAAAATTCGCCGACTTTTCCCTCACTTTTCCCGTGACAAAATTCAGAATTCCCCAACATTTTCCCACGAAACTTAGGCAATGTTGGACAGCTTTTATAACCAAGAGCTGCAGAAGTTGTGCATCTTGAATATATAAATTTGCAAGTAAAAAAACACCATTTCCGAAAGTTAACTTAACCGAATATGCGAAGCATAGCTGAAATTTCAAAACGATTTGTATAAAAATTACGTTTTTCATCGTAATTCCCACAATTTTCCCGATAGACAAAATTCCTTGACCATTCCCGATTTTCCCAGTAGATTCTAGAAAAATGCTAATTATCGAGCGTAACACACACCGATGCACGTTTGAAAATCCTGCATCGAGAAGCTACAACGAAAATTAGTCGTGCCTTAGGAACCCGAGTGACTGCTGCTGTCTGGGTATACAAAGTCAACGTAAGCCCGTGACGAAATAACGAAAATATGTTATCGATACAACAAAAAGGAACGAAACGAAGAAACGGTGTGTGGGTATACAGTGGTTACAGGTACATAGGTACATACAATGTACATACATACTGCAGGAGGCACAATACAACGTACAGCCGAGGAGTTGTCCGTTGACATGGGCCTGCGGTACGACTAATATAACGGTAAGTCGAATATTGCCTTTTTTCTACCTGCCGTGTCCATCCATTCCTGCAAAGTGCAGAGAGAAAAGGTCGAACGAATTGACGGAAGAACGAGCCTGTGACGCCCAGGCAAATAGCTTTATCTGGGGAACGTTGAAGCTTTCGACACTTCCGATAAAGACACGTTTCGAGTCTAGAAACGTTGGGTAAAACGCAAGGCGGGCCTTGTTTTCGGATCATTCCAAAATTTACAACCTAGGAATTTCAAACGGGAGTAAAATAAGATGCAAATACAAAATTGTGTTGCTCTGTTCGCGTGAAAATTGAAGGACTTCGTATATTTTCAGTTTTCGCAACCATTCGATTCTGGACAATTGGGAAGAATCTGCAACTCGCAAAGATGTTAGAAACGTCGGGATTTGTAAAGTGAATGTGTAATATATCGTATCGTATTACATGAACGGATTTCACCGTCTCTGTTTTAAACTTAATCAAATGTATATACTGCGGTTTCCTGGTGGGCGGAGAAGGAAGAAAAAAAATGAAGAAGGAGGAAAAAAAAAATTAGTTCAAGCATTATTATACCATTGTTTTAATCAACATCTGGCACAACGCGAGCGCGATTGTGCAGAAAGTTTTTTTACCGGTACATTCGTGTTGTTATATAATTTATACTCGAAGATTTTTAACGGTACGACATAAATATTTTCTTACAAGCTACGGATCGAATTTATGGAGTCCGATTTATTTCTTCTTCTACTTTTCTCCAAGCTTTTGAATAAGAAATACGCCCGTCAATCGCGTACCACGTACGTTGCCCTCAAAAATACGTTCCCAATCCAAATCGTTGCCGATACAGATATACGGTATAAGCATATTATAACAGTGTTTAGACGAGCTAGCAGGTAGCGCGCAGACTTCTTATCTCTCCTTATCCTTGCCGCATGCGCGCGACGTTGCTGATGTACGTTATTACGTAGGGACGTATGCCATATACGTATGAATTGTAATCAATGAATTCGGCAACAGTGGAGGAAAGCCAACGAGAACGAAATGAACGTCGAACTACACAGTGAGAACGATAAGCCTCCGCAAACCCGTCGTCATACATGTATGTATATATAAGGCTATACCTTATACGTGTATTTACACAACAACCATGGATAGTTAGCTGCAGGGACGGCTGAAACTTTAACGATCCCCTTGCCGGTGGAAAAAATCACGAGGAAATTCTCGTTTTCCTTGAATAATAAAAGCGTTAACATCGTTTTTATGCCTCGTATACTCTGAAAATGAGTATGAGAACGACCTTGTAAACAGTTTCGCAGCTTATTATAATATGTCTGAAATATATATATATATATATATATATATATATATATATATATATATATATATGTATATGTATATGTTTGCGATTTTCTTTTTTCATGGCTCGATTTAATACACCGCACAGCCTCTCGTTTTCAAACTATAAAAATCATAGTATTATAGAAAATAGGGGGGTTAATTCAAAGAACTGATAACAACTAAAAATTGCGAGAACACCGAAGAGTGTTTTTGACATTTTTTATCTACCATGTCCCTACACTACAATCAATCGTCATGTAAAAATACTCCGGTAGGTATACACACTTGTCTTGTACGTACATACCTCAGTATCGGGACTTCGGTTTACTATCTGCAGAAAATAATCATTAGTAATGTAAATTCTCTTTTATTTCTCAATCGACACGTTACACGCGTACTTGATCACGTTCATTTAGTGTTGCGAAATTGGATTCTCGTATTATTTCTTTTTCCCCCCAATGCCCGCAAGATGACATTGTAACTCACCGGTAAGAAGCGTGACCGTTATTTTCACAAGTCGAGATATGAACGTTGAAATTAAAACGTAGATCTTTAAATGCTGCTATGTACACATACGTCAATTAATTGGAAATATATCCGATTATACCCAAATCCTCGACGTTCTCACAATTTACAGAGACATTGAGCAAAGTTTCTTGTACATACGCATAGGTGTAACAGTACGGTCTACTGATCGAGCAATTTGCCGAAAAGTGGTTCAGTTTCCGTTACATCAGATAAGGTAAAAATATGGCAAAAACACGTTTTGTTCCAGTAAATTCCAGACGGAATTACTGCGAGATACACTGGGGGACATATAAGGTTGAAGACCGGTAAAATAAAATGAGAGGAATAAATAAAAAAAAAAAAAAAAAACAATTAACGTTGAAGAAGTGTACGAAACGATTTCGGACCACCCCTAATGCAGATGAACTCTGATTGTGTAGAACACACAAGTAAATACAGTGCTGTATAATAGGTGTATATTATATGTATACATAAAGGAACAAATACACATGTATATTCAGATTCCAGTTAGGATCGACCGACACCCAGTATAACCTCGTAACGGAGGGGAATTAGGGGCGGGGGAGGGGAGGGGGCGGAAAGACGGGGCAGGGGGAAGGTTATGGGGGAGTCGGAGGTTGATAGGGTGGGGTGTCGCCTCGTCCGGGAATTCTCTGTGCGTTCGTATCGCGTAGACCACCTCGAAACTCGAATCGAGTAAAAGTGGGCAGATCATGAGACGGCATGCTGCACCAGCGCCGGCAGGAGTGATAGAAAGCTAAAGAGCTGTTCCGCCGAGAGAGAGCGAGAGAGAGAAAGAGAGAGAGAGAGAGAGAGAGAGAGAGAAAGAGAGAGAGAGAGGATTTCGCTTAACGAATCGGTAGTTCGCGCTCGAGAATGAAAGAAGGCCGTAGCGCGACGCGGGTCAAGAACGCTGCCGCCGTTGAGACGATAGGTGTGTAGGTAGGCAGGCAGGCGGACCGTAGGTATAATAATAAGTACGTCGTACATGCGAGGAGGGGGAGGGAAGTAGAGGGAGAGGGTGGTGGGTGGACGGGTGAATCGAGGGGAAGAGGGCGAGAGGTAATACGCGGCACAAGCCGAAGAGGAGCGAGAAGGCCGCGCGGTTCAACGCGAAAGCAGAAGAAACAAAACGATGAAAAATAAAACAATAAAAGAGGAATAATAAGAATAAGAAAGAAGGAAAGAAAGAAGGAAGAAAGAAAGAAAGAAAGAAGTAGGAAAAGAAGGCATTCCGAATAATAAGCAGAGCTGCTGCTGCTGCTGCTGCTGCTGCTGTTGGTGGTGGTGATGGTGGTGGTGGTGCTCGCATGACGTGAAAAATAAATAAAAGGACGTGGCAACCGTGGTCGATGCTCGGTGATTCGTCGCGTCGCGCAAGCCACAACCGTGGATATAGGTATACGTAGGCGCACGATACCGATGTATATATATATACAATATATGTATGTCTTATACTTGCAGAGAGAGAGAGAGAGAGATTGGTGTTGTGCGATGGTATAGCGTATCGTAGTACTGTAGTACCGTCGTGCCCAAGTTATCGGTAGTGGTGGTCGAACTAACAAGTAAGCTGCTCGCGCAATCTTGGGGATATGTACTACCACTACACCTACCTATCCACCGTCAAGCCGTACAGGCGGTAGCGTTCCGCACCACTCGGGTGCCGAAGTTGGGCTGAAACGAATGAGCGGAAGAAAGACGGGACGAGGTCGAATGCGCGCGCGACGCTGCGCGTCTTCGTCGCTGGCCTCGTGTGTGAAGCTAAAGCTCTGTCGGGCGAAGAGAGAGAGAGTTGGTAAAAGAGCGTAGATAGAGAGGGTTGGATGAAGAGGGTGTTGGAAGAAGGAGAGAAAGAGAGAGAGAGAGAGACGGAGAAAAATGAAGAGTGGAGAAAATCGCGTCGGCGTCCCTGTCTAGCCGCCCGGCGGCTAGCGTCGGCAACGGTGAAGAAGAGCGTCTCGCCGAGCGGCGGGTGTCGGGGGAGTACGAAGGGCGCGGCGAGGGTGAACGAGGGGAGAATAAGGTGCGGGGGTTGGCGCTCCACCACACCGGTCGACGAGGACAGGGCTTCGTCTCTCCGGTGGTTGTTGTCGCTGAAAGGACGAAAGAGAGGGAGGAAGGGAGAGGTAGAGAGTAAGCGAGAGACACTCTCGAGACCGAGAACCCTTTCCTCAGTCGGGAGGCTCCACCCACACGACGGAGAGACTACTACGAGGGCTAGACGGACGGGGCTGCGAGCCCCCGAGAGTCGGTCCGACGTCCGTCCGGCGTCGCCGCCCGGTTTCGTCGGTGGAACGAGAAGGGGATGGAGGAAAGGGAACGGAAGGGAAGAGAAGGGAAAGGAAGGGAAGGTGCGGGCGCTGAGCGCGCGCACAACGGGCGCAATCTGGCAACAGTGGGATCGCTATAACCGATATTGTGGCCGTGGATTGAATGGAGGGGAACTAGAACTCGGGTCAAACTCCCCACCCCCGAGGACCGACGACCCCTCAAACCCTCCGCGTCGACGTCCCCCGCCCTGCGCTGCTGGCTGGCAGCTTGCGTCGTCGCGTCGTCCCTCCTCCCTTGCTCCGCTCGATCCTCCATCATTCTGTTTCTCGCTCTCTCGCTCTCTCGCTCTCTCTCTCTCTCTCTCTCTCTTTCATTCTCTCGCTCGCCTCCTCCAGTCGCCGCGTGTACGTGCGAGAGCGGAGTGAAGTGAAGTAGAGTGGAGTGTGGAACGGAGTGGAGCGTGCGTGCGAGAGAGCGCCAAGTTGGTATGCACGTACATACGTACGTATATGTAGAACCCAGCCGTGGGCCGACGCTCCTGTCGAAACTCCCACCACGGCGCACAATCGCACCTATACCAATGCGCCTGGAGGAGCGCAGCTGCGTGTGAGAAGTAGCGACGACAACGACGCCGACACGACGCGACGCGACGACGATGACGACGACGATGAGAGACTAGAGGAGTTGTGTGGGTTGGGAGAGGAGACGTGTAGCCAGGGAACGGAGGTGTACCACCACCACTACCGCCACCATCGCCATCACCATCACCACGCGACGCTACGAGAGGACGACCACCACCACCACACGGGCACTACCACCACCACCCTGCCAGCACCACCACATCACCACCACCACCACCACGAAACGACCAGGACGCACAACGTAGTAGTCACCGGGCGCACACAGCGTCGTTGTTGGCTTCAACAACCTCTCACTAGACAGTATTACTTTCAACCGTTTAGCGTTCGGCCAATGCTACCCGGAGCGGAGGACGGTACCAGTACCTATTCGTAAACACAAGAGGCAAATGTCGTGGTCGTCGTCTTCTTCGCCGTTTTCTTCGTCCTCATCGTCGGTAGTACGCGTGCTTCTCGGTTCGAACCATGACAAACTCGGCGACGAATGTCCCGAGTCAGCGATCTACCAGATATAAATAAATGAGTTTTTTACGTTCGTTACAGTTCTGACATTTCTGTGACATCTGGTGTATCTCGTGGTGCGGTTTGATCCTTGCACGTTATTCACCTTCTTATACTTCGTACCTCCTCCGTTTCCAACGTTCTTCGTCCTCGTCGTCCAAGTTCCCCTCTTGTGTTCCTCTTATTATTGTTGTTGTTTTCGACCGTGTCGTCCTTGTTCAACCCTACGCAACTCGTGGTGTTTTTCCCCCCATAAAGTAAAATAAACTCGAGGACGAATCGACGATCGAATTCGTCAAGATAACAGAGAAGAGAAGGTTGTTCGAATCTTGTATGATAAGGGAACTTTTCACAGTGCACGGATTACAGTTCCAGTTCTTTTGACATATATTCATTCCGTTCGTTGGTTGGTCGTTCGTTCGTACGTTCGATCGGATGCATCGTAGCATCTACGTTAAGAGTTACAATAGTGTATATTCTAACATTGTTCGAATCGTTAATTTATAGCGTTATATATACTCGGCTGACGGGCAAGCATCCGATGTTGATAAAAATGACAAGGTGATGCGTAAACGCAACGGAGGCAAGTGGAAAATTGATCGTTTTTACTATCGTGATGGATGATGACAATTGACACATTTATATGAAAGTTGTGTTGTGCTGTGTGACAAGTGTTTGTTCTACCCAATTTGGATTATAACGATACTTGTGGCTGCGTACCGGTCGCCCTAAACTCGGTGTGGAGGATAATGTTCTACTTGCAGATCGTGATCGGCCATTAGGTAAGTTTTGACAAGCGGCGATCGGTTTTTGACTCAACAACGACCGATATAATATCTCCCGGCCACTGTGACGTTTCGAAAAACAACTAAATCCCTTCTTATATTATCAACAGATTTAATCGTAGGGGAGAAAAATAAACGAATGAGAGGAAGTGAAAGAGAGGAGGCGGCCAGAAGTGAACCAGACGTAATACGCGCGTTTCCTTGAAACTTCCGTAACCTAAAAAAGGGAAGGGAATCGCGGTCGCGCCAAACTGCCATCTTGAAACAAAAACATTATCTGCACAGACTCCTTGGCCTGGCATAAGTAATGTACGTATACATACATGTATAGTCAAAGATTATCCTCGTGTATTATAACCAGGGTTAGATTGGTAGTGAATGTCCGATATAATATTACGAGTCCCGTCTAATATTATTGTACGCGAGATAAAGCCTTTATCAATTGAATTGGATAATCGACGAACAAGCGCGTACGCGGTCAACGCGTTGATTACTCTAATCGATTCGGCTCAGGTACGAATTCAAACGAGTGAGTGAAGATTTTGAGTGGAATTTGTCGGTCGACGTCAGCTGCGAACAAGAAACCGCGTCTCGCGTCCCGACTCATTCAATTTCATTTGTTTAATCACGCCGCGTTTGACGAAACACAGAATGTGCTTAACGCGAGTTCGCAATCAAACGACGACGACGACAGCGTCAGAAACTGTTTCTTCTTCCCCTTCTTATTCTTATTCTTCTTCTTCATCTTCATCGTCATCTTCATATTCTTCTTATTCTCTTTCATCTTCGAGAAGGAGAGACAGAGAGAGAGAGAGAGAGAGAGAGAGAGAGAGATGGAGAAAGAGGGAGCGAGAGACTCGGAGAACGCAAATATTCCTCTCGGGCAAGTTATTTCGGAGCTAAATATATTTCGTCACGATCTCAGGCTCGATCCTTTTACGTTTAAATAAAGCGGGGAGGGGAAAATCAAGTATACCCGAAGAATTTAATTTTAAACTCGAACAACAAACAGCGTGTAAGTATAAAAAGTTCGGTGGAACTTTTTAACCTGCATCGCTGGGATATTCCCCTGCTCGGTTTATTCATTCTCGACACGCGATAGAAATCCACTTCCTTTAAGGATATATCGATAACTAATCGCAGGCCGAGGTACATACAACAGTTTTCTAGTTCTGGTTGCGAGCAGCAGAAAAGCCTCACAACAGTTGTCCGTACCTATAGTCGGAATTATACCTATAAGTAGATATGCACCTTAGAATGGGCCGGATTGCCTGTCGAGCGAACGTCAAGCTTTCACTTAGCACTCTAAAAAGATAGATAGATAGCCACTGTTACGATCGCTTTTATTACAAGGCGCACCGGCATACGCAAGCATAATACCCGATACTTCACCGGGCCTAAAATCATTATTCCGCATTATCAATGTATTCCTCTTCTTGGCCTCATTTTCGCGTCAGCGTTATCGAAGCAATTCCAGTCTTCGGTATATTAACGGTCGGTTGGTTAGCTACTAGTTTTTTAGCAATCGTAGGTATAGTTGCCTAGGGTAGGTAGTTAGGTACGTATGTATGTATGTATACATGGGCAGCAAAGCTAGGTAGACTCGGTTATACGGACAAGGATTAGGGTAACGCTGGGTAAGCCGAGTCAGTCAGGCAGCGTAGGATAGGATACACATGCCTCGGATCAGAGAGTGTGTTTCTTAAACGTTTGTAATCTTAATATAAGCTGCTGGGTGGCGCAATATCAGAAATAGGTTTGTTAAAATAAGCTTGTGTAACGGACTGGCTCTGCTCGCTAGACCGCAGCTAGAAGAGCCCAGAGAAGGAAGGAACGCTGCCGCAATCTCTCGCATACCACCGCATAATATCGTCCACTTTTCCGAAATTCAAATCATCGTAAAACCGACCACCCTGTACAGCTCGTCCTTTGTCCTTTCCACCCGACCTTTAGGGGCTCTGAGCTTTCTCCGGCTAAGAATTCCAGGCTCTGTCCATAGATCGGCCGACCCTCGTTGATTTTATTTCACCGTTATACTTAACGATATAAATATTACCCAACTGCAGGTCCAACGTCGCCAACTTTTGACTCGCGAATAACCCCTTGTACCTAAATGGTTTTACAATACGTCGAATAAACTAACAGTGAAAACGATCTTTGGTACGTAATGTACGTAATATTCGTTATTATCCGACGAAAATTCTCCTCCAACTTTTACACTCTCAAATTGCGTATAAATATGTGGAAAATCGAATCCGTATCGTCCAGCGCGTAGCAAACAGATCAAAATCGTCACGCACTCTTGAATTATAACAAATGACTCAGAAATTGCGTAATTAAAGCTGCTGACGCTGCACCAATGCGAATCAAATCGAATCCAAAGTTATGAAACTGTTTTGCAGCAGCGCGACGAGCGACAATCAGACGCGTATTAACGTGCATACACGCAAGCAAGCACGCACGCACGCACGCACGCACGAGCAAACGGACAAATGCATGGATGGACTAATAGTTCCTAAGTAAATACACCGTGTATATATTATCGGATATACACACGCCCGACGAACAATCGTCGCATGTATTGGAAGAGTTGAATGTGTGCATTATAACGTACAAATGCACACACACACACAACCAAAACGCTGACAATGGTACGACCTTCGTATATTATTCTCGTACTTTGCTCAAGGTGAAGCGCAATTAAATTTTCATAATTAATTGTTACACAATAGTATAAGAGCTAGGCGCGCGAGAGTTACCGACTATACCCAAGATGGCACATACTTATCAGTAATCCAAACTGTAATAATGCTAGGCGAGTCTCGAGTCTAGTCGAGTCTAGTCGAGTTGAGTACTTGTAACATAGTTTGCACACGGTATAACATAAGGTATAAGGTAGGCAGGTATGGAAAACCCGTCCCCGTTTATTGCCATCGTTGGTCGACTTGGCAACGCTGCACTCGGTGATCCTTCTCAAAACCAAACTAACCGTCGTATGACAGATGTCATTTATGCCATGACTAGGTATGCGGACACGCCAGCGCTGCGCCGATGTGTATATACACATACACACACTGTATGTATACGTATAAATATACATAGCAAAAGTCTGACCGCTCCACTTTGTGAGAAACACCTGACCCAAGTGTTACACGCTGACATACCCAATTCTGCCCGTTAATATCCAGACCCTTACATCTATATTTCCGAATTCCGTTGCATTGTTTATTTGCCGATATTACCAGGCGATCTTCGATGAGATTGAAACATCGTCAACGTCGGCAATTACGTAAGGTGAAAATGTCCGCGCCCGATTTATCGAGACTTATTCGCGAAGAATAAGAACCCGGGTAATTGTACAATATAAAGCTAGAAACCAACAGCCGGTGACATTTGATGCGAAGTATGCATGTAGGTACCTACCCAGAGATACTCGAGCGAGCAAAGAGACTTGCGCAGGCAAAAGGAGGCTCTCGGTGTTTGTAATAATCATTCCATAAATGGAAATCTAAGGCAGGTATCCATCCCCCCGTCAATCTTTGCGTCATGATTTCGCGTCGTTGCAATAAGGCGTATGTGTATATACGTATATACGCGGTGTACACACCTACACGCACACATACCGAGTGCTTAACGCTCGCTTGAACGTTTCGTAATTTCGCTGGTCGCAGCAACGTTGCACAATTCGCAAGTGGCATTATAGGTACATACACTCCTTACAGCGCGAATGAGAAGTTTCAGAATAAGAAGGAGCGGCGGGGGAGGGACGAGGACACCAAGGCGACGCGACGCAACGTTCGAAATTTACATCGTCAAACGAAAAATATCATCACTATATTATTATAAACATAAAAATCGCACGCGGACCGCGAGCCTGTCATTGGAAGAAAAGCGAACAGGAGGGTAAGGAAGAAACAGCTAGGGCAAAACTTGTGTTGGGAGTCGTGGAAGCATCCACGGAAATGTAGAACAACTCGCTCTCGGTCGCATCCCAGATGACAGGTAAATCCGGAAATAATAATTATACGAGTTTGCAGATTGACGTTGACTATTAGTAGACTGTGACCCTTGTATAATAAAAATATCACGTGATCAGGTTTGTTGTATAATCTGTTTACGATTCCATTCCACATTGGTTTAAAAATATGACGGCACTGCAGGTTTTATTGCTGCAGCAGTAGCAACAGCCAACGCTTTTGTAGAGAGGAGAGTGACTGACGACAAGGTGGCGGCTGTTCGACAGCAGCGAATAACCACTCGTCGTGAAACGGCATAATTATCGATCGATCACTATACATGTCATTGTCTAGCTTTCAGCGTAAAAAATATTTTCGAAAATTCACATTCTCGCCTAACACAACCGCGGACCGGCAACGATTTCTTTCAAATAACTCCTGCGACGTAAGGCTAGGATCATTGGATGAACCCGATAAAGCGGCGTGTAATAAAAATCATGAAATAATAATAGTAGTGATTATTCAAATATGTTCAAGTATAATGACTTTGATACGCACGATGCGTTCAGGCTCGCTCGAGCATGCTTTTAATAATGCGTATACGTGTATATACCTGTACATGTATAATACGCACAGCATATGTATGGGCACGTGGGTATATACGTATAAATATGTCCATTGTACACGAACGCCGATCGGTTATAGAGGCAAGAACGTAAGAACGATTCATTTTATTTCCTTTGCATTTTCTTTTTTTCTTCTTATTCCACTTATTTTTCTTCCCTCATGCAGTTGTAATGAAAGGCGTAACGGTATTACGACTATATTGTACGCATATTTCGCGTATGGCCGTGTATGCGTGTGTAGTATAACGCGTACGCAAACAAATATATCGTACGTCTATCCCCACGTGCAGAGATACATACACGTGCACGAATCGCTATAACCAATACCACACGTCTTTGCCCCCGTCCGCCTTTGTTCCGCTCGCATCATCGACAATGATTTTTAAACGCAAGCTGTGTAAGAGGGTCTTTGTTACGAGCCCCGTTTCGTAGGCACTAGTTGACGAAATATTGACATACGAGAATAGAAATCCAAGAGGGGATAGAATAATGGGAGGGGGGAGAGGGAGCGAGCGAGGTGGAGAGAAAGAGGGATGCGAAATGGGGGGAGGAGAAATCCAACCGGGGTGAGAAAGAGGTTGGGTTAGTGTATCGGCAACGTGTAGTGGTGATACTATTCGAGCCGGTAGCAGCAGCGGCAGTATAGTAGTAGTATAGGTTGTATTTAGGGTGGTGGTGGTGGTGGTAAAACCATGAGAATTGAGCCGAGTTCGAATTTGCCGAAGGGTGAGGCCGTAGCTGTGTGGCAGGAGACGGGGATGATGACGTCATCTGGGAATATTCTCTCCGCCATCGCGGTATCGAAATTATTGTTTCGTGGAATCGATCGAAGCTTATGTAATTTCTCTGCATAGGCTACTACCAGAGTTTTGTATTATGTATACACGTACATTGTATCCTTCTTATCGAACATATACAACGTATCGATGATTCGTTGATGGGAAGACTTGAGCGTCGATGCCAAATCCTGAATAAACTCCAGGTTTTACTTCGAAGCACAATTAGATTCATTCTTTCTGCTCAACGCGAAATTGCATCGTCGAACAAGAACTCCTTGGATCTTGGGATCCTTACATTTATCCTCATCCCTCGGCGAAGAAAGAAGAAAGAAATAAAAATTAGGCCGCTATGTTCAACGTACTCCCTAAAAGTCTCTCCGCAGTATAGCAACAATGCTTTTCAGTAGTTTTGAACTGCAGCAGCTATTATCCAACAGCCATTATGTGTAGAATGATGTTTGTGAGAAAAGGGCTTTCCGAGCAGAGCTGCATGCATCGGTGAGAAAGAAGAAAACAAAAAAATAAAAAAGAAACGAAAGATTCTCTCACTCTCCAGAAGCTCCTACCTACCTACCTACCTTCCTTATTTCCTTCCATCCTTCCCTCCCTCTCCGTTGCACATTCGATGGATAGCACAGTGCCGTGCCGTCGCTGCAACAGGGAATCATCCTCTGAAGCAACGACAAGCACCAAACAGCATATTACGTGGCGTGGTATGGAATCGGTGGTGTAGTAGTATTACTAATAGCAGTAGTAGCCCCATAGTTGTGGTGGTGATGGTGGTGGTAGAGGAGAGAAGTACGGTCGGTTGGTCGCTCTGTGTGAATAGGGAACACGTGCATTTCCCACAGAAAAGCGACAGCGGCAGCGAATAGCGAGCGACAGGGGCTTCTCGCAAGTGAGAAGGAAGGCAGGCAGGCAGGCAGGCAGGCGGCGTGCAGGGCAGCCAGCTGGGCTGTTCGTAGTTTTGTTGCGAAGGGGATGCCCCGAAGTCGTTGGAACCTGGGCGAGGGTTGCTTGCGTCTGTGCTCCGATACTTGGTCGACGTTCAAAATCGTTTCTGACAAGTTCAAAGGACTTCCGGCCCCGATGTTTCCTTCTCTTTATCTTTACATTTTTCCTCTTCGTGTTCCATTCCTTAAGGAAGGAAGGAACAAAAAATTCTCCCACCCTTGGTCATTTCCGCGAATCGTCCTGATTTTAATCCAACCTTCGATACTGCTGTAACGCTGCTGTAATGTATATGGATGCAGCAGGATGATCGATGCGCGCACGTGCTCTTCGGGCGTGACGCGCCAAGTGTCAAACGCGATTTCATCGTTGAACGTCATCTTTACGATCCCCCGTGACTTCGCATCTTCTTACGTACACCTTGTTCGAGATGCACCGAGCCTTGAACTATTGAACGTGTTGAGAAGTACCTTGTACGTTTGTGAGCAGACGCGACAGTCGCGATACTGGTTGGAAATATTTTCTTTGCTTTGTTATTATTATTATTGTTGTTGATGTTGGTACTATTTTGTATTTTTTCCGTCCCCGTATACGACTCGCCGCAGTACAAACTTCTGCAGGATTGTATTATGCGTTACGTGATGTACTCGTGTTATTGAAGCGCACTTATTTACACAAAACCTTCGCGAACGCGTTGAATTAGTTATTTTATCACGTAGCGCAGTGTGTAGAACCTTGGCTCGAGGCAACACGTGATTTCATAACTTTATTCTTCCGGTTTCGTTGACGAAGTCAGTAATATTATTACCACTGCAATTTGATAGGCAAAAACTATAGCCGCGAATAACGATAACGATTTAGTGTCGTCAAGGTTGTTGGAGGATTATCAATTGTCGATTCGTTGAATAAAATTGCCCGATATAATTATTGAATCCAACCTTCGCTGATCAACTAAATAAATAAAAAAAAAAATCGTTTCAAACCGATGACACAATAATTTTTTGTTTGTTACGCATACTTGTGACGTGGAAATAAAAAAATTACTCGCAGTTTATGTAATTGTTACTAGTCTAACTAGTCTGCCAGTATAATGAGTATTACTTCACGAGCACTGTACAGACTACCAATTGTGTATACATCTCGCTAATTATTTCTTTAGAATTACAAATCCTTCGAATAATTAAAATTTTCTCTTCAACGCGATCGATCTTCACCTTCATCAGTATCGATAGTACAATATTTTTTCTAGACAGAGTTACGTACCTACGCCATTTCTAATAAACATCGTCAAATGACACAACAAATGCTTATCAACCGCGTAGCGCAACTGTAATTTATAACCGTTAGTTGATAATACAAACTATGAAAGTCGAAGACTTGTGACTACTAGCTGTGGACTTTAAAACTCAATTGATTTCAGTAACAATTCAACCAATGCTTCCTGGTTGCTCGGTAACCCAGTCGGAAGATTGTTTTTCTATTGTTAATTACCCTCGCGTTCGCAGTGTGTGTTGTGTACACTCATGCGTTAGAAGTAGGGATAGAACATCAAGGATCTGTGAATTAAGTCACGGAAATATGTAAGATGGACGTTGAACCTTTCGACCAGTATTATTCCGGTATCAATTTTCAATAGAGCGATTAACCACCATTTGTATTAACTTAACACGACGATTCTGAAGTTTTATCAAAACTTATCACTAGAGACTAGTTACACGCTACATTCGTTCATAGGTACGTCGATCTAAACGTAACTCCGCGAATAATCAATACTTACAATACGCGAAGGGAAACATCCTCGAGCTAATCGCTCAAGCGGTTCATTCGCAATATAAAACAGTCTACAGGCTACAAGCTAGGCTGATTCTCCGGCTCGGCCGGAAGTCACGTCTGACGATAGAGTTCTCGTAATTACGCGTCTGTTCGTTCATCATTTACTGTACGTAGGTACTTGAGTAAGGATTTATTACAGTAATATTGTGGTATATTTTATTCAGATCTGTATAATTCATTTTCAAGTATATAACGCAGGTTTCACATGGTGTCCAATGGTCCTGGAAACTATCCTTGAATTTTTCCTACCTCCCGGAAGTATTCTATTTTTAACGTCAGCTGCGAATGATATACAGTTTATTAGTGCTCACTGAGTAACTGTTTTTAAAAAAGTGGATTCCCGCCTCGAATCGCGTTTTTTGTTTTCCCCTACTAGTAGATTGTAGTAGAAATAACGTATGTCTCGTACATCGAGCCGATTCTGTACAGCACCCTCTGCATTCGTGTATTTTTATATTTCCTAAATGTCCTTGAATAGCCTGAAAATTTCCTTGAATATGTTACGGATTTATTACCGAACGCCATCTTTAACATTGCCGATAAATCACCCTACACGAATCAATGTACGTACGTACCTACGTACAATTTTACGGTATACGCGCAACTATAATCTGGTTTTGTTTTTATATTGATTTTAGGGCGGCCCACGTTGAGGGGAACTTGGTCTCATTTTACACGGTATTCTCTTAACGTTAAAAACGGCGGCGATCGGGGTGGGAGTGCAGTCCGTGTTATCATCTGGCTATCATAACACGGCGCCATCCCACAACGGGGGTGGTGGTTCGACGCTAAGCGCCGCGGCGATGGTGGCAGCGGCTACCGCCACGGCCACCGCCACTGCCAGCGTGGTGGCCATGCAGGACCGCCAAGACATCCCCGCACAGTATAACCAGGTAGGGAATCGGCAAAGTAATTCTTGCGACATCGCAACATCGAAGCGCAACTGCAGTAGTTTAACAAACCAAAGCCCGAATGCAATATTATTGTATGAATTTCAATAACGTGAATCGTGTAACAGATGCAGAGCCAACATGGAATGGCTCACCAGGCGTACAATACGGGGTACGCGCAGAGAGGAGCGATGGCTGGACTCGGACCGGTCGGTATGAATAACTTCAACAGCATGGGTTCCATGGGACCGATGCATACGATGAATTCTATGAATTCGATGAACGCGATGAGTGGTATGAATACGATGAACCCGATGACTATGGGGGGCATGAACGGGATGAACGGGATGAACGGTATGAACGGAATAAGTCCGATGAACTCGATAGCGAACATGGGCAACATGGGGATGAACAACATGATGGGACCCAACAATATGCAGATGAACAAGATGAACATGCAGGTGAGTTCGTAATTGACGCAAAGAGGATTGGTAACCAGTCCGATGTGTGCATGATTATTGAACGATCGAGCGTCGAACGTTTTCCAAAATACACTCTGTACCTAACGTTCGAAAACTCGACAGGCGCAGACTCAACAAGCTTACCCGAGGAGGTTAGCGCCGTATCCTAATCCAGCAATGCACATGGCGCAAAAGAGGCAGCAAAATCCTTACCCGGGACCGAATCCAGGGGCAATGCAGCCGGGCTTCAACGGGATGCCCAATAATCAGTATGCGAACGCGTACGCCGGTAGTCGGCCAAGCTTTCAATCTCAGTATCAACCGATGCAGGGAATGAATCCTGGCAACGCTGGCTTCGGACCGAATTCCATGATGCGAGGCACCACGATGAGACAAGCTAACCCGTCTTACAACCCGGCGGCACAAGCCAATCAGTATTACGCGAATAGCGGAGTCCCGACTAACATGGGACCCACCTCGGTGAACAACCAATTTGTCGGCCACCAGCAGACACCTGGTTATGCTGGTACGTCGCCGTACGCAGCTACCAGCCAGTATCAACAGGATGTCGCGACAATGAGGACGAACGGTGCCGGAAACATGAGCTACCAGCATAGTCCTATACCTGGGAACCCGACTCCTCCTTTAACTCCTGCTACCAGTATGACACCTTATATCAGCCCCAATCCTGATATAAAGCCGAATTTTAACGAGATCAAGTCACCGGTTAATATTCAGAGTAAGTGTATCGTGCGTGTACGGAATATTACTTCGGGGACAAAGGGAACTTGCCACTCGGAAGCGGAGTGTTGAGTTCCATTCGTCCCGGGTTATCGGTTATTTTTTTCTTCCAAGTACCAACCCTTCAAGTTTCTTTTTGTTTTTACAGAGGACGACGAGCTGAGATTAACATTCCCTGTGAGGGATGGTATCATACTTCCACCCTTCCGGCTAGAACATAATTTGGCCGTCAGTAACCACGTATTCCAGTTGAAAACCACTGTTCATCAGACGCTAATGTGGCGATCCGATCTTGAGCTACAATTAAAATGCTTTCATCACGAAGACAGGCAGATGAATACCAATTGGCCGGCAAGCGTTCAAGTATCGGTCAATGCGACCCCGCTGGTTATCGATAGAGGGGAAAACAAAACATCCCACAAACCACTTTACCTTAAAGATGTGTGTCAGCCGGGGCGAAACACAATACAAATCACAGTTTCTGCATGCTGCTGTGTGAGTAAAAATATTATTGCAGATCTTGAGACTGTTGGTCAACACCGCGAACAAGAGTTGCTTAATTGGCTTATAATTAGACAATCCTGGAAATTAAAACCACTTCTTTTTTTTTTATCCATAGTCACATCTATTCGTCCTACAATTAGTTCATCGGCCAAGCGTACGGAGCGTTCTGCAAGGGCTTTTACACAAGAGGTTACAAGCTGCGGAAATCTGCATAGCTAAGATAAAGCGAAACTTCAACAACACGTTATCGAATAACGGTATGCAATCTGAGAGAGAGCGAGACGTTGTGGAGCAAACAGCACTGAAGGTAAGAAACGGATGAAACCACATCGGTTTGGATCGTAATATGAAATGTATGTGTACGACGAATAAAAATATGTTTCAATTTTTTATTTTTTTTATTTTCTAGGTATCATTGAAATGTCCTATTACTTTCAAACGGATTACACTACCTGCACGGGGCAATGATTGTAAACATATACAATGCTTCGATTTGGAATCCTATCTACAACTGAACTGCGAAAGAGGATCGTGGCGATGTCCTGTTTGCAAGTAAGTTTGTTTAGAATTTGACGACTGACCTGGTTTCTTTGCCAACATATACATGTGGATATGGGAAAGTTCTCCGCATTATTTAAGATAATGTATAATTTGTCACTTGTAGCAAACCTGCACAACTCGAAGGATTGGAAGTAGATCAGTACATGTGGGGAATTTTAAATACTACTCTAAATACGTCAGAGGTTGAAGAGGTAACGATAGATTCGGCAGCAAGCTGGAAACCTGCTAAGAGTGTGACAGGTATAAAATCTGAGGAGGACAACGACTGCAAGAGAATGAGCAAAGCTATGTCGCCCGGTAGTATGAATATGCCAACAATGAACAACTGGGACATGAATCAGGCAATGAGTCCCTACATCGCACCCGACATGAACAGCATTGCCAGCGGGTCTATGATGAATAATACTCCCCCTGCGTATGCCAACAATAATATGAATCATAGGAATTCGTCCAGAGGATCTTACGACATGAATCCAGGAACGAACAACAGTAGTAATAACGATTACTCCAGTGGCGCAGGTCCGCTGTCGCATCTAAGTGACTCCGTCAATTCTCTTGATCCTCTGAACGCAATGGAAAAGACTCTTAACGATCAGGTAAGAGAATAAAATTCTCACAAACAATTTTTCTAATGCTCTCTACAAGTATCTTGGTAGTATACTCGAAAGATATCAATGCTAATTTGGTACCATGGTATCGTGAACAATTTTCAACTTTGTAATTGAATTTGTCTGATGGTTAATCGATTCGTTTCAGATGCCGCACACACCTCACACGCCACACACACCCCACACACCTCATACGCCTGGCGGTGGAAACAGCGGACCACCGAGCGTACCTCCATCATCTCAAGAGTCGACTGGAAACCACAATCCTTCCGGAAATACAAGTACAAATATCAACAACGACTCGGCAGACATACCTTCGGACCTCAACTTTGACCCTGCAGCTGTTATAGATGGAGAGGGAACTGGGCAAGAGGCATTGAATGTGAGTAAAACAAAAATTGATATGAAAATAATTGCAAGGCAACGAGGCAAGAAAGACGAGACCTTTGTACCTGGTTTTACTGCTCGACGGTGTGGGAAAATAAGAGAAAAATGTCACGCTGCAAACTGTAAATGACTTTTTATCAATTCGTCATTATCCTTTCAGCTATTGCCTGACAACGTCGTAGACCCAATGGAATTACTCTCATACTTGGATCCGCCCGATCTTAATACACCACCGAGTAGCGGAGCAAGCAGTGGAAATCCTTCGTCTAGCGACGATATACTTGCACTGTTTGAATAAGATGCCAGTGTAATGAATTAATCACACATTACGAGAGGGAATAATCAAATTAAAGCCCAAAAATTTTGGGGAAAGTGACCACCGAGTCCGTATCTTACTGCAGTATGTTCTTACTGTACGTGGCAAGAATTTATGTAGTGAGAATACAAATAAATGGGGTCACTGTGGGTGCTTTCACCTAAACAATGGTACAAACAATCTTAGCTCTAATTGTAATATTCCTATTGATGAAGTTAGGGCATATTAGACGTAGGATATTGGACCTCTATCGATGGTACCACGCAACATTAGCGCTCGTGTGTCCGAAGAGCATGGTACATGGATTAGAATTGACGCAATGATCAAGTTTCTTCAGGCTGCAAGGAGAACGAGTGTACAATATTCTTTCACGTGCAAAAGATTGAAAATTCGCGCAAATTAACCCCTGTACTATGTTCTTCAAACGAAACGGTCTACTCGCGATCAAAGGCTATGACGGACCTATATCAGAAATTAAAGATATAAAAGTGAAACAAGAAAAAAAAAAAAAAAAACTACTGTACAGTATCTTTTGTATATAGGTTTCAATTCAAATTAAATAAGATAAGAGATATGCATCTGTTGTAAAACCACCTTGCTTATTGATGGATATAGCGCATATAGTGTTCCTTTCCTTTAGATGATAATAGTAACATGTGGAGACAAGTAATCTAGGGGCTGACGAGCTGTACACTGTCAACTCTTTCAAGTATCAGTAAAACAAATTATCACGATGTATCTTTAGAGATGTAATGTTGGAAGTCGAATGACATATAATAATTCTTATTGTCGGTTATAAACATTTTTTAAAAGACTTGCAGTTTTTTTCTGCTTCAAATATAAATTCTAACAATGATTGCATATTTTCAGGGTGTCAAGCGACAATGATTCAACAAATTTTCTGACAATCCCCAATTTGACAGACGAAAATAGACATTTTTCTTTTTATGATACGCCATTCTTTCCAAACATGAAGAAAGAAACATCAATCTCAGACTATGAACGGTTTATAGTAGTTTTTCATATTTTTCATTAATTTCAAGTAAAAAAATTATATTTTTCTTCACTAATACCCTTTTCACACTAAACTCAATTGTCTTACGAAGAGTAAAGAGAAAAGCCAGCAAGGAAGGAAATACAAAAATTCCAGGACACATGCCCAAATCACTCAACATTTTCCAACCTTAACGGATGCATGCAAATTCTCTGACAGCTTGATACCCTGATTTTTATCATCAATCATAGACATAATTTATTCTCGTTTCAGAATAGTCTGTCACACTTATGTAATTAGTTTGTGAAGTAATTGAAAATCAAACAAGATCATTCGGAACTACCTTTCAGGTAAAATTTATCTTTCTGATCCCAATCAGACTTGAAAAATTTGCGATAAATAGAGGCAGTTGCTCAAGCAAATAAACGACCAGTATTACGGTTTTCTACTCGATGTCTTTTTCGCTAGATAAACCGAGGTAATCTGATTTTATCATCACCCTCGAGCTATCAACTAAAATCTCCAAGGATACATCGGAAATAAGAGATTATATTTGGGTACGACAAAATTATTTTCACAAGCTTGCATCACTGAAAAAAATACTGTAATGTCTCGAAACGATTCTTGCATGTATTGTATCATCTAATTGTTGGCACTTTTTCAGTACAGAGATTATACAGTTTAAACTATACGAACGATTTGAGTAAAATGAATATGATGGTTACAGAAAAAATGAATCTAATTAGTTGAGTTTGATCAGCTTGTGAAAATAAAGGCTTTGAAAGTTGTAATTACTATTCGCACAAACATTAATAATAATTCGATTTGAATTTGAAAGTGAAAAATTGGTCATATCCCAAAGCTATGCCTAAATATAAAATATTGTCAGAGAGTGGCTCGCAATCCCCTGCTTGCATAGTAATTATTATATTTATATTTTTTTGTGATTAAAGAGAGGAGATATACTTAAAGTGATTCATGTAGATTATACAAATTTTATAAAAAAAAAAAAAAAAATAATAAGAAATGTATTTATATTATTACGCGTAACATGGACGCCCCGATAAAGAATTAGATGCGGTCAAGTTTCTATTCATATAATAATAACTATACATATATATAATAATAACATTATGGAGGTTAGTTTTTAATATTACTTGTATTAAGTGCGACTATTGTATATTATTTGTATATATGACAAATAGATTAATAATATAAGCAAAGTGGCAGATACTTATTGGCCAGTTATAACAGTAAAAAATGGTTATCTTAATTATTTCTCAGAACCAAAACATACGAGAAACAACGTATGGTATTACCTACCTACAACATACCCCTAGAAATGAAAGGAAAAGGAGAAAACAAGTAAAAGTAAATGAACATGAAAAAAAGTAATGTGTACAAGACTACAAATTTTAATAAGTACAGTTTTAAAAACTGTACACACCTATTATTACTGATAGTAATAACGGTACTATTACCTACCCAATAAAGATCTATCTACCTTAATTAAAGAAAACAGTTTATTCAAACCGTATTAATTAGCTCTACATTAGCTGAATATATCATTGCCAACTTCAGTAGGTTGTCTAAATTTTGTGGCCAGTACCGTAGCAAAGAGTTAGCTAATACCTCCGAAGTTACTCTATTCAATAAAATACAAAATTTCAGCTAGTTGATCATACAAGCTGCTCGGCCTTCTTGTTAGCTGGAGTAATGATCACTCAATGAAAGCTTCCCGTAGCAATTATCCATGCGTAATTATATATTATACGAATAGAAACACGCGTTATGTAATGCGAATTAATTACCGATCAGTTTTATAGATAAAACTTTGCATAATGCAGGAGAATTTGAAGCTATTAATACTGATTTTTATTACTCCGATCGTTTCGATTTGTTGCAGTTTTTTTTTTTTTTTTGTATCTGTCATAAAAAAAAAATTTGATATCCATGTTACTCCAGATTTCGATGATGGGTCAATGCAGCGTTATCTATAATTATATGGATGAATGGCCTATGATTTGATCCTGTTATGTATTAGGTAATAATTGATACTTTGAGACAACAGAATATGGAGTGAAATGACACATGCATCCTTAGGAAGCTACTGCATCGACACCATAATCAATAATGATAATATATTTATTATTCCAATTGTCTTCGAAACATCTCGCAATTTTCTCCTAACTGACTAACAAGTGAATCTCGGAGAAACAATAATATAACATATTAAACGATATGTCATATTACTGGTGGAGCATGTTCGAGTGACGATATAAACTTTTAATACACGGAGATCAGTTCATTACAATATAAATATATATATAAAAAATATATACGTATATTTATGGTAGACATGCAATGTTTCCTCCTGATAACAATTAGAAACGCATTAAATAAAAAAACATCTCACACATATAATTTGCCTACATTTTTCGTATGTGTACCTCATTTCGCAAGCACTTGTCAAGCCGCAACATGTTGCTGCAATAATTAACGCCACAGCACGTGTCGATCATCGCGAGATTCCTGTTAATTAAAATCGAGTACTTATACCTACGAAAAAACGTGACTCACCCTTGTCGCTCATGGAACTTGGAAGCAACCACATGCTGTTGGCGTTGTGGCGTTGGTTGGCGTTGTTGACTTACGACTTTCGATGCTTCTGGTCCATTCCGCCACAAAACAATACCATCGGCGTCAATTCGCTTTTAAACGTACATCCACACGCGCCACGTACACTTTGCAACGGATTCCAGTAACGGCAAATACGGATAATACAATCGGCATTATCGTCGAACAAATTCAAGTACTGAACATTCGAGATTCCAACGAACATTTCAAACGAACGCGACAAAACACAATCGCACCCGTGACAAAATGCGATCGTAACTGTAACAAAACACGATCGCAGCCGCGACGCCGCGGCGTATCAAAATATTAAAACGCGTAGTAAACCTGACCCGGTTATGTTTACCAACAAACAACCAACCCAGTCGTTCGATTGATAGAAAATATAGAAACTTATTCTCACAAATGAACACGACTTTTTCCATGACTTAAAACGTCGGCCCATTCGATTCTGCACGCTGCATTTTATTAACAAATAATTAAAGCACGACGTATGTACGTATGTCGCATACCTGCCGATCAATCTACACACCTCGGAGCGTCGCGTCCGATCGCCGATTGTTTTCAATACTCAGCGTACTTCACTTCGTCGCCTGTTATATTATGACGAATCAAAGACACGACAGGGCATGGCCAGTTAGTTTTTTCCACCTGATTATGTTGTAGAAAATGTATGCTGACAAACTTTATAGAAATTATCAGAGGCATTCAGTAAACCGCGTACGCACTATTCTTGAGACGTCGCGTGTCTGATTGCCTCTTATTTTTGTCGTACTGCAGAAAAATAATAAACGCACGACTGTTTGGGCATAAATAAATAAATAGTTCTGAAGTCACATTTTTACCGGCAAATATATCATTGATGATGGTCAAACTATTATTTTGTTTCACTTGTCATAGCCGAACCAACGAACGGATTTCCCGTCGATTGAAATTATACGGCCAGATGCGCGCAGCGTACGTACAGCTACAC
Organism: Neodiprion virginianus; assembly: GCF_021901495.1. Classification (NCBI taxonomy): domain Eukaryota; kingdom Metazoa; phylum Arthropoda; class Insecta; order Hymenoptera; family Diprionidae; genus Neodiprion; species Neodiprion virginianus. The sequence continues at coordinate 4,560,472 of NC_060877.1, read as the reverse complement.
TGGCCAATTCTGTCGGTCAAATTTTGGCTTAGGATAATAAATAACTCCTAAAAATGTAGTCTGTACATCGATATTCCATTTCAACTTTCTACTTTCAGTTATTTACATTTCGAAAAAAACTGGCAAGTCGCTATACCTACTTACGAAATACGTGTGCGACAGTTTCATATGATATTATGTTTTGCTCCTTGTCGATTTACTTGCTCATTATGCTATCCTGCCATCTAGTGCTATAAGAAAATAACTTTGTTTCGCCCTATCCATAAACAATGAACGTAGTTCGCTTACGCCATCTCTTTAAGATTTAGACAAACTAAATCAGCAAATCAGCTGTTTCGTGAAAAACAGAAATAGCCAAGAAGTTGTAATTGTTCTGTTTTGATTTTTGATTATTACGTTTCTAAAACAATTTTTAGAAAATTTGCAATGTTTTAAAACCATATATTGCACATCTGCTTATAAATAAACATAATAATAAGAAAAATTTCAAAACAATTCACATTGCCCCACAAATCTATCGCACAAATCGTTTGCGATGGATATTTTGAAGGCAGAAATAATGAAAAAAAGGAAACAGCTGGAGGACAGTAATATTTTGGTAGGTGAGAAGTAAGTCCTTAGATTTGCAGTCATTATATGAACCGTATTCTTCGTATCTTCTGTAAATCGATTACATGCAGTTTTCAGGTGAATGTAGAATAACCTAAAATTTTAACGATTGTCATATGATCCCGATACAGCATAACAATAAGAAATACTTTCGCCGTGGAGAACTAGCAGCAAAGGAACAAGAAGAATACTTGGAAAAGTATGGACACAAAAAGGACACGGTCAAATCCGACGTCAGCGATCACTCAGCGGATTCTGTAGCGAACAATGGTCAGGAGCATTTAGCCTTGTCAAGGCCCGAAGTCATACGACGATTACGTGAACGGGGAGAACCGGTATTATTATTTGGTGAATCGGAGCTAGAAGCATTCAGAAGACTAAGAAAACGGGAAATACTTGAACCAGAAGTAAACAAGGTATGAGAAAGTTAATCGTTAAAAGTAAAAATCAACGATACAGTTAAAATTGCCATGTAAATGATTTTGGGGTTGATGTAAAATTCTCTGAGGGAATGCTTGATGTTGGTTTTTCTATTGTTGTTTTAACACTGCTCTTCGTTTGTCTCCCAGGGATTCCGTAATGATTTCCAAGAAGCTATGGAACAGGTTGACCAGGCATACCTTGATGAAATATTCGAATCGTCGAAACCGCAAGACGGAGAAGGTAAAGGCGATGTACACGTACCTGATGAAGGTGTGACCTATGACGATATACAGAAGATGTCTGCCAACCTGAATTGTGGGGACAGGGAATACGACATGAATGTTATCACTCAGTTTTTACAATTCCTTGTAAAAATGTGGGGCAATCAGTTGAACAGTAGAGCTGCTATGGAAAAGAATAGCACTAGAGGAAAAATGGCTAGTGCTACATATGCTCAAACCCGAGAATACCTCAAACCCCTACTCAGAAAGTTGAAAAACAAGTCTCTACCTGAAGATATTACTGACAGTTTAACTGAAATAGTTAAACACCTTCTTGAGCGCAATTACATACTGGTAAATATGTCATGCTAGTTTAGAAAAGTGAATTAATGACGTATATTTTTCCTAATTTATCATCGAATCAACTTGACTCTCCATGATTAATGATAATGTGAATATAGCTGAAAATATGGATAATTTCAAATTGTGTCTATTCATTTCAGGCAAGCGATGCATATCTTCAAATGGCTATCGGAAACTCTCCTTGGCCAATTGGTGTGACCATGGTTGGTATTCATGCTCGTACCGGTCGTGAAAAAATTTTCTCCAAAAATGTTGCTCATGTGATGAACGACGAGACGCAGCGTAAGTATATACAGGCACTCAAGAGATTAATGACTAAATGCCAGGAATATTATCCTACGGATCCATCTCGATGCGTAGAATATGCAAAAACAAACTGAACTGTGTATGTACGTATGAAAATATATCTCAACTTTTGTATTACCTTGTATGTCATTGTAAATATATTTAATTTCAATAGATTAATAAATATTATATTACTTTAACTGTAAAGGATCTGGACTTGACTTCATGTGAATCAAATACACCTATAAATCGACGTAGTTTGGCATGTTTAGAAAAGTATATTGCAGATCAATCTATGTACTAGATCGGTCCTTATTTTGGACTTTTTCGAATTTCCACCAAACTACCCCCAAATTCGTTCCCAATAAATAAACGAATAAATAAAATTCTCTTTAAAAGGTTTCAGTTTGCGGGACTAAATATTTGCCAAAAACTCTATAAATGTCAGAAATTTCTAATTTGGGGTGAAAAATCGAAAAAGTATAAAATAAGGAGGATCCTAATATGTATGTATAAACAGATTTGATCTGGTCCATAAATTATTACTTCCCAGTTAACTTTGTCAATAAAGAAGTCAAGACAAAACGTGATACACGAAATCTTATAAATCATCTTTGAATTTCGATCAATTTATTTTCTACACATCTATCATTTATATTATTTTTCTTGTTATTCGGCAAAAGGATTTGATATAAATTATTGCATAGCAAGTTTATAACTTCCCATAACGAATCATATATCTATTTTTTGTCTAATTCCGATGATCGTTGTACAGCTGCTACAACAGCATTCATCAGTGCTGCTCTATAATAGACAAAAAAGCAAATATACGGTATATTTGAACTGAAGTTGAATGAAATTTTAATTTCTCCATTTCTCCAGTTAAACTTACCTAACACCGCCGTTTTCAATAGCATGTACTCCACAAATTGTTATACCACCTGGTGAACAGACTTCATCCTTGAGTTGTCCAGGATGTTTTTTAGTTTGCAGTAGCATTTTAGAAGCACCATAAAAACTTTGCCCAGCAAATTTTATGGCCAAATCTCTTGGGACTCCCATTCTAACAGCTCCGTCAGCTAACGCCTCAATCATTACATATACCTGCGAATAAATAAAACAAGTTTATTCATAATATGATATGAGCTGATGCATTTCAAAATCACTTCTAAAGGATCGACTTACGTAAGCTGGGCCAGCACCAGAGAGTCCTGTTATAGGATTTATTAGGTCTTCCGGTACTTGCTCACAGATTCCAATACTTGACATTATTGTTGTGACAAGATCTGCATCTTGCTTTGTTGCTCCATGACCACAGGCGAACACTAAAAAAGGAACTTTATGATTAACTGTCCATTGACCCGTATCAACTACAGAATAGTTATTTACTTTATTTTACAGTTTCTATGAAAATCAATCAGATTGGGCAGATAGAGTTTAAATGCTCTGAAATTGAAATATAACTATAAGGTCTCGAGGGATGGCGACACCTATCCCCTCGAATATTGTACTTGCCCAAAAAAAAATGTAAGAATTATTGTTCAACCTGCAGTGTATGTGTATGTCCATCAGCACTGCCTAACTTGGGTAGCTGGCGAGTTTAGGTAGCAAATTAAGTATACAAAAGTTCTACACTCTTGTTAGTAAAGGTATTTACCTGGGCGTGGTGTGGGTCTTTTTTTCCTGTGTCTAATTTGTCTAACCTTTTGTGTTTATGCTACATTAGTGGGTAACCAGCAGAGAGTAGTTGATAAGTCGAGTGTCATACCAAAAGTTCACTGCAACGTTTAGGTAAAGGTCAAATACTGAGTTGATTTTCAGTTTCTTATTTTTCCTCTGTATAATCTATGTTTTGATTTTTATTTTACAGTGGATTATATTCAGTCGAGGTGCATGTCGACAGTTCAATAGCGTCGCATATTTGAAAGTAAAATACTGGGAATTGATTTTCAAGTTCTGTTTTTTTCCTCTGTATAATTGATCTGTGCTTTCGTTTTTATTCAACAGTGTTTGATCAGTTAAGTTGGAAGGAAAGTATAGAAAAACTTTTGCTCGAAGGGATAGTATCGAAAGAAAAAAGCATGGCCAGAATAACGAAAATATTGAGCACCAACACTCCTAATAACAGAATCCAATCTGAGATTAATCAAGATACGTTGGAGCTGGAAGTAATGGAGGTGGAGGTAAGATACTGATTGAACAACATGTCTTCGTGGTGTAGTGAAATGTATGCCAGGTGCACAATAAGTAACAACTCGATCTCTCAGCTACCACTAAAATGCCCTCTCAGTTTGACTCGGATCACGATACCTGCACGGGGCTGTAATTGTGAACATATACAATGCTTCGATTTGCAATATTATGTAATGCTGAACTACAAAGTTAAGTCATGGAAGTGTCCTATATGCAAGTAAGTTTATTCAGAATTTGGAAACGGTTTTACCTATTCGTAGAATTGTTTTACAAACAGCTACTTATTACAGCAAGAAAATTTTGTTTTTCGTTAGTGTTTGAAATCGTGTATTTCCCGTTTTTAGTAAAAATGTTGGACTTAAAGACTTGAGCGTGGACGAGTACATATTTGAAATTTTGGAGATTACTACGAGCATGTCGGATGTTGAAAGGGTAGTAATAGATTTAACAGCTCGCTGGAAAATAAAGATTTCAAAACCGAATGTTATAGATTTAACATCTGAGGGAGACAAGGACTGCCAAATTATACACTCAATAGTCAATTTAAGTTTAGAATGAAATGCTTTCAACGGCTTCGAAACAATTTCCAATCGAAACGGTGTAATATGTAAATGTTGGCATATTTCGATTAGAACGATTTTTGTGGCATTATGTATGTACCTGCCCAATCTAAAATTGATTTCATTTCTTTACCAGTAGCACCGGCTCCAACCATTAATGCCATATTTGGCATAGTTCTGATTATTTTTGCCTTTGGTATAATCGGTAAGATTACCTAAAAAAAATTTATAATAAATAATATATTTTACAAATTATACAAGTATGTAAGATGAAACAAATGTATGATAAAACCACATAGTGTAATATTGGTTTTATAAATTATGTATTCAATAAAACATGCTTGAAATTGCACGAACCTCCTCAAGTTTTGCCAACGATACTCCAGCTAACACCGAAACAAATAATTTTTCACCAATATTTAAAGAACCCAAATTTTGTTTAAGAGATTCCATTGCCTCTTTCAAAGATCCAGGTTTCACAAGGAGAAATATGGTATCTGTTTTTTGCACTACCTCAGCATTATTGGCGGATATATTTACACCCATTTCACGCCAATTTTCTTGCAACAATTTAACTGGCTCTGATACATGAAGTTTCGAAGCTTCCACTAAGCCTAGTAATCATATGAAATTGATTATTGAATTAAATCTACAGTCAGTGACTTGAGAAGTAATCTCACCATTGTTAATGATGCCATGGCCAATAGCTCTCGCAATGTTACCGCCTCCAATGAAGCCAATATCCTTCTTTAGAGTGGCTACACAGAATAAAACTATACTGTATATATCACAGTAGAATATAAGTAACACAAATACCATTATAGTTATTATAAAAAGATTGAACAGTTTACCAGAAATGCATTCGACGGTAGATTCCATGACACAATCTAGTTTTGTGGTACAACTGTGAGGACAGAAAACTTTGAAACGACTGTGAGCGTTTGATGTGGGAATAGTTAGCAATGACCATGACAGCTATTCGCAACCAAACTGTCCATTTGCCAAGATGTTCAGCCAAAAGAAAACAAGCTTAATATAGACTTACATTATTTTGCATAAGCTAGAAAATTTTACCTATCACTATGTTCTAAATTATTCTCACTTTCCTCAGTAGTAAATGGTAATGTATGAACTCATACGTGAACACTCAATATGGAATTGTGCTTTTTATTAATAAACATTTAAAAAAGCAGGTACAAACATTTTTTAGTTAAGCGCATTCAATTTATATAAGAACAGAGCTATTACAAGGTGTCTTACATTAATACGCAGAAAAATGAGTTGGCAGAGTACGTAGAAAAATATTTTGCCAATAAAACTCTGACCAAATGGGTAAAGAGAAAAATACTACCCCTACCTCATTTTTTTTCAATAGAGTTAATTTTAGTTGAACACGCACTTACTCTGCCCTTTTGCATTATCTTGTGACTCACGCAGCATTAAGATGATAACCCATTCGCATTTCACACAAAATTCACATACTTTATCAGGTCACATATTATGCACAAATTAAACAAATTTCTCAGTACATGACTCACAAATAGGTTCATCTTGATATGTACATCCTTATTTTCCAGGAGTACTTTATTTATTAGTAATTTCTTCCGATCTCTTAACTGCTTCTTCAATTGCATCCATAAGCGCGGCTCTGAAAATTGAATAATCGTTATAAAACGGCATTGAATAAAATGCAAAAAATCAAAAAAGTTAGGCTCACCTAACGCCTGACTTTTCCATGGCATGCAGGCCACGAATAGATGTACCACCAGGAGAACAGACTTGATCTTTTAATTCACCTGGATGCTTCCCAGTTTCAAGTACCATTTTTGCAGATCCGTACATAGTCTGTGCGGCAAATTTAATCGCTAAATCTCGTGGCACACCCATTTTTACTGCACCATCAGCTAATGCCTCGATCATAATGTACATCTGAGAAATGGGAGAATACTTTTATTAAGTAGTCATGGTAATAAATCTGGACACAATTTCAATTTGTTATTTTCCGAATTGAAAGCACAACGTGAAAATAAGCGTATATTTAGATGAGATACTAACATAGGCAGGACCGCATCCTACGAGGCCGCTAGCTGCATTGAGCTGCAATTCAGGTATGAAGTTACACATTCCAAGCCCGGACATTATGGTCTTTACAGAGGCTATATCTTCCTCCGTCACGCTACTGTCTCCACTGAATACTGTAAACAAGAAATGAAAATTATTTTCTGAATTCTTAGGTAAGTACAAAAATACATTTGCTTTCTTGCTCAACAGAATTTGTTCCGTTAACAATATGAAGCTGTTACTTGCCTGCGCAACCCTCTCCAATTAACAAAGGCATATTCAAAGTCGACCGTATTATTCTGGCCCCAGGTACGACAGGCAGGATCACCTGAAATTAACAAATATTTTTTAGAATGATTGTTCTCATGTATATATCATTACAAAATGCACTTTACCTTTTTTAAAACTGACAAAGGTATCCCAGCCAGAACGGAAATGAATAATTTGTCTCGCACTGGTACTGACAAAGTATTCTTTATGCCAGTGGCTGCTGCATTCAAAGCGGTTGTTTTCACGGACAGAAATATGATATCACAATTTTCCACAACTATTCCATTTTCGTTAGTTACTTTTGTCCCCAAATCCAGCCATGGTTTTTGCATCGGTTCGTAAGGTTCTGCTACATATATACTGGGTGGTTCGACAAGCTCTATTTTCAGAAAATAAAGTCTATGATCAATAAAGTTCTTAGAGCAAATGACATAATATTAATTAGTATAATTTATTTGTATACTTACTACTTTTTAATATCCCATTGCCGATAGCTCTAGCAATATTTCCCCCGCCTATAAATCCGATACACCCTACTGTGCTCTTTGATGAGAATTTGCGCGATAGATTAATGAAATTTGCTAAAAAAAAAAAAAATAAACGTTAATGATAATTCAACAAATTAGCAATTACTGAACTTAAACATAGATGCAAATTTTTCGTTAAATAGGCCAAGTTTACGAGTGAATGTATGCTGATGACACAGGCATACGAAATTGCATGCGAAATAGAATAATCCCATAAGTATATAATGTCGTAATTTACCGTTTTCATATCTCAGGGCATAACTGCAACAAGAACACACCTTCCTCAAAATTAAACTTGATGACATCATGTCGAAATAGCGTTTGACAAATTCAACCAATCAAAAATACAAAACTATATCCTATATATCAAATAAGAAAGGCAACAGTTTAATTGATGCAGAGCGAAATATATTCGGTGCAAAATCGCGTTCCTATTCTGAAATCATACTCGGCCGTGTGCCATTAATTACGTAATAAATAAAAGACTATTACGACTGCACAGTGCTCCGTATTTATACCGGCCGCGTTTACGAATTAGACGCACGTGGCTGCTCTACTTGTCAGTTCAACGTAACTGGAAGGACTAAGTTCATGAAATCGAATTCTGTGCTGCGCAATGGGTCTTTATTATCTTCCGAATATGTTTGTTGACTCGAAAAGCTTAGGAATTTCGCCGGCAATGAATCAGCTGACGCGATGATGCATCGATGCGCCGATGCGCAAATAGCAACGTGAGTTCGGCCAACAATGTATGCCATGTACAATGTATGCACATGACACATACATAAATACCTCCGCTGAATTTGAACTCGTTACAATTTCCAACTAGACCTTCCGCGGACTTTGTCACCAAATTTTACAGTGCTAAATAGACTATTTACATTATATTTAACAGGAATCTCACAATTTATGCATACTCATGCCTAGTCATACATAATCTGCAGCTGGTAATAATATTTGACTTATGGGAAGTAAAAACACTTTTACACGCAACACAAATTTAGTACTGGTTTGAAAATCTAAGGAATCCTGTGAATTAAGTGATGTCTACATCAAATACATCTCAACTTCCGATTCAATCTCAACATTTTTTTCAACCATCGGAAGTTTGATAATGTTCATAGTCTACGATACTTACATGTAATTATATCATATGACATCAAGTTATAATAATCAACATGAAATTATGCACTAGAAATTTGCTAGCGATTTTCATTTATTCTCTTCCCAACAATGTACATTCTACAAAGTCGTTACTTAGGCATGGAAGACAACTCATCTGATCTAGTTACTGCTGCTTCAATCGCGTTCATTAACGATCCCCTTAAATGACAGAACGAAATATGCAAGGCTGAATTACATTTTACATCATTGTTATGTAATTTATAAATGGTGTTGAAGGAAATTTAAACCAGTATGAAATAGGAAGAAAATGATACATTCTTCAAAGCGAGACAGTCAGACAATTAGTCAAAAAAGATTTAGTGTTCATACCTGATGCCACCTTGTTCTAGAGCATGAATTCCTCTAATTGTTGTGCCAGCTGGAGAGCAAACTTCATCTTTCAACTGGCCTGGATGCCGTCCTGTTTCTAATATCATTTTACCGGCTCCTACTAAAACTTGAGCAGCAAATTTTGTGGCCATCGGACGTGGGACACCCATTCTTACAGCGCCATCGGAAAGAGCTTCGGTTATCAAATACGCCTTTATGGAAAGATAGCCAAGAGTTATATTAGAACTACAATCTAGTCTAAGATAAATTTGTCAACTTATATTGAAAAACATGTTTTCCCAGTTATAAAATAGTCATATGATAAGTCTGATGTAAGTTTCTAGTACAAAAAAATAATAAACACTGTTACATTACATACATAGGCAGGACCAGAACCTGACAGTCCACCAACAGCATTCATTAGAGTTTCTGGTATGCTCTCGCTGATTCCCACATGTGAAAATAATGCATTTACCAAAATTTCGTCGTTAGCAGTTGTTCCTTTAGAACAGTAGACTGAAAATAAAATGAATGACATTGTGGTAATGAACGTTTCAATACTACAATCCTAGACCAAATTTCGTATCAAAACACAATAACAAAAATTTGTTAATTAACATGATTCATAATTGTTGTAACAATGATACATGGGGGTGTAGCAAGCTAGATGATGGCTATTTTATTCAAATTCAACTGGGTAATACATACCAGTGATACCCTCCCCGACCATCATAGGTGTATTCGGCATTGATCTAATAACTCTCGGTTGCTGCACAATGCGTTCTAATTTCTGGAATACATACCTGATTATGTTAATAGTAAATAAAAATAAAATCAACATAAAAACTAAACATAGACATTGGTTCATAGGTTTAAAGAAAAAGTTCAAAGTCTCAACTGCTTGTAAAACTGATAAATTTGACGATTGCTGTTATTTGTTTTAAAGTGAAAATCTATTTCACTAAGATTTTACTATTTCACAGTCTTACTTTTCCTACTTACTGTCTGAAGAACCTCAAGAGTCACGCCAACAAGTACGGACACATACAATTTGCTTGGAGGGCATTTAGTTATAGTTTTAGCAATACCAGCTAAAGCATCATCCAGCATTTGTGGTTTCATTGCAAGAAATATGACATCAGTATTTTCCACAACCTCTCCATTTTTCAGTGTTGCATGAGCCCCTAGATCGCTCCAGAAACCAAGCGTTCTGGTCGTTCTCCCAGATACCCAGACGTTATCAGCTTTCAATACGCCTATGCATGTGGGTATCAAAATATTTAACTCAAGACTTGTACTACTGTACACTTGCCTAATATTTATGAATACTACACAATCAACATTGATGTTTATTGGTACTAAAGCGTAATCATGTATGAACACCGTTGTCTATTTGCTGCATAATCTGATGGCTGTGTGAAACGGTAAACTGGTATAGAATTATTCATTTTTAATTCAAAACTTGTACTGTACCTCTTCTTATGAGACCAGCACCAATGGCACTAGCCATATTTCCACCACCGATAAACCCAACTCTAAGGGACGTCAAATCTTGAGATACTTCTGCCATGATGCTTGTATATCAGTTTATGAATAGTTCAGTGACGGGCTGAAATAATTTCAAATCAAATTGAGACATAGTAGGTTTTCCAATAAGTGTCAATGAACCACATAACCCTAATGTAAACTGACTCAGGAGAATAAAATCCTGGGCTGGTGTTAGCTCCTATTACTTCACTGCAACAATTCAACGAATCAAATGAGCAAGTAGGTATTCTCCTTTGTTACAAAAGACAAATTTCCGTTGCCGAAAAATCGCGATTAAATGTACTCGCTAACAACAGCGGTGCTTCAAAGTGCTTATGCCCTAGCATTGACAAAAACTAAACGAGCTACAATTTTTTGTTCTCTTTTTTCTGTTATTATTCTTATCCTCCCTCGCTTCAAAACTTTTAGCATATTCGATAAACGTGATGAGCTACATATGAATCGTTGATATGGAATTCGCAAAGAATAATCTCGGCGTCACGTCACATCGCAATGTTTTCGAGAAGTCGTTACCACTGCCAGTCTGTGCAATGGTGATATTCCTAGGATCGAAGCGAAAACTGTCCGTAACATAACCTAAAATGTTGTGTAGACGACTAATATTTTCAGTATTAGAAAAAAGGTATTTATACTCGGGGGTGCAGGCGACCTATGTAACTTTTCGATATACAGATAAATGTTGTAATTTAAAACAATCAATCATTTGCAATGACATTACCAGCCGAGAACGTAACCTAAAAATTATAAAAAGATTCAAACACGCAGGAAAAAAATCGAATGCAAAGGTACAGTCGATTTCTATAACATCTGCTATACTACTGAATTAATTAACTCGGTAATTATACCGTGCATTTGTGACGGCAATTATTGTAATTGTCAAAGCTGCGATCTCTTACAAAATTGAAATATGTTCCATTTTCAAATGTAGAATAAAATGCTTTCTTGTATGTATTCACGTGGATATAGCAATCTGAAGAAGACGACGATGAAGATGATGATGATGTTGCTACGCAGCAAGATAAAACTTTACCTACAATATCCGTGCGCGTAACATCTCTTCGTGCAGATCTTCTACTCAAAGCTGGATTAAATATTGCTAGAAAGTAAGCAGTAATTGGAGTTTGTTCTTTGCTTATGCTCAGTGACAAATTTATATACAGCAATTCAATAGAGCTTGCACTTCCTATGGAAATAATTTTTTAACAGTGTATAAATTTCATTCAGTTACTGATCTTATTACAAAGTTTGCTAATGTTTTTCAACAGTAAAGTGGAAACGGCATTCTACGAAAGCAAGATACGAGTTAATGGGAAGAAACTATTAAAGAAAAGCAGTCAGGTTGGACCAATTTTATTCTTCAAGTGTGATATCGTTCCTAAATATTAATAATTTGCTCGTTTCTTTTACACTATTGTAGGTGTACATTGGGGATGAAATCGATTTGATACGTGGCCCTAGTCCTACGAACCCAAATTTTTTATTGGTTTCACGAGTTCAGTTGTTAGATGCGAAAGGAGATAATGAAAATGAAAATATACGTGTTAAGTTAACGAGACATAAATCTTTAGTTATTGAAAATTACGATGAACCTTGGAAACCAACAGCATCTACCGACAGCTAAGCTGACTTCACCAATAATTTGAACCTTAAATTTCTCAATTAAATATCTTATAGAGTAATAGATCCAATATTCAGAAAAAAAATTATGATTCATCTTTAGGTAGCATCTAGGAATTAGTCTAATTGTACTAATTCTAATAATGTATTTTTAATTTTTTTTTATGTACAATTTATTCAAGTTACATAAAAAAATATAATTATAATTTTCTGATCTATGTCACATTACATTCATATTCACATGTTATTAACATTGTAGGTTCACTCATTTTTCGTCACGTCCGATTGTACCAATTTTTCCAATATACGCACCGACTGGAAATCACGAACATTAAAATTAAAAAAGTCTATACGCTAGATTCAAAATTTTAATCCTTCAGAAATATACTTTAGTCTCATAACTAAATGATATATTTTAGGGACAAATAAAAAGATTTATCGTTACAAAATAATTTTATGTTAGAGGTAGGGTCACTTACATGTGAAACCGTGAGAATTCCCTTTTCTAGAAGAGCACGGAGGTCGTCTATAACTTTAAACACATCACAGGATGAGCTTATTGTCTGAAAAGTGAAATATGACAGTTAGCCATAACAATTTCACAATCAAACTGCACCTTTCAGAGTAAAATTAAAATAACATAATGGTGGTTATTTTATAAGAATACAGCTTAGTAAATATGCACCGGAATATTAAGAATTTTTACCAAATTTTCCCTGCAATTCATATACTTATCATATTCCATATACTAATATCAAATTCTAACAATTGAATATGAAGCCATTCAACAAATACGTTCTATTTGGGGGGGGGGGGCTGAAAAGTGTGTCGTTTGGTTTTTGTCTATAGAATTCGTGTTTTGGCACCAGAGATCCCTAGAGAAAGAAATCAAGGGGTGCCTATCTTTTCACTGCCTAGCAACAAAATCCTTTCCATGATTCAAAATTTACATTTTTAATACCTCGAATATGTTTTATTATAAACAATCTTACCAACAGATCGAATTATGAATCAATAGACCCAAAAGACAGAGGGGAGTCGAGATCTGTGACTTATTTTCGGGGCTATTGTTACATGAGAGGGAAGGATCTAAAATCGTTTAGAAAATAACGAAAATATTTGTTGAATGGCCCCTACTGTCATTCTCTTACCTTTACAACGAAATCCACATCATTCTTATTCAGAAATGGTAAAATTGCAGCAGCAAGTTCAGGATGATTTGTCTCAAAACAAACTTTTATGATCGGCTCAAGATTTAATTTGTTTGCTACAGGACACGAGTGCAAGAGACAAATTGATGTCACACATTCGTCGAACTGCTTTGAAGAAAGAACAGTATCTGTTTTCCTGAATGGTTCCCAAATTATTACTTCCCAAGCCTTAGTATAGCCCTTACAGCCTATCGTGTAGCTTACAGTTGATAGTTTTGGCAAAATTTTTTCTAGTTCTCTGATCTGCAAAGAAAAATACAATAATTTAGCAGATTTGCAGATGAAATTTAACAGAGTTGCAAAGAAGTAATTTACATGAGGAAATAAACAGATGATAACGAGTAGGTATAATTAGATGAATATGTTATACATACCATACACATTTTTGCCATAGCACTTAATGCCCCATCCCACAAAGTATAATCTTTTATTCCAAAATCCAAGCACATTTGCAAAATGAGAACGAGTGCCTCTGGTAAATGTGCATGACTTCTAAACAACATTTGCACCAGTTCCAGTTTTGGAGAACTTTCAAATCCATGCATACTGAATGTAAGTCCTAGTCTTTCCAATTTACTTATATATTGCAGTGATTTCATGTACAGTCTGAAAATTAGTACAAACATTGTGTGATCAGCATGTATAATGGAATGGATTTGTGACAATGTATATTTAGAAAGGCAACACTGATATATTAGATATATTAAATAATTGAATTACTTGATACTTCGCAAGTCTCGTTTAGTGAGGTCTTGTACTGTTGCCGAATCAGTAATGGACAAGAGTACACTTAGAGCTCGGAATTGAATTCCGGGTCTAAAGGAAGCATCGTTTGTCATATCAAACCCAATGTTGATCAAGTAATTTGCAGACATCACTTTATCTCCCCATTCAAGCAGATAGCATGCCCTGTGCAACAAATATTATTTCAGCAAAAATCAAGTGTATCCAATAATTTTTCAATTTTTTTAAAAACACTTTCATTTTTGTTTGACTACAATGTACCTCAGCAGATTATCGTCATTGACGATATTGTCTTCAGTTTGAGACGTTATAGCAGCAATGTTATAAGTGATGCTGTCATCCAATTTCGAACCACTGTCGCTAGGTTGTAACCATTCCTCAAGTAATTCTAATCGAAGTTGTATGATGTTGAGGGAAAAAAGTTTTCCAAGTGCATTCACAGCAGAATTAACATCAGGTCTGTTCTCAGTAGCTCCCCGACATCTTAGTACTATATTTTGATCCATGTATAGCCTACGAACAAGTCGCTCTGGAGAAAGGACCAGTTGCAGATAATCGCTACTACCTAATCCATGTGTATATAAAATGTGTTTAGCGGTAAGTTGTAGATATTTAAATTTGATTTTCTGTGGAAAAAAATGGTTTTTGTGTACTATTAATACCAAAAAATTGGTCACTGTTAAAATATTCAGATAAATTTAGCTCTGCTCACCTCTATCATTGCTTCGTCGGACTGTGCTGATGCTTGAGCCCACTTCTGAGCATGAGCATAACACTCTTGGGCAGCTGCTGCTTGATCTGCCCCTGGTGGGGTATGATTAATGACATAGTAAAGAGCAGCCATGCCATAATAAAGAGCATGCTGATCTTCCATATGTCGAATACACTTTTTAATATCTTCGAGCAGAGCAGGATTCTTTAAATGGACCACCCATTCACTGGAATTTCTTGTTTTTGACTCATCTTTCAAGCCCCAGACTTGTGATACACTTCCTTTTATAGCCACTGAACAAATTACATAAACTTGCAAGTTCAATACTGTGGCTACTTCTAGCCATTTTTTGTAAGTCGATAAATTCAATTCTGGTGCTGAAATTTCAATAATTTGGGTAATTAATTTCCACTCAGTATAGCATATACTTGGATAGGGTAAATTTAATCTTGCAATTGTCGAAATTACTTATTAATTTCCACTGGTCAATTTTTGGCAGGAAAGGAAATCTCCATTTTGCTATTGTTGGCAGAGAATTATTCTCTGAGCACAGCTGGGCCCATTCTTCACATTCTATCTGTGTTGGGAGGCTGGAATATAAATATTAAGGAAATACGTTGATTTCCGCGATTATTATATTCATTCTATTACGTACGATATATTCTTTTTTTGTAAAAAACATAACTCACCCATATCGAAAATAGTTTTGTAAAAAACAAAGGTGATTTAATAGCTGTTCGTTATTGTCCCCAAGTAATTCCATGATTAAAAGAAACACTTCATAGTGATAAAAATTAATCTGCAATAAAACGTTAATGAATTTTTAATGGTTTATTTTTCATTTTGGAATTATTTGAAAGTTAATTTATACATAAATAGCAAATAACGATTCTCTAAACAAACCTTCGGCCATAAAGTTGCAAGATGATTCTTCATGGCCAATTTGTCTTCTATCATAGCAGCAACTTGCTTGCAGTTCTTTTGAAGCGTAGTAATGTCATCCTCGTTGATTTTTAATTCTAAAGTATTATATATTATATACGAAATAATGAACATATATTCTGCAGTAAAAAATATTAAAGTATAAATCGACAATTTCAATGGGGAAGTTTCATGGAAAAAATTTTTGCTTTTCATACATGCATAAAGTGAAGCAGTTTGCAGTTGAAGGATTGCACGGCAAAATAGTGTAAGTGCCGTCATTATATTTTTCAGGAGAGTAAAAAAAACTGTCCCAAAATTTGATTGATCAATTTATAACTGGAATCAAAAAGTACTTTTCAGTCGTGCAATCTCTTTCTTTTTATAACTTCGCGAATAAATTTTTGTCAGCCATATCGTTTTGCAAGGACGCGTATATGGATTTTAAACAGTTTTTCAAGGAAAAAACACGTATATTTCATATTTTAGCACTTACACCGTTTTGCCGTGCCACCCTTCAGTTGTAGATACAATTTAGCATAAGTGACCTCATGCTAAGACACAGTACCTTTTTCAACCAGCCGATTATTTTCTTTGACTTTGTTTCAAACGAAAAAAGAAAACAAATGACGAAATTATCATTTCCCAAACTACTAAAATCTGAAATTAAAAGAAAAATTCATGCAACTTCCCTACCGAGGGACTTTTGCTCACCGTTTTCGCCGTTCGATTCTACCACTTTTACTTTAGGATTCCAGTGCTTCAACAACACATCAAGATACAAGATGTAACATTCATCAAAGTCGAATTCAAAATCAGCGCAGAACTCCTTGAGTAAATTGACAAATCCCGGTATCTCAGAGCGCATAAGTCGTTCCAAAATATATTGCTTGCCCTTTGTATCACTGGTAAATATTTCTGTACGCAAAAATTATCCTTCTAAATTTAACCGGATCAAATTAAATAATGAAAGTACATTATCAAGAGACAAGACATTTTTACCTTTATGATGAATACCATAATCATGTAGTTTTCGTTCCCAATAATGACGCACACGAAAGTGTGTGAAGTAATTTATATGCACGTCATTTTTTGACAAGCGACAATATTCATAACCAAGATCTGCTACTGCACGTAGTCGTGAATAATCTGTTTGGTATCTGGTAAGTATGAGAACAAGTTTTAATGATACTAAAATTGACTGCTGTTCAGTGCTCAAACAAGCATTCCCAAAATGATTCACTTACGTTTTGCAAGCTGATGTTAGCCATTTGAGAGACTCTTGCTCGGAAAACATGTAAAGACAAGACAAGCCCGACTGCAGATCCAATGTACGAGCACTGATTATTCTGTGCAGTAATGTTCGCAAGCAGTTGTCTCGAACTGGTTTAATAGCAACAACAATTTCTTCTTTTACAGTGGTTATGGAAGAGCAATGGGATATTAAAGTATTTAAAATCTGAAGTAAAAAGAGGTTGTAACGTTCCTTCGGGATAGCTTTTACTTTGTTTACTAGACTAATGAGTCTATCTGAGCAATCTGTCTGAAATATTAAAATTCATTACTCATAATTTTTGTCTCAATGAATCGTGTTGTTTAACCTAGTGAAAGCATGTCTAATGTTGAGTAAATTTTTATTTTTTTCTTGACTGTTGAAATATACCTCAGATACACACCTCAACCATAACAATGGGGCCTGTATACTGCCATTTATCTGAAAATAGACGTTTCCTTCTTATATCAATGTAAAGTTGAAGTGTCAGATGATATAATAATCATATTCAGGATACACAGTTTGCGTGAATAGTATTAATGTAAAAAATTTTGACAATCCTCCGTCAGTCGGAAATGTGTTCTTACACAACTCGAAATGATCAATGAAATATGATTAAATATTGGGTAGTATAATATTTTGAATTATACATACAGGATGAATAAAGTTGAAACGCTTCCACGAAGAACGGTAAAATCATTTCGTTAGAACACATTGCAGAGTCTGTATAGATTTTGTATAATCTCCACTTCAGTTTATCAGCTACTTCATTTCTCATTTCTGTTCCATCAATGTATAGATTGCTAGTTAAGTTGGAACTCATATTACTCCAGACCGTTGATAGTAAAATCCCTGACAGTTCTCCTGAAGTACAATAAAATAGTTGGAATGTGAATAGTCAGAGACTGTTAGAAAGTAACAGACAAGCAAATAACTATATACAAACCAATTGTACAATTGTCTAAAGCGGATGTGGACATGTGTTTCAGATGGTGTATTATTCCCAACTCTTCGATTTTCAAATCAAATATAAAAATTTGGCATAATTTCTTCACGTAATGACATTCGTTAGCTGGGAAGGAACCAACCTCTTTCACTGCTCTGATAAACAACATTAATGTTTTCAAGAAAATCTGTTTGACACGTTTTACAAATATATTAGTAACATGATACTTTGCACTATTGCAACTATTCTGCTTACTCGATATAAAACTTGAGTACTTCTATATTGCGGCTAATCTCAAGTAACAAACATATCGCTGAAATTCGTGGCAATCGTAAAAGATCCGCTATCCTCCCAGCTCTCTTATACATGGTCCATCCAGATAATGTTTTATTATCTAATTATGGGAGCACAAAATTAATTACTGAACATGCACAAGGATGTATACCTAGATCAAGTCAAAATGCTTACCATTGCACAACTGTTCGAGATAGTTTTTTAGAATAATTTCACGATCAGTCTGATATTCTGTTAAGGTTACAACCAATCCAAATTCTTTACGCAGAAGACATATAGATTTTAATTCAGATGCAGTGATCAAGATATCCTCACGCATGAATCTATCAAAATTTAGTGTGGATATTGGAATATTTCTCAACTTGTCTTGGACTGAGGATATTACTTCTGCATAATAATCGGCACTATTGTTCATTTCCTAAAAAAAATTGGCAAAGATTTGAAAGTTATAATATTTTAATTACTAAAGCTGAAATCATTACAGACAAATAGATAAATAATGTTGCCCATAATTTGGGGACTCCTTATGGAATTCGCGTACAAAGAAAAACAATCGTAGTGAGATTATACGAAATTGTTAAAACAAATTACCTGGAATCTTAGACAAATGCTTATGTAATTTATAACTTGGTTGCAACAATATGCTGCATCATCACAAGGCAGATTATTCAGTACATACATCATTTGCATCAGATCACTAAAATTTTTTAACAAAATAAGTAAAAAATTACTTAAATCATTTTCAAGAAACCAATGTTCGAATTATGAGCATACAAAGTTTCAAGCATACCCTTTGTTCAGAAAGAAATTGACGCAGAAGGAAAAAGCTCTAGTCTTGAACGAATGATTATTTTTTGTCACTTCATACAAATCTTCAAGCCATCCATCACGGTTTTGTTTTACCATATATTGGGGCAATATCTGAAATTGGGAACAAATTCCAAGTCGTATAATAACCAGAATTCCAGTTCGATGAAACAAGACAGAAAGATTTTATACTTACATCTGTGACACCTATGTGTTGATAGCCATATTTCTTCAATATCACTTTTAACGCAACTGAATTTCGTTCATTTCTTATAGTAGAAACCAAGGAATGCTTAATGGAGCTGCTAGCATCAACTAACGCCAATATTGTAGGACTCCATGGTACAGACGCTTTCTTCAATATATCCACAACTTGTTGCAATCGGGTCTATAAAAGTACAATAATTTCCTATCTATATGTATATAGATTTAATTCTATCAGAATCACTAACAGTTTTATGAATGGTTTACCTCTACATTGTGTATACAAGCAACAACACTAGCTATCTTTTGTTCCCATGGGGCTTCTTGCCAATACCACCATTCCTTTGTGGATTTCAGTGTTTTCTACATTATAAATTGAAATATGATAAGATATGATAAGATGTAATAATATAATAATCACACGTCCTATTTTCACGTGCAAAATACAACACACACCTGAATATAGAGTATCAATACATAATCATTCTTTAACGAATGATTAAGCATGTATTGATGTAGAAAGCTTTCGACAAAATGACCAACTTCTTGGGGATATACTTTGCTTAACAGCAAATGTGCTACTTCTATGGGCTCTCCCATATATGCTTTGATTTCTACAATCAATCTAAAATGAATGCATCAAACAATTATTGTTTTAGTGGTTTCAAATTATGCTGCTGATATAAAGATCATTAGTGGTACAACTACAAAATAATATTAATAACATTGTATTATGCATATATATAAACCTGTGATTCTTTTTGAGTTCCATCAAATCGGTCAAGGCTTGAATAATATCAGTTAGATGTTGTAATGGTGAATGTTCAGTCGTGTATTGTTGATGTAAAAGTGAAAATGATTGAGATTCATCAAGATTAAGCAGCTTTATAAAGCTTTTGCAGAAATTGAGTCCATTCCTTGGCCAGTTGTTTGGATCATATTTTTCAAATAATTTCGCCCGTTTGTTTCCCCATGTAACTATTTCTGACAAACCATCGGGAAAAACGGATAGAACGGAAGGCACAAAGTGAAGCAGCCATGGCCATAAGTCATGCTGGACCAGTCTATCTGGAATAATCTCCAACATGTCTCTAACGACTTCTGTGGTCATAAATTCCGCTAAAGTGGAGCAATGTCGTACCCATATCAGAGCTGCAACTTTCAATTCACTCTGGAAAAAGTTAATATTTTATTGTATTTTTAATCTCATTGAAGTTATTAAGCTAAACACGTAGTGTAAAAGCACATGAAGTAATGAATGAAGGTATTTTTTGTAAAAACTTACATTCATGAGATAACTTTTACACATATTACATAAATCTGCTTTAAAAAACTGGGCCCAACTGCCAATATCCTCGTTATACGTCACAGTATTTTCCCTAGTTTGATGAATCATTTCATAAGTTTCAATTCTGAGTAAGGTACTGTTCAGGGTAAACAGGTATGTGGCTATCAGAACATCACTTTTTTTCTAAAAAATAATCCATTCGTACAATGGTTCAAAACAATCTGCCATAAAACAAATGTAATTCCTTCATACATATGAGTATGCATTACCTCTGCTGCATCTTTCATCAAACGATGTTGTGCATACGAGACCAGCTGCTTGGCATGTTCAATGTCAGAAGTGATGGTGTTGTAACAATATTTAAAAATATCTTCAACGTTTTCAATTTTATCAAGAGTATTGAACAATGCATTCAATACGTTTGTCCTCTCACTGTAGTCTGTGACAGAATATAACTGCTGTGAAAGTACAGTGGCCCTAGCACAGTGAATTGCATTCAAACTCAGGTGAAACCTCTTGGCAAAACTTTCAGCCTCATGATATTGGCCACGCTTCAATAATCTCTGCATTCGAAATTCCGGCAATTTATCTTCCACTACTTTTACTTTAATGGTGTCGATAACTGGTGAAGTCTTGCTGGCTCCTTCTAAAAATACTATTTCATCCATAGAACTGGTATCCAAGCTGACCAAATAGGTCATTGTTGGAACTTCAAGATTGAATTTAACTTCAAAACCTGAAGGTATTTTAAATAGAGTACAATTTTAGACTAACGATAAATTTAATATCTCATAATAAAATATTTTTCATGCAGTACGTACCAGGAAACGAAACAAGCTGCATAAATGTAGTTGCACTACCTGATTTTGCCACTAAGAGAATAAGAATTCGAATCGGGCAATCGGGCTGGTCTTCCATAATTTCTATGTCTGAAGCACGTCCATCCCAAACTTTTTTTGCAAGAAGCGTTGAAGAACAAACAACATTTATAGCTCCGTCTGTACGTAGACATAGTAATAATCTGAAGTTAAAAAAGAGAAAGATGAAAAATTGCGATTTTTGAACCGCACTGAAAATCGGAGAATATTTAACAAAAACCGTAGATCTTGTGTATCCATACTTATGAGGTAGTTTTAAAAATTTCATCTCACCTAGTATGTTTAAAACATTGTACTTTGACATATTTGTAGGGTAAAGCATTCAATGAACAAGAACGCCCGCTTGGCCAAATGGATAACAGATTGTTACGAATCATAACTATAGATTGTTTTTCATCCAAAGCACCAATTTTGCTAAATATGACCTGAAATTTAAAATAAATTTAACTATCAATAGTGACATTTTGCATTCGAAAAAATTAACTACCCAAATCTAACAACACATTGCATTACTTCTTGAGGATTGTTTTCTCTGAACAATGGAGAACACTGAACGGTCAGTGTAAGTTCTTCAAGCTGTGCAACATCATCCACATCAAGCACGGAATCCATAACTTCCTCAGTGAATCCTGATAATCTGGAAATAAATATGTGTATACTAGATAATTATTATACCAAGCAAATCACTCTCTCTTCAGAAAAGTTTGTATGAAAATATGAAGATCACTAACAACTATAAGATAAATTAGTGGACATAATGTATTAATTAATACCTGTAAATGTGTCCTTTTGAAGTAACGAGTAATAAATCTGGGACATCGTTGAAACTGTCTTCCAAGAAAATGTTCAATATAACTTCATCTGGCTTGTGGTGATCCTGAATAACATGCCTGACGAAATTAATGAGCTTATTAAATTTGATGCTGTGTATAGTTTAAAATAATGCATACACGTGCTTAAAAAAACTCTGTGGATGTACGCGCGTCGTCATATCTTTTGATGTCTCTCCGTGAATAGCTATGGTAATAAAAAAAAACAAAGAGGATGGCGTTCAATAATTCTTGAAACTAACATATTTACCTGAAGAAAACCAATCGCCCATCAGCTTCCAGATTCAAACAATACAGAGTTCCGTCAGTTGAAGTGACGAACAAAAAGGACAAGTCCTTCGAGAGACAAAAAGATGTTATTATAGTATCAAACCCAATACACACTCTCATTCCTTGGCTTGTAGTACTATTAAATACAGTAATCGACTTATCTACCACTACGCATAGTGTAGAGTTCTGTATAGATGCAATAACCTTTGGGTTCTCGAGGACCTGAACAAATAGAATAATTGTTACATAAAAGTTTGCAAAGAAAATTCATATTTTATTAAACGCATGTATAGATAAATAATGAATCGAGAACCTCGCTGTCGGCTTCGATAGTGGCAAGGGTAGTTGTTTCGTAAACAGAATCAAAGCTCTCTGCCACGGTTCGGCTGACTCCAAAATTGACAGTTTCATCTTCAGTATCAAATCCTGAGGATATCTTGTTCCACAGAGCCATAGTTTTATTCAGTAACCCTGACAGAGTTTCTACGAAAACATATCTTTTCACATTCACTAAATTGGCCACTTCAGTAAATATTATCAATGAAATCACTGAAAGTAAACTTTTAAAAACTTTTGCCAAGCAGACCGTTGGTTGAAGTTTGAATTTCGACAAGATAGTATTATAGTCCATTCCAAATATATCAAGTGGATCAGTGTTCTATGCTTCGTTTTACAAATCTTCATTCTTTATTGGACAAAGCGCGCAGATTATATTTCGTCTAACTGTAATTGAAATACGTAGTCATATTGCTAAAGCATCTTGGGGTTATGAAATGTGAGCCGATTTTAGCTGCAAATCGTTAATCGTGGTGGTGCTGTTAAACGTAAGTTGTCAATCTGACCATAGTTTGAGATAACTCGTGGTGCTCCCGACAACGGTGGCAACAGCGATTGCAGGTTCTCCTTTTAACTGCGTAATTAACACATTTAAATTTCAACATGCAACTTTGTATCAATGAACGTCACGTCGGTTATTTTATGTAACCTTATTTCCACCCACGATATGACCACATGTTGAACACGCTGTCCTATACGCTCCATACTTGATTACACGAGTGAGGGTTAGAAACCACTTCTTGATATAGAAAATAAAAAAATATCGGAAATGGGTTATAATACAGGGATGAAGTTATATGTATAGTGTACTTATAGGTATGTAACTTATGTACATACTTGCAAGATACATAACTAAATTTTCATCAACAAAAAGGGGGCTGATGCAGAAAATCAATATTTTCATGCTTCAATTTAGGTTAAATTTTTGAGGCTTATATAAAGCTAGTTCATTTTTATCAACAAACAGACTTTTTCGTATAAAAATAATATTTGTCATTTATTTGTTTGAAATTAGAAAATGTACAATTGTTATGAATACTTGAGTACATGTTGCAACAACACCCAATAAACTTTGTGTAAACACTATCACAAAAGTAATAGAAAATTAAATTTCAAAATAATCTAGATATTTTTTTTACCTTTACAGCTCTGCACACATACCTCACTATCACACATGGGATACTGAAAATTTCTCTAGATTTAGTTTCAGACTGTTCCTAATAGCGTATTCAGATATCTGATCGACTTCACGAAATATTTTTGTTAACCCTTAACGCAATAGCTTCGTGGAAGACAAGCTTTTCATTCATACTGATCTTAACTCATATGTTAATCTCTGTGACAAATCAATTTCTATTTTATAAAATAAATGTTCTTTTCCCATTCAGGCATAAGCGATTATGTTTTACACTGTTGGTGAGATTGAATTCCCTAAGTTCAGATGTGAACCATCTAGAATTGGAGAAATATTCAAATTTTTTAACCAACACCGAAGAGTAACTAGAGCCATATGTAACTTGTAAAAAATATTCCTGAGATTTAAAGATATTTCAAAAGTATGACCATTATCCTTGAAACACCACATAGGTAACCAATCATGTTATGAAACTTTTGAGACAACACAATCAGATTCTATGAATCTTGGAGATTTTAGCCACAAACCACGTCAATATGCAGTCATACAAATATGTTAATAATCCAAAGCTCTGAAATAGATATGTACATTACATTATTATAAGTTTGAGATAGTTACTTTATGTTGAAAATATCCATAAATCCGAGTGAATTACCATGACTTCTATGTGGTGATTTTTCATTACCAAGCATTCAATTTACGAACACATGTGAGAAATAAATTAATGTTTATTTCCTTTCTCCAATTATTAGAGAGTTTATTATTTCCCTATCCGTTCCAATTCATTATATTTGTGCATATTTCATCATACCATAAAATTTATGCCCGCTAAGTCGCATTAAAAAAAATAAAAAATCATAGAGATTTCTTTGCATGAAACAGAAAATTACCACCTGTAATTCTCATATTGACATCAGCTACCTTTACTTGATTACTGAGTTTCTTTTTTGTCCTTTGACGGTAGCGTCAGTTTAAGCACACGTATGTCATGACTAGAGTAGGTGGGGTGTTGTTCTGACAACATTACTGGAGTAATTTTAAACCTCTTCTTAATCGCTTCAACAAATTGGCTCCAAACTGGTTTCTGATTTGGTGTGTCTCTCTCTTCCTGTGAGAGTAATGCGTACGTGTCATTTCTAGCTCCACATAGTCTCTCTAGCGTATCAAGAAGTGGTTCTATTGACTGAAATGTTGAAAACATATCAACACAATTCAACAAAATCATACAATGATAAGGTACACCACAAACAGTACGGTGTGTAGAATTTGAACACTCAATCTCAGGGCAATGATACAATGCGAGCATTGAATTTATAGGTATCCATTGTCGTTTTGAAAACAAACATACGTTATTTTCAGCTGTTGATATGTCTTTACCTCTGTGTAATACACGCAATCTGCCAGTAAGATGATTTCAGGCTTAAAATCTATTTCAGCATGTTTACTCCAATCAAGTTCTTCAGCTCGAGCAGATCCACCAGACTGTTTCCACAGATCTTTGTTCATTTCAATATTCTTATTCAGCGCTGGCAGTACATTGGCAAGGTCTGTGAGAACAACTTCAGCCCTGGAATCATTATAACTAATATATCACAAAACAAAGCAGCAAAGTCTTGTTTTTAATCATCAGATCATAATATACGAATGTAACAATGTCATACCCAAGACATGCAGCGGTCATTCCAACGCAGCCAAGACCCGCGCCTAATTCAAGTACTTTCTTACCAGCAAGCCAATTTTTTCCTAGTCTGTTTTCACTGCATAATACGTCAAGATATTTTGCCAAAACTAACGAAGCATCCCACACGACACAACTAACGTCGCCAACTTCTTTTTGATACAATGTCAACGTAACGTTTCGACTTTCCAGTTCAAACTCGCGTGTAAAAACGTCGTCCTCTTTGTCCATTGCAGAATTTCAATCACGTATACCTTTTGAAAAAATCAGCTTTCTTGAAAATCATATAATGTCAATCAGAATCCGCCCATGATTACAAATGTGGTTAACAATGACCCGCGATTTAGGAAAAAATTTATACAATGTGAATAACATTTTTACAGCGAAAAGTCTACAATAGGAAAAATAACGAACAAAATTGATTAGTAAGCAATACGGAAAATAATGAGATTGAGTGAAAGCAGGAGCATGCTTAACCTGCAACTACATTTCGTCAAAGACGGTAATTACTTCTGCGAGTAAATTTGTTTTATAATTCATCTATAAAATGGAGAAAGAAAATCAGTGAACAATGTGTGGTTAATAATGAAATAAATAATTGATAAAGCGTCATTTTAAATTGTATTATGTCAACAAACCGAAAACAAAAAAGCAACGAAATCGCCGTACACGCTGGTAGATGTGTACCGGATTCGAAATATACAGAAAACTCTACTTCTATAGAGCCTTCTAAGAAAAGGAAAATCTACTTTTTCGAAGAAACAAAAATGATAATTGGCGAGTCAAAACATTTAACATCGCAAAAAATCGGGGAAAATTATGATTTACATCCTTCAAGTTTGCGAGCATAATTCGGATGCTCGACCACTGCCTGCATCTCAGTAACGCGCTTATATGAACCAGATACAATCTACTAATGCCATCTTACAGGTACTACATATATTACGTACGCATTATCTGGTTCATGTATCTCGTACGTATGTATGTGCATACATACATGCCGTTGAGTAAGGATGCAGAAGGGCTTGAGGGCATTAGCCTGTAGGATACTAAATGAAAAGTTGAGAAAATCCCATTCAAGAGATATCCTTAATTAAGTGGTCGGAGATTCATACTTCTCCTGACGTCGCAGGTTACGGCAATGCTATAAACATTTGATCGCGTTGCGCGTAGCTTACGTGGTGTTTTCACCCGGCCGTGAGACCATAGAGATAATATATAAAATAGAGCATGAGCAACGGCTTAACGTCCCGTGAACGGATTCGAAACGGTTCTCTAAAGAACAGAAGATAATAATTCTCCCGCTCTCTCTGTCGCTCTACCCATCGAGTTGGGGCCACGAGAGGGGAAGATAACCTAGGCAGGCGCGTGCAGCTACTCCCACTCCGTGGGAAGAGCGATGAGGGGCGGGGGATTATCATCTTCCGTCTTTCAGAAAACAGACTTAAATCTCTTCCGAGCGTCGTGCGGCGTCAGTCGTTTACGAGCAACCGGAGTGGAATCACGTGCTCTCAGCATCAGTTCACCATTCAGACCGCGTTGTGCAGGTTGTGTCACGTTGTTCGATCAGAGTATTTCCACCATACTCATACCTATATGAATATTACACGAGAAGCAGCGTGTAGCCTGAAGGAAAACTGAGTTACTGAAATAAAAAGATTCTGCGAAAGTTGAAGGTGAATTTCGTGTCCCGAGTTTTCATTGTTTTGTGTAACTTCCGATTTCAGTGATGTCTATTTTTGTCTCTGTGCGTCGAGTGTCAATATTATTTTTTTTTTTTGCTGATTTTCGGCAAATGCGCAGTTGCATTGTTAGCAAGTTTATTCAGTCGGTTTAAACAGACAGCCACAGCACAAAACGTGAGTGTAGAATCGAGTGTTATTGCGGTGCGGATTTTTGGATTAAAAGAGATTAGTGAAGATATGAATTATGTGAAAAGTGCGTCGCGTCGCCAATCAACCTGAGATGCTACAAGAACTACTACATGTAGAAGTGTGGAGCAGCCCAGAGTCGAGGTAACTATACTTATTTTAATTATTGATTGATAATTCAAGGTGGTACATATAAAACCGAACTTTTGTTCTTGCATAACGTGCAATGGATATGAAACTAGACAACAGTAATAATTAATTTGCAACCTGAAAAGCCAATTTGTTAAATTAATTCAAGTGTTCTGTTTTGTTTTTTACAGATTTAAGCAGAGACTTCCGAGTAATTTTTCCATTTCTCGGCAACGTTGGTGAGTTTGCATGTGTTAGGTTATGGGTATTTCCCTGGAATTCCTCTGTCACGTGGCGTGGCGGTAACAATTGTTATACAAATCTTCGATTTCTTAGCTGCATGGGTATAGGCTCATTCACGATCGCAACGTGCTTGACTTTCAGTAGAATAATTTTTTTTTCGCAACTGAATCTACCGTAGCTTACTCAAAGTTAGAAATTTTACACGTTGCTAAAAGTGGAATGAGCATCGCGACAGGTAACCATCGCTTACTCGGCACTCGCGAGATCGAATTGTGTATCGTAACTGATGTAATAATCTACGTTTGAATTTACCGATGATGTCGTTTAAGTGGTGGGATCACCTGAGGTTTGAGTGTATTCAATTATCACATTATTGTTAAATTGATAAAATTCCAAAGTCTGGCATAACGTAACGTAATAACATTGCATATTGTCTTATATATCATTTTCAATCTCTTAACAGCCAACAAGTATTGATCAACTGCAGGCTTAGCTCGCTTAGAAAAATGCTAATTGGCATACAGGATGTTTTTTAATCAATTTTACAAAAGGCTAATGTACCGATAGTCTGCCAACATTTACTAAAATAATACATACAATATTAGAGTTGGCGGGAACAACCGCCATACCTTATTCAGAGTAGGCAGATTATGATACAATAACATTTTGCTCCCAACAGGTAACCAACGAAAATGTAAGTCAGTGACCACGGCGCAAATGATGAAGAGTGATGTGTGTTGGAAAAAATGGAGAATCGTATAGATCGAATATAGGTAACCGGGTAGGTAGGTGGTAGGCGTTTTGGGATCCGTCGCAGCGTTTATGCATGAGTGTGTCTTTTTTCCGTTGGGTGGTTCCGTTGGGAAACTGGCAAGGGTAGGAAGGTCGCGATGTACCGTGATGTTAATAACTTTTGTAATCCACAGCGTCAAACGATCACAGAAATTTTTTTACCAAAAGACTCCGTATTCAAGTCTCTCGTCCATTTGTGAGGATTTGAATATTAACGAGATTGAATTTCCTATTTCTTGTCACTTTGCAAACATTTTTCAATAGTTATTCAATTCAATTATCTAGTCACTACCGATCATTATTCCATTCAATTCATCTCTGTGATCGTCTGAATGGGCAATACGCATCTCTGGACCATCTATCGCGTTCCGTGGTACGCTAGATGGGGAGAGATGCTGAGCTCGAAGACTTCGCGTCGAAGAGGACCACCGACCGTCACGCCACACAATAATGCATGCCCTCCAACCTCCCTCCCAATTTTGATTCGATTTGTAATCTGAGAACAACAATCCGCATAGCAATGTATCTAATTCAAAAAGATGCAGATGTGGATTGGGTTTCTACAGAATTTTTGGGACAAGTCCCAGATAATACAAATTTTTTGGCAGTTTAATCTGTCGCGCCTTATTGCGCGTAGATTAATCGCGAAAATTGAACGCAGCTGTTTGCGCGTAAATTAATAACGGGAATCGGACACGCTTTTTTGCGCGTCGATTTTGCGAACAGTATATAAAAGAGCTACGCACTCTCGATGTGCTAATCTTTCAGCTCTTCGGTCAATTTTTTGACGGATAATAAAGTTTGCAAGTTCCACGCCGCCTTATGCGCGTGGACTTGATATCTTTCAGTTATGAGAGAAAGCGCGGCATTTGAAAACCGGCGCTCAACGCGCAGGAACAAAAATGTCTGTAGTGTATAGTGGTAGTGGAAAATTTTAGCGTTGGCGTAAGTATTTATGAAATATATCTGGAATATACAGAAATACTCGTTTAAATGATCGTATTATTTTCTGTTTCAGGGCAACAAAATCAATTTTTTTACAAGTGTACTAAGAACTATAGAATGTTCAGTCAAAAAAAATATTCACTTTAATAACTAAAAGCAGAAAGAGTTTTCGATTCAAAAAATTGATGACATTTTTTATTCATCAATACAATTAATAATCGAAGCAACGAATATTAAGGCGAATATCATATTGAACTCGACCCATTTTTTGTCAGTGTACGAACTTATGTGATTGTGTTAACCATACCTTCGTCTGTTTCAGCTAATTAATCTTTTGTCTGTTTCAGCTAATTAATCTTTTGTCTGTTTTAGCTAATTAATCTTTTGTCTGTTTCAGCTAATAACATTTTCGTCTGTTCCATCTAATCAAACATTTTATTTGTTTCAGCTAATCAAACTTTCTGTCTGTTTCAGGTAATAAAATTTTCTGTCTCTTTCAGCCAATCAAGTTTTTTATCTACTGAAGTTAATGAAAGCTTTTGTCTGTTTCAGCTAATCAAACCTTTTATCTATTTCAGCTAATCCAACTTTTTGTCCGTTTCAGCTAATCAAACTTTTTGTCCGTTTCAGCTAATCAAACCTTTTGTCTGTTTCTGCTAATCAAATCTTTTGTCTGTTTGAGCTAACCAAACTTTTTGTCTGTTTCAGATAATCAAACCTTTTGTCTGTTTCAGCTAATCAAATTTTCTGTCTCTTTCAGCTAATCAAACCTCTTGCCTGTTTCAACTACTCAAATCTTTTATTTGTTTCAGCTAACCAAACTTATTGTTTGTTTCAGCTAATCAAACTTTTGGACTGTTTCAGATAATCAAGTCTCTTGTCTCTTTTTTGTTAGTTATATTTTTTACTCATCTAAGCTAAGCATATTTCTGTCTGTATCGACATATGTCACTAACTATATTTTCATCTGTTCCAGGTAACTGAATTTTATTGGCCTGTAAGATAAAAACAATCACCCTTCATCCATAATTAAAACAACCATTTTTCATCTGTAATTAAAACGGTCATCTCTCATCGATAATAAATAGTCGGCGGGTTATATGAACTCAAAAATTTCGAACAAACTGCGAATATACTCGAGCATGAATTGATTGGGCAAACGAATGTACCATAATTAACATGTGCAAAAAAATTAGTTGCAATTTTTGGAGGAACGTAAGATCGATCTTGCTACTATTCTCCGTGGAGTAGGCCTACTGGGGATACCACGTAAAAAAAAACGCGCCGGGTGCTCTACCGCTTGCGGTGGCGTGGAAACGAGCATACGTGAACTTATTTTCACGCGTCAAAAACTAACATATTGTAGTTTTTCAAATGATAATTTTATTCTTACGTAAATTTAATTCATTTCAATAAAACCCACGCTTCGATGATGTGTAACGCATGTGGAATCATAATACCCTTGGATTTCTCTAGTTGATTCAGAGTGAATTCCACATAAATATATTTTTTTCTTTTGATAGATTTCGTTTCTTAATTAAAGTCAACAAGGTGCACATACCTTTGGCAATTTAGAGTTTGGCAGTCGCAATTTAGCCAGGTAATATGAATAGAAGTTGAAAAAAAACCTTGACCATCTTTAAATTTTTTTTATTTTTGTGATAATGATTGTCTAAGGTTCATCGGGGTTTGTTACAGCATAGACTCAAACATTAGTAAGAATCGAGTCTTACCTAATGTCCGAAAAATATTTACGAGTAGTACTTTTGTGTAGGAAAGTCTGAGTTTTCTGCTGCAAATAAATTGCATTTTTAAAAAACCACGGAAATCTAACGTCAGTTAAGAAATTATTTTTATATCTCAGCCGCATCTTCATTCGGAATGAAGATATGAGCATTGACTGAAGATGACTATTATTATCTTTAGTTAACGGTACGAGTTAAGTATAAACATATGTACAGAAATTACATAAGATACATATAGGAACAATTGTATATTTCCATCCTTTGATTAACTTCCTCGACTATGTCTCCCATCCTTCGCATCAAGAAAAGGTTTCTAACTCATGTTATGTGCATGTTTATTGTGCATCTGTTTAGATAACATTATTTTTGTCTACCCGATAGAGTTAGATTGACATTACCGAACTTGGTTCAAATGAATTTGTGTAGTTGAAAAGTATACGGCGTCCATACCGAGTTATATGAAAAGTTCAGTCTGTTCCCGTTCGTCATTCTATAGGCATAATAATATTCGACTCTGCATTATCTGGGTATACGTGGTGAGCGAAGGTAACATCAGTTCGTGTTGCCTCTACTTACCGACCGCTTACCGGATTGAGTTGCGCGTGTAGGGGAGGACACAGAGGGCGCTGCTTGTCAATGAATTTATGTCCGCCATTTTCGATTACGAAAAGCCCCATAAAGCTAGCAGTCTTTATATACCTTCAGTCAACGTTTGTACATCTGCGGCATTTTCTCCAGAATCTCCAGGACAATGTATCTAGAAATCAATACACCTTGTGCAGGCGCAGGCGCGATGCTGAATGCGAGCAACGCATGTCACACACAACGATGGAATTGTCAGTGTATTTTGTAATTATTGACAGAAAGTATCCCTGTTAATTGTTAAACTGACTTACCTTCAGTTTATAGTCTTCCAGAGGAATTATTTTATATCTTAAAAATGGCTCGCGATATACACGGGAAAGTTTATCTGGGATATGAGGATGAATGTGTTACAGAAAAGTATCGCTGTCTTGTGAATTTTACTACAAATAAAATCGGCGGTAAACCGGTGAGCATTTCCCAAATTATTAACAATTATACACACTGGCAATATATGTTCTTCCAAAGTCATTTATAAACAAATGAAAACATTAATTTAGTGCCTGATTATTTTTGCCTGCATGAATAGAGTATATACTTCCGCTCCCACACTTAATGTCTTTCACGTAAATCTAACGAATTTTCATCACAATCTGCAGGATTGGCACTACAGTAAAACATCCGATTCAACACCTCGATGCAGTCTCTGTGGCCTGCAACAATTATTAGCCTTGCAAGTTTATGCACCTTTAGAAAACTCCAAGTACCACCGTACGCTGTACATATTTACGTGCATTAATCCAAATTGTTGGAACCAAAATGAAAGCTGGACTTGTATTCGAGTACAATCAATCGAAGATACGACGAGCACAAATGCTTCAGCCAGTAGTAGCGTTCGAACAGATTCAGCGACAAACTGGTTGTCTGATGCAGATGATTGGGGGAATGATTCCAATGATAATATGGCAGAGCAGAATGGAAATAACGTAGCATTTAATCAAAAGCAATTCAATCTTTCCTCATGGAACAAGAGCTTGGAACAAGATTTTAGTAATGATTTTTCAAAACTGTATGTCGACGACCCTAATGCTAACAGGTTTGTCTCAAAATTAATGGAATACATTTAGATGTATATATGAGTAGCTCATTTCATTTCACCGGTACGATAATCTCAAGTAAAAATCTTTTAATTGTAGCCCTACAGGTATAGAAAGTCCCACAATCGGTGGAGGAGGAGCAGTAGGAAGACTGGATTCACCTCATGCTTCTGCTGAAATAGAAGGTGAAGAAAATGAAGTAATCTGCATTGATACGCCGACAAAGCCGCAACACGATCTGATCAGTCTACTGCACGAAGTTACACCTCTGCCCGTGCAGCATGTAGAATCAAAGGATGAGGTTTGCCTAACATTCTCGGAAATATTTGTCTTTGTTGAAGAAGAAGATTATAACTCTCACGTGCCGCAGCATGTTCGTGATTTACTTCTTGAATATCAACAATCTAATCCTGACTCCATTCCTAATTCTCCCGTTGAATCTGGAGCTGGCAAGGCGACTGATACTGCTCTAGAAAAATATGAGAAAGGAATTCCAGTTCATGGAGATGAGATGTTCCATGATTTCATGTCTAGACTACAGATGAATCCTGGACAGATTCTCAGGTATTGTTTATGCAAACAATGGTAATTAGTACGTGTACGTCAACATTTCAGCAAATTTCCTTAGAAAAAAACTTTTATCTGCAAATTTTTCTTAGTAAGAAATCGTATCCCCTTTTAAGGTATCGATTCATTAAACTTTCTTTATATGATGGCCGAACTTTTTTTTATACTAAATACAATTCAGTTTGATAAATTATGTAACATATTCGTAAAGATATACGTATTTATCACTGCTTCAGGTACTCGCGAGATAATAATGCCGTGTTGCTACCATACCCGATGGCAGGAAGTGTTGGTAGATGCAAGCATTGTGGAGAAGAGATGACATTTGAATTACAAATATTATCAACTGTGATACCAAAGTTAAAATTGACCACTCAACAGGAGCAAGATTTCCAGATTGAGTTTGGGACAGTTTTAATATACACCTGTTTGCGCAGCTGTTGGTCCTCGACAGATACATACAGAGATGAGACAATTATTGTGCTACCAGAAAAATTATGTTAATTTTCGATAGAGGTCTGACTGAGAACAATATTTTGGAAACGTACACTAAGTAAAATATTCAGTCAACTTTCTAGGAGATACCGTCCAATAATCGGTATATACCTAATAGAACTGCTACCGAATAGCAAGGGTAATTTAAGTCAAGGGGAATCTGTGGTCTGATTATATACCCTACCTCTAGCCATAAATGTTCCTGAAACAAAATTCAGTATCTGTTGCTTGTTAGAATGTTATTCTTCAAACAAGGATCTACTATGTACTATTCAGATGACATATATACGCAAATATAAATCAGAACAGTTACATGTAATTTGTTTAATTCTAATAGTAGCTAAGAGACTTTTCATTGACTATGAAGTTACCAATGGATTTTTTTAAAACTTGCCAATGAAAGTTATTTGTAATTGACGGATCTGTTAAAGTCATTTGTAGGTATGCACCAGCGTGGTTTTGACAAGCAATAGTTAGTAAATTCTGCAGTGTTGCTAACTGATGAATATTTCGTAGAAAATATACAAGACGAGTCCACAACGAGAAGAGTAAAAAAATATTTTAAATTACTCAAGTAACTTTAGTATAAGATCTAGTCAGTCTAATGAGAATCAAATCTAATTTATCTTCCATCTCTCAAAGTTCTGAATTGAGAGGACGAAAGCTATATGAAATATACACAGTATATAAGGTTGAGTTCAAATGTGTGTACATAGATATACAATGAATATATCTGTTGATTTGTTTATTTGTTGAAGTACAACATGATCTTGGTAACGTGATATTCTATAACCTGTACCAAGTGTTCATTATTAAAAATACCTCTAATAAAACGATTACTTCTTTATTTCGCATCTACCATTCTAGGTAAAATATAAATATTCTACAATAATCACCTTTGATATCAAATTTACTGTTTGTAATTTAACATGGATCGCTTTGAGACAACTCTGATAAAAGTTAATACGAAAGATGTGCAAAAGTTTCATGTGAACTAATATTTATTAAATCAAATGAAGCTTGTGAAGTAAATATAAAATAAATATGTAAATGGATAATGTACAATATAGAACATTTCAAGTAGTCACATTACTTGCCGTAAGTGATAGAAGGTGATTAGCTGAGCACTTATGCACTTATTCTGTCCCTCTAATATAAGTTCGTAAATCATACATACAATGATTCATTTTCAAACTTTTAAACCGTCTTCAGAAATTCTTTTTAAGAGGATGTTCAGGGAAGTATCCATGCTGTTCAAAAATCTTTTTAGCAATTATTCTGTACACATCATCGCAGTTTCCTTCGTCTCCTAATTTGATTTCCTCATGATTTTTCTTCACTCTCCTGTGAGCATTCCAGCAAATACTATGTGCCATAACAATATCCTTTTCTGAGAGTCTGAGGCCAATGCAATAGGAGCGAGATGCTCTGCCTAGAGCTGCAGTCATCATGTAAATGTCAATTGCCATGTCGGCTAGCCTTCGTAATTCCATATGAGCTTCAGTAACTTTTGTGCCATGTGTAATCAGCATTTGTTCCGCCGCATCGTGCAACCAGTGAACAGCAGCCTGGAGCAATTTTGCAGAGACTTGGAGAGACGGGTGCAGATATTCATCCAAAGCGAGGTCTGGCCCATTGCTTGAGAGAAATACTTCTTTCAACAGGAATGAAGGAAACATGAATGGGTTCCTGTACTTTTGAATAGTCTCAGAATTAATAGACCCTGAGTGATGAAGACCCATTACAGCTATATACGTATGCAAATCTATACTCGACTCATTGTATAACGCTAATCCTAAAGCATCCAGATAGATTCGTTCATACGGACTATCCTTAAGGTAAGTTTTTCTACCAAGTAATTTCAGTCCCTGTAAAATTTGATCTACACATTTGTTCATCGAGTAAGCTGCAACAATGGCACTTTCGACACTGCAGTTTTGGTCTTTGTATTCGTCAATCAATCCAGTCGTCATATAGGTCATACTTTCAATTGCATATAAGTCAGTGCTCATTTTAGCAATAATTTCTTTTGCAAAATCATAGGTCATTATTTGTTTATCATAGTGTTTTCTTTCAATTGCGTGTTTTGTTAAGATGTTAATGAAATCTTTCAATATAGCTATCACCTGCGATCCGATACATTCTTTACCTAAGGTGATTAAGTCTAACGCAATTTTTGGAGCACCACCAATTAAGCCTAGTAGATTTTCTCTTGGCACAAGGGTGTCTGTAAAGTTAACTTTGTACACTTCTAATCCTCGTTGGCCAATGTTTTCAACTTTCTTTGAACTGTCGATTCCGCTATTTTCGCGTTCAATGATAAATATAGTGGGTATATCTGGCCTATGTAGCGGGTCGTTAGTTTCTGTACAATTAGCAAGAACAATAAAACAGTTAGCTTGATTTCCATTCAAGACATGAATCTTTTCAGCATTGAGCTTGTAGTATCGTTTGCACTCCGTTCCAACTGCTGTAGCATTAAGTGGAATAGCATCAATGTCTGTATTGTCTTCGGCCAATGCAAGAGTTGGGATAAGTTCGCCACTTGCGATCCTTGGGAGAAATTTTTGTTTCTGTTGTTCGGTACCGTATTTTAGGATCAATTCCGTTGGCTCGGTGCGGCTAATCACATAAGAAGCTAAAGAGGGGTGTTTACCAACTACTTCAATTAATCTGGCATATTCTGTACTGTTTAATCCAATGCCCTTATATTCCTCTGTGATGGTAGCGCGAAAAACACCAAAATCCTTGAGCTGCTCCACCAGTTCGTTGGATATCACATTTATATTTGACTCCTTGACTTCGAGGTTGCGATTAATGCAGTCTTCAATTGGCGCGAGCCATGCGTTGAACTGATTTTGCCTCTCGTTTGGTTGAACTTCGGGGTAGGCAAGCAGGTCGTTATCGAATCGTCCGATAAATAAATTCTTGACGAATGGTTCTCTCTGCGGTTTTTTCTGCGGCAACGGCGCCAATTTATATTCTTGACTCGTTATTATGTCCTCTGATTCTTCCGCAGCCTGGGTGAAACGTCGGGCAGAAGCGTAGCTATACTTCAAGTACGACGTATGCCGCCTCAGCAACATTCTAGTCGTTAACATTTCATCAGCTGATTTATTACTTCGGTTTTGCGAACGAATCTTTCACTTTATCCGTACGAAACTGATTATAACCTCACAGTTTCGATTTGTCGTAATTCGTCGTCTGCCGAGTGCCGGTTATAACCTATGTTTCGGTATGACGTTAGATTGACTACCATAGCATTTTTTACCTGTGTTCTTTTACCAACCTACTTTTTTTAGTTCCAACAATAGACCTCAGAGTACCCTACATAGGTCTTAGAGCATATATACATAGGTATATCACTACGATGAAACTAATGAAACTCAACCGAGTGCTGAGGTTTTGTTGTGTTTCGGAACGCCCGGTAATGCAGCGGAATTACAGAACATCCGGATAGTGAAGACGCGGTCGAGGGTTACGTTTACATGTGTCAATAGTTTGCGTCAACAAAACCGAAGTAAAAAGTGGGATTAAGAAAATCATGATATTGGGGAGTACACTGGGGTTAAACTGAACCGTTAGTGTAAGATAAACCGCCTTATAATTGCAATGAAAACATTCTTTCAACACTGTTTACGGTGACCGCCAAAATTGGGACGCCATCTTGAGCACTCTTGTTGACAGTTTATCAAACTATGAATGAAATATTTGTATTCAAAAGTTTTGTGTAAATACTTTACGGAATATTTTTTTCTATATACACTATTTTATCTTTAAACGTATCATTCGTTCCGAAGTATTATGTGATTTGTTTTCCAATGATGGGTTAACCGCAATACGAATAACACAAGCTGGCAAACAATCTTCTTATGAAGATAATATAATGCCTGGTGGATAGTTTTGGGTGCGTTGTATTACATCGTTGAAAAAGTGAATTCGCTCTCTGCGTGCTAAGTTGGACTGAGAGAAGTCTGAACGAAGTTCCAAAAACTAACCTAAACTTTTTGTAGGAAACACATAGCAAGGAGCGCCAATCATGTTTTATGCACATTTTGTGTTGGCCAAAAAAGGGCCGCTAGCCCGTATCTGGCTGGCTGCTCATTGGGACAAAAAACTTACCAAGGCACACGTCTTTGAAACAAATATAGAGAAATCTGTAGACGGCATTCTGCAACCCAAGGTAATAATGAATCTTTGATACGAAGCATCTGTATCTATGGACCCATATTAGTAGCTTATAATCACGTGTCGTTGCATGTTACTCCTTACATTTTTATCATACACATGTTGCGGTTGCAACTACATTGATAATTTCATATTTGTATCTTAATAGGTAAAGATGGCCTTAAGAACATCAGGACATCTTCTCTTGGGAGTGGTGCGTATTTATTCTAGGAAAGCCAAATATCTTCTGGCAGATTGTAACGAGGCTTTCGTCAAAATAAAAATGGCGTTTCGACCAGGAATGGTTGATCTGCCGGAAGAGCATAGGGAGGCTGCAGTCAACGCAATCACTCTGCCTGAAGTGTTTCATGACTTTGACACAGCTATGCCTGAGTTGAAGTGAGTGCTAAGATATTGACGTCAGAATGTTTTTCAGTTGAATCAAATTTTTCACACATATGTTGTCTCTAAATAAAAATGCATTTTCCTAAGCAAAGATATGAAATGGGACATGGGTTAAACTACTTATGATATAATAACTGTATCTATCGCTAAAATTCTAGAACAATATTATTTTTATTGAAATGATGCACTTTTCAATATTTCAGAGATGTAGATATCGAGGCCCAATTCAGTCTGAACCAATCTCGCGCCGAAGAAATTACTATGCGAGAAGACTATGGCAGCTTATCTCTTGTCACACACGATCAGGGATTCGGAGATATGAGTTTTGATGCAGAACCACCTGAGTTGTTGAGACATGCTACTACAATGGAGCCTTCCCTCGATCAGGTATGAGTTGCTAAGGTTGCTAATCGAAAGGTTTACTGGATACTTTGAGACAGGATGAATCTTTTTGCTTCATCGTCTTTATCTCTAATCCTATCTTGTTACCCAAACATGTAGTCAGTGATCCGATGATAATAAAGTATGTGATTTTCAGAGTCACATGCTCTTCAGCGATGGACCAGGGATGGAAACTGCACTAGAGCCGAAGGATAAAGAACCTGTCGCTGGTACTTCAGCTGCAGCACAAGCTATGGATATCGATACTCCAATTAGAGATGATGGGTTTGGTGGTCACCTCGGTCAAGATATAATTTGTAAGTTAATTACTGTGTAGTTTTATTTCACAAAAAGAGTCTCCATAGAGCTCAATCTTTTTTCTCAATCAATTACAAGGTTTATAGTAATAACACTGATTTATAGCTGGAGGCCTATTCGAAGGAGGTCTCTTTGACGAAGCACCTATGGGAGAAGTTGCAGTACCTGAGGTTAGTGCGATGGGCGATCAACAAGATGTAGCAGCAGCAGTGGGTCCACCTCCACCGACTAACGAGGACTCGGATGAGGATATGGGTGATCACTTTGGTGGGCCTCCATCTCCTATGGGTGGTGGTATGAGCAGCACAGATGGCTCTAGACCAGCCACACCTGTTGCAATGGGTGATGATGCAGGCGGGAGAGTGAGCGTAGCTAGCCGTCGCTTTACTCCAGCACCTCCAACTGTCCTTGAAGAACATCCAGTAGATGCCATTGAGGAGGCTCAACCCCAGCAGGAACAAACTACTCTCCTTCATGATGAGGAAGAAAGTTTTGCTCTAGCGCCAGTCGATGCATCTGCCCTGAAAGGTGAATTAGATTTTGTTTTTTTTTAATTCATCACCAGGTATACAATATTCAGCCAAATTGAAGAGTGGTATAAGTTAGCTAAATATATATAATGAGCCAACATATTAGATGAGTTGATAGTATCAATAGACAGAAAAGAAAGGCTACAGACTACGAATTAAAAGATTAGAAGGCACGGTTTTCCTATTATTGGTTAATAAATCTACCCTTATGTCCAATTTCGAAATGTGTTGATAGGTACTTTTTCGACTTTCAGGATTCACTAAGGCTAAACGTAAGCGTAAATTAATTGTCGATGAAGTGAAAAACATCTCAGGAGAAGAAATGAAAGCTCA
Source organism: Neodiprion virginianus (assembly GCF_021901495.1). Lineage (NCBI taxonomy): Eukaryota > Metazoa > Arthropoda > Insecta > Hymenoptera > Diprionidae > Neodiprion > Neodiprion virginianus. The sequence goes on along the minus strand of NC_060877.1, from coordinate 4,520,174 downwards.
ATTATCAGACACTAGCGATATTATCACAACTTTGGACTTGGCTCCTCCCACAAAACGCTTAATGCATTGGAAAGAAACTGGTGGTGTTGAAAAACTATTCGCTCTACCAGGCAGACCTATACCCGCACGTGTCTTATTTAAGGTAGAACTTTTTTTGGTACTTCATTTAACATTAAAATTTATCAGCAAATATCATGAATACCATGTGTTAATATTGTATTACTACTATCTGAGAAAATTTCTCCAATAAGTTGAAATCTATTCTTAGTGTTGTAATTTGGCAGTTTAAATTTTATCCGGTAAAAGTAACATGTTCCAAAAAATTTGGATACGCAAAAATTAGTCCCAACCCTATTATTTCAGAAAAATTGGATATGTATAATAGTTGAGATATAATTTTAAATTCTACAGAATTACCAACGGCATTTAACCAGCAAATCATATGACCATGAAGATTTTGCTAGAATCGGGGTGGATGAAGATGGTATGCAGTTAGAACAAGTAAGAGATGCTGCAGACATGGATGTAACAAACTTCGAACAGAGTATGCTTGGTAAACGTATGAGTCGAAAGCGAAAGGCACCATCGGATGAGGAGGTCAGTATAAAAAAGTGATTGTGATCGATACTTGCATTTGACTTTCTTGATTTGCCATTAACAATAATGCTTTTACAGCTCAAACAGCCTTCCACTCAGCAACAAACAGAGTCAGAAGTTTCCCAGACGTCTGTTGCTAGCGAAATGATGGAAATCCCAAGCATAGTACCACCGACTCCTCTCCCTCCTCCAAGGTCACCGATACCTCCAGAAGTATCTTTACCACCTGAAACATCAGTTGCTGACATTAGTGCCATCCTTCCATCAGTGGAATCTATTGAGGCAATGTCTCTACCTCCTGAAACCCCATCTCTCAATAATGTCGAGATGCCTCAGATTCCTCCAGCCGAAGTCAGCTCGTTATTAGGTACAGATGAGCAGCAGCAACCACAAGTGCTACCAGTTCAGCCTGAAGATGTAAGTCTACAGCCTTCAGAGCTTCCTCAAATGGAGAATATGGGGTATGACCAGGTGAGTTATGGCTGATTTTACATTTAATTGTCGAATTGTTATTAGATTGTCAAGTTATGGTTAACTGGCAGCTACAAATGTGTAACAAATTCCATTTCTATTTTTTTTTCCTTACATCATTAATGAATTCTTTCTTTCTCTGGTCATCCGCGAATGTTGTTTTCTTTCCTCCAGGCTCAGACGCAAGTACCGTTTTTGGGGTATGACGACCACCAACCACTGGCTCACACGCCTGGCGCGATATCAGAAAGAGGTCCAGCTACTCCTTGGAATCATGAAGATTATGAATTTCCCCCATCTGTTGGTCCAGTATGTGAAATAGTCATATTCTTCGACATTCTCTTATTCCTTAGTTTATGTCAACTGAAGACGTCATCTTTTTATGACTGTCTTGTGATTGCCTTGTTGTTAATTGATGTTGTTGTTATAATACAGCTAGAGGAGCAGCAAGTTGATGAGACTTATGAACAGTTCGAAGAACGAGTATTGAACAAGAGAGCTGGTCACATGTACCACGTAATTAAGAGCAAACTAGAGACCAAAGACAGTCTGACACTTTCTGAGATGGCATATAGAAACAATCGTAAACAGGTATGGATTAAGACATTAATTGTTATTTATTTTATAAATCATCACACAATGTTGATGATTTCAGAACGTGGAATTGAAGCCTCGTTGTTTTTGAATATAATATTGTAACCGGGTTTAGATGACTACTTGATTGTCTGCAAATAACTTGGGTTCCACTTATTCTATGACTATTGATCACTGATCTAGTACTATAATATATATGTGTGTATATATATATATATATATATATATATATATATATATTTGAAATTCGTCGCGTCGTGTAATATATATATATTATACATGTGTATATATAATAATAAATCTTTACTGTTTATACATACGTATATATATAGTATGTATAAACGGTAAAAATTCATTAGTGTCTTTGCTTTACTCAAATTTTGTAATTGTGTCGCCAATTTGTCTCTTTCTTTATATTTTTGTTTTTCTTTACAGGCTGCTCAGAAATTCTACACATTACTAGTTCTAAAAAAATTTCAAGTGCTGGAACTAAACCAGGAATCATCGTATGCTGATATTCTGGTAACCAAAGGGCCCAAATTTGAAAATCCTGCACTATAAGTGTACCTTCTGTTATCCAACCATAAATGAGGAAAACGTATCGCCTGAGTTGTTTTTCGCAACTTGACTGTAACGAACGTTACAATTGTTATTTGCAGAGTTCGACGAGTTAAAAATGGAAACTATAGATATATTTTATAAATCGCATAATTTCTGTTAATCTTGTCAGTATAAATGGTCGGTCTTGGAATATTTATTTAACAATATTCTTTTATTTTTGACAATAGATAGGATTAGCTAAAGTAACGTTTCTACATTGCTTTCATTTTCCTTTTGAAATCGCGTCGAATGACTATTGAGTCATTTAAATTGTAGTACAATTATAATTTTCATTAATGTTTTACGGTTTTCATGTTATTATTTAGTTTTTTTTTTTTTTTTTTAATTTTTGGAAAAATACTGTTTTTTCAACCAAATAAAAATTGTGAGTGCATATCACTTCATTAGTTTTAATTTCTATTTAAAACAAAAAAAAAAAAAAAATTGGTCTTCAACTTTATTTTTATGCCGACCGGGCAGCATGTCGGAAACTAAGAAAAAACGGTGATTTTAAGTACACGTAGCAATTCTAATCAAATAGTTCGTCTCTTCAGTGTAAATACCATAAGTTTTTCTCGCAATCGTACTCCTTGAGAAAGGAATGAATTTTTGCTATTCGCGGATATTTCATTGCTGGAAATGAAAAATGTAGTGAGTACTTTTCATGTTCACCATGAGTTTTAGTTATACGTATCATGAAACACAAACCTGAACATATCGACAACCTTTGTCGAATGAACTTATAAAGTGGAAAATGTCTATGGTTTTGGATCTGGTTGGGTATTCCTGGTAAAATGACGAAACATTTCACATTTACAAACTGATTTTTTTTTAATCAAGCTATTTTCAAATTCATATATTTTTATTAATTTTCAAGCAGTAGGGAAATTTCGATAAACCTGACTTATCCGATTGAAGATACGAAGAATAACAGTAAGCAATGTACATAATAAACTGGCGCTGATGTAAAAGGTATACAAAAAGTGTTAACGAAAACAGTTTTGCTGAAAGCACTGACTTCCAAAGCTAATGAACTAGGGTCTACTGTCTTCGATTTATAGTATATTACACTATCAATTAGCTTGTCGCGTTGCCGCCATAATTTTATACCACATTTTTGACTAATTTTTGACGAGCGTTAAAAAATATTCTCTAAGTGTTAAGCATTAGCCGAATTCGAATTTGTCAAAGGTATGTACCCTTGTATACTTATCCTTACTCTCGCCCTGTTATTTAGACAGATCCAGAGGTAAGTTTACAAGGGTCCAAAAAGGGTGCACACTGCAACGAATTTGAACGCGGCTAGCATGGTTCCAGTGACCTGGGGTACCTAAATCCAGCCTGTACCTGATGCTTGCGAAAAAATGTCTTTACCTGTGGTGAGCCAAATGGTGGAATATACTATACAATCTGTCATTAATTTAATTTCATCATTGATAGAAGTGATCAGATCCGTACCTCAGTGCTTGGTGATTTACATTTTAATCAAAGCTTCACTATTGTAAAACTTCATTTCTCATTCTATATCATACCCAACTTGATCTTCGTGAAGTGAATATTGGTTATATTTGATTCATTTTTGTTAAATTCAATAATGTAATGTACTCATCTAATATAGATTTAAGATATGAGATCATTAAATGTAATATATTATTATATAAAAATTGTATTGATTAAAGGGATTCTGGAAATTGTAGTTTATTATCTGCAGTCATGCATATTCTATGAATCATTAATTATATTAAAGAGTATATGTTGAATCTAAGGGAAAAAACCGTATTGCAACAGTTTCCACAGTTTCTTAAATAAAATATGTTTACTCAAATCACACAGGTATGTCTTTAGGTATATCAAAACTCCTCGAAATTTGTTTTATAAAGCTTTATTTATCAACTTTATCGTTGTTGTTAGCAAATCGGTTATTTTTTATTAACTTAAAAAATGAATGTGTGACAATGTACGTCTCCGGTACAACGTTACCCTAATTAATTACGTGATAGTTACGTTAATTAAATTATGCGTGTCCATGTGACGTTAAGAAGTCCTGCTCAATAATTCAATGAGAAGTTGAAATGAAAACAAGAAAGCTTAAATAACATTCACTCTTATCCGTCTAGATCACCGGCAGCCATTGCGTCCTGGTAGGATCTATCATTGCTTCGCTCCGGGTCTAATTTGATCATGTCGTCAATTCGCAGAATAGTAATTGCTGCTTCAGTCGCAAACTTCAAAGATTTTATCTTAGATACTGCTGGCTCCAGTACGCCTGCTTTTTTGTTGTCCTTGACAACACCTTCAATCAGATCAAGGCCAACCCTGGAAAAAAATTATTCATCAATTATAAATCATTTTCCCTCTAAAAGTTAAGAAATGAGGATTATCATTGATTCAATTTGAACAGAATCTTACCATTTAAGATGGGCGTTATCAGCCTTGGTCTGGCTAGAATTATGATATGCTCTCAATTTAGCAACAAGGTCTGTTGCATCTTGTGCAGCATTGACGGCTAATGTTTTTGGTATAACCAGGAGAGATCGAGCAAATTCTGCAATGGCCAGCTGTTCTCTGGAACTCTATCAACATAATTGTTTTATTTAATTAATTTATAATCCAACTTTATCTATAGCCTTAATAGAGATGTAATATATAATGTTAGGGACCAACCAAAGACGTTGCAAAGTTTTCAAGATAGATTGACAAGGCAGCTTCAACGCAACCACCACCAGCCACTACCGATTTGCTTTCGAGTACTCTCTTCACGACACATAGTGCATCATGCACAGATCGTTCCATTTCATCACAATAGAAGTCGTTCGGACCACGCAAAATCACGGAAGCTGCTGTACGGGCTTTTGGGCTGTTGAATTTAATTAGAAAATGTAAATTACTTGATTCTTTATAGCTATTGAACAAATTGTTTAAAATTGTATTGATTTAAATATAATTCGAGATTTTGGAAGTTGAACATGACACAAAAAATCATACTCAATGTATTGTCTTTATGTTTAGAAAGTAATCCGTGTGATGAAGTCTCAAACTCCAATGTCCACTAACACTTAGGAGTAACTGACATTTGGAACAATACAGTTAATTTTATATTCAAATATTATGATAGATAATTTAGTTGTCTGAATTTTTATGTTAAATTTGAATTGATACTTAAGTTAAATATTTTTATATAATTGTGCTTCAACAAAAAAATGGAGATTTGTCCAGAGCAAAAAGGAAAAAGTACGTGGGGATAAAATATTATACCCTTTAATAAGGATCAGCTCATCGTCACAAACATTTTCTTGAACAACTTCTGCAGCCTCGCCTAAGAAGTTGGCATCAAAGCTTTCCTCTCCTTCCATATTCGTCAAAGACGTAAGGAAGTGAGCACCAGTTGCTTTGGCGATTCGTTTCAAATCAGCTTTTTTACACCTACGAACTGCCAATGCACCAGCTTCGACAAAATACTAAAACAATGAAGAAAAATAAATCATGTGAGCAAAGCCAGGAATATCGGTAATAACACCATTATAATGAAACTTCAGAATTAATAATATTCTATACTTTCAATAGAAAATTTGGAAGTACCTTAAGACAGAGGTCGTCGATGCCGCCACTAACGAGAACAACGTTAGTGCCAACAGAAAGGATTTTTTGGATACGTTCCTTGGTGATATCAGATTCACGTTGACGAACGCCCTCCAATTTTTCAGGATCAGTGATCAGTACTTCAACTCCCAACTTCATTTTGGCTTTCTGAAGCGAAAAGTCTAGGCATGCAATTTTTGCATTAACTATCTTCTTGGGCATCGCTTGTGATGCCACTGTACAATTTAAAGCATAACCGGGCACAAGGATAGACTCGCGTGCACTCTTTCCATGAGCTTTTAACACATTAACAGCTTTCACTGGATACAAGGCTACTCCTCTGTTATCATGGATTTTCACAGCATTCGCTGCATCCACGACCATATTAGCAAAAAAGTCCGCATCACTATATAATTTGTTAAGAAACATACCAGATTCCTTTCTTTTTTTCACTTTGTTTGATTTCTCAAGATGACTTAACTCTCCAACTTTGAATTTGAAGATGTTTTATGTCCAAATATATTTAAGTAATAGTGATTTACCATTTAATATATAAAAATAATTTACTCAAATTTAGAACTGGTGCCATGCTAAAAATTTACCGAACAGTAGTAGTAATATTTATTAAAAAAATTAATCATTTTTTTGTGATAGGTAGAAAAAGGATACGCCCCGATAATCTTACTTGACATTGACGTCTTGGCTACATTGACCAGACAGTCTCTGCCGAGCTCATCAACTCCGATAGTCAAGTGTTCTTGAATATACTTACACGCTTCTCTGCAAAGAATAAGATGATAGACACCAGGAAGGTGAGTAAATGTTATAAGTTGTTCCTAAGTGAAACAAAATAAAAATATGAAATTACTTACTTGCATGCAAGACGATATCCGCTAATCACAGAAGTCGGATGAATCTTTTGCTTAACTAGTTCATCGGCATTCTTCAATAGTTCTGCAGCAATAATTACCTGACAAAAGTACGTGCAGTAAATTAACACAGATTTGTTGACGAATCAATTACATCATCTATCAACCGTACATATGCTTACAACAGATGTTGTTCCATCACCAACTTCGTCATCTTGAAGTTGTGCCAGTTCCACCAATACGCGAGCGGCTGGATGTTCGACTTCAAGGAGACGCAGTATAGTAGCTCCGTCGTTGGTAACAGTTACATCCTGTGAAATGAGGATGGATTTTTGGAGGTATTTCAGTAGTATCAGATTGTCGAAAATTGATGAAGGTATGTGAAGAAAAACTTACACCGATATCATCGACGAGCATTTTGTCTAAGCCAACAGGTCCCAAGGAACTCTTTACGATGTTAGCGATGGCACATGCTGCCATAACTGTGAAAATTGAACTGCATTTAAGGATGTGCGGAATACGCGTAGAATAGTTTTAATCATTATTAGTGGAAAAAGACAAGCTAAAATGGTGACAAAATAATTTTAGTAAATGATTTAGAATAGGTTAGCGTATTACCATTTTGCGTGCGAACTGGAGCACCAGATTGTCTTGTGCCGCCAACGGAAAGAGGACTTGCTAACGTAGACATTTTCACGGTTTAACACACGGACTAACGAGTTGTTGCTTTACTTCGATAGAAAAAGAGCTGCCGAACGTGGGTGAGGTCGGTCAAAATCGCGTGTGTGACTCCATGGAATAATGATAATAATCATGCCGTTCGTCTGTCTTGGCTGGTGGACAAACGCAATCGTTATTTTTGATTGGTCGATGGTATTAAAATCCAGTTTCTCATTGGTCCAGAGATTTTAAAGACGCCCGATCTCTGATGGCGGTCCTCAACCGCGTGGGTACTGAGGTTCTTTCGTACTTTCTAGAATAAAATTGGAAACGCACATTTTTCAGCTTAATAACTTCGAAAAATAACTGAAGTACATCATTTCAGCTGTCTTAGGAGGTTTTAATAATACAACACTATCAGCAGTATTTTTTCTCTTTTTGCGTTAATTGAACGAGTTCTCAGGTTTTGGATGTCCATATTTGGTCACGGAATTCTCTTGGCTTCATTGTCATGATTCGATGATTCGCAATATATGCTATCCGCGGCACTGCTCATGTATAGAACTTTTTCCAATTTAGAAAGATAAAAAATAAAACTATAAAAGAGCTAAAATGATGTCCCGAAATTTTTGTATGTATTAGTCAAGTTTTTTACAATCTTATTTTCCATTGCAATATTAACTACTTTTAATGTAACATCAAATTTGTACTTAGACTACACCAAAATTTTAATGAAAAAGCTCTGTTCGAACGCGTGATCCGACATGACGATTACAAATTTTATTATTTTTCAAGCATTAAGAATTAAAGAACGCATAGTATTTAAATGACCCATAAGATATATTTCAACAAAATTCGTCAATGTCTCATAATTAACATTACGGACTAACGTACATTATGGATGGTCGCTGAATAATAAAATAAAATTCAGATACGTAAATGAATCAGAATTAATATAGAATAATTTATCGTTGTACAATAGATATCAGTAACCTAAAGTATATGCTAGAAATACATACATTTTTATTTAGAAGTCGTTTTTTTCGATAAATCAGACTCAATGATTCATATGCCTGCATATAATCATACTAAGAATACGAATACAACCAGTAATAGAATAATGAGAGCAGCATCACTTCCTAAAACACACACGGTTCAACTTTTCGTTATAATTGTAGTAATTTTATTGAATTTGGAACAAATTTTGTCTCGAGCAATACTTACAAGATAGACTGAAACTATAACTAATTATGGCTAATCTTGAAGCAATTAAAATGATTAATCGTGGTAGAACCAGTTCCGCGCAATGTATATGAATAAAGGACTTTGCTAGTGCCCGACGTGTTGCTTACATGGCTACAAACTAGTTTTCAGAAACCTTTTTGTATACCAATCTAGGAATAATACTTAGTGTTATAAAAACAAATTGACCATGTGACAATAGTAGAAGAAAAGACTAGCATTGATGACAAAAAATATTTGGCTTAAAATAACACAGTTATAAGCACGACTTATAGAATTTACACTCAAACCGCATTTTTTTTCACTTTTTTAAAAATGAAATTTAGGTAATTCGATGATATTGGTATCAGACCTTTAATAAGAACCTGATGTTTGATTACTTCATAATGAAACGCAAGATTCAAGTTTTCTGTTTATCTCATTGAGTAATTCCAATCGTATTTACCATGCCATTTTCTATCATTTTAAAGCAGTGCACCAGGTCAACAAGTGATCAACAAGCTCATCTGCATAAATCTTAGTTTATAATTAGATATTATCAATATTAGTCACAATTTAGATGGTAAGTAGGTAGTTATAAATAAAATAATAACACAACAATAAAAACTTTCAGACATAATAAATATAAAAATAAATAGAAGTATCTATCCACCAATCTATACCATAATTAAGAAGTTGTTACAAATATTTCCTCTTTGTATCGTGATTAGAAAATATTTACGCAAAGGATGCCATTCGGTCTTATAATCAGTGTTAGAAGTACTTATCTGAACAAAAAGTTTACACTGATAGTACTTCGATATATAAAATTCTTTGTATCTATTAAACTTGTTCTATATATATGCCCATCAATAGAGATTTTCATCTAAGTATATATTAATTTACAACAATTATAACTTTATTCATATTGGTTCTGGGTTGTTAGGAATGAAATCAAGGGGGTATGTCGTATTGGCTTGCGAAGGATGAAAAACACGAACAATGACAAACGAATTTTTGTTAAGTGAAATACCCCCAGAATTAGGAATTAGATAAATTTTTTCAATATAAATATTGATTGAATATGTCAGTGTACGTGTATATGTACTTATTATGAACACATTGACGCCTGCCATTCAAGGTTAAACTTTCATTAAACGCTATATTAGTGTTATAGTATTCACTTATGTGCTCAATAATTGAGAGACAACTGGAACGCGAGGTGTGCCGTTAATTTAATATACAATGAGTTGAAACATTCTAATAAACATTTATGTATTAACTACTTTAATAACGACTTGACTCTAGGCTGATGAATATGAAGTATTTTCTGCTATTCCTCAACCTTCAATATAGATATATACTCTACTATGAATTTAAAGGTCATATAGTGAAATCCTTATGTAAAAGTTTATGCGAAGGAAACCTCTATGCACCCTAAGTAGAAAAACCAAATGAGCCAGGGAAATAAAATTTTCGTCAGTTTTAAATTGAAGCAACTTGATTACTGATTTCACTGCATTTATAACTGAAATAGCTCGGACAGATCAATGTCGTTGACTATGGTACTAGAAGACTGTTGAAACCAACTCTAAATTGGGAAAAAGTTATTTAGACTATTCATGTCTAATAATGAAATGACATACATTTGAACAGATATAACAATACCGTGTTTTACACAATACTGACTAAGAATTACTAGAAGTTATTAAATGCATTTAAATTTACTTATACTATATTTAAAAGTGGCACATTGGTTTGTGCGTTTGAATCGATAGCTTATTACGCAATAATTTTTCTGTTATAACGTCAAATCGTAAATAATACAAAAATACGTAGATATTATAAAATGTTAATCAAACATTTATCCATGTAATATTTTGTAATACTATTCTCACTTTCGTATTATGCATTGTTAGCAAATTATAAAGTCTTGCTACAAAATAAACGCTATCAAATGGAAAAAATGTTAGAGCTTTAAAATCGTAAGCTTGAGTTCAGCATATATCGGAGTACTGATACTTCGACTATTTTTAGCATTTTAAACATTGGTTGGTGGATCCATTGCACATATTACAGCTTTAACTACGCTGGCTGCTGCCAGTGATGCATATGGCTGCCATTCCTTGGCTCTAGAACCATCTTTGTAATCTGAAATACCTCTTACAACCGCAAAGCTTTCGCGACAGTTACCCAAAACACTCTCTACCACTGCATCCATTTCTGCATCAAATGCAAGCACTCCAAACTTGGTAGCAAACTTTTGTCTGAGTTGATCGTCTCGGGCAATTTGACGTCCAGACGCTACTGGAGCAAGATGTATTCGCGGGCAGCCATCCAGTCTGTATAATTATTACGGTTATAATATGTTAAACTGTATGAACTAAAATGGTTTTATTATTCATTATTACAGGATTACCTTTTATTTTTTATTCCCTGCGGAGCAACAGGGTGAGCTACTTCAATAACATCCCTTTCACCAATAGCCATGTACAGTTTATCTGATTCTGGTGCGGGTGGTTGAAAGGCATGTTCAGACTGTGTGCTCAATGCATCTATACCTTCTTTTAAATAAGTTTGCCAAGGTGGTATTGTCCCATTGTCTGCCTGTGTGCGGTGTGAAATAACAATTTGTATCCAACTATTTAATTCCACAATTGCAATATAAACTTTTCGACAGCAGAAATAATTCAGGATTGAATGTTTTCTATGCGGGTTGAATAAATCTTGACTAGCAGATTAAACTCACCTGTGATTTCAGGTTCGCGGCGATTTCCTGTAGTCCTAAATTTTGCGGGCAATATTCTTTGGTTTCAAACAAATAACTTCCGTTTTCATGCATCTTGGCACTTTCGCAATAAACGTAAACGTATTTTTTGTTGAACGGAGTTAAATCTGAGACAACCACGTCACCCAATCTAACATGTTTGTTGTAATCGGTATAATGAGGAACACCTCCACCAACCCCAACGAGAAATACAAAGTCCACTTTTTGGAATGTTCCTGAAAAGATAAGTTGACAAAATTTCATGAACAGTCGTGTCAATGAAACTATTGTATTATACGACAATGACAACAATTATTAATCAGTATAGAAAAAGTTAATATAGTAAGTACAACAAGAAGGCAGAAATGGAAAACACCTACCGAGTAATCTAGTAGTTGTATTTCCAGCTGCAGTCATTGCTTCCCTGGTATGGCCAACAGTAGGCAACTTTGTGCATACAATTCTGTGAGCACCAATATTACCCAGTGTGTAAACGTTAGATTCTCCTGTAATGAATGAACAATTAGTTCTATCATGTATACAGATGGATTTTCATCCAAATTTACCCAGTGTATTTAGAAATATATACAATGGTGCTGAGTGCTGCTATTGTGAACTTACATAAAAACAATATTACCAGTGATAAATCGGTGTAGAATAGTATAAAAATACATGACAAAGTTGAGAATATTTTTATTTTATTTTAGGTCTATTTGCTATCACCTACTGATGAAATCAAAAACTGGCAATCAAGATCTATAGAAACTATCCTGTGAAAAACTTTCTTGTATAAATAGCTTTTCGCATTGTCTTTTTTTTTTGCTGACTGTGAAACAGTCCTTTTCATATTTTGAGAATTTCAGTCAACAAATGTCTGAGTCACAGTTCTTAACACAAATTTCAAACATAAACATGAACCCATCACCCCTGCATTACTTATGTTTGCAGACACTTGTACGAAATTTAATGACGCCACAGGGAATCTACAATAACAACCTGTAGAATACAAGGAAAAAATTTTGATTTCTGTTCCATAACTTTTTCTTGGTCTAATTAACAAATAATGAGAAAATACGTAAGAATCGAAAAATCTAGAATTGCTACTTGGAATGCGAATTTACCGTCTCAGTTATGGAAAATAGATAGTATATAATAACTAATAACTTAAAAAATACAGACAACGAACGAAAGCAAACATCAATATAAATTATTTCGAATAACACACATTTAGTTTTAGTGAAGTTATTTATAAACGGATACGCACGTCAGAAACAGTTGACAAATAATCAAGAGTGGAAAAAATTGCTCAATATTCTTGTTTTAGATTGATGAGTGATTAAGTTTACAGTAGACGAAGAGCTGAGGTGAATTTTTGGTTTCCAATCAGTTCATTACCACATTTCTGAAAGGTGGTCGAAATTTTCTTTTGGGTTGAAGTAAAATATCAATATTATGGACAATACACATGATTACTCCCAAAACGTTTATCTCAACACGAACAAACGTGGCACCAACGTCGATGTTTTGTGGACACAAGCGGTTCGCAAGCTATGAATTCATTCTACGTAGCGTTAATTCAATTATATTACAAACTACGTTACCAAACCGACACGTGACTCTTCGTACTCCATCAGTACCATCTGGAGAGCTTGCTGTACCTAAAGTATCATGCAAATTCGTAAAGTGTAACCCAAAAATTAAACGGACTGATCTTGTTCGGACAGAAAATGTTTACAACAATATTTATCAACATTCAAACGTAACTCGACCCTCTAATTCTTCTTTCGCAATACAACTATATTACAAAATACGGCATGTGTAACAGCTGTACGATTCAAAATCCGAATCATAAAGACTTACCGACGGTTGTGTAGCGAACGTAAGTTTCCTTATTTTCAATCATTGAATCAACAGCCAGTTTCTCGCAGTACTGAGCAGTAATAATAGCTATTGTTGGCTGTTTAGAGCTAACCATTGTGGGCATTTGCTTAACGACCTGAAAATATTGAATGCATGTTAAACAATGATATAATAATTATTTTACCACATACTTTTCAATTTCCACAGTTTTACCTGGATTTGAGTGTCTTGATGTACAATTCGGGTAAATGCTCCATGCTCCATTGCTTTAACAAGACCCTTTGCTTGTAGTTCTTTCAATATAGCTTCAACTGCAGATTTTTCCCAGCCATATTCCCTATGCGTTTTATTTTTGAACGATAAGTAATGATCGCGTATGCATTGAATGTATTAAGATCTGCATAAATCTAGAGCAATTGAAAGTATTGTAAATTTAAAGAGTAGAGATGGACTTACTGAGCCATATCTACTATGGTAACTGGATTCGGATATGCGGACTCAATCAGTTCAAGCATTTTGAACAAGGTCAGCTCAACGTGTTGTCCGATAGCCGTGTCATCTGCCGATGCTATAAAAAAAATTAATGATCATATTAGCCAATCGTTCAGAATCATGTTATTCAATACATAATAATGTTGATCACAAAAATTTAACCAATTAATATTATCAGGCATTACCATCACTGACAATCTTCTTATTGTATACTGATGCATCTAGACACCACTAGACCAATTAGTCATAGAAAGTTGTTTATAAGCCCTACAAATGGATTTCTTTCCTTCAATCAATTCAACTATTGCTATTGATCTCCGCCATCGAATCTTTGATAGCTTGAGATAGCATGTTTACAACCAATGACTGTTCAAATGTTCATTATATTTTTTATATTATAGACATCTTTTCTATTAATACAAATGACCATAACAATTCTAATTCAGTGTAAACGTTAAACTGTGTTCTTTAACTAATGGTAACAGGAAACAGCTGATACTCTATTCTCAGAATTCTATATCTGTTTGGTGTACCAGTTTCTTGAAAATTGCATGTCATGTGCTGCGCAAATGCTGCTACATTTTCAGTAATTCGTCAGAATTTCTAAACGAAACTAAAATAATCATCGGCTATTTTTCATATAAATATTAAATTGGTACAAGTTGAGTGCATTAAAAGAATATTAATATAATGGATTCCGGTTCATGTAAAATATAGAAGCATATTGAAATTCACTTTCATAGAGTACGTTTTTAAAAATTTATATTATAAACTCATGAAAATGTGACGAAGATTTAGTTTATAAACTGCTATTTGCCAGATTATCTTGGTACTTTCATGGTAATGAGTGAGAAATTGCCATATATTGCATTAAAAAAAAAAAAGTAGAAAATTGTTGTAACTGCTTTATTGATATTTTGTTATATCAAAATTTTGACGAAATAATAAATGCTCAACGAGATAAGTACATACTGTGAGTCTTGTCTAAGAAACACTGTGCATGTTAACCATTTATATCTAAGTTATTGATTATCGAATAAAATAATGTTATGTAAACCACAAAGAAAATACTTGTTAAATCAATAATGTTATGATTACCAGCATCAACGTTCAATAAAGTCAGATTGCAACAATTGCGTGGTCACTACATTTACTGGTCAATTGAAAAAATGAATAATGAAAAAAAAAAAATGTACTATGAATGATTACAATTAGCATTGCATGAGGGATGAACGATAAAAATATGTGAATACTGAAATGATGTTAGAGAATCACAATGCATGTCTGCAGAATTTTCAAACCTTTTTTAAATTTACCATGGAAACTAGTTGCTCATTTATTGACCAATAAAGTTTGCTGTGTTACGTGAAGCTGCAGATGAGGATTACCTCTATGTAGTAAATCTGCATTGAAATAGTCAGCTTGTGATCGCAAAAAAAAAACAGTGATTACAGAACACAATAAACGAAAGCCTATCAATTCTATCTAATCGAACCTGGTCGCTGAACATTTTTCTGAGACCAAGGAAGTGTCAATAGTAAATGGCCAAGTTGAGCTGTGAATAACAATGAATATTATAAAGCGTTGCCATGATATCACCAGTTGTAACTATAATAAAAATTAGACAATTAATATAATCCGCTATACCAACTGAATTTTCTTTGAACTTAATTGAAGAATTGATGACCTCTGTGTAGATATCTCAAATTCATTAATACTATGAAACAAAATGAATAAAAACAGATGTACTCACATGGTCTAGCCGGAAGCTCAACTGGCTCCTGTAATTGCTTTAGTTCAATCTCGAGCTTCTTGATCGTAGTGTACTTGTGTTGCATTAATTTCATTATTTTCTTTATAAAACCCACATAATCTGAAAAACGAAATTGTGTGTCATGTTTCCTTCACATATGGTCTTTTTGTTGTTGGCACCATAATTAAGTAAGTACATTCAGGATTTAAATTCAATTATCCAGGAAGATTGAGATGTAAAAAAGATTCTCATTCCGCTACTCATTAGTGGGGAAAATTTCCAGAACCTCTTTTCTGCCACTCAAAGATGTAGCATCAGCTAGCTATTTTAAGCTTGCGACATCAATAAATCAATCATTCCACGAATACAAGGTTTAAATCTCAGAGAAGAATTGTAAATACCTCATACGGTTATACAAGGTCGCCAAACTTTTTGTTGAAATCTCGAATATAACTTGGCAAGGCATTTTTTAAACGTATAATATATACATTGCCAATACAATTGCATGATTTTACTGCGTCACTGTAAATCTAAAGTCTGTAATATACCTCTGGGAAACTCTTGTGGGCTGACCAATTCACGGAAAAATTCCTGAGCAATGCTCGGCTGGTCCATGCTGGAAAGCGATTCTGCGAACCAAAATTGCAAAGTCCTTGATTCTTGTGTGTGTTTTCCTGTTTGTGCACTCACAAGAAACACCCTGAATTCCAGACATAATTGCGCAGGTTCGAATGCTCCATTTGATACTGAAAATGATGTGCCATTCAAACTATGTATTGATTTACGTTTAATTTAGGATTTCTAGTTTTACCAGCCACTTTCAAGTTAGCTGCTAGTAAATTACATCTTTCATTATTTGACATGTTTAAGATTAGGATAAGACTTTTCTTATACAGTAAAAAAACATAATAATCGTACCAGCACTAGCTTGTTTGTTAATGACGATTCCTTTGTGATCTCCGCCAGCAATGTGAACTTTGCTTTCATTTTCATTAATTTGAGGTGGATCGATCGCCTGGCGTTCGATTATTAACGTTGTAGAATTGGCAGTTTTGCACTTGGGTGTCATTACAATGTGTTCTGTCAAAAGATGTGTTTCATCAAGATGATGATGGTAGTTGTTTACAATGTTCATAAATGCAAAATTAGAGGGAAAATTCTTAGAGGTAAAACAAGATGAATAAAATTTAAAAGTAGAGATTCAGAAAATTCATTAAGAAATAAAGAATGACGATAGAAAATATGAAGTCGTGATTTACCTGAATTAACCTGATCAATTATGCTAATTGTGACTGAGGAAAATTTTTATGCAAAAAATTTTATTGTCAAATTATGTTTCGAGACAGGGAAGCATGCAAATGATTACACCGTAGAGAATATTGTTAACAATCCTGAACGTTGCTGATCTTGCAAAATTACGAACCCCGTTAATTCAAGATTGATTTGAACTAGTTTCGGATGGTTGGAACGAGAGAAAGCGTAATTTTTTGTGTAGTTACTCGTAGAAGTGACACTCACCAGTCTTGTTATCCTCCATATTAATTTTTGCGAGGGATTATGCACTTTGAATTTTGGTTAGTAGCGCGAATTGATAGCTCAAAAATAAATTACCGCACTGTTCTGTTGGGAAGAACAATCTGAAATTAGAATTATCGTATTTTAGAGCCGTAGAAACACAACGTAGACTACACGACAAACGTCGGCACTCAACTGTATTACTTACTGTACCAAATAACGTGATCGCATTGACTGTCACTGACAGAGCCAATGAATCGTGATCCAGATTTGGCGCGTGTATGCATGCATGCATGTACTCACCACTACTACTTGACAGTGACTGTACCGTCAAGTGCAACCACACCACTAGTGTGCATATGCTATCTTTTGCTACGTATGTAATATGTATGTACACGGCTTATCGCAATAAATTAATAATATACCTATGTATCAGAGGTTGAATGAGATAAGGTTTTCTTTCAAGTGTAATGTAAAGGTTAACTGACTGACAGCCGACTCGGCCAGTTTTCAACAGTGACTATACTATCGTGAATAATTTCTTGAACGAGAGACGTCAGATGTGACTTTAGAGGTGCCAGGACGTGACCATGACGTTTAGCGGTGACACATGCGTGTCTCATAATCAGTATGATGTCAGCACAGTGTTGCATTCTGTAGTGATTCTATAAGGCTTGTTCGTTCCGTCATTCAATTTATGCATGATTACACCCTGGGGCAAGTTTTTAACAAATAGCAGTAATGTACGATGGAAAATACTCCGATCGTATAATTGACTGATTGACACAACGGACAGACTGTATGATGTGGTTCGATAATATATCCTTAGTCAACGTATCACTGATGGTGGTTTGGCGTCAGATTAATATTTATTTTAATAACGACATAAGCAGTGTATTTTAGTTTTCTAGGACTGTCAGGCGATAATCTAGTCTACAAAAATGTTTGCGATCTCCACGTCAAAAAGTAATTTTACATTAGCGAGTAGGTTATTGTGAAAAAAAAAAAACGGGTGCGTGTATGTATAAAAAATTCATGTATAATTGCTAATAACCAAAGCATAGAAACTTAGATTTTGGTTGTGAAAGATTCTGCCGAACATAAAAATACCTTTAATGCAAACGAATAGAATTTGAAATACCATCATCAAAATCTGATAATCAGATCCGTTCGAGCATGGCCTCAAAAATCCTCTAAATTCTCTCATTCAAATTTTGCCGCCGATTTATGGTAAGAACTGAACTCATAAAAATACTCAGGTGTCTGTCTTATCGACTGTGCGTATACACGAATTGCTCAACGTGTGGCGCTGGCAACGCTCGGGTTTCTACGTTAAGGTTCATTCAGCACAGTAGTGAATTTTATATGACACTAGTCATAGTTTGTGGATGATTACAATTTCCTCCGTAGCTGAAGATATGTCAGTTTGCCCAAGGCATATGAGAGAGATAGATGAAAATAAAATTTCTTTTTATGAATACACCAGAAAAATAATACAATATTCATTTGATATACCTGTCGCCGAGTGTTCATTTCATAATCTACTAGTGCTGAACTGACAGGAACTGTGGTTTCCCAAGTTCCGTGTCACTTGGAACCCGATTAACTGCATTGAAGTTTTCTGTGTACTGTACTTTAGCAGCATATGCATCGCGCAATGTCAACAATGTAAGGTAAACAATACACCAAGTAATTATGAGGTGGCAAGTGTTTCAAAATCTTCAATAGACAATGAAACTTCGTTCCTTGTCATTTTCTCATGTGTCACTTCAAGATAACCTCTTATTGATGAAGAATATGCGGATGACAGTTACTTAACAAAGTTCAGTCTTTTGTTGCTCTTCTTCAATTTAGTCTTAGAGTTTTGGCTACACATTTGCCACGTAACTAGTGTAGAACCTTTATTATTACAAAATAATAATAGAATGTACGTAATTACGTGAATATACGCATTGCCCCGAAATATTTTATCTGCAATTTCAAACCGCAAATCGTGGAAATGATTTTTCCCATTAAATCGAGCCTTTGGATTCATTTACAGTATATATTTCACTGTGCAACTAAATTATAGATAAACATAGGTGTTTGAGTATTCAATACTGTATAAACAAATCGATTGTTTAAAATTAGTTTAGCATGATATTTGTCACACCACGTTTTTCGCTACCATGTACAAAGTTCCGTTTCAAATCAGTTGATGCTGCAACGACACTTGTATTGCACACAAAAATAAGTCAGTGTGTTGCATAGGAGATTATGACTGTGACAAAGGTAATTAGCATTATTATGTAGCCAACAAATTTTCATTCAGTCTTCAGTCCTGAAGAACAGACGCATAACGAATTGATAATGCAAGCTAATACGGACGGTATTCAGAGTTTTTATAGGAAACAATTTACCATCACATAATAATTTTGTTTTCAGTCAGTCACAAATCAATGTGATTCTATTTGGTCTGGTTTTCTTGTTATCTGTGCATGATGGATAACAAGATAAGAAATAGAACAGTATAGAATGAGACCTCCGGGCTAGATATTCGTTTCATAAATTTTATAAATTATGTAATCTAAACAAATAGTGTGGTCTATTTAATCTCCGAACCACTCTACTAAGACAACAAAGGCCTGAAGATGGGTTCAATAGCTTTGGAAGAGTACGATCTCATGAAAGACTCAAAATATCGAGTGTAAGTATTAATCACATTTTTTGCACCCTTAAAATATATATTACGATATGTGTATTGAATTACATAAACATACAGCAAAACACACTTACCAAACAGTCAGTGTGAGTTAAATGTCAAATTCCGTCTGGTACTTGTTATACTTGTAACAATTGTAATCAACACTTCTATCCGACGTATGACTCATTCTTGGTCTGGATCTCATTTATCACACATGATTATTATGCATACATTGTCTGTATGCAATATTATATTTATATATTTATAGATCGATGGTTTTCTCAAATTCTATATCTTTTTTTTCACAATTCACCGCAAGTTAGTAGTATCAGTTTAGTGATAAAATGCGTGATAACATTATATACGCATTCTCAGAACCCGATTAGATTTTATCTATCCTCATAGTACACAGTGGACGAGATTAAGACCTGTGAAAAATGCATCATCCGCTTATCTATACTTAGTCTGTAAGCTTTTCAATGTGGGTCCTTTGTTATCTGTGTCAAATAAATGAATTTCCATTATTATTTCATTCTTCATTTTTCAGCTATGTTTCAGCAGTGGATAAAGCCCTTAAAAATTTCGAATACACAAGCGAATGGGCTGACCTTATTTCCGCTCTTGGAAAGCTGAATAAGGTCCTTTTGAGTCATATGAAGTTTCCTGTCATACCGAGAAGGATAAAAATATCAAAAAGGCTAGCACAATGTATGCATCCTGCACTTCCCTCAGGTGTTCATCTCAAAGCACTGGAAACGTACGACATTATTTTCAAATGCATGGGAACAAACAGACTCAGTCACGAACTTTTCATATACAGCGCTGGTAAGTTGGTCCACTTGTATTCAATTGCAGCTAGTTGGTTGGCTACATACATGTACATTAAATGTGGATTGTAATCATGCATGAAAGTGTTTGTTCATTTAGGAATGTCAACATTAATAGCAATAAAAATGCAATTGATTGCAGATATGAAAAGACGAAGTATATTTGCACGGAAATATCACAACTACATGTAAATAATATCTACAAAAATGCAGTTATACATTAAATTGGCATAAATTTATGTCACTTTCAAACCAAATAAAAACAATTTATGAAAACAATATTTCGAAAATTTTGCCACAGTCACGTAGTCGGCAATCAAATATCTTGAGAAGCGTACCTGATTCACATTCTCGTAATCGTTTATCCTGAAACCTTTGAACTTGATCTCTCATTTAACAACGATAAAAATAATCTCTGCTCTTTAGCAATTGTTTCTGACACATGAGTGCATCCAACTCCGATAGTATAGTATAATCATCCCGTTCGCAGTGACCATTTGAAATATGTAATGTCACAATATGATGATTTCTCACACGGTTATTGTGACCTTTTTTTTCACAGGACTCTTTCCATTACTGGGTCATGCAGCAATGAATGTTCGCCCATCATTATTGACAGTTTACGAGACACATTTTGTACCTCTTGGAGAGAGACTTCGTCCTGGATTGAGTGGGTTTCTTAGCGGTGTTTTACCGGGCCTTGAGGAAGGATCCGACCACTTCGATAGGTAAATTCACTTCAAAACACTGTAGTTTTCTGTAGTTCTTAAGATAGTCAGAACCTGGTTTCGTCTATATAATTTATCTCAGACTACTGGACCACTTACCAACGATATTTCTTTTATTGTCTTTAGAACAAATTCTCTTCTGGAAAAAGTTTGCGATGGGGTTTCACCGGAACACTTCTATGCGTGTTTGTGGGATTGTTTGGCGTCAAATTCTGGGATTCGTTTACCAGCGATATCTTTTGTGCTGGCTCATTTCAATAGGAAATTATCCATGGAAGATCAGCTGTATATCATGGGTACAAACATCGACATTATGGTAAGAAATTTCAGTGCTTTAAGAGATTAGTTCCGAGTATTATTGTCAATTCAATTTTCGAGTCCTGTAGTTCTAGTATATTTTCTGATCCTACTAATATTGAAAACTGCACAAATTTAATAAAACAGTACAGATTATCATTTCATATATTTACCGTGTGCTCCAAATGTTTTAACTAAAGTAAATATTTTAGTACGTGATTGTACCGAATTTGGCAGTATTATGACAATTTCCTTCTTTCCTTTTCTATGATAGGTTGCTGCTTTATGTGCTGGAGTTCAGGATAGTTCTGTTTTAGTACAACGAAGTGCGCTTGATTTGTTATTGGTAGGCTTTCCAGTTCATAACAGCCAATTAATACGAGAGGATATGGTATTGTTACTAACAGCTGCCCTAGTCACTATATTGCGAAGAGATATGAGCCTGAACAGGTATTGATTGGAAATAGTTTGTTTCTCCGAAATTCACGCACAAAAAAGTGTTTTCTTAGTCAATTATGTGGTGCAAAAATAATCTTTGTATTCCAGACGACTTTTTGCTTGGCTTTTGGGAACGGAAGTTAACATGTCCATTTTGAAAAAAAGAATTGATCCAGCAGTAGCTGAAGCATCCGCAACATACTTTGATATCTTCTCCAAAGATATGTTAATTCAAGCGATAAAATCTACGCTTAGGACTGTGTATAAGGAGAACCCACAGGACTTAAAACCATACAGAATTCTAGTCTCATTATTAGATAAACCAGACATTGGTCCGGTAATTCTAGACGATATCCTCTACGAAGTATTCAGGTGAGTTATAGTATTTTTGAATGACAACAACTTGTTATTTGCTTGAAGATGAACCAGTATGACATAATACATTGGCTCTTTTCACTATAGTGAAATTACTCTGAAACATGTGTAATATACTTTCAGAACACTTTATAATGCATGTAAAAAATCGGATAAACCGGTAAAATCGAACGAGGTAGTGAAATCTGCGAATCTTCTATTTACAACGTTGGAGCCATCTTATGTTTGGGTGCATTGTGGATATTTGTTTGAGAAAGCTTGCTCAGCAAGAGTAAAAAGCCTGGAGGAGATTGAAGAGAATAGAGTAAATCTGGTCGGTAGTGGAATGCCTAATCTAATAGAGGTTTGCATTTTAACTGAGTTTCTGCTAGACACAGTGTCTTTGGATGCCTCTTTAGATACACCATCCGAGCATCTACCAGGCCTATTCTACCAAGTAATTAACAAGCTTTCCTGCCACACCGATGTCTTATCACCTAATGAAATTGCCAAAAGTCTTGGCTTGTGTGCTAAAATTTTATCCAGAGTACAACCAACCATAGCTACTTCTCATGTGGACAAAATAGAGCCTGAAACAAAGCTAGAAGTAATGCTTAATCCGGGTTCACCTAACACAGCTCTTGCAGACAGTTCATTGACTCCTATACCGCTGGAAAAGAGTCAGTCGGATAGTAAGTTAAATAAAACAGATATGCTCAATAATTTGGCAGTGGACAAAAGTCCGAGTCCAAGGAGACGGGCAAACTCTGGTGGCAGTGGTAAAAAAAGTGATAAAAAATCTAAGAAAAAAAGCAGTAAAAGTACATCGAAGCTAAGCGACAGTTATACTATTCAAGCAGATGGCAGTAACATATCTGTAGTGGTGAGTGAAGATATTAAACTGATTGCCCGCAATAAAAGTATGGACAATCTAAAAATTGATTACTCTGAGACAAACTTGAATAGTTCAGCACCTCAGAGTGAAAACTTGACTCCTAAAAGTTTATCGAGGAAAAGTTTGACCGGATCAAATGGATCGTTGAACAGAGGTCCATCACCTGCTTTGCAAGCGCAAAATTCAATGTTGGAGAAATGCCTAAGACAATATGAATTGTTTTATGTCAAATTGGTGAGTAACAGAATACTGACTAAAGATAAAACGGTTTCCGACATGTTTGAAGATTTAGTAATTGTCTCTCCAAGAGAAAGTTTCCAAGAACGAAGTATACGCCTGGAATCTTTATTGACTTCAAGACTCAGTTTAGAAGATTCCGGATTTTTTTGTCAAGATACACCTTTGCACACTGAAATGACATGCTTGAATTTCTTGCAACTAAAAAATGGATCAATCAAACGATCGGAATGGGAAGATGCGATGAAAATTGCGTCAAGCTTGTTGGTTGAATTATCAACATTTCCAACCTATTGTCTCCCGGGAGATGGCATTTTGCTAGAAGAAGAACCTAAAGGGCAAGTTGTACTGCCAAACTGGTTAAAAGTCTTAGTGGTTTGCGCCTGTTGGTTGGGGAGAGAGCCGTCACTCCAATTAACGAGTATGGCAACCTTATTGGATTTAATTGCTTTATTGAAAGCACAACGAGATGTGAAGCCTCATCCTCAGAGTGGAGAGGGAGTAACAACAGTTGTGATGGTTCCCTTGTTGAAAGAATGGCACATCAATATTTTAGAACAACATACAAACGTGTTTCAAGTAAGTTGAGCTCAGCTCGAACCTTGAACTTGTTAAGTGAATTTCTGGTTAAGTCGGTTGAACTAAAAAAGTCGATTTAATTTTCAAGGTGCTTGCTCATTCTTTATGGCATCATCTTGGGGAGCTGCCTGCTCACGAATACAGAATGCGTTGTGTTGAACTGTTACACGAATTGCATCATGCACTTCATAATTCCTGCGATGCTGTTGAGGATATAATAGGTACAACTCTGACGTGTGACAATCTGGAAAAAAGAATAGAAGCATTCAGCAGATTTGCAACACTATGGCATCTAGGTCGAGATGTTGAAACTAATCCTAGATTAAGAGGATGCTTGAGGACGTTTGATAAGTATGTTCACAGTATTGAACATTTAAATAATTTTTTCAAAATGTAAAAATCTAAGAAAAATAGAAATAGTATAGTTATTATTTTGTTCTGACAGCTTTTATTGTCTTGTAATTACAGATCTTTGTTGAAAATGTTAGATAATCTTCAACTAGCGTATAATTCGCCACTGAAACTTCAAGCGCAATCCTGGTTGCTGCATTCCTTATTGCGTGGTGATATTTCACGTATTGTTGATCCTGTGCTGACAATGTTACTGGACCCTTCCACTTGTAGAATGAGCGTACTTCACGTTAGCATTCAACATAGCAATACAGTACTCACTAAAAATGACGTGGTTGAAGAAAAGTCAGAGCCACATGATGATTTTGAAGGTGCTGCAAAGATTTACGCTATCAGTTCTGTCGATGGTAATGTTATATATCACGTCAGCGATTCTACAGATGATGCTAAGTGGAAGAAGGGTAAAAAAAAAGTCAAATTGATAAATCCTGTTAAGGCAAAGAGAATATTCGCTGTGACAACGTTGGCAAATGGTGATAAAGGTAGTCATTTTATAACGGAGAAGAATCAGTTCATGAAAGAATTGGAGGTACCACCAAGTATTTCGGGTAATAATAACATATCCGTTTTTGTTAATCCGTTGTCAGTGAACTGTAGTGCAAATTCTAATGACTCCTTGACTGAAGACGAGTCTTTGCAAAGTGTTAAAAAATCTAGTTTGACAACAGAACTTTTAAAAAATGCTACTAGGTTCAAAAAGAAAGACTTTAATAAAGGATCGACTGCAAGTTTGGATGAAAGTTTGTTCGATTCTGCCAATTCTAGCTTAAAAATTAAGGATAAAAACGAAATGAAGAAAGCGAATGGCGATGTTGGATCGTCATTAGACTCTATTACGAATAGTTTTGATTCCAGTAGTCCTGAAAGAACAAACAAAGTACAAAAACCGAAAAAAGGAATGTTAATTCCTGGTAGCTCCAAAGAAGTTGCCGGCACAATAATGACTGGTAGATACCAGAGTACAAATGAATTTTCAACAAGCTATGAAACACATGATGTTCCGGGAAGCTTTGAAGCAACAGCTGAAGTTCCTAGCTGGACAATGGGAGATGAAGAGTGTGAGTTGGAACTAAGTACTACTGCTGAAGAGTATTTCAGCAATTCCAGTGGTGTCAGTATTGTTGAAGATATTCTTAACGAAGTTATTGACAAAGTATTGCTACAGTGTGATGTTATGGAGCCAGTTAAGCCTGTGAGTATAGATTATCAAAATTAAGTTCTTACCTGTGAAATACAGAGCAATGGACAGTATAAAACCCGAGAATTTCATATTATCAAAGTTTCAAATATTTATGTATTATTACAGTCAGATGCATCGGTACAACTTGATACAAACTCTAGACGCACTTCTGGTGTCGGCGTTCACAATCTTCACTCTCATATGCTGCTTTACTGCGGAGTTTATGACTCAACGAGAACGCTTTATGCATTGCGTACTCTAAGAAACGAACTTTTAACAAATACAAGAATGTTCTTGTGCTCGGCAGCGACAACCGGTATTGCAAATACCACAAAATGTACAGCACTACTAAATTTATTAGCAAGACATAGGAAAAGTGTATTTGGTCGAAACTTTCATGGAGACATAGCGAACAGCGAGTTTGTAGCAGCGTATAGAAGTAGCATGTACTTGGAGGTTTTGATTAGTGTTTGCTTATACTTTGCCAGAAGTTATTATCCCAATTTAGGACAAATGAGACTGACCCAGGAGGAGATTGCTGGAAATAGACAGGTAAATTTTTGTATACGATTCATTACTGTGACTTGCTTTTTACAATACCTTAATACACTACCTTCAAATAGAATCAAGATAAACTAATTGTTATGATTATTTTTCTATCAAATATAGGTTCAGTTAGCAAGCGCAGAGCTTTTAATGCTTATATTCTCTGAACTTATTGCCATTGTTCGAGATTCTGGAAAAGGATTTAGTTGTTACATAGTTGACTTATTGGCGAAATGTAAGGTTCAAAAGGTCGCTCTTCATTGCTTGGTATCAAGCGTCCTAAATATGAAAAATGCCCAGAAAGAAAATGAAGATATTTTTACTTTCACTGAAGAAATAGTATTGTTTAATGACCCTGTGACTGACACTTACGTAAACAAATGTAAATACAGAGCTAGTGATCATACCGAAGCCTTTCAAATACAATTACTAAGGTTGGTGGCAGTATCCTATGATACACGAAATAAAAAAATGTTGACCTATAATATTTAAATTTGTATATTTTCAGGCTTTTGTTAGCTCTAATTATGCTTGAGCATCAATGTGGTGTGCAGAAAGGGGAAGAGGTTACTCCAACTCAACCAACTCCTTCTACACCAACTCGAAATGCACCAAATTTAACTGGCAGTGCACTTAAATATATACCTGGAGCACCATTACCTCAGCAGCCAATGTTCTTAGCCAGTATATTGAGCGCCTTGCAATTGGTTAGCATTCCTCATTTCTCAATTATATAAGTTTGTTTCCGAATTGTAGTCATTGCCACTTTCTTGCTCTGTTAAGTAAATATTTTACACGAGTTCTCGTTCTGATTATTTCTCTGTAGGATCACATGAGGCATTTACATCAGCATTGGACAACGCTGGTCACATCTAGCCTTCCATTTATGGGATCATCTCTCACGCAAATTGTGACATCTGTAATTCACCAGCTTTGTTATAATATAGAACATCTAGCATCTTATTACGTCAGTGAAGAGGCGGCACTCACTTTAAAATTGAAAGATATAACTACTGTCGAATGCTGCTTACCGGCAGATTACACTGTTACTCATTTGGAAGCGTTGACTTTTCTACTTCATTACTGCTTACTTGATAACTCGCAGCAACTTGGGTATTCGTTTAATCAGCCGCTGAGTGGAACTGTTCAAACCGGAATTCCTGGAGCAAATCCTGGGCAAATATTCAATAATCTTATCCATGTGTTCATGCCCAGCCCACTTTCACCTGTGAGTAGTAAATCTAATATAATGATTTGAATTCATCCTTTGCATTACATAAAGTAGAATAGTACCATAACTTTGTTGAGCAAGTTATATTGATCTACAGAGATTCAAAATTTCAATATTGCATAATGAATACAACCGGCCTTTTTGTTTTTCAGGAAATAGCCAGTGGAAAGGATAAGGCTGGATTGAGTGAACAACACTTACATGCAAGAAGAACAGCTTTGAGTCATTTACCAAGAATAATAGCTTCTCTTTCAGCTTTGTGGCAAGCAGTACTTGTCACTAAGGATAAGTAAGTTTTCTGCTAAACTTAAATCGAGTTTACAAGACATATAGATGAAAAAGAACAACATGACAATCGAACAAATTATTAAATCAAATGTATATTGACAGCGAACAGGCAAGTTGTGTCGTGGGTAGCCCCAGGGTTGTTAAACATCAGCTACTGGAACTCTTATCTCCTATTTCGTTTCATCATGGTGTTAATTTCCTGGCTGCAGTTGCAGTTGCGTGGCATGAAAGAAGACAACCGTCGGCTGCGTCAAAAAAGGTTCACTTTTCAAACAATACGTCCAAATTTCAATGAAAATTTGAAAATATTTGCAGTCCATTTAATGTAATACGTTTTATCAAAGTATTGACGATTGATTTGTGTAGGTCTTACCTGAAGCCTGTCCAAACCAACAAGTGATGGTCCATCTAGTCAGCGCTATTCGTGTTATGCCTATTGATACACTTGTACGCACTGTGCACCAATTAGTCAAATCTCCACCACCGATTCACGGCGTAAAACAAGATTTCTCTCTGGAAGTATCGGTCTTGGAATTGTTGTACGTTTACATGCAGAGTAATACATCACAATCTCTTGTTGAATCGTGGGCATCTTTACTTGGACTACTCAAAGATAGTCTTGCATTAACTGCACCTGCGCAGTTCCTGTTACTCGCGATATTAAATGAGTATATACAAAAATGTCCGCCTATGCAAGAGAAAAAAGATATTCGTGATCTACAAGATATCACAGCTAAGGTACGTTTAAGTTAAATTCGTTACGCATTATCCAAGTGAATCTCTTCCGAGACTTAAAAAGATGTCAGGAAAACTTTGTTCCTTCTTATCGCGTTTCATTGTGTATTTTTATTTTTTTACAGCTGGTGGAATCATGCTCTCAAATAGCCGGAGCATGTCTAGAGCAAACAACATGGCTAAGACGAAATTTAGCTGTGCGAGAAGATGTTTTAGAGGTTGCGGAAGGAGTGTCTGAAGGTGATTGATCAAGAATAATCATCCCTGAAATATTTTTTGCCCAAGACAAGGTCGCTCCTTTACTGGTTTCTTTTGTTTTTCATGTGATTACATTTCAGTTACCCCTGGTACACCGCCTAATACTGCCTACAGCGTTCAGGCTCAGGCTGTCTTAGCTGAAATTTTGGCACCCCTTTTGGATGTTAGTTATGGATCCCAAGAGAAAGAGCGAGTAGTTACACTGTTAACCAATCTCATGTACAATATTACACCATATCTGAAAAATCATACGTGAGTTTATATTTTGATTATCATGTACGTTGAAATTTCTGATGAATTTGCTGCAATGAACAGTCGATTTTTATTACGGAGACGAAGTCTTTACCGTCACTCCTTGGTGATACTTATGAATTTGTAACTAGAGCAAGGCAAGGTTCAATTGTGATAACTGTTACAGAATGAGAAATATTGCATCATTCACTGCCTGTTCACAACTACTGAGCTCACTTTCCGGCTACCAGTATACTAGAAAAGCATGGCGTAAAGATGTTCTTGATTTACTACTCGATCCTGCGCTATTTCAAATGACGCCAGCGTGTTTACCCTATTGGAGAACTATAATTGACAATTTAATGACACATGACAACACCACATTCAGGGATCTAATGAGTACGTATACTTCTATATTGATCTACTCGCTGTACAAATCCATGAATACATACGATAATTTATACCACTGTTGGCTATTCAATATTGGAAAATACGAAGTTAAGTATCGTGTATTTATCTTTGCAGACAGAGTATCAATGGCACAAAGTAGTGGAATTAGCATATTTTCTTCTAAGGAACAAGAATATGAGCAAAGAGCCCAACTTCTAAAACGTTTGGCATTTGCTATTCTTTGCAGTGAAATGGATCAATATCACAAATATATGCCCGAAATTCAAGGTAACGCATATTGTATAGATTATCAAAAGTAATTAAAAGTAATAAATGTAAATGTTCCATTGCGAAGCAATTACGTACTACCTGTAACACTATTAACAATTCACCAACTTTTTTCACTATGCAGAACGTCTAGCCGACAGTTTAAGGCTTCCTCAGGTGATCCCATCCATTCAGGCTCAAGTTTTCCTGTGCTTTAGAGTATTGTTACTGCGAATTTCACCTCATCATGCTACGTCCTTATGGCCTGTTATTGTCAGTGAACTGGTTCAAGTATTTTTACACATTGAACAAGAGTTGAATACTGATACTGAAGAATTCACGTAAGTTGTACCTGCTAATACTTTCTCGTGTAATAATTGTCACAGTACAATCTATGAGTCAATCACGTGCCAATGTCTTTATCATATATTCAATGCACGATAAAATCTGTGTGCACCATGAAATTTTCGTCTACTAACAAACGTATAAATTCAATTAGAATTATCTTGAAGTCTGAGAAACTTGATATGTGCTTCATCCAATTTGCACATCCTTGATTGTGGATGAGATCATCTTCAATAGATCTCAAGATTATAGTACTCTAAACGATGTATAAGTATTACAACCTAAATTCATTTATATTTTCATCTCATCCAGAACAGATCAGGAACTAATCGCTTAATTTGTCATTAGACAGACTAATAATACGTGTGGATGTAATTAACTTAGTTCTGCTTATGTGATTGCTGGGAATTTATTTACGTTTCAAATGACAGAGCCTTTAGGCTTTTCTAATTTGGTGTTGGTAATATTTAACTTGTGCTACAGTAGTGAATTCTTATGCAGCAATATACTTATATATATTGCTACTATACTTTTCACCAATGGTTGGTTCGTAATTTTACAATTGTAATCTTATTGTACAACCATAATGCAAACTATCCTTAGATTACTTGCTGCTGAATAAGTTTAAATGTTTCTTAATAGCTCTAATCTACAGAACATTGCCATATTTTTTTTTTAATTAATTTTTTTACAAATATAACGAAAGTTATACCTTGTCAAGCTAAATTTGCAAGTGGTGATATATTAACTGTTAATATTTAGATACACTGACATACTCCACACACTAACAAAAATGATTCCTAATAACGTGATGTTTTTGGCTCTGTTTTGGCATCCGTGATATGGTTGGATTTGTGGTGCGACAATGATTTTGGTGGTTGGTGTTGGGCAACAGTCGACACAACAGGTAATTAGACCCAGGTACAAATAAACTGTAACATTGATAAATTCAGAATTGCTTAGTATACTCAAGGCATGAATAGGAAAGCAGTATTCTATTAGGAGTGAAATTCATTTGCATTTATGAATGTGGCACTTGAATTTTGAATCTTCTAATTTTACAAATTTCTTCGATGCTATGTTCCGTATCGTACAAGTCGGTTGGTTTTTTTTTTACATTTGATTTTACACATGTCTTTATTTTTGGCTAAAACTTATTATAATCTGAGATTGATACACGAATGACTTGTAACAAATATTCACTAAAGTTTGTGTAACATGTTCGTCTTATTCTAATTTCCGGTGCTATATTTCGACAACATTGATATGTGGGTTTCATGAAGCATTACCGTTATAATGTAATTGCTATAATAATAATGTTGCATACGTATCTTTCAGGAATAATACGAATTTCAATTGTACTTTGTGTTGTCCTTGTATGATTTTGGCTGGCTTTTTACCATATAACATGCATTCATACGAACCAAATTTCATGTACCGTTGGCTACTTTTAGTGATTTTTGACTATCAACGAAGTTAAAAAATTGCAATTGTTTTTAATTTTGTTCATATAGCTCTCACATTAAACTTTTATCCGCATTGGATTCCTCATGGGCAGTAAATGCCAGTAATGGTCTTCAAGCTCACGGACACCCACACTGGCTACAACTACAATTAGCTACTGCTAAACTGTTGGACCTCGCATTGCTCTTACCTGCGCACAGACTTCCGCAGTTTCAAATGTTCGTATAACAAAAAAAATTTAACGCATTATTGTTATTGTATAATATATATATATACATATATATATATATATACTTCAATAGTATTCTGCTTCTTTAATTACCTATTTATACTCTTATTCATTAATATATTTGATATACTTAGGTATCGATGGGCATTTGTGGGTGATGCAGCATCAGACAGTATACAGAACGGTGAGCGTCAAACAGATTTTGTGCCTCACATTACCAGAATTGCAAGGCTTATGGACACTAAGGTATGTATTCATCATTCTAACATGTGAGCATTTATCAAAGAGTACTGTGAAAACCTAGTTGAGGTCATAAACAGTATTTTATGAATTGCGTTGCCTTACATTTGTTTGATGATTTTTCACTCTATGCGAATGACATGAAAGGGAATGTTTGGAACAGAATAATAACTCATCAACAAAATAGGTTTCATTATTCTCAATGTTATAAATTTTTGACTCAGCAGTTTTATTTTTCATAAATGTTTATATTTTCTTGCTATTGACACATTTCTAGTGGTACACATAGTTGTGAGTTTTCGTCAAATACATATGCTTCTTTACACTCGCATCCACTTATACATGGCATGTAACAATCAACTTCATTCGGGTTAGAGCATGTGAATTGACAAACGCAGTGAGACCAAACAGATCTCGCATCACACTTATTTAGTTTTTTATGTCCCATGAAATCTAACTCATGATAATCGTAACCAGGTATTCTATGTTTTGTATATTGATACACTCTTTCTGGTGATTGTAACCATTTGAGATGTTGATAAGGCGGTTTAATCACTTGTATGGATCCTTCGTCTTTCTCTAGATCCAAAGCTATTTCCTCGTTCGCAGCATGTATATAATTTTTATTTATATCATTTTTAGATATTGCCTCCTCATAATCATTTATTATGTAAAAATCATCTTGGGTAGTATCTACTTGTTTTTTAGGTTGTTGCATAGGTCTGATATCATTCGATAGAAATTCATCGTACACACCATAGTCCTCGTAATCTGAATCATCTACGTATTCTGCAAACAAAAGCCACTTTTAGATTAGGTACTATCGCATACTTCAGTACCTGACCGAAGTATTATTACCTAAGTAAAGTATTAGGTATTCAAATAGTTGGAAAGATGTTTCTTTGGTACACTTGAGACCCACTACTAGTAAATATCGATTAATTACTTAACAGCATTTTATCTAGCCTATCTATCGCTTGACGAAATCTTAACGCTTGTTATTACTTGACAGATTTAAGTGATGTTATCGTTGTATAATTATTTATTATTACATCTTCATTCACAATATTCGTTTTATTCTCATCAATTAATATCAAGTAGACTCAATTAAGCCTAGTTAAGCAATTATGGCCCTGTTTATTAACTGCGCCATTACACCCGTTGCTACAGGTTTCATTTTTACTGAATAATCATACAATATTTTAGAGGTACACAAAAAAATATCAAACCGTTCTATATTAGTTACGCAAATGCCCTTTGCTACATCTTCATTTTTCACAAACAGTTTTTTATCCATACATTCAGAAAGTTTCAAATAAAGTGTGACAGAGTTTTTGAATATTACAATAACAGTAGCGAGTAAAGTTCTGCTAATGCACTTCCGAATCGGGTTCAAAACTGCAAAAATGTTGTGGCAAAATATCTTCAGCATACTGACTAGTAAAGATTACAGCGCACAACTTAAATTCAAGGTCATTCTCTCGTGAAGTATTAGTTATAATACACTAATAATTTATTTGCTTTCTGCATTACTGCAAAATCACTAGTCATAACAATGAAAATTATAAATAGTACTTATTGGCATTGTTCCTTTAAATATACATACATTATATTTGCATTCAACAAGAAAACTCTGTACGCCAGGTATTCAACTGAGTAAAAAAGAAAGATGATTGTTTCAAAAATCTTTCAAACAATTCGAGAACCTTTCATTAGCATAAAATTAATCTTTTCTCACAGACTTACGAGAAATAGTTGTCGACACGTTTATGCTCAAAATCAGCATACACACGTGTTTGAGTCCGTTCATTCTGCCGGTTAATTCTGCACTGACTCGTTGACTCTGTTCATCATTCACTGTCATCTGATGTGTATGCAAGTCCAGTGCCTTTATTATTCATTCGTAGTTTAGTCACATAGGTATATCGATTGCTTTATACAGTACCGGTGAAATCCAGCTTTTCTGAAAAAAATTCTCTAATATTTGAGACTCCGTTACGTGAAACTAGGGATTGAATAATTCGCAATCCGCGTTATGTTTTGTGGCGATTTTATAGGTAGAGTAATAAAATTATAAATTATAATTACTCTTTATGTTACGGACTAAAATCCTGTTGTAGAAGTGTTTGACAATATCAAACTGAGAAAGCTGCATATTATTTGTTATTCTTTATAGTCCGCTCAAATTGTCAGCACACTGTAAAGTATACCAATATTCTTAAAGATTCCAGATCTAGTGAAATGAAACAAAGAAATTCATTGAATGTGATGTAAACATTTTCTTATTATCGCTTCTCTAGGATTTAGCCGATATAGAGAGAGATTAACACAGCTTTGCTTGATACCTTGTGAAAAACTAAATTTATATAAAATGTGACTCGTGGTGCACTTAAATATTGGATTTGACATTTAATGAGTCGGCATTCACATTGAAATATTTTAACCACAAAGTAATTAATCCCGTCTCTGATTATGCGATTGTTATTTTCATTCAAGTTTTCATTTATGAACAGAATTATACGAACTTACCCCTGCATGACCTAGTATTGAATATAAATACAATTATCAAGATGAACTCTCAAAATTAGACTAATATTAATATTCAACACGTGTCTCCAGTCTTTACTCAAATTGGAAATGGCTGCAAGACTAGTACAATCTTGTAATTTAAAGCCTGCTGTTCTGACATTTCGAACTCACCTTCTCTTATCCCATGGTTTAAAAATAAAGTTTCCTTAGACTACATCTGGAACCGGTCCAATGTATACAGGTCGAATAAAATAGGTGCTCTGTGCTTATCTTCAAACGGTTGCATGTTTGTTTTAAATTTTATTAAAAGCGTTAGATTTATGCTTTATTGCTTTCGTATATTCTGGGCTATTCATCTATGTTTAAAATGAAATGTAGTTATAAGTGTGTATTTTATTAGTCATAAACTTTCAGATCGAGTACGAAAGAGATTCCTATGCTACACATACTACAATTGAATATTTATTGCATACGATAAAAAGTTACACTTTGAACAAAATAATGAATTTTCTAGTGCCTTTAATTCCATCGTATTAAATTACAGTATGGTGGAGAGGTTGCTCCGTTGACATCGTCACCTGGCGAACTTCTACTGGCATCGAACAACATTCGCTCGTTACAAGATCTGTACCCGTTCTTTACAGCACTTAGTCGTAGATCGACTGATTCACATGAAACATTGAATATCAATCAATTAGAAGCAGTGATCGAACAAGACTTTCTCGAAAAGATGCCATCCGGTCTTTCGAGATAGTAGAACATATCCATTTTCAATAATTAAGGTTTTTCTTTATGAACTCGATTTGGAAACTAGCAACGATGGTGTTAAGTATAAAATCACCAGAGCGCCAAACTTTCAGGATTTTTTTTTATCGAAGTCGCTCTAGGAACGGGTCGTTTAGAAAAATACATTATAATATTAAAAATCAATATTTATTCAGTTGTTAATAATTCTAAATGGGATGTCAAGTTTTATATGTCACGATATATTTGTCGATTCTCAATAACTGCAAACCCTTATCTTTGAAACTATGTCATATTCCTGCATACTAGAAACTGCAACTTGAACCAAAATTATAGATTCAACCTGCTAGTTGTCTTGTGTGTGTTAATTTATGACATCAATCCTGCGAGTATATTTAACATTTACGTTTTATTCAGGAAATAAATTGTATAGTTAACGATATGCCACTGTTAGTAACTCTGATGTGAATTATATTTATCTTGCATGTATCTGTGCTCTCTTTACTGACAGTTGGCCCGATTGCATCCGTATTTTTATTCTTATGCTTTTATCATCATTAATATACAGTTTGTGTAATGACTCTGAATAATCACTACAGGTTACAGGAAATTAATTGAGGTACGGAATATTCTCGTGAAATATTTAGTCATGAAACTATTTTCTCGTATCAGTAATTTTACATGTTCTCATATTCTTCCGAATAGTTGTTTCATTGTAAACAGAAACTCGAAAGTTTTACATCAATTCTTATTCTGATTTATATTTAAAAACACTACAATTTCATGTGAAATTGTTTACTTATAGGTGTTATGTTGAAATAAGGAGTACTTGAATAATAGTACAATCAGCAGTAGCAATAATTAATTAATTCATTCATTCAATAGTAGGTGCGTGATGTTTAATCAGCAGTAGCAATAATTCATTTGTATGATCTATTGTCAGTAATGGCTGTTATCATGCATTGCTATGGTCTTACATTTTTGTTAACATTGCTATTGCCGATTGTGCCTATTATTTTAATACGATATGTGTATAATAACGGGAAACAGCAAATAATATGTTTGGTGATTCACAATTAGTAAGGTAGTCGAGGATCTAGTTCATTAAAGTGTAGTTTATTTCTCACTATCGATTATTGATTTCGATTATCAAAGCTTAGGCTTGCCTCCTCGTTCGGTTGTGAGTAGTTATGGAAATACTTGGTGTTTCATAGTGGCTTTAGTCGACATTTTTATGAAATGTTTGATTGCAATGCTTTTGAAACACTTGGTGCAGTTAAATAGGATCAAACAATATAATGAAAATTTATCTATCTCGATACAATTTTATATTCATGAATGGATATCGTGTGATTTCTTTCTTTTCTTGTTTCCAATACTTGCTAATGACTGGTAGAATCTTTAAAATACCAAGTATTAAACGAAGAGACATTAAGCTTGTGCCGAAGTTTTAATTATATACATAGTGCACATAATTTCACAAAAACACGTTTAAATAATTAGACAGTTCTATTATTAAATTTAAAGTAATATAATATTTCAGAGAACTTAAGTTTGATGTACAATAAGTTGTAACGTGCAGGTACATCTCAATGATAGACATTATGACTTGTATTTTTATTTCCTTACGATTTGAAAATTATTTTGGCCATTTAAATAAGTATTCGTAACTTTAGGCATTGAAATTGTTTAAAGATATTTGTATTAGGACTTTGCTAAAAACGAGCTAGGAATTGTATGAAGGATAAAGTATGTACTAGATAACTCAGGCTGTATCATCGATGTTGTTAATCAAGATGACGAAAATATTTTTGTACTTTAAAGCAGGCGAACGTATAAAAGAGTAGAAGTTGCTCATAGACATGTAACTGTACATAGGGTGTTGATCTGAAAAGTTGATGTCTTAGCATTCTGAATATTTTTATTACTTTATTCAATCGATGACCGAAGCTAGCGAAACATTTTACTTGTTTATTATTAGGTGATATCCCAAAATTTTCTCAAGATCAAGTCGAATGAAAAAGCATGTCATTCGATACAATTACGCTTGGGAATATATCTGGGTTACAATATGTTCCTATACATTTAAATCTTCAAGAGATCGTGAATAATTCTTTGAATTATTTCTCAGTTGATTTAAAACTTTTTGTCTCGTTATCCTCCTTACACGTTGAGATTTTATTGAAGTTGGTAACATTAAATAGTGAAAGTATATAGTCTGAATTTTCATTCCGTCACATTA
This sequence comes from Neodiprion virginianus, assembly GCF_021901495.1. Classification (NCBI taxonomy): domain Eukaryota; kingdom Metazoa; phylum Arthropoda; class Insecta; order Hymenoptera; family Diprionidae; genus Neodiprion; species Neodiprion virginianus. The sequence continues at coordinate 4,482,828 of NC_060877.1, read as the reverse complement.
TTTACATGATGTTTTATGCATTTTGTTTATACTGTTCATTCATCTTACGTCCAGTTTGTTGACAATAATACATCATCAGAGCGTTATATGATTTTAAAATTGAAGGCTAAAAAACATTGTCAATTACAATTTTTTTCATGCAGTTGTAGTACAATTCTGTAAAGACAATTATTTCTATTCACTGTGCCCCATGCATCGAGTGAGATTGAATGTATTTTAACAAAATGAAAATTAATTGTCACCCACTTTTCAAGCACCTCTTTGAACAATCTTGATCATCGAAGTAGTTTATAAATGTACTCTACTTCACAAGCTCATCGAATAGCATCTTGTAAATATTAATCCCATGAAGAGATAAGACAAAACTTGAAATACCCTAATTATTGTTGATTATGCGCTAAAAATTATAATCAATTATTGTATAGTAATGGCAAGGAAAAGTTTATGACCTTCCAAGTAATCATACGTCAATATTATTATACACATTAGAATCAATATATTTTATCTTAGTGAATGTATACGCTATTTATCGATATTAAAATTTAGAATGCTGTTTAATTATATTTAGCACTGTCCGTTCTTCACCTTTGTCCAATTACCATATTTATTTCAACAAAGTTGCATTATTCTCAAACGATCGAGTCATTGCATATTCAATTTCACTCATTTCTCAGAAGACAGAGCTATCTAATCACTGTGCCTGATAACAACAAATGTTTTATGTAATTTTTTTTTATTATTTTCGAAAAACATGATTATTCTTGAACAGATAATTAATGAAAGTACATTATAGAACTTGTATACATTATATAATACATGAATGACTTGAAGGCTAAGATCGTGTTACTCGTACACCGTGTTCTTACTTATCGTTAACTCAAGTCACTCAAGCTACTCTTTTTCATACAACTTTTGACTAGGAGCAGCTGTAAAAGTAAATCGTGTTTTATTAAATGGCATATTGAAAATTTGAAACGAAGTCAAGTTCTTTTACATGGTAAGCCAGTATGTCATATGTCACTTAGGCAGTTAGTTCAGTATTTTCTGAGGTATCAGAACGAATATGGATTTCCAGTTAATATTGTTTTATTACGTAAAATAGTTGCATTCGTGTATGAGAGAGGAATGAGGATTGTTTATTTGGAATATAATTTTTTTCATTATTGATTTCTATGATGTTGGAAGGCAGGAGGTAATCAATTCATTACTATAAACCATATTGCAATTATTTAACACATACTTTATAGTTTTAAATAATATAAATTACGTATAACACCTACATATTATTTTATAAATTAGCTATATATTTCTTACTTATGCATGTTAATTTAGAATCTCTAAAGAGGCCACTTTTTGTATGCTCAAAATCTCGTAAACTACTGAAGATAAATTTTTTAACTATTCACAAAGGAATATGAAATAGTACGATAACGATACAATTCTTGTGGCGTAAATAGTTCTCTTTTTGTTTTTATATGCATACGTCAAGGTTACAAACTGGCAACAGTTATTTCGAAAATTTATTTATTCACAATTTCAGTATTCTGTTTAAAACAAATGTAATTCTTTTAATCTGGCATGTAGTAGTTGTCGATTTTCTATTTCACTTACTACTAAATTATTACAGCCACATGTCAATCTCACGACCAGCGTCTGATTGAATCATAATTTTCTCTAAAGATTAATGGCGGGACCCAGCCTACCATGAGGTAGTGGATTGAAAGGGGTTACATTGCGCACTTCTTTTTCAAGAGGTGCAGAGTAGATATCTGTGGTCAATTCACTCATAGGGATTTCTTTGTCTGTCTTAGCAATCTTCACCGCATCATCAACTTCTTTTCTGACCTCAGCCTCAAGTTTCTTTAAACACAGTGAGAGGTTCAGATTAATTTGTATTTAAATAATATCACTTTGCTTTAGCTATTAGTCAATGATAGATCATGTGTTTGAATGTTTACCTTGAGTTCATCAGCTGCAACTAAGTTCGAGTTGAGAATCCTTTCTTTAAAGCTGGTAATAGGGTCACGAGTCTGACGAACCTCTTGAATTTCTTCCCTAGTACGATAGCTTGTGCCTGGATCTGACATACTGTGACCGCTGTAACGATAAGTAGCTGTTTCGAGGACAATTGGTCCTTTTCCACTGGTGCAGTGATCAATGGCATAACGAGTAGCCTCTCGCACGGCTAAAACGTCCATTCCATCGACCTGTTCAGGTAATTCATATTTGTATGAAATTATATTGTCAAGACGAAATTGAATTATCAACTATTCGAAAAGTCTGGTGAATATTAATGAGTGTAAAATAATTCACCAAGTATTATATATAAATTTTTGACTTGTACAATATTGAATTATCTTTGCTTTACCCAGATTCCGGGAACATAGTCTCCTCTTGTGTAATAGTCCGTACTGGCAGCTGCTCGGTCTGCGCTGGTTCCCATACCATAACCATTATTTTCGCAAACAAAGATGCAGGGAATATCCCACAGCTTGGCAATATTGTAAGCCTCGAATATCTGACCTTGATTTGCAGCGCCATCACCATACAAAGCTAAACATACTCCACCGGTGTTTTGATATTTGGCAGCAAAGGCTACGCCAACACCCAGCGGCACCTAGTGAGTAGAATTTTAAGAATTCTCAGTTATCCAAAAATTCATAATGTTATATAGCTACTCATTTCATTAACGTAGCTCAGTCATCTTTGGCTTACCTGGGCACCAACAATACCATTGCCTCCGTAAAAATTCTTGGCATACATGTGCATGGAACCACCTTTACCGCGTGCATTCCCGCTTTGACGCCCTGTAAGTTCAGCTAGTACACCTAACGGGGAAACACCCATAAGATAAGTCCATCCGTGAACACGATACGCTGTTATTACGGAATCCTGAGGACGTAGGACGGCAGTCATCCCAACTGCACATGCTTCCTAGGAACAGCAAAATCAAGAGTAAGTTAAAGCTTTTTGTGATACACATTTCATGTGAAATTTTTAAATTCAAGGATGAAATTACTTGGAGATCGAAAATATGGTTATTTTTAAATTGTACAAAATTGTGCAAGTTTGGATCAATTATTTATTAACAAATTTTACACAAAGTTAGCTGGGAGTTTGTCATACCTGTCCGGAGTAAAGATGACAAAAACCCCTTATAATTTTTTCTTTGTAAAGGTTGCCAGCCGCTGTTTCAATACGACGGATGGTGTGCAATTGCTTGTAGTACTTGAGAGCATCCTCTTTTGTTACTGACACCTGCGTGGATGGGCCTGATTCTAATTTATGTAAACGGAATGGCTTTGTTTCGAAGGATGCCTCCGTCGCGTAATTATTCTTGTTTAATAAGAAAGACACAGCCTGCAACAAAAAAAAAAAGATTCAATTATAGCAAACTGTTTATTATACATACCGTCAGGTATTTCATTTAATATCAATTTTTGTGTTACGCTGAAGAAAACGAAGGTAGTCAAATGGATCTCCAGGACAATGTTTCGATAACTGTGATTATTACGTAGCACATTATATTTGAAACTGAATAATTTCGTTGTAGACAGAATTTTGCATGTGCAGAGGAAATATTTTTTGCTGCGTAATCAAAGTTGTTGAAATGGCTAAGCTTTAGTTCCTGTGTACATGTATTATAATTTGCTAAATTTAACGAGATGAGTGATTGAATTATTCAAGGAGCAAAGTGCAATTAAGGTGTTTTGAGCGTGGTGCCACGTGACCAATTTTTGAATTTATTTGGAATTTCTCGTACGTAATATTATGGTGCTATTGTCGGTAAATACTCTGGGGTCAGCTGGTGCTGAATAACTTTTGTACAGATGTTTCATCTATTTATATCACCGCAAAACATGCTTTGAGGTTATATTTTGCAGATTATTCGATTAATTATTAATACGATAATTTATCTGTGCTAACTGACCAGAGCACATTTCCCAGCATGAACAAGGTCATATCATAAAAATATTCCAAATCGAATCAATGTTTTACGAAAGAACAAGATTGATTTTCGTACAAGCTCTTACAATTAAATCGATCACGTGATACCACGCTCAAAAAACCTTACAATTAACATTTTGGAATATTAGCTGAAGCATAGACAACGAAAACTAAATTTGTTACTGGGATATTTACCTTGCTCCAGCTTCCATACTTGCCCATGAATGAGATATAAAAATGAAGGATTATTCAAGGCATTAATCGAAAAATTACAGGAAAGGCAAAACAGCGAGTGAAAATAATTGAAATTCTATACTTTTCAAATCATAGGAAAAAGTAAGGGATTTTTTCTAAGGTCATTCACATGTTCAGCAACAGTTCGAATTTTTTTCAGAATAACTCACATTTCTTTTCGACGTTTGACTGCCAATGCTCCTAATGCAGTTGGGAATCATTTTAGAGGTAGAATGCCGTGTCAGGTAATTGAAATTTTTTTAAAATTACGTTTAATTATATTTCCCAGCTGGCAAATGAGAGGAACACGGATATTACAAGCTACGCGACAGCGGACATTTAGAGGAGAACGACCGTGCACCGTGGACCAACGATTGGCAGCCCGATATGTTACCCGAAATTTTGCACGATTGGTATGACTGGAGTTCGATTCTCGAACCGTGCGAATGCATAATAATCTCCCAAACGATTGAAAATCGCTGTATGAACTGGTACGAATCGCGTCCGCGTCGCTTGAGAAATCTCAAATTTCGTCGAATTTGAACATTAGTTTTTAGCCTATCGCCAATCGAGTAACACCAATTTGTAAATACGGGAGTTGTGATCACACGCTTTTATTTATCAAGTGTTACATTGCGTATAGACGTAATTATTGCTTTATCAATCCATGTGTAGATCGTGCCTTGTTTTTCGACGAGAAAACAAGTGATTTTCGTGATTCGAAAAAATCGTTGTACTGGTTTTTATCGTCTTCGAATAAACTCTGAATATCAGTGCCTCAGTGCGGTTTGATCTAATTGGAACGGTCTACGATGGGAGTTTGCCGATGTATGGTTGTAAAAAATAGCTTATCAGTGTCGAAGAAATTATTACAATGTGCATAACAGGAGTGTATAGTGAAACAAATACTGATATGTGTTCAACCGTGGATCCACACAATGGGTACAGGTCAATGCAGCTACGAATTCGACAAAAGGTAAGTCTTGCATGCGATTTGTATTTTTCGTAATGTTTCCCCAGGTTGTATACTGACTACAATTTTAATCTTAATTATAATCAGCCTGCTAGTGTTAGTTTCTGTCACTACAATAGCGAAAATTATTATCATGGAAAAAAATCTCCGGTACATTTTGTTTATAGTCTAGAATTATCTTTCAAATTATACGTTCCAATTCTGAACGCGCTATTTGCGATTGACCTTGAAACATACTTCGCGGCGTTACAAACAAGCTAGACAATATGATTCTACATACCTATGTACGCCTTCTCGAAACTTAATATACTTCGTGGTAATAATAATAACAACGTGCAAGGCTCACGACGTCGGTGTCATATTGGAATCAGAGTGAAATAAAGTGAAAATGACCGACAAGAACGATAAATCGAAAGTTGATTTGGGACTTCTTGAGGAAGACGATGAATTCGAAGAATTTCCTGCCGAAGGTAAGTTTCCTTTATTTTATCTTATCCCGATATTCTTTGCTTCTCTTCACCCTCTAACCTCAAATTTGCTGAATCACGGAAGATTGGACTGCCAAAGATGAAGACAATGCCGATATTAGCGTGTGGGAGGATAACTGGGATGACGATGACGTCGAAGATGATTTTAGCCAACAATTAAGGTAAGACTTGTGACTCTTATTTGTCTAATATAATATGTTAAAGAATTGCCTCGGACTCTTCGTAGTTTTCATGTCTCAAGTCTATCTGTGTTATTTGAAAAGTTTGATGTACTGTCTTTGCTACCGTCATTATTAGTGGTATCAAACTACCCGTTTCTTAACTCGCTTCAACCAAGAAAACGACCTTAATTAATTTACCATATCGTTATTGCAGAGCTCAATTGGAAAAGCAGAAAGTACAGGGTGACCCTTCGGGAAAGGAAAATTGAGTTCAAAACGAAGTGTGGATGTATGTTAATTGTTAAGTAATAAACTGCTATATGTATTTCATACGTATCATTTTAATTTCTCAAGAGATAAGTTCCAATTATACAGCACATGTAACGAATGCAAAAAGTTCTACTTATAGTTTCTCTCATGTACGAATATTTGTTTAAAAATTTTCACAGTCACTGAGATAAAATCTAATAAATATCATTGTTTGATAGACAATTTTTTTTTTATACATACTTTTAATTCAATTGAAAAATCTGTACAATTGATAACAAAACTTCACTGGGATTTGGCTAAACATCCTTAGCTAGTACACCAGTGTAAATACAAATAGAATCTATTTTTGTCACATTTTACCCGGTTTTTTTTCCATTTTAGAAGCAAATGTCAATACATGCAGGTGTGGGTATTAGATTTAAAATAATTGCAGCAGAAAATGTTTACTTTGTCTTGAAAATAAATTTAGGACAACTTTTTAGTTCACTTTCAGTACGCTGATACACCTTGATTGGTTGATCTGGACGTAGCTAATAATTGTGAAGCTAAAACGTCCAATAATTGTAAACACAAATCTCGATTAATTTTCTTATTATCCAAAGACCTCATGAGAAATTTAAATGCTTCGCTTGTTTCATTGTCCCCTAAGAATATCTTTATGTGAGGTGGGATTGCTGACATTAATTGTTGTAGTAATTCATCCTGCAGTATATCTAATCCTTTAGTATTTTCGTTACCAGAGCTGGCAAATATGTCCAGATTATCCAAGTGTTTAAAAGATTTGAGAATCGAATTCTGGAACAAAATTAGACGGCTTTTACAGTCAAATCTGATGCCACTTAGCGTACATGTTAATTAACAATCTGATTTACCAATAACATTACTTTTAACGTGGTCTCAGCAATATTTCCAAAGAACAATTTGACAGTTCTAACAACAGCTTCTTGTTCTATAACGTTGTCACATCCGGATCCGCCCAAAACTTCAGAAGCCAAGTCGACAACTAGTTGCGTTAAAGTTATCTTACTGTCCAGCTCATCAAGTTCTTCTGCAAAAATTAAAATATTATTATTGAAGTTATAGCTGCATTCAATTTAGAACTTCTCAAAGTAGTTACTGCTAATTGATGGAAGTTAGATCTGTTTATCGCGTACAATGTTGGAGGTAGGATTACTGACCGTCGTATGGTGTGTTAAAAATTTCCCACCAATGAGCCAGCAGCTCTGAGTCACCGCTACCCTCGACCGATTCGACTGCTTCGTAAGCCGTGTCCACAGAACAGTAGTCCATTCTTTCCGCGACCAATTGCTGCAATTCTCGAGCTAAATTCTGCTGATTTTATAATAAAAGTTATTGGCAGTAGTGGAAATATATTATTGGATAGAACTTTGGAAGACACTTGAAACTCACAGATTTTAAGTCCTCAACAAACCGCCACGGAACATCAGCCAGTGACATTAATGTCGGCATCGGCATTACTTCTATTTCTGTATCCATTTCAAAACCAGGCACAACAGTTTTCAAAGTATTGAATACTCCGCTTACGGTTTTAGCCAAAAATCTATCTAGGCGTGGTGCCACTGTGTCCGCTTTTTTATTACTGCTGCTGCTTGGCCTCAAAAAGTGACGTAATTGCGGTGGATAATCGGCAGCTAAACGAGAGCAAACTAGTTTTAAATAATTTTCCATCTCCACACGTCCGCCTTCTGGTAAAGTTATGTTTGATATTGCAACCGCCAATGATGGAACCTGAAGTTAGATATTTGAATGCTTTTTACGTCTGTGTTTCAGCGATTATTAAGCATGGTTGTATGTCAGTTGATAATTACTTCTGCTAGACTAGCGTGAAGTTGTACAAAATCTGAGTACTGCCTCTTAACGGTGGCTGTAGTAGTTTCAAATAAGTGTGATCCATGCTGTTCTATGTCGTCAAACTGTATGCAGTACAGGAGCTGCTGAGAGCCATCGGGTGCTGTATGAAATTCTGTCCAAGGAATAGTTAAGTGGCTGCCTTCGTAAACTGTGCAAGACTTTTCCTCCAATTGTCTGCAATTAAATTTAGTAGAAGCTTCGGGATTATTTTTTTATTAGCTTCCAAATTAAGATTTTGCATGAACCTGGAGAAGCGGCCAGGCCTGAATTAAACTGGTTGAAAAAAATACACATTTACAATGGTGTTGAGGCGTTGGATTTTTGGTGCAAAAGACTTCGCAGTCTGGCGATAGTCGTTGCAAAATCAGTTGGTTCTTCATAAACCGGAGACAATCTGTCTTCCTCTGGTTCAGAATCAGGTTCAGATATTTCAACATTGGCCCACAATCCTCTGTGGCTTATTTCTAAACCCTCCAAACTCAGAGCAGCTTTCCTTTCCATTGTGCTTTGTGCATTCTGATTGTTATCTTTGAAATCTGGTGAAATATCAGCACCTTGACCAGCTTTCGGTAAGGGACGCGATATCGCTGCAGCTGTTGTGGAACGTATGGCATCACTGAGTGCCGTAGACACAACACTCTGAAAAGATTCGACTTTGATGATTATGATTTGGATTAAAGGAGATCCCCAAATAAATAGAAAGAAGGTATTATCACCTCGCTAGCCGAAGCACATTTCTCATTTTTTACTGGTTCTGAACTAATCCCTCTTACAATTTCTTCTAAAATCCACTCTGGCGAACTTATGCTTTCTATTCCTGTGAGCAATTTTTTAGCCAGTATTGAAAATAAGAGTTTACAAGGTAACGAACTAGTCAATTCCCATTGTAAAAATTCTCTTGCCAATACAGTGACCACTCGATGAAGACTGTGCTCTAACGCCGCTAGGCTTCGCGAACCCGGATGAACATAGCGATAGGCTTCTTCGATGTCTAGTGCAGTTCCCTTCTCAACACGACGCAGCGCTCTGATAAAAGGAATAACAACATTGCAGTAAATCGTTAGTTTCCTAAGTGAGACTGTAATGAAAACGAAGCTAGGTGAATCGGTAATTGCAGTGCATAATTATACAATGTTTAACACGTGGATCATTACCTACGATATTCCTTCAAATGCAACAAGAATATATTGCCAATTTTTCTAGCCAATTCAATTCGATCAATTCGTATCAATTGATGATTGAATTTAAGAATCAGATTTTCGAGCAACTGTTTGGACTCGTTAGGAAAAGCATCGTCATTGCTCACATTTCTGTACCAAATTTTAACAAAGTTCGCATCAATATCATTTATAACTTTTTCCACATTTATTTTTTCCACAAAAGTTACGGGCAGGTCCTGTTCTAAAACAGATCCATCGTCTAAATTTCCATCAGCCCTTAGGTCTCTGAGAAGATTATTTATCTCTGTGTTTTGTCTGTCTATCTGATTTTCGTCCTTCGTTTCTTCATCGTTATCGACACGTTTAACTACCGGTTTTTGTGGCTGACGACCACTACCTGTTTGGTCATTTTTCATCCATCCCTGAGACCATTTGTTGAAAGGTTCAGTGGTCAAAGGTGCGTTGACTTTGAGCATTAATCTCAATACGAAACAGCTTAGCCATATCGATATAGTGATCACAAAAATTGCCCAAGATATTAAAAAATGAAGCGGCACAGTAAGATGAGCGACGTGTGTTTGAATCGTCATGCAAATTGTAACAGAGAAAAGACTGATCAATAAAATACGATTTGACCAGCTTATCGAGAATACTTTCTCCATATTTATTTTCGTTAGTTAACCACTTTCTGCTTCAATTGTTTCTACAGATAAGTATCATTTTTGGTGTTGCGTGTTGCACCTCGTGTTACTTTGAAGTCTTTGATATATTTCACAATCTTTTTCTCTAAATATAAAAAAATGTCGTCCAACTTTCGTTCAGGTCGTTACAACAACGATGAATATTCTTCTCTGTCATTCCTGCCATAACGTCTATATTTTCACGCGTATAATGACACATGATTAATGAACCTCATCGATGATTACTGATCTTATCTCTTGTGCTCGCGCTGACAGTAGTTGACAGTTGTGTGACAGGAGCCGACGGATCTCGCAATTTTTTTACAACAGTGTGTTCCGGAATACATTGAAAAAAGCGGCAATCACGCGTCGCGGCGACCTCTGGTGGATATTCAGTGAACCTTTTGTCGCTACCGTAGTGACTTTAAAGTTCAATTCCGCAAATCCCGCCACCGTTACGCATCAGCTAATTTTCTTCAATTTTTTCCACACGATAATCGAATAAATAGAATTCAAAGTGGAGTAATTTTTTTTTGAAAAAACAATATGAAGATAGCAAAACAAGCTGCAGATCAATCGGATCAATCGACACTCAGCAAAGCCGTTAAAAATGTGAAGCAAAAACTTTTAACGGTATGTTTCGAATGTATCCAAACACGTGTTTAACATAACCTATAAATCTGTTGCGCATTCGGCAACTTATCCAGTCCAATCAAGTCTGCTATTTCGGTCAGCCGATAGTTGAAACTAACACTCGACGATTTGTCATTTCAGAAACCTAAAAAACCCGAAGCTAAAATTCTTATCGAGAACAGCGATGTTCCATCGTCAACTGAATCAGTTTCGCTTAATAGAGGGATTGTTTATCTTGGGCACATTCCTCATGGGTTCTTCGAAGAACAAATGATTAGCTATTTCAAGCAATTTGGGAAGGTTACCAGAGCTAGAGTGGTTAGATCTGTAAAGGTAGATATCTGGGAGCCTCGTTTTCAACGATCTTATTCTTTCAGTATATAACCAAACAACATTGAAGTTGCAAACACGTATTTTCATTCATTTCCATCTTGTAGACCGGTAGAAGCTGTGGTTATGGGTACATAGAATTCATGCACAGCGAAGTGGCAAAAATTGCTGCACAGTCTATGAACAACTACCTGATGTCTGGAAGACTGCTAAAAGGTAGATTAGTTTTGATAGGAAAATTCAAGTTCATTTTATAAGCAGTAAAGTATCGACGTTTTCTTAACTGTTGTTATTCCGTAAAATGTTTTCAGCGACATACATTCCGCCTGAGAAACAGCATGGGCGTTATTTCGCAGGGCGTCCATGGAGTAAGCAACAATTTCCTCGATCAGTGAAAAGAAAGGAACAGAATATGCGAAAAAACCAAAATGTGGATAATAGTGTTGACAGTATGCTAGCTCAGCGGAAAATGAAAAAAATTTCTGTTATGGAGAAAAAACTTGAGCAAGCAGGAATTTTCTATAAGATTAAACCCGTTGAAGTACCCGAAGACACGCAAGTTAAAAAGAGAAAAAGCTCTGCCTCTCGACCAGCTTCAACAGGAACGAAAAAGATAAAAACTTCCAATGGTATGGTAGAGAGTGAAATTGACGCCGAAGATGGTTCTTTACAAAAAGTGGAGAAAAAAGCAGTTGTCAAGGAACCTGCGATTAACAAGACGAAGAAAAAGAACAAATCAGAATTGAAACCGGCTGACGAGGTTGCTGAAGCTATCAAGGCTAGTATTTTAGCAGTTCCAAAACCGAAGAAGAAAATTTCTACATGCACAGTTCAAGTACCCGAAATAAGCTTGCCAAAAAAATCTAAGAAGAAAATGGCAGCTGATTCCGTTCCTATTAAGAAGAAGAAAGAAGCAGTGTCAACTGAATTACTTGTAGGTAAAAAATTGAAGGGAAAAGTTGCGTCGATTGATCATCCGCCTACTGCTAAGAAGCTGAAACAGCAAGTGGAAGTGATTGATCATCCACCAACTGTTAAAAAGACGAAACAGAAAGTACAAAAGAATATCCCTGCTGCAGTGCCGCTCATTGAAAAGTCGGGACAAAAGAAAATTTCTTTCCTAGTACCAACGGTTAAAAAATCCAAAAAACAAATAGCAGCTCAAGTATCGCTGAGCAAGAAAGGAAAAAAGAAAAGTGCAGCGGCATAAATGATGATGCATCGAACTAAGCTGGATTTAATTGTAATTGAGTTTTTCAGCAATTGTGACGGATCGAGTTTTGGTTTACTTTATGTTTCGTGAAAATGATCGATTAGATCAATGGAACTTTTACCTCATATACGATTTTAGAAATCGTAAATAATTTTGCCTACGATCCTTGGAATGGATTGTACATACAGCTCATGTATTTCATCACAGCGTTTAATAAACGAAGTATGCGTAATCTGTGATTTTGCGAAAGAATTATTTAATACAAACGTTCTGCACAGAACGTTGAATAAATCTTAGTTAAAGATAACAAATAGGGCCTGGATTAATATGTAAATATATATTTTTGTTATTTAAATCAATTTTATTCCTTATTTATTTCTTTACATAAAGTATGGAGTTTGGTGCTAAAAAATGCAGTTTATATGTTCCATATTTTAGTTTGTCAAGTATATTATATAATTATATCTTGTAATTTTTAATACATATTTATCACGGCCCTGATAATAAATCTTTTAGAAATATTTCAAGAATTTATTTTATGCTCCGGAAATCGATAAGCCTTTGATATTGTCGATAAATTTATTCGCTTTACCGTAAGCTAGCGAATAATATTTACAATTTAGTTATTTCTTCTAATTAAAAACAAATTTTATATAAATACGTAATGTATTGTATATTTTATTATATATCCACTCCGCTGGTCAGAATTAATCACAATTTTTTCCCGCGGTTCTGAGATAAGGGGCACCCTTTCGTTCGTTTCCATTTCATACGTCTGTTTTGAAACCAAACTTTGACCTGAAAAAAATGGATGAGAGTTGAATACCCTATCATTCAATGTCGCGTGAACAGTTATTAACTGCACCTTGTTTAATAATTTTTGTGAATTATTCAAACATGGCTCGAGGTTTTATTCAATCATTCATTCGAAGTGATTTACATAAATCGTATGAATTAGTTGAATAATTATGAAAATAAACATTAACAAAGAATTACCTGCCGCTCCGTTAAATCTAAAGCCACGGCAATTTCGTATCTCCGAAGTCGGGTGAGATAATTCATGTGCGCGAATTCGTACTCCAAGTGACGAACTTGTTGTTTAGTAAATGCTGTTCTTTCCTTGCGTGGTTTTTCCGTCGCGGTTCCGCTCAGCCTTTTACTTGCCTCTGAAATAATTGAAAGAGTTTATTTATCTTCATCGAATAAAATATAGGGATTATGCTCTGGATATTTGTCACGAAGTAAATTTGTAGAAGCTGGTGTTAAGTTCGATACACTCGAAAGAAAAAGACGAAGATAAATGGGAATTTGATTGTTTATATACCCACTTAAATTACGTCGATCACGGGATCGGGTTCAAATTCCGAAATTAAAAATTTTTGAATTTTTTTCTTGCGAAATATGTAGTCAAGAAATCAAACTTTGTACGAAACATCAAGGTTTCGAATGCTCTGAAACCTGACGCTCAAAGTTCCGAAAGGATAAAATGCTGGAAGGGCGTAACTATCGCAAGTTTACTTTTCGGAACTTTGTTCTATCGTAACATGAATTTTCGGAATCTTGCATAATTCGGAACTTTGATCAGTCGATTTTCCGACCATTCGAAACTTTGTTGTTTCTTCAAAGTTTGATTACTTCACTCCTGTTATCGCCACCAAATAATTCGGAATTAACGCCTTTCTAAACTTTTCAAATTCGGTATTAACTGCGTAATTTCGTCCTGTCCAAACCGCGAAAATGAAGTAATCCTGCAATAATCCGATGGCCTAATTAACACGTCTCGTCGTACGGAATGAAAGGACGATGCACGTATAACGCGGAGGGCGTCGCAAAACCGTGAATTTTTGCCCGTCGGCAATCTTTTTGCCGTCGGAGATGAAAATAACTGCATCTCCGATGCGTCATATACGATGACGTTCTCCTTGCGGCGCCGCGACGAGAGAAAGAAAGAGAGAGCGAGAGAGGGAGACGGACATGTATACATACCTATATAAATATACATATATAAGGGGCGATTCGCACCACTTGAAATGTGGGTTGGCTAGAATCGCGGATCTCCTGCCGAACGTTGCATCATCTCCTGAGTGCATACACGCATCTGCAATGTGCACACATATGCATTGGCGGTATACGCGATGCGTTCGCTTGTGATGCGCGGCTTCCGTGCCGCTATCTCGTCACCCTTTCGGCGATTTGCTCGATGACGTCAGCATGCGTACAATAAATACAGGCGCGCGATTTGATACGTTGGAATCGTGATTTTATTCTATCAACATATAGTGTATATATGGTATATACAGGTGTGTACATACGCGTGTGATTGTACGCATCGATTAAAGAAAAGCTAAACCTTAACCCTTTTTATATCGAATATTATGTATCACTGTTTAAAATGATTGTGAATTTACAACGCGTTTACTGTACAAAAGAGTTGCAAACTTACAAATTCGATGCATCGATGCAAAACTATTGTGTATTTTTTTTTCTTTATGTCTGAAATTTACGATGAAAATTTTTGTTCTTACTAAAATTTGTAGAAAAAATAGAAAAATTGGTAATTTGAATTTACTAAAATGTGTAGTAAAGTTATTGTATTTGTAAATCGAATGAGAAGTAAATGCATGGTATTCGAATAAAACTTCCGATACAGCTTGGGATGTTTTATACAGAAATTTTTAACAGTTTAATGCTATGAAACTCCTGCAGGGATTCGTACTGTTCGAGATTATAATACGATTGTATGCATTCATTTTCTCTTTCGGATTGTCATACTTATAAAGAAAAGAAGCGCAGAGCGCGATGAGGAGGTGTAAAAAAACGAATTAAAACAGCGTAAAACTGGCGCAACTAGACCGGCTCCAGTTTCTCTTATAACCCTGTACCATAATATCACATTTTACAGATCGTGGTGTAGCGTTCAATCGTTTTTCATTTAGAATGCTAAGTTTACGATGTTTTCACTCGCTTCGGTTTCATTGAGAGAGAGTTTTTCGGCGGGTATGTCACAGATGGTCAAAGGCTTGGACTTGACACGTGTTCTTCGCTCTAAATTGATGTACTATTATACGCGTTACGTATCTAACTCACACTCGTCGTTATTATATGTCACATATACGTATTTATGTATATTTAGTTGAATACGTGGTCGTTTTTAATGTCCGAAATTATTCGACGTATGTAATAATTTATGTGGTTTTTCTATAAGATGCGAGTGAAGAATCTCGAAATATCATACTGCAAAATTTTATAGCGAGAGGAGGAAACCAGCAGTGGTACCGATTAATCGTTGTTCTTTATAATACATGTAGGAAAATGTGTGATATTGTTTGACAGCGAGATCAACATGCAGTTGTGTTGTAACGTTCTTGAAGAACATTTTATAATGTACGCACGTACGGGAAATTACAATGGTCGGGGGATTAGGTAAATATTTAGGCTGAACTGAGACTGGCGTTAGCCGCATTGGCGACGTTAAAGACATAAACGCGTCCGTTATAAATTAATTATCAACAAACAGTGCCAAGTTTACTATATATACATATAACTCAATGCAACGTAGTACACTGCAATAAGGTAAATAGTACATAAAACAACGGACTTTCTTCCCTGTCAGTATTTTTTCGTTACGAGAAAAGAATCCCGAGAAACCAATACCTACGTGCGAGGCGATCCTTCAACTTCCGATAATCGAAATTCCGCGGGAAACGGTTTCGAAAATTCGTGGGAGGAAATTTGTATAAAAAAAAAAAAGAAGCTTTTGAAAAATTCCACCTACCGCAATCCAACTCTGACGAAGTTGTCGGGGAAGAAGCCTCCTCGTCGCTGGTTGTGGTCAAATTTTGGTAAACTTCGTGGGTCGTATTTCCCGCAGGAAAATCGTTGGTTGCGCCCGCCTGCAAATCGGGAACCTCCCAGGCTCTGAAAACCGTTTGGTGCGCCTGGATGTTGTACTTAGCGCAAGACACTTCCTCCGAGGAATCACCTGCTCCTGTCAGAGAACAGAGACCCAATTCTTCCCTGCTCAGTGAACACTGAGACGAGGCGGACAAGGTGCCGCACGTTATAACCTGGTTCGAGTAATGCTGCACCTCCCATCTGTCGGCAAATTAATTTCAGGAGAGGAGTGGTTCAAGTTCCGAATTTGATGAGTTTAGAAAGCGTCCGATTCCGGATTATTCGGTGGCGTAACGTGGAGGGAAGAAGTCAAACTTTGACGAAACAACAAAGTTTCGAACTGTCGGAAACCCGACGGCGCAAAGTTTCGAAATGCAAGATTCTGTAAATTCATGTCAGAATAGAGGAAAGTTTATGAAAAGTAAAGTTCCGATTGAGTGAAATTCGGAAAATTAAAATATACTCAACGAGTGGGTGTAAAGAATCGGAAAAACCGAAAATCGGAATGACCAAGATTCTGAAAGTAAAAGTATCGAAAATCCGAAACAAAGAAAGATCAAAGTGGTGAAATTTCACCAAGCCAGAAATTCAGGGAACTGAAAATCTTCGATCATTCGCAATTTCGATGTTTTAAGATTGTTTAACTTTCTCATATTTGCACTTTTGGAACTTTGACTTGTCAGAGTTATGCTCTGTCAGCATTTTGTCCTTTCGGATCTTTGAGCGTCGGGTTTTGGATCATTCCAATTTCAATTAGGCACTTTCGGAACTTTTCGAATTCGGAATTTCAACCCCGCCCCAGAATGACCACGTCATCATGTCGAACTTTCAAAGACACGGAAAAGCAAATTCACAGAATTTTGAACCGACGAGGAAAGTCAGAAACAATTACAATAAAGGTGAAAATATGCGAAAAGGAAAACGTAAGAGTGATCAGAATCTCCATACTTCATCGTACATGTATGAACATGTATATTCCGTACAATGACTTTCGGCATTTAAAAATTTCAGAAAAATCAGACTTTAGTCTATCTATGCCCACATCCTACTGTTTTACCACCACGTAGCTCGAGTAATAAAATCCGTTGAATGTCTTCAGCAAAAATTCAATTGATCCTTTCGCAGCTTGTCATTCAAAACCAAGTGCAATCGGGGTCGTAATCGCAAGGTCCGAATCTCTTCGAAGTCACGAATTACAAAACTTGAAAAATACTCGGCGATAATCACGAGTAAGCAAATCTTCGATCCGTTCGACTCACCTGTTCATCGGGTAGTTTTGGCTGTTCCCGATTGTCTCTCGAGCCGGACTCAATCCTCCCTGATGGTTGCAGACCAGAGAGCATCCCGATTCCATCGCCTCCGAAATATCTCCAGGATCCGTCGAGACGTCCCAAGGCCATTTGTAGAGCCAGGACGCTTCGCAGCTACTTTGCAAACGGCTTCCTTGGACGTCCGGGTGAAGCGACGGCGGCGTCGGCGGCGTCGGAGGCAACGCGAACACGTCTTCGCCGATCCGGAGTCTCGACGAAACGTTGCTATCAGACCAAGAATCCATCCCGAACTGCCGGAGATGATATTTCTATTTCAATTTTTTCGTTTTATTTTTTTTTTTTTATTCGCGAGTAACGAAATTCTTTATACGATTTTCTGCAGAATCTTTAAATTTTTTGAATGGGATTTTTTCCCAGTTGTTTTTTTTTTGTTTTTTTTTTCGTACGAGATATTCTTTGGATAACGGAAGTTGAATTACTTTCAATAAAAGTTGGCCAGAAATCGCCAAATATATCTCTAAATATTTCTTCAGTGATTTTTATCTTCTCTTTGCGGAATCTTGACTTCATTTCGTGGGAAATTATCGAAAATTATTTTGCTAATTGCCACGGTGTACAATTGGTAAATGTTGGACAATTGATGTGAGAAATAATTTATACATATAGGTAGATATCTTCAAAGTTGCGTTATTGTAGGATTTCATTTGAATTCATGCTTGGATTTTTCTGTTAACCTTTAACCAGGCAGGAGGAAATGATTTTCGAAAATCGTCAGTAATTCACTACTCTTTTCCGTACAATTATACTTTTCAACCTCTTTCTGTCAAATCCTGTTTACAGATCGTGAATTACTTACAGGTGTTGGAAAGTTGGTAAAGATTATGTAAATCCATGTTTCTATCCAAGTCAGTGATACCGTATAATATCGTATTTTCTACCATTTACAAACAATAGGGGGGAAAAAATCACCATCATACCGGTCTTAAATTTCACCGTCGATCTACATACATCGAGTTAGGATAGCATAAAAATTAAACGCTGATCACAAACTAAAAGTACCGTAAAAAAAACCGGTATTCGTATTCGTTCAATTGTTATTTTCGTAAGTGAGAAAATTGTTGCGCAGCATCAGGAAAATACATACAAGCTGAATTGAATGTTTAGTGATTATAGATGATTCCAGACGGTGCGACGGAGCAATTAAAAGTCAATCGTTATTTTCAGTCGAATTACAAAATATTGATAAATACCTGCTTCGGATAGTTTTGACGAAGAGAATTGAACGGTAAAGATTGCGAAGAAATTTATGAAGACAAAAATTCGATACGGTATAAAAATCGAAGGATAGAACTGCTGCAGGCTGTTATAATGCAATTCCGTCGAGTCACAATTATTTATTGTAATTTATTTACTGTAAGAACGATCCCAGAGTATATGTGTAAAAAGAATGTCAGCAACAGGTTCGATTTAACTCAATCACCGCGCGATCACAGTATTATACTACTGTTACTAGACGTCATAAAAGAAAACTAGCCTCGTGTGAATTGTCTCGGCACTAAGTTCGAAATGTCAGAGTAGCACATGTGTTCCCTTGTAAGACACACCGAGCACATCTCCCTGATGCCCATGGGCTACGGCCAACGGGGACAGCGACAGTCCGGTAGCCAATCGTAACGAGGCATGCCCACGAATAACCGACTAATTGTCACCAATTATGACCAACTTGCACTGATCCAGGAGCACGGTAGGCGGTATCTTCATTTTTTTTTTTTTTTTTTTTTATTTTCCTCTTCCCTAAGCGCTTTATTTATTCGCCTCTCTTTTTACTCGACATCGCGTAATCGGTATGGCGGCAGAAAAATTCATCTAGCGACGAGTGTTTCCCCCATATTGATTGTACTTTAATATTGTAATATCGAGTAATTATACGTCTTCCATAATCTACCGACGAAGACACTACGAACGATTATCGAGAAATATTTTCTGTATTTTCTCATTTATGGATATATGTGTACACATGTAGTTACAATTAAGGATTCTTGATTAGCGTTATAATACAATTTTATTATTAACCGAGATTATTAATACAAAATGTGTTCGGTAAAAACGTTCGTTGGACGAATTTTTTTTTCTTTTTTCTTTTTTTTTTTGTTCACTTTTTTTCAACCAGTCGGCGTGATAGACAGTTCAAAGTACAGCAGACTCGGTTGAAAGAAATGTTGAGGAAAAAAAAAAAAAGAAAAAACGTTTATACATTGCCAGATCCCTGCAGACCGCGTTTCTTTACCTTCTTCTTATTCGAGAATTGTACACAGAGTTAACGATGAAAAATACCGATACGCCTGCACAGCAGGTGTGTTCTTCTTTGGAAAAAGTTTGTGAAAAATAAATGGAAGAAGAAACGCCGCATCAAGCTCGTAGAAACAAACGATAATAATTTTGCGAAATTATTATCAAAATCCAATAATCCGAGCTAAATCTCGTTATTTTCTTATTAATCACAATTTTTTTTAAACAACAGTTTACAACCGAATGAAATTACGAGGATGAATTTTATTTACAATCATATCGAAGAAATGCCGAAACTGGATGATATATTTTTTGAACGTCGCTACGAAGCGTCAACTATTTCGAGACCAATTACGGAAAGGCCGCGTGCACCGAATGCACTTTGCGTAAAATAGCCGGAGGCGTTTGGTGTCGGTAATTTACTGTTTACTTAGTAGCCGAAAAATCCCGAGTCAACGGAGACGTCGGGAAGTCGGCTATCGGGACGAGATGGAAACGGAGCGATTGCCCGCCGTGCGTTCCGCAAGCCGCTAATGAGATCCCGCAGCATCCCGCGGACACGGCATACACGTCTTATCTTCGTACGGAACCGATCCCCCAGCTGTGATACATCCACAGCCGCAATGCGCCTTCCGTATCGCCGACTTTCAGCTTTTCACTTTCCGAAAAACATTTATTTAACACTAATTTAAGACCCGTATTCCGTTATTCTCATTATTATTACACCTCGGGCTTCACTCGGGTTTCGACCCCTGTTTCTGTTGTACGGATAGCGTGCTTTTGCACCGGAGTACTACGTAATGTGTAGTTGTTTTTTAATATATGTATATGTATATATATATGTATATGTCAACATAAGTTGACATTCCCCAACACTTGTGATGTCTCGTGTCCGGTTTTCGATAAGGAACTGAATACCGACTTGCATTTACTAAGCTGACTGTTCTCTTAATAATCACAATTGACAACAAACTTCGCAAGTCATCTGCCTGTTAGCATATTTGTTGGCGTATCAGCCTTTTTGGTTTTGTAGCAGTTTATGCCAAATTATGTAAAAAATTTTAAATGATTTCAGAACAGAAGTGACTTAGGTTTCGAACGTCAGTTCTTCCGTTGACTGTATTTTTTTTGGAAAATGTGTATCATTTCTTTGATAATATTTACACGGTCACGAACTTCAAACTCATCCAGAAATTACATGGGGAAAAAAATTTTAACTTTTCAAAAACACACAATTAAATATTACACGCTCTCAAGGGATCATCTTTCCCTTATACTTAATTTCGGCAATTTAATTCAAATACAATCGAAATTTCCATTACGTGGGCGAGTTTTCAGATCTCTAGACAAAACTCCGAATGTTTTCTGTAAAACGAGAAGGACTTCCGACCGTGTAAGTCTGTCACGGTCCATTAAGGGCCGGAGATCCCGCTGAGCCGGAATCCGTACGAAGACCTCCGCCGTCGCGTTCAACTTGTATCTTTAAACCGCAGCAAATAAGGTTGATCAGTATACGTGTACCTATAAATGCAAAATCAATATCTAAACGGGGCTGGGTCTACGATAATGATAAAAGAGAATTTTCATTTTCTCATGAAGTAGTTGGCTGATTATTCATACTAACCGTGAAAAATAGTATGCAAGGAAGGCAAAAAGAAAGAGAAATTTTCAGTTCCGGTTACCGCTCAGTCCTTAACTATTTTCATTTTTTACCGTAATCGAAAAATATAGTTCTAGGTAGAAAATGAAAATTAGTTTTCTTGCTGTTGGCGCAAAATGGTTAGGCGTACCTCGTTTTTCGTAATTCCAACAATATTCGAACAGATTTTTTTCAACGACACCTGTTTTACTGAATTTCTCTAGTTACCGTAACAAATGAAACTTTTCTCAGTTGATTGAGATTGAGGCCTCATTGCAGGTACGTACCCGATGCAACTTCATTCATTGCCCGAGTAGCTGCCGCGTGCAACGTAACGCGTAGGAACTGATCTCGTTAGATTTCATTGAACGGTAGCCATTACTACGTCAACCAGAACATAAGTTAATCCAAGGCGAGAGAAGGGCCCACCTAAGAAAACAGGCCTCGGTTACTATTCGGCTTGCCCTTTCGACGCGCACCCCTATTAATCATTCGCCCTGTTTGGCTTGAGGAAACCAACCCAAAACCTTCGAGTCACATAGCACGCGTGCGAACTAACGTATTTCTCCTTCTGTCGTGTGTGTGTGTGTGTGTGTGTGTGTACCGACAGGAAACGCGCCGCACTGGCGATTGTGTCGTCAAAGCATCGAGAAATTTGAAACCTTTTTGGTGCCAAGCTGTCTGACGAACGAAAAGAAGGCAAACCCGTAAAATACTTTGGGAAAAATTGCACCGATTGTCGGTTCGAGCGTCGGTCGTAAGTTTTGAACTTGAAGCGAGAGACCGGAAACGGCTTTTGGAGGCGATGCTTTTCATACGGATATTCCTTTTCCTTCGATTATTTAGGAGGGGGGTACAGCTTGAACGGTCTAAAATCATACCTATTTTTAAGAGTTTTATTTTTTTTTTGTTTTTTTTTTTGAAAGAAAACGAAAACACTTGGACCAGTTTGAGTTTGAGGGCTGTATTTGTATAGTTTTGAGAACATTTTGGAATTGCCTTCGTTAAAATTAAGGACAAAATGGCGGCGTGACGCATATAAGCAGCGAAGGACTCCGAACTCGGGAGCTTTTGCGGTGGCGGATCTCCCGACATCACTCACTGTCCAACTTGTAACACACGAATAAAGTTTTTTTTAAATTAAGATTACCTTCTCGGGTTTGAGCACGTAGCCAAAAATTTTTGAACTGCAATTCGAAAATGTAACCACGAGCTTGAATCGATAAACAAGTTTTACGAATCGTGTCGAAATTTCAAGCGGATCGGGTAAAAATTGACCGAGGAATCTGCGCCACCGGATAGAAAACGAGGTCATTCGCTACTTGTGTGCGTCATACCGCCATCTTGTTACTAGTTTCAACGAGAAAATTCTGCAGTGTTCCTGAAACTATAAATAATAAAGCCCTTAAACTCAAATTGCTCCAAGTATTTACATTTTCTTAAAAAAAAAAAATAAAAATAAGAAACTCCTAAAAATAGATATGATTTTAGACCGTCCAAGCTGTAATCCTCCCCCCCCTAAAACCCGCAATGAAAATGAGGCAGAAATTAATAAGCGATCCTCAGGCGATTCAAGACACGTTGTCGTACAGAATCCTACCGCACGAATGATCGAAATACCACCGTTCATCTCAAGTTTGAATTAGGTTTATAGAAGCAGAAGTTAGGCGTTACAGATTTTCATCCGTGTACCTGCACTACGATGGCAAAAAAAAAAAAAGCTCGCGTAAAGAAATCCGAGCGTGGGTGTTAATGAATGCGTAATGTCCCCGTGCGGTGGTTATGACGGAGTGTAATGTGCTCGAGAAGTTGGTGACTTTTTAAGTGAGAAGGACCCTGGATGCGTGAGAATTTCTCGGTGTGATGAGAAAGCCAGGCATCCAGTATTAGGCAGGCGACGCCTTCGAACAGGGGCACACGGTTTATATCAGACCTGCAGTCTCCGACAACCCCAACTTTGTTGTGGGAATAATACGGATTCGACTATTATGCTCGTACGGCGACTCAGGATGAAGACACGATTAATTGAACATGTATAATCCAGCTGCTGACTCGGCTGGTACTTGAAGAGCGATCGGTTACTGCAATATTTTACGAGGCTGAAGCTAGGCAGCCAGAGTTGGCAGCCGAATAAGTTAGTCAAGTCCGAGAATGAAAATTTTTTTAAATATCTCCAACTGAAATGCCTTTTTCTATTTCCAAAACGTTTGAAAGATTTGTTCGCTAACTTTAGCTGCTAGCTTCAGCTTCATACTATTTTAACGACTATACCCTCGTGGCTGTTAAACAGTAGCATTTTGCTTTCAGGGAACGGAAGTTCCAAGACCTAATTGAGATCGCATAAGTTCAAGTATTGCCCGCTATAATATTAATGTATCGAGGCGGGGGCCAACTAAATGGAAAATCTTTACTTCTCCCGGGACCAAAATATATAAATTTTGTTATAGATGATTCGTTTTGAGGTTGCGGATAGGCGGGGGTGATGTTGTATTGCGGTAAAAATAGTCAAAACCACCAAAGTCAATTGATATAACGGTTTTCCTTATCGTAATTAATTTCTGTAGACGTTGTAATCGCCACGTTTACATTTTTGGATTTCCAATGCATATCGACTGTGTAAAATACGATATCGTAATTTGTCCGTGACGTCATTGTCGATGCGACGTAATAAAATTTCGCAGACGTGAAATCGCAGAAACTGATTGCGGTACGTTTAACACGTGCGTAACATTATTCAACCGTTAATTACGCGGAGAGAAAATTCTGCTTATAACCGCAGGATGCAGATGTTCTTATCGATACTTTTTCGCTTCTAGATGTTGCGTGAAAATTTTGCTATCACTTGCCTTCCAGATTCATTTGACCCGAATTATACGAATCTAAGACACCACGTGTCGTTTAATTGATTAATTGACAAATATCGATATCCAATATTTAACGGGATAAGTATAAGGGGAATGAGGTTAACAGCGGTTGAAGTATTGCCTATAACGAAACCGTCCGAGCCAGAATGATCAGTAAAATGTAGATATGTATATCCCTGGATCCGAGTGTATAAGAACAATAACGACTTCATTGAAGCGGTGCGGATATATGGGTCTGCTTTTTCGTTTACACACTCTTACAAGCTCGAAAGCTTTTAAACACGTCACGCTTTACAACGGATATTGAATATCAAACTGCAAAGACCACTCAAGAAATATGTATATAGCTTTAAACCTACAAGAGGATGGATATTTTTGGTTATCGCTTTTCGGAATGCTGCCAGACCAGATTAGTCCACCACCTATGTCTGCTCGACAAAGTCAGTTGCTCTTAGTCCGCGATGAGGATCGATTTGCTCTAATATTTACTAATTAAAAAGTGTTTAGAAAAAATGGAACCTCGTCCCAGGCGAACCCCAGGTACGTTGGAACATGAGCCCGTTTTCATTCGGTTAAAGACGATCTGTACAAGCTTTGTTTCTTGCAACGTCGTATTTCGGTTTTCTTCCCCTCGCATTGTTTCATTTTAATGACAAATTGTTCGATCTCCAACTCAATATACAAGTGAATTAGGTACGACGGTTTGTTTCTTTCTTTCACTTTTTTTTTTTTTTTTATCGAGATCGAGGTTTGATTTCTAGAAATTTTCGCTTCATCTATACATTAATCAAGTGAATTGTTCCAAGGATTGACAGAATTCAGTCGAAGAGTCAATCGATTTGTAACAGGTTCTTCGTTTCTTTGCAAGTCATATCTGAACAGCTGTTTGATATAGATATATGTATACAATTTTCCGATCATTAGTACCAAACCATTATCGGTCTAAGTATAATAAAGCGGTTGTTCAACCGTAACAATAACGTCGGATTAGGGTATGGAGTTTCTCAGACATACCAGTAATTAATCTCAGGGTCAGCGTATTCGCTGCGACTCACAATGACTGAAATTCGATTGGTCATTATGAGCTGGTAGCTTGAACAAGTATATCGTCATCGTAGTTTTCATTCAAATCTTGCACGGAGAATAAAATCCTTGGTTCGGAATACCGTAATGAATGTAACTTCTACCAAAGTCACTGGTGCGTGTATGAAAAAAATACCTGTGCGGTAATTCCTACTTTATTTGTCTGATAAACCTCGAAACTCAAATTCTGCTTCTCAAAGGCAATCCCGGGCGTAATAATTACAAAAACAGGCCGCTTATTTACTAGTCAATGCTGTAAATGTTGCGACGTAACAACGATAAATTTGCTGGAGCATGTAGTTGAAATTACTGTCACAATGTGGTTCGTTGAGCCAGCCGCTTCGTTGGAATAACTAACTAAACTGTGCGGTACGCTTAATCAAGTTGAGGGAATAATCAATGGACTAGCTACCGGTGTCTATAGTACCATAAAATGTTTACCTGTACGGTACGGTAATACAAACAGGGGGATTTTTCTCCGTTCGGTAACGGTACAGTTATAACAAGTATTGATGACGTGAAGACGAATACACGAAAATGCATTGACCGATAACCGGTTGCGGAACGGTCGAAACTAGAAAGGTGAGTTTTTTTGTTCGTCTTATTTTTAGGCATCGCCGAGGTGACGTTCCTCGCTTACGATCGCCACGAAGGCGTCGAGGAGGATCAGACGTCTAAGGGCTGCGGTTTGAACGCTAAAGGAATGACTGCGATTGTTGCTACGTGTGTGGCGATCGGCCTGATCGCCTACATGCTGACAACATCTTCCGGAAATCCGGACGCGAGCGCGGAATCAACCCCAAATAATCAGGGTGACAAAGTTGAGGAAAGGTTGCCAAAGTCCGTTTCGCCAGTTGAGTACAGGTAGGGATGAAATGGTTGAATCTTGCGGTGACAGCGGTTTTTAATTCGTTGTATTATACGTTGTGTCTTTTCTCGATCGCGATCCCGACGCCCAGATTGAAGATAATCCCGCATTTGGAGGATGGAAATTTCACCAGCAGTGGGGAACTTTGGATAACAATGGAATTCAAGGAGACTACGAACAAGATAGTTCTCAATGCTCGGGAAATTACGTTTCACCAAGTGGAAATCGTATCTTTGGCAAAGGATATTGCGGTCACTAATGTCACGGTGAAAAATGATTCCGAGCTTGTTATCATCCGGGTAAATAAGCTATTGAGAAAGGGCGAAAGTCATAAGCTGTACATTCGGTTTAGCGGGATATTGAACGACGTTCTGCAAGGATTTTACAGAAGCAGCTATGTCGATTCGGCAACTAATGAAACCAGGTACATAACACGGATCAGCAAAAAAATATATTATATGATTTTTAGAATCAATAATAGGATAACACATTTCGAGTCAAACGGGAGTTTCACTTTAAATGAAACTAAAAAGACAAGTTCAAGAAAAAACCTGACGTGATGGAATTTTTTTAGTATTAGTATTTCCCCGGTTTTATCCAGTGAAAATCAATAGGAGATGGTATAAAAAACCTGTGCAATCATCGCGACACCCGAGTTTTACTTTATGTTATCACTTCCAGTTGGGCTGACCTAGTTTTTCTCTCTTTTTTTCTTTGGCGCACCTTGTTTATTGTTCACGCGAAACTCGTCTTGCAGATGGACAGCTACTACTCAGTTCTCGCCAACGTACGCTCGACGTGCCTTTCCGTGCTTTGATGAACCTTCGTTCAAAGCTCGATTCAGGATATCTCTTGGCAGGCGAGAGAACATGACGTCGATTTCAAACATGCCGCTCAAATCGACCCAAGATATGTGAGACTTGTGCGAATTCCACCTTTTTCAACGAAATTTCATAATCATTCGAGCTAGTTGTCCTCGTTTATTTACAGGCCTAACATGCCGCATTTTGTCTGGGACCATTATCAACCGAGTTTACCGATGTCCACGTACCTCGTGGCCTTCATTGTAACAGACTTTGATAACGTCCAAGTAAAAGATTCGTCCCAGCCCGTTTTTCGGCTCTGGTCAAGGCATGACGTGATCGATCAGACCGAGTACATGTCGAAGATTGGTCCAAGTATGTTGCGATTCTTGGAAGGCTACTTCAACATCCCATTTCCGCTTGATAAGCAGGACATAGTGGCTTTGCCGGACTTCGGTTACAACGCCATGGAAAATTGGGGTCTCATCACATTTCGGTATCGTCTCCGCTACGCGTCTACCCATTTCTCAATTATGCGATGTAATTGGCTACAATTGATGACAAAAACACTTTCGATCCTTAACCAGGGAATCTGCTATGCTCGTAAACGAGAAGGAGGCAGTTGCCGAAGCCAGGCAAAACGTTGCGAGTGTTGCCGGACACGAGCTGGCCCATCAATGGTTCGGAAATTTAGTCACTCCCGCTTGGTGGTCTGATCTATGGTTGAAAGAAGGGTTTGCAACATTCTTCGGCAACATGGCAGTTAATCATGCAAGTATCGAGTCTCACTGTTCAGTTGCTGCAACGGACGGAGAAACGCGCGGGGCTGTTAATCTTGGAAGTTTGGTTTAAAGGTGGAACCAACGTGGAGAATGACCGATAGCTTGATCCAGGATCTTCACGATGTACTCGTGGGCGACGCGCTGGAAAGCTCTCATCCAATTTCCGTCGGGCTGAATCACACCGACCAGATTACCCAGATATTCGATTCTATTTCGTACATCAAAGGCTGCTCGATCATTCGCATGATGCACCATTTCCTCGGAGCCGAAGTATTTCGGATGGGAATACAGAGGTACTTGAGAACTTACTCGTATCGCAATGCCGAGCAGGATGTCCTCTGGGAGGCTCTGACTTACGAGGCCCGTTTGAGCGAAAATCCGGTCACTTACATCACTGTCAAAAATGTCATGGACACTTGGACCTTGCAAACGGGTTACCCTGTTTTACAAGTACAGAGGAATTACAAGACTGGAACAGTCACCGTGTTTCAAGTAAGCCCAGTTTTCTCAGAGTTGAGAGACAAAAAAATTAAGCATTTGCATAATATTTTTCTGGTCTCAAAAGTATTGTTCAATTTCGAACACACGAATATTTTACTTACCCGATGCAGGAGCGATTCTGCTGGGCAATTGCCGGCTGTCAGGATAGCACGGAATCCTGGTGGATTCCCTTGACTTGGACCACCCAATCGAATCCAAGATACAACGATACGATGCCCAAAGCGTGGCTTTGGAATCCTACTTTGGAATTAAACGACACGGTACCTGACGATCAGTGGATTTTGTTCAATCTTGGTCAAACGGGTAACGCGGCATTAAGTTGAAACCATTCTATTCCTCCTTGTTTTTTGATTAATAACCACCAGGGGGAAACCAATTCGCAGGTTACTATCGCGTCAATTACGACGATAGAAACTGGAAGCAGCTTGCACAGTCCTTTGAAACACTGCCGCCGGTAATTAGATCACAACTGATCGACGATTCGCTCGCGGCTTCTCGAGCGGGGAATTTGCGGTACAAAATAGCGATTGATCTTATCAGTAGATTGGAAAATGAGACAGATTTTTTGGTCTGGAATGCTGCGCTCAACCAACTGGAATACATACATGACAAGATGCACGACGACGCGGACTATAATGTAAGATTTGTATCACACATGTTTTTAAGCCTGCAATGTGAGTTCGGCTGATAGATTTATTTCACAATTTTCGTTGATGTTACAAAACAAGAAATTTATGCTGAGACTTGGGAGAAAAATCTTTGAGACAATCGGTACGGTGGAAAAGCAGAACGACGGACATCGCGAGAGACGATGGCGAGGAAAAATAATGAAATGGGCTTGCATAGTCGGTCACGAAGAATGCCGACAACGTGCGCATCAATTTTTGAAAAATTGGATTGAAATGCCACCGGCGAAAGAAAATCCGTAAATACACCGAGATTAATTATTCTTTGACTAATGCTGACAAGTATTTCATCTGTTAAAGAAATTTTATAGGAATTTTGATTGTATAGTTACATATCTTCGATGTGGTTCTTATAGAATTCCGGCTAATTTGAGAAGCTGGGTATATTGTACGGGATTAAAACACGGGGGTAAGAGTGAATGGAATTTTTTGTGGAATCAATATCTCAAAACGACTTCCGGATCAGAAAAGACAGTGTTACTGGAAGCCCTGGGATGCATAACTGATGATGCTATCCTCCTCAGGTGATATATGATTCAGAGAAAAATGAAGTATAAGTCACTTTCAAACGTTTGCCATTTTCGTACTCAGAGCTGCAGGTACAAAAAATTTTTATCAGTCATTATAATTTTGTATGATTTTGTTTTCTTCGCTGTGAACAAAAATTAGCTATTTGGAAAAATCAATTTCAAAAAATTCTGGTGTACGGAAACAAGACGGTTGGTGGGTTTTTCGTTCTGTCGCTGGAAATCCGATTGGCAAAGACATCGCTTTTCGTTTTCTTAGAGAAAACTGGGTTGCCCTTAACGAGTAGTAAGTACAAGATGCTGAAATGTTACTGCGAGTATATACACTTGGCATGGGAAATGTTACCGGAGCCGTGTAAAAAAACTTAATCATGAGTATTGACATAATTAGGCAGTCTTTAGGTGAGCCTGTATCAACATTTAGCAGCTTATTTTTATTTTTAGCTACGGCTCCGGTTTCTCAGCAGTAGCAAAAATGGTGACGGCACTACCAAGATACATGAATTCCGAAATTGACCTGAAGGAGGTATGCCGCTTAAATTTTTTATACCACTATTCACAGGCATAAATATTTTCATCCAAGCAAATAAATTCTTCATTATTATAGTTGGAGACTTTTAAAGATTCCGTAAAGTTGGGCGTTACCAGCACTGCTTTCGAACAAGCGATTGAGCAGGTAAAGATTAACGAGGCTTGGACTACAAACTACAAGAAACAGATCCAAGATATTTTGAAAGAAATCTGAGAAATAAAATGTACGACTCTATTTCCAATCTTCATTTAAGTATACACATTATTATATATTGATTATAGTATAAAAAACGAAACTGGTCTCAAATATCATATCAGCCTATATATGACTGAATTGTTTATAAAATCTGTGCGTATTTATACTATAGAATAAAACATCGTTAGTATAAGTCTTAATGGCTGGAACAAACTATGAAAAATTGTACTTAAACCTATCCAACATAACGAATAATGCATGAGCAACAATTTTAATCAGAACCGCTTAATCGAATTAATCTAAATTGTTTATTTATATAAAAATAGAAAGGCACAACATTATAGAAATATAATTCGGGTCTTCGTAAAACTTGAATTCGTATTATGAATATATACAACCTATTAGAGTCACCAGCTGCCAACAGAAACAAACGTGTTCAGATCATTAGTAGAATTATTTAAGAAAGTGAGATTTGCATTCAATGACTCTCTACAACATCGTCTCATCGTTTTCTGTGCAACTGATGTATGTGAAATAATTTAGGATTAGTGCAATTCATCTGTATTTTCACACTGCATTCAATTTGATGCTACGGCATTCCCATCGTTTTCGGTTTCTGTCGCCAAGTCATATTTGGAGTAAATTCAACTTCCAAAAGATCGTCAGTGACATCAGATGGAATTAGGCTGGTATCCACAACAGAGTCCGATTCTGACCTGTAATCAGAACCAAATACTAAGCATAATTTCTTTTTACTAAGATCACAACATTTCTAAATGCAGTTTGAAACTCTTTTGTAATACGCAATATTAAAGTCAAATGCTATATGATCTTATTACATGCTGAACTGAATTATTGTAAAATGTTAATAATTAAACATACTGCTCGACACTCTCGTCTTGCGGATTTTCATATCCATACTCTGATAAGACAGTCTCCATATCGTTGCATGACTGCACGATATCTTCATAAACATGTTGCGACTCTTCTAAAAATGTTTCCATCTCAGACATGTAACTTTTTCTCGATTCGGCATCGTTGTTAATGTTCTTCTGAAAGATTTTTTTTTATCAAGTATAGGGATATGGGAAAAAAATTATTGTAACGACGGATTGATGACTGTGACGTTGAATTCTTTTCAAAGTTTACCGTTACTTTGTAAATTTTTTTAACCCAATTACTTTAATCAATAGAAAATATTATTCTACATACCTGAAACTGCAACAGATCATCTTTTAAAGTCTTCAAAGAAGCTTCTGCCGCTTTCAAGTCTGCGCCATAACCTCCCAATATTCTTTGAGGATATCGCCACGTCTCGGTCAGTTTTTTCACACCTTCGTCAAATTTTTGCCCGTGTTTTAGTAACTTGGTGAAACAGTTTTCGGTCATTGCTAATATTTATGATTTCTTTGTCGTGTATAACCTCGAGGATCTTTAGATTTTGCCGAACGATCCGTTAGAATTTAATTTCAAATTATGGAGGGTAGAGGTATTTCAAATGCATCACAGGAATTTCTGGCTATTCCATTGGATTATGTGGGAAACCACGTGAATTTCATAATTGACGCTGAAGATACAGAAGTAATTGGTTTATGAACGCGTCAAGGTTTCGCGCGCAATTCTAGGCTTGTTGTATGCTTACAATATTCTGGTTGCGAAAACTAGTAAAAAAAATAGATAAAATTATAAAATGTTTTTACTATCCCGCTATGGATCCATGCGGAATGAAAATTTCTATCATAGTATCTTTTACAGAAACGTTTATTAAAAATCTTTAAAATAACCACATGAATTAATATATTATACATTCCTGACTCTTTCTTATTTGTTAAATTACGTATTAAATGGCATATACGTACACGTCGATAATACTGTCAAGTAAAAAATATTTACCTAAAATCAATATATTCTATTTCATACTTAAGTCAAATCTATTCGAAGATACACATGTAAAAATGGTAACTAAAATCTTGAGGTACAGTTATAAAAAATATTAATAGTCTACGATTTTACATTCACATGAGAGTAACAATTACTGAACAATAATTAATTTAGATTATATACATTCAAGTAACTGAGAATAATTTTCTGAGAAGGAAATTCAACGACTAAATTCTGGGTTAAGTACAAATTAGATGGAAATGTTGTTCAATTAAGTAGGTTGTATTCTCTGCCTTGACGAACCCTGTGTATGAACTATTCGTCTTTGATCCTCCGGGTGAATAAGCTCGTCCGTGTGCTTCCAACGCCATTTTTTCTCTGCTTCCTTTATCCGACGTCTGTCTACGTAACTGACAACGCAGCTCGCTGGTATCCAAACTATTGCTGTACAAATTATCACAGCACCAACTATGTTGTCCTTCAAAAACCGCATCACTTTGTTGATGTTTATGTCCTCAATAATATCCCAGAAACGTTCAACAACGTCTTGGATCGTCTTCTCACATATTCCCTGTAACAATTATTGGGCAATTACTAAAATGTAACAGTTACATCCCGGAATGTAGAAAAAAAGATCTATTCGATTTAAAATACTATTCATTGCCTTACGATGAACGATCATATTAATATTTTTCACAGTTCTACAAACCTTATTACAAAATCCTTGAATACAAGGTGTGCCATCTGGCAAAATATCTTGGGGATCAACAGGGAAACAAGTTTCGTTGAGGCTCATTCTGCAACATCGTTTGCACGCGTCTAGAACTGGAAAAATCACAGATACTTCTGAGTTAGTACCTCTCGGACCTCAAATAATAACGATGAATATCTCTGCTTTTCAACTCGGTCATTTTAGAAAGAAAATTAGTTTTTATAAAGGCTAACTTACTTGTATCACACATGCAACTCTGAAGTCCTTGAGTTTCACAGTACGGAATGCACTTTCCGTGACGACATTGACCTCGCTCCAAGCATCCAGTACCGTCATTCATTGGAGGTGATCGAGGACATTCACTCGATGCCCCAGTGCATCTTGATTCCTGTTCACATGTAGCGTACTGAGCATCGCGGCACTTTATTGCAACTGGCATGAATGCACAGTTTTGGCAGCACGGAGAGTTCTTATCGCTGTTGAATTAGAAAAACAAAACGATGTTAGATGTATTGAATCTCGCAGTATATCTTATCGTTTTTAAGCAAGTTATGTGTTTTTGTAGGATTGAAGTCCCATCTCACCTGCAGACGGCGCCTTCGTTACGACGTAGTTTACAGTTCTTATCGCAACAAGAATCATTGTCTTCTGTACCCAAAAGACCTGCGTCACACTCCTCATCGCCCTCTACTCTCAAATTTCCACAGAACGATTCTTCTGGTTCAGAGAAGCATCGGCCGGACTTTGCTTGCAGTACTTTTCTGATTGAGCGTAAACTGCATGGAGAAAAGCGCTGCGCAAAATGTAAGTATTATTTCTCTTGGCCATTTGTTAATTTTAGTTAGAAATATTACCTTATTATTGACGTCATATCCACTAACGCTGTATGTATACATCAAATAAGAACCTCCTTGACTGGCACTAGGGCTACATTCCTGTGTAAAGATTCACAATTTATAAGTGTCGGCCTATGTTAGGAACAAATTTATAAATAAACGATTTTGACTTGCCGTTATATCAGGATCATGTTCTGATCCCCAGTTATGTCCAAACTCATGTGCAGTAACGAGATCAGCTTCGCGTGTGATCACTCTTTGACCATAGTGATTCCGGCTTGAGCTCAGTCCAGAATTTAAGTACAATGTGTAACCGTTTTTAAAGTACTCTGGCAATAAAATAAATAGCAAGGTAAAATCATTATGCGAGTAAAATATACGAATGCATTGATGAATCTTTCTCAAAGTACTCGTATTTTCTTACCCGGAGTGCATATTCCTCCAACGGAATTTCTACGTGGAGAACCAACGTATGCCAAGCCTAATATTCCTCCCTCGAATTTAAGATCGGTGAATAAGTGCGCCAAACAAAAATCCTTGTGACTATATTCCCGGCTAAATACCTGAAAATTGTTTCAAAGTTATTGGGAGCAAAATTTCTTTTTCCTTCGGTAACGTGCATTACGCTTCGAGAACAAAATAGTTTTTTTACCTCAAGTAGAGTCCGAACGTCCCACTTTTCGCGAACCATGTTGTAATGGATCTCGCCCCCTCGCATGCGGGTTGGCTCGCTATGTACAACAATTTTTTTAATTACAAAACCCATTCCCTTGAATCCATCCTGCTCTTGACGCTCCTGCCACAAAGTATCGTTGTATATTTTGTGCACTCTATCGATGAGGCTGATCTGTAAGGGACACTGGATTAGCTAACAGCTCAAATTAGTAAAATTATAAATTAAAAAATAGCTTGTTTGTTTACCAAGTAATTGATGGTTGTTTTCGTATTGCTGGCTCCCATTTCTTGATAAAATCTGTAGTCTGCAACCAGCAGCAGAGGACAGCGAGTTTTAGTGGGCGTATATTCATAAGTATCCGTTTGTCTTTTCGTTCTATTGTAAGCGTGCACCACTTGAGTGTTGATTTCGTTTTCTAGCTCTTTATCGTCTTCTTCATCTGTACCATCAGCACCTGGAATTACAAATCTCTATTATGTCTCCTCCACATCTATAGAAATCCAGTTTCAACCTGCATCTTCCTTAACATATCCGCAGGTCTTTGGAACCCCATGAGTGTGTCCTTCACCACCCTCGTAATGTTCCCAGCTCAGCTTCACATTTGATCCTTTATAGACGATCATAGAACGATTATCTGCGTGGGGTAAATGTCTCCAGGAAGGCTGAAACAGGGAGATCATTTTTGATATTTAGTAGACGAGTACCAGTGCACAGAATATTTTTTTAATACAACTGTATAGTTGGTGTTATTACTTCGATGTGATAAGTGTCATCATCTGGTACTGTTATTGTCGCTGTCAGCATTCCATCATCAACGTGTACATGAGCATATGAATCCACTTCTCCAAAGACGCGTCCATGATAAAAGTTTTCATGGTCTATACAACAGATCATAAAAGACGGTGGATTAATTAAATTTATAAATAATTTAACAGTCTTTATGCCTTACCAACGTGAACTGTGGTTTCTTCACCATCTTCGTTCACCTCATATGCCTTGAAATTAGAATGTATGACCTCTCGCCTCGGGGTGAGGAATAGGCGAAAATTCCTACAAAACAGTTGAAACACGTTTTTGCATTGTGCAAAAATATTGGGACCAGAGAAGTTGTCATTCATTGGAAGTGAATGACTTATCAATTGTCAACTCACCTGCCATGAGTGTAGAATTCTACTTCGTTTATTTTGTTGAACGGATGATAGCTGTGCTGAGCACCTCTTTTCACAATTTTGTGTTGAAAATGAGATGCGTGTAACGTTTCGTAATATTTTAAATTGTCGTGAAGACTGCCTGTAAAGAAAAATAGCCTGTAAAAAAATACCGATCGATCCTTTAGCTAGATTTGACAGGTCGTCAATTTTAATTAAATCATCACTAACAAGTGTTGCAGATATTGTGCAGTATCAACAAAATTCGCAATAATAAATCGCGCGGCTTCATGTTATCGAGCCAAAACCACTCGGGTGAATAACCACCGCGTTTTTAATTGTTATTCAATTCAACCCCAACTTTGATCCCGTTCGAAAGTCACAAATGACAGTCACATGTGTCATCTGATCTGGATTCTGGTTTCTGATGCACAGATAATAAAAGTCCTACGCCCATGACGAATTGTTTACGCCATTTTTTAGCAGATTTGGTTAAAAATATCAAGGCAGCTGCCTTTCTTGCTGAATTATGCATGCGTGTACCATACGATACGCTTTTCACGTAAGAATGCGTTGGTGTTGGTAAATCGTATGTGTGGTGTACGCTTGCTTGCTGACAGCTACACATTTACAGGCTATAGAATCCAACGGAATTGTATAGAATTTGCTGGAAAGCGCGTACAAGATAAAATCGGCCCTCGGGTGGCATTGTATCAACAGATTTGGGTACAACATTTGCCCAGTGACACTAATAGGCAAATAAATTGGAATCATAGTGATGTCGGAATCAGAAGAAAAGATGTTGCACTGTTATAATCGTGGTTGTGGTAAAAAATATGATCCTGAAAATAACAAGGAAGGTAAGTATTTAAGGTTATCTTCTTTATTAAAATTTAAGAAATTTTATCTTGTTCTATTATGTATGTACACGATCTCGACACAATAGCAAAAAAGTTTACAAGTTTATTATTTATCCATGACTAGGTGATTGCATTCATCATCCTGGACTGCCTGTTTTTCACGACGCTTATAAGGGCTGGTCGTGCTGTAATAAAAAATGTACAGACTTTACGGAATTTCTGAACATAAAAGGCTGCACCAAGTCCTTTCATACGAACGTCAAACCAGCTGACCCGGAAAAACCTGCCGTTGACAAATCTAGAATGAATGAAGTCATTGAAGTGAAACCTCTGGTGAAAAACGTTAACCTAAGCTTGCCTAGACCTCCTTACGACAGCCCTCAAGTTACTTTGATACCTGTTGTATCACCTGCCTTACTGCAGCAAATTGAGGGCCTTGCTGTACAGGTCACAACGTCCACAGAGACTCAAATTCCGATTGGTGAAATGTGCAAGCGGAAGGGATGCAAAGCCTCGTATACGAAGACTCTGGCTGATCAAGAACCGTGCACTCATCATCCAGGTGTACCTATTTTTCACGAGGGGCTCAAATATTGGTCATGTTGTCAGAAAAAGACAACAGATTTCAGCGTTTTTTTGGAACAACCTGGCTGTTCTCAGGGAACCCATCTCTGGCTGAACGAGGTAATTGCGTTATGACGATGTGCTTGAAATCAAAGTTTAGCTAATATATTATACATCTCTTGTGATCTATTTTTTCTATGCACGAAAGTCAGCTTTATCTCTCTTCCTTAGGCTAAGAGCAAAACCATCAAGTGCCGAATGGATTGGCATCAAACCGGAGGGTTTGTTGTTGTTTCCATATTTTGTAAGAAGT
Source organism: Neodiprion virginianus (assembly GCF_021901495.1). Classification (NCBI taxonomy): domain Eukaryota; kingdom Metazoa; phylum Arthropoda; class Insecta; order Hymenoptera; family Diprionidae; genus Neodiprion; species Neodiprion virginianus. The sequence continues at coordinate 4,445,942 of NC_060877.1, read as the reverse complement.
ATCAGCCTAGCCGGTCGAATGTTAGATTAAATCCAGTACGATTGACTGTGGATCTGTACTTCCAAGAGGAAGATTCCAGATATGAGCTGGATGTTGAACTCAGAGGGGTAAAGTTTCACAATTAATAACAATTCAATGTCGAATTATTTCATTTCAGTGTAAATAATTTTGACAACAAACAAATAGCTAAATTTTGATTGGACAACTATATTTCAAGGATTATTTTTGCACTATTTTAGGTAGTCAATGTGGAAGAAAGTAGCGTAAACATGTTGCCGACTAAAGTAGAAATAAAATTGAAAAAAGCTGAACCAGGGACTTGGGCTAAGCTTGAAACCGCAAATCCAACCAAAACGATAGAAACACCTCCTGTCCTACAGTCAGAGTCTGAGAAAGAGGAGAGCATAACCGCACAAGTAGATGCTGTAGACCTCAGTGATCTTTGAAAATGTAGACTGTTTATTACTTAAAGTTATTTAAGACCAGAAATATCAGCACAAATACATTCGTGAATGATTATCATGTATAAATTATGCAGTCATTTATTAATCTTTTATCATAAGTTGCTAATTTTGGAACGAGGTGAACAATTCCTCATTTAATATTTACTTTTTTTTCTTCAGTATTTCATCTAACCTCTCTTACGTTAACGTTATTGCACTTGTAACTGCTGCAACTGATCTTGAAGCTCAGCAAATTTATTTTGCAAGATACGTTCTCTTTCAGTTTGCCTATTGACGTCTTCCATGAGTGCATTCAGTCGCCTTGGTACTGCAGCTTCCTCTTGTGCTTGGAGAAATTTGAAAGTTGATAGTTCGAGGTGAGCCTGTTCGATTTGTTCCCATAAGTCATGTATTTGTTTTGATAATCCTTGTGCACGTGTCTGTGAAAAGATGTTAGCAGAAATTCATAAAGAGGAGCATATTGATAATTTGAATTTTGTTAAATTCAGAATCGTTCAATCATGACATCACGATACAATTCCACAGATATTACTTTACCTGATAGCCTCCAGTCAATATTTTGAGCTTCTTCTCCATTTTCGCTGCACGTTTTGCTTCCCCAGTCATATGAACACGGTTTTCTTCTAATTTTCTTTCACATGCTTCGACCCTATCTTTCTTTGAAGCTAAAGTAGCTCTTGTGTATCGCTTCTGATTCTCCAGATATAGAATCTATAATAAATAATCGATTTAATTTTTTAATCGCGTTCATATAATTCTTTACGTGATGAACTGTAACAAAAGACAACAAAAACAAACCTGTGACAGACATTCTTCCCAGACAGTAGAATAGGCATCTAAACTTAGTTCTCCATGTGCCATTCCTTCCCGCACAACTGCCATTTCTTGCTCCAAAAGTTTACGAGCCTGTGAAAAGGTTATACTTCAGTTAAAATTGGAGCATAGTATAAAAAAGTCGATACCAAAATCAACTTTATTTTTTGTAGGGCAGAACGTAGTATTTGTCAGATAGTAACTTCACTTACTTGCGCAAGTTCTTCTGGATCGTAGTCTATGTAGGGATGCTGTTCCAGAAATGCGGTAGCTTGTACAATTGAAGAACTTGATCCTCGTTTGGTAACTGTAGTCACTGGGTTTTCCAGCGAGTCGTACTGAAGCATTGTGATCATTTCTCTCTTTATTAATTCTTCGGCCTGAAATGAATATTTAATATTTTGAATTTTCATAATCAACATTTACTGCTACATTTGATTATTGGATTATTTTCTGTTTCAATACCCTCTGCAAGTCCGTTAGTGGACTATCCATAAGCGGTCGCAAGATGTTCATATTGATGTCTACGGGTCTGGGCATATCTCGTTGGATCACTTGTGATCTTTGAGCAAGATCCCTTTTTTCTGAACAATAATCAATCAAATTTTCATGACTTTTGGATGAAATATAATTTTGAGCAAATTGATAGTTACTTCTGGATTACGAAACTTACGCTGCTCAATTATTTCCTGTTGACGTCTAGCATCAATGTCAGCTTGATCTTCTATTATATTGTCTGAAGACTCGTTTCCTTTTTCATCATCTCCTTCACCTTCAGGAACAACTATTTCATAATCATTCCGAGGTGTGGGTAAAGTACTTAATCCAGCACGTAGCTGTTCTTTCACCTAATAAAAAAAATGAAAACTGTAATTCTACTATGGAATCAGCTGATGTGCTGATGAATTGCTGATCTTTTCGGGTACAGCTCACTATTCTCATAATTTGAGAATACCTGCTTGTGAAGAGCAGGGGTCTCTGAACCTTCCAGTCCTTCTTCTGGATTGATACTCAGTTTATCGCGAACAGGTGTCGGTACCAGAGCTCCAGCTTGGCTTCGTATAGATGTTGGCGTATTGAACGAATTTGTAGGTGTACCGTCAGTGCGTTGTGAGCGGAATGGCGTTGCCAATACAGTGTTGGGTGTAGCCACAACATTATTAGCAGGTAAAATACTGCTGAAATCCGAACTGTGTAGCGGTGTATTCAAACCACCTGCAAAGTTGATTTACAAAACATGTGGTAACAGTTTTTAATAACGTTATTGCAAGATTTGTAATCTAAAGACGTAATTTCATGAAAACGAAGTTCACCTTTTAGAGGTGTGTCAACATGGGTCAAAGCCATCACATTTTGAGCCTCCTGGAGAATTCTGTCCGTAGCAGCTGGTGTGCGAGGAGTTGCTGCTGCACTTGGAGTCAGAGAATAGTCCGCCAATAAGCTGTCGGATAGTGTCACTCCACTTTCTGTTGCAACTTCTCGAGCCACCTAATAAAAAGTATACTACATCATTTGTATGTGCTTATGTTGACTGAAAACAAGAATAAAATTGTGGATGGATTGAATACTCAATAAAACATATGCAACACTTGATACCTCAGAAGCTCTACCAAGCTTGACAACTTGTTGTAATTCTTGATCAGATATCTGTGGCTCTGGCAAGACCAGTTTACTCCTCTTTTTAACTGGTTCTTGATTGTTTAGCATTCCCATTGGAATATCATTTTCTTTTCTTTGCTTGAGCTTTTGCTTGTCCTTGCGTCGCTCCATCTACGATTATTATACAATTATTTGGACCAAATAGAATGAGAAAAGTTGTTCTTAACACTTATTGGTTGACTTCATTCAAAATAGAATTCCACATATTGTACCTCCTCCTTTTCTTGCCTCAGGTCTCCATCTAAATGTTGTTGACGCATTCTAGAAAAGTCAGCTGCTAGAGGATCAACATGTTCTATTGATGTATCATAAAAACCAAGTGCTGGCCGTTTTTCAAATGGTATTTCAGTGTTGTAGTTTACGCCACGTTTGCGTTTGTGTTTCTGAGACACTGTAATTCCAGCAGCTCGTAATTCTCTTCGTTTCTGAAGCGCCGCCAACCGTCTGGCTTCTTCTAACTGCTTCTCCCTGGCCTTACGCTTAGCCTTTTTACCTTGAGTATTTGCTAATCTAGCTCGGGCCTCCGACAGCATTTCAAGTTCTGGATAAAATTAGAGATTATTATCAAGTATTTTCTGAATCAATGAACTTAATGAATTTATTAGTTATAATCGTAATACATGTCAACAGTTACCATCTTCGTCCATATCCTTTGGATCAGGGCGAGCAGGTTTTGTCTCTGGATTGGGATCAATTTCGCCTGGTTTTAATTTGCGAGGATCATCAGCTGCATCTTCTCCTTCTTCTTTTTTTTGAGCTTGATCTCTGAAAATTAAATAGTATTCAATGGAGGATAAGATTAGCGCTAATTCTCTATTACTGCTGACTTTTAAGACATGACTCAATCGTACTTACAGCAAATATTCGTAGCGTTCTAAACATTGAGCAGCGGTACGTCCGATAATTGGAGCTATGGTACGCCATTGTGTTGGCATTAACTTTGCCAAATGCAAAAGCTTCTCGTCTTCCTCTCGACTCCATTCTGTTTTCTTTATACTTGGATCCAACCATTCGAACCATCGTGCTTTACATTGTTTAGCAGACTTTCTGTGAAGCAGTGAGGCTATACGTGACCATTGGTTTTTTCCATATTTCATAACCGCTGCTTTGAGAATTTCATCCTAGAAAATATATATAAATTGCTACGTGTGTATAATTATGTCGGACGAAAAGTTTTCAACTCAACTATTATACAGGTATGAGGTAAAATGAAATGAAGTAAGATATAAAGTACAGTGAATTTTGATGCAATGATCTGTCCAGAAATCAAGCATTATTATTTTTGAATTATAACCGAAGAATTTAGAGTGCTGATTTTGAGTATTATCATCGGCTTTTATCTCGCAAGGTTCGGCGCATTTGAAATTTATAATCGAGGTTAGAAAATTGTTACTTACTTCGGTGTTGCGCCAAACACCACCTTTTATCATTATACGTGGCATTTTGTTTGTAATTTAATTAACTACAAACAAAATAAAGTAAGAAGCCACGAAAATTCTCGCTAGCATGAATTTTCGCTACAAATTGATTAAAGGTGTAATTCGCTCTCAATGAAGTTGATGGCGTCAAGGTGGCGTCAAGAGCCAATGCTACCAACAGTCAGAGTTGCAATTTCTTAAATGATCGACCTCTATCGTGACTTTTAGGAACTAATTGTCTCTACAGAGTTGAAACTCCCACATGCACCGATTTTCTTCATTGTTCTCTCAACCACAGACTACGTTGGAGCGTTTCGCGCGAAATTCTTCGTGCAGTACAAAATCAGGTTATGTGTAGAAAATAATAATCACCGATTGAAGTGTGGATTTAATTTTAATAAAAATCGGGATAGACGAAACACGGCGCAGTTAAAATTATCGTTTTCTCATACATGTTCTTCTAATTGAACATAATGAAGTGTACGATTCCTGAAATATCCTGGCATAATCGCGATCCTGTACTGAGTATTGACCTAAAACCCGGTGTAAATAAGACTTCGGACGGTAAAATATTTTGGCGTTTGGCTACTGGTGGTGCGGATTCTCATGTTCTGGTAAGTAAAGAGTTTCAATTTTTACCATCGTGAATTCTGGGTAATTGACATGAATGAAAAGCCTAAATTAGTTTTAAAAGATATTCGATTTTTTCAACCTGAATATTGTGACCAAATAAATATTATTCAATTAATTTGCAATATTTAATCTAGATTTGGCATCTCACAGTAAATGAAGTGGGAGCAACGGTTGTGGAGTTTGTTGGGGACTTGAGTCGCCATCAGAAGGCAGTTAATGTTGTAAGATTTTCTCCTTCGGGTGAAATCCTTGCATCTGGTGATGACGGTGAGCAAGGAAAATGGAGTAATACAATTTTTAACTCTGAATTATTTAATCCCTAATTTTTTTAATTCATTCTTTCAGAGTCTGCGATAATGTTATGGAAAGAAAGGGGCGAATTTGAACCACCGCCACTTGCAGGGGATGATACAAATCAGAATAAAGAACAATGGAATTTATGGAAGATCCTTCGAGGCCACGTTGAGGATGTTTACGATTTGAGCTGGTCCCCTGATTCCAATTTTTTAGTCTCCGGCTCTGTTGATAATACTGCCATTCTGTGGGATGTTGAAAAAGGGCGAAGCATGGGTATATTATCAGATCATAAAGGATTTGTTCAAGGAGTTTCATGGGATCCGTCAAATCAATACGTGTGCACATTAAGTACAGACAGGTAGTAGAGCATATAGTTTTCGACAAAAAATGTTAGTTCTCCCGTGCAAATTGGGCTCACAAATTTCTTTGTCCACAGGCAATGCCGGTTATTTGATATAAACACAAAAAAAACTGTTCAGCGCGTCAGTAAGGCCAAGATCCCCACGCCGGCCAATCACCCACTGAAAGACAAAACTGTACGCTTGTTTTATGATGACACTTTTCAATCCTTCTTCAGAAGACTTACGTTTTCACCCGATGGCTTATTGATTATTGCGCCATCTGGCATTATTGAACCTCAAGAATCTTCTGAAAAGTTGTCTAATGCAACAATTATCTTCTCCAGGCATAATATTAAGGAGTATGTACGATTGCATTACATTTATTATCGGATTTTTGTATGCAGAATTTGGAAACATCGCTTTTCTACTAACAGACATGTCTAAACGCGATATCTTCTAATTTTTCAGGCCTATAGTAGTGTTGCCGTCTTTGGAACAATTTACAGTAGCTGTACGTTGTTGTCCTATTTACTTTAAGTTGAGAGAAGATGGCCCGGTATCAATGATAGGAATTCCTTATAGAATAGTATTTGCAGTTGCTACAAAAAGTTCCGTCCTCATATATGACACTCAACAAGTTTCTCCAATTGCAATAATTTCGAACATTCATTATACCAGATTGACAGACATTGCGTGGTGAGTTAAATGAAATGCTGCGTTTCACAATGCACAGCAATACGACATTATTGCATTTAAACTCTATTTGTGTGTATTTCAGGTCGTCCGACGGACGTCTTTTAGTCGTTTCGTCAACAGACGGTTATTGTTCAATAATTCATTTCCAAGACGGAGAATTGGGAAATGTGTATGAATCTAGTTTGGTAAACATAAATGACACGACAGAAACAAAATCTGTGCATTCAAATTCATCCAAATCAAAGCGTAAGACTAATAATGCCGAGAAGACTGAATTCATTATTGATATGTGCAGTGACGCAATGGATATTGACATTACGAAACCTGTGAAAGCATCTGACTTTAGCGAAGAGGCGAATAATGGTAATAAAGATGATAAACTTGTGAAAAACGTTCAAAATACAAAGTCGACGGATGTTGATAACGTAGTTCTTGAAGAGACGGAAGATATAAAACTTGTTTACACAGAAGAAAGTAACACAGAAAATATAAGTGACATTGTTAAAAAAACACCTCCAAAACCAATAGTTCCTAATGTGATAGCAGCTAAAACTCCGCGTAGGGTACAGCTTATCACACTCTCCAGTCCGAGAAGTGGGAAGAAGAATTGACCGTTAAATTTAGGTAATATATACACACGTATCTTTCAAGAACAACATCCAATCAACGACAGTGTCGTGAATCTTCAGCACGTCATTAAAAAACTTCAATCCAAATAGTTTATTATGCTAATTTTGAGCAAGTAAAAGATTTCGTTATTACTAATGTAGTTAATAAAGGGTAGATTTGTTTATTTCTTGAAATTATGAAAAAATATGCAATATAATCAGCATGATAATTAATCAGTTGAGATTTTTCGCAAAGAATTTCTTCTTATCCACCGGGTTCGGAATGATCTGAAATACAAAAATCATGTTCGTTAATAAGAGTCGTTACTTACGTGTGTAAAACTTAACAAATACAGTACTGCAGGTACCCAATTGCCTCAATATTCTGATACTTACCGTGTCTTGTCCTGGTTTCCAGCCAGCCGGGCAAACTTCACCGTGTTCATCTGTATATTGGAATGCTTGTACAAGCCTCAAAGTTTCATCGACTGATCGTCCAACAGGGAGATCATTCATTGTAATTTGGCGCAGTACTCCTTTACCATCGATGATGAAAAGAGCTCTGTAAATAGAATGAAAAAATATTTGGCGATACGTCATTTGCATTTTTATATGAAACATAAAAACAAACATGAAAAAAAAATAAATAAATAAGTCAAACTACCTTTACAGGTTGCGAAGTAAAGCCTCAAATGTGTGATCACGTTACCTCAAAGTATGTCCAAGATCTTCCAAGTAAACTCCATAATCCTTTGATATCTTATGAGTGAGATCGGAAAGCAAGGGAATTTTAATATTTTCAAGACCTCCTTCCTTTCTAGGCGTGTTTATCCAGGCGAGGTGAGTGAACTGTGAGTCAACAGATGCAGCAATGACCTCAGTGTTCAGTTTCTTAAATTCATTCAATCGATCCGAAAAGGCAAGAATTTCCGTGGGGCAAACAAAGGTGCTGAAAATTCAGAAAATCTAAATAAATTTCGGTAAATTTAAAAAAAAAAATTTCATTCCCATTCCAGAGACTGTGAACTTACAAATCCAATGGATAAAAAAAAAATACTAAATATTTTCCCTTGTAATCCGTGAGCTTAATTTCTTTAAATTCGCCTCCAAGAACAGCCGTACCTTCCCAGAACGGTGCTTGTTTTCCAACTGAAACAAACGGTACGCATGGTTAATTTAGATTTTTTTTTTACAAGAAACAGGTCAATATGTATTGGAATCAGTGCTAATCCCACCGCCTAATCAGAGATTAGATAAGATGATGATACGAAATTAATACACCTGCTGTTAATATTGTCAATAAGGTGTAATAAATTACAATTTCAAATGGTTGGTATTCAAAAGTCCCATATTGAGATGAATTGAGGAAAGCGAGATTGAATTCTCGTAAAGAAGATAACTGTGCTTTTTTGCTGATATCAATAACTATCAAGTATTCAATCTCGTGACATTTCCTTGATTTCTCATCGCATTATTCTCGCCAGTTTTAGGAAAGACATGAAGATAAATTCGCTAATGAATTTTCGGTCCCAACAAATAAAAATATTTCGCTCAACTCACTGACTGCTTGAGTTGTCTGCAACTGGTGACCCGCGTGTTTGGTACCGGTTGGATATACGGTGCCACCAGCGAACGAGTAACACGCTTCATCCTCACCGAATAAGCCCTCACTTTTCGTAACAAAGCACGAAAATGCGATTGTAACGAGAATAATCAGTAGCCGCATCTTCGAACGATTCTCCACGTACGCACTTGTTACAACGCTCTACTTTATTCTCTCGTTCTAATCTATACGCCCACTTTTTTAATCTTGCTTGTTTCTTAAAACCCGCTTCGAAAAAAAACAGCGCCCCGGCGTCGCCGTCCGCCGCTTCGCGCTTGACCTACGAATCAACAAAAAAGGAATACGCGAATCCAAAGTCGTAAGCCCGCTTTCCATGTGACGAATTGAAGATTGGAAGCATGCATCCTACGCACGACGAAGGGAGAAACCCGATTGGTGCTCACTGAATAATGACAACAGTTCAGTATCGATAATACCCGTTACTCCCAAGTTATCTGAGGATTACTGTAACAAATTGATCTATCCAATTTTGTGTAATTCAAACTGCGGCTTTCATCGTCACAAGAATGTTCGTTATTAGATTTTGAAATACTTCCTATATTTGAATTTGGTACGCGATTATACTGAAATCGCGCGCATGCATTTCTCTTATGTGGATTCACGATACAACATGATTAGGGTGCGTTCCTGACACGAGTAATGCTCTTGCTCAGGCATCTCTAAGAACCAATCGCGTGCCTGGAACATAAGGCCGTCTTAGATCGTCAACTAATCACGTTCGAGATTGTTTAGGGTTCATTTTGAGGCGTGGAAATCCATGAAAATCTTCACAATTAGTTTTCCCCTCATTACTCATGTCTTTGTTATTAAAAATACAGTGCATGTATATATTCTTGTCTCGTGGTTCCTATTTCAGGCTGTCGAGCAAGCTCTGCAGAATATCAAAAATCAATGTGTTCCAATCGAAACATCGTTATATTTACTTGCATTGTCATTGAGGACGATCCCTGCGGACGTCGTGAGCGCGGCAGTATGCGGAGCGTACAAAGCATTTCCGAATAAACTGGGATCTGAATAATAAACGTGGTAGTACATGTTCAATACGACGATTCCGACGCAGAATAATATTGTCCAAGTCTCCTGCAAAACGCCACTCATTATAACGCGGTTAGGTTATTGCTGGTTTTTTGATCCGCTGCATTAACGACGGGTAGAAAAAAATCGTTTGTGATTAATCGTCGCCTCCATTGGATCATAAGTAACTTCTAACGTATTATGCGATTCATTCCAGAGCTCAAAGTGTCGTGCGTATTTTCAATATAACAATCGTTATTCGTTTATGATCTCACATTTGACGCGAAAATATAATAGCTCGAATATCGAGTCCAGCTGATCGATCTGGGTGTCTTGTTCGTGTCAAGTATCGAATATCGGAATCACGAAGTAATACTTGCGACTAGAAACATGGCGTCCGGCCTGGTAAATCGCGTTCAGATTGCTTTGCAGAGATTTGATAATATAATTGTGAATATTCTGAGTCGGAGATTTCCTCCAGGTACGGAAGTTACTATTGTCTTTTTTCTCAAAGTTAGGAGGGTCGTGTCGAGGCCTAACAATTGAAATAACGATATTCCAACCTCACTTTTTGCCCGTCTTAACCTGGAAGCTCTATTCCACGTGAAACTATATCGGAGCGTTCAGCCGGTGACAAAATCTCGGACAAAATATCCGAATGAATGAATGCCTGTAAATAAATAAGCTGTTAGTGACGTGCGTTTGTTGGCTACATGTCCGAGATGATTGTCATGGGTTTCACTACATGAAAAGTATAATCAGTCAATTTGTGAATAACAGATTATGTATGATTTTGGTGTGCATGGAGGTCTGACTATCGTAATTCAAAATAGCTCGGAGTCGATTGTATTGTCTGTACCAATAGATCATTAATAATTTCAGAAGCGTTATGTGTCGTCGAATTGAATGAGGGGCAAAATTGGCCGCAGCCGATCCCTCGAAGAAGTCCATTTTCCATAGAGAATATTATTGATAATGGTTTTCTGTGGGGTGTTCCCACACATAAGCGAACAATTGAAAAAAGATGGAAACGACGCTTTGGAAACCCTAAGTATATTTCGAAATTGTTGTCACCGAAAACAAACATTTTGACTTGTCACACATGTGGACACGATCACGAAGCTGGTATTCTTTGCAGTGAGTAAGATGATATATTGCCTGGAGAAATCTGTTTTATTTTCTAACATAGTTAGCAGCTTGTATTATTGTGCTGAATCAGAGTAACGAACCAGGTGAACGAAGAGTTTCACTGAATTGTGACGGATTTTTTTGTCCTATCTATGTCTATTATTTTTCAGGACACTGTTATGACAAAGTAATGGGTGAAACAAAAGAGATGCAAACTGCTATTGTGAATGATTTAGGTTTGAATCCAGTCGAGAAGGATGTCATTGTTTTATATGACGGTGAAAAGAGTGAGGAAATGGTAGATTATTGGAAGGTACGATGAAATGCTTTCACTGATGTTACGGTTCATGCCAACTTTGAAAGGTTGTTTATTTGACTGTCTTATGTTATTTTCGTTTCACTTTCTGCTTTTCTTGCAACGTAAACAGAACAAGAAAATCGTGGAGGTACCTAGAAAGAGGCCGAACTGGTTCCAGAAAAATCTACTTCAACGAACAACGGAGGTACCTTCCGACAGTAAAGAAGTTGAGCCCACTCATCTGGCGTAGATACATTTTTTTGTGGAAAACCTTCAGTTCTCTGGAGATACTTCAAGTAAAGTCGAATAAAAGTAATAATAATAATAATAATAATAAATTGATAGAAATTTCTCGAATAAACGAGGAGATCCTAATATGGTAATTATTATACATGTGACTAATCGATCCCTTCTATCCGTATTAAACAATGTCAATGAAAGAAGGGAGAATATAAATATGTAGTTAGCTGATTTATGAAAAAAACTTGATAGTTGAATCGGTTGAACCCCCCTCATTCACCGGTGAAACCAGAAATTTAAAAAATTTTATAGATTTAAAATGCAGATTTCAAGTTATAGCAGTCGATTACAATTGAAAATCTGCATGATTTTAGAAAGAAATATCCAAAATAGGCTTATGGCCTTTCCTCTTCGCCTCGAGGTTTACGACCGACGATCGAGGGTTCGGTTTACGAGTTTTGGGTTATGGATTAGGGCTGCGCGGTTGGTGGTTTGCGGTTTTGGGCTCGCGATTCGTGGTTTATGGCTCTCCTAGATCCGCGGAAGCGTTGAGAGCTTGAGGTCGATACGTGACTATTGCCCAGCTTCAAATTTTCCCCTACAAAAACCCCTTTGGCGATGAAATCGTCATTAAAAAGGGTATAAAACTCGCTTCGCACCGGGCGAAAATCACTCAAATATGTGAAATTGCGCCTTGTTACGTAAAACTTCGCAAACTCCCTGCAATGCCGTTAATGTTTATCGGATGGTGGCGCCGCTAGGGAAAATTGTGCGAATTAATTTTACCGCGGATAGTAAGGCGGGTGTAATTACAAATTTCCTCCAAGCATGCATCGAGAAACTCGTCGTTTATTGCCGTAAAACATGACAACTGCGTTTCATCTGCAATTAAATAAGGACAATTAACGTGCCGGTCAAACCCGCCGCTCCAGATTTCATCTGAACGTCTGATATTACTTTAGACTGATAATTACGTTTGCTGTAATTGGGATCGTCAATGTAACGAATTGTCTGAGAACGCAGTACACGTAGAGAAACTTCGAAGGGAATAAAAATCGTTGGCAGCGTTCCAAATACTTCTATCTGCTTCTACCGAGACTCGCTGAAGATATAGTAGATCTATTGTATATATTCGTGCGGTTTTTACAGGTACATGCATACATTTGGCCTGGAAATAAATTGTTCCAGGTCTAAAAACGGAAACGGTAAATTTGTCTGGAGATTTCTCGCGACAAATTATACCGTTTCATCTTTCTCCTCTTCTTTCGCATCTTCGCGACTGCGCATCACGACATCGGATACTTTTTTTCCCCAATTATTCATGACAATCGTATAGGTATATAAATATATGTAATACGTCGATGCCCCGAATTCGCACGACGATATTTTTCCTTGTAATGACCGCACGCTTTGTGTTACAGCAACAGGTTTTTCGCTCTGGCGAAACGATAAAATTCGCATCAACAGCCTCGCTGTAATTTGTGTCACGCAAGAAATCGCGAAATTCGTTACCAATGAAGGAACCGAACGTCGATTTTCCGCCGATGTCTAGCGCTTCTTCAAATCCCGCCCTTTTCGTTTGAGTTAGGACCGGAACTATGCGGATGTTACAGTTACTGCCGTATTCGACTGTACGCCACATTGAATTACATCGTCCACTGATTAATCAACTGGTGTATATTTCGATCCCCTTGGCTTTGGGATAAATGGGTTACAACGAACGCTACTCGTTTCTTTATACACCGGATGGTGCAGAGAGCGGTAATAATTGCGCGGGGCTTTCCTTTGATCTCGATTTTGGACTGACCGCTGGTCCAAGTATTTCTTCGCACTTCGGGCAGGTTTGGATTACTTATTTGACTTGGATTATTTTTTGTCGATTCGCCCTATGCGAGAAACTCACGTTTTCTCACGACTTATACGGCTGATCCCTACCTACGGATTCCTTTGATGTTCCCAGGCTTGCTTAGAATTTGGGTAACTGAAAAAACCTCGCAATACAATGTTTATGAATTCTCACGCGAGTCCCTGTCGTCCGAGGATAATATAATACCTTGTTCGTACCAACTTTTCTCGCATATACCCTTTTCCGTGCTGTTTTCAACGTCTGAATACATTTCCGATTGAAATACATTCCGCTACGTGAAACACATTATTCAGACTTTCATGGGATTGCGGGAAACACACGACATATCTGTTTCAGAGGCAGGCTCGACACGACCACCGATGTACGGGTATAATTGTCTCAGAGTTATTCCCCTTGTTTTCTAGACTTCAGCAAATTGTAATTCTATTCATTATTTTACTATTGATACATCATTCCAGGTAGAGTTTTAAATGAGAGTAAATAACTTGTTTATTTTATACATCATGGAATCGGTTTCCACATAATTCTTCAAAACCTTATATCAGAGGGGAAATTTTCTGCTCGGTGTAATTTTGAACTTAACATTAAACTGGTCGTATAAAATTGAATAAAATTTGTACCAGGAAATGATACGAAAAAACGGTCTTTCTTGTTTTAGAATTTCAACAGTTCCTATCGATAGAGAAAAAAATGTGTGTCCGTTACTTGGAATTTTCTTTTTACGTTAATCAGTAATTTTCAATGATAATTGGATAGCACAGAAGAATCGATGGTGGCTTAATTTGTAAAGTGCCGCGGTACGTCTATTTATTACAGCCTGTAAAATATTTATTTCAGTAGATCTAGTTATCTGGTTGCGTTATATATATAGAGTTTTTTTTATTTTAGAAAGTTTTTTTTATTTTCAAACATTTTCCTGGAAGCGAATGTGAATCTATTTCCCATTACGTACAAGTTAATTGCTCTATTGTCAATCATCTCTAAGCCGTTGGACGTATTACGCCCCTTCGTAAGCGAGTAATCCACTGCATTGCGAGACTTTGAGCTGGTGAAATCTCTCTTATGATACTTTCATGCGGTTGGCTCACGGGACTTGGATAAAATCTCATTTCTACGATTGGATATTAAACCGGAAAACGGAAGGCCTCAAATCCTTGTCTCGTTCTCCTCAAAGGCTACGAGTGTATAAAACTTTAATATCGAAGGTAAACATATTGTTTGCCTTTCGTTTTTTATTCTCCTAAAGAACGCTTATTCCTGCAATGCTGAAGATACAATATTTCACTCGAGGCAACTGCCATTTATCGAATTTTACGTAAGATCCAGAATTTCTAACAAACATTGCATGGTTGAAAGAAAAAATCAGTTTTAGGTTTAAATCAGTTATATATATATATATACAATGATTTACAGTAAAATTCTGACTATTGAACTTTGATTTTTTTTTCCTCAATCTGCGGTTAAAAAAATTCAGTCGCGGAAGAGTTTCCGAACCCATATAATCGATGGCGACTCAAAGTTACCGAAGCCCGGAAGAGTTTCTGATTTTAAGCAGCCTCAAGCAAAAAAGTTACGACACCATATGATTGAATCGAGATTCAAAACTCGTGACTTTGATTTCTGATCCCCTCTTCTCAAATAACTTTAGTGAAAATTGGGGGAAACATGGTTACGTTGAAAAGATGTGTTAGGCTGCTATTTTTACTGCTGAGCCTAGTTTTTGTTCAATTCGTATTTCTTTACTCTTAGCTTGGTATTTTTTCGCATCTACTATTTATTCGATACAAAAAAAAAAAAAAACTTATAACACCCACGCGAGTTCAACATACCGCATAACATATACTCGTGTATATGATTATCGATCGGAAGTAAAGTTATGTTCGTGATAATGACAAAAACGCCGATAAGTGTCCGAAAGTTGTTGAGACATTAGAATAAAGTTTCGTCAAGCGTAAATTATTCGACCGAGGCTTCGAGTCATTCCAAGCAATCGCAAACACAGTCAGACATTAATTTCCGGCAAAGAGTTGAGAGCTTATAATTTAGGCAAAAGTCCGAGCAGGGTGCGTATTTGAAATAAAATCTAATGAAACGAAAGTGAAAGGTGAGGTAAGGAAAGTTTAAGGGAAAAGGTCAAAGGTCTGGGTAATGGCAATTTATGTAGAAAAATGTAACGAATTTCAGGGAATTCAGGGATAGTCGTCCAGAGCTTTGGCCTTTTTACCGTCGAGCATAGTGAAAATTCTTGCGAGAACAATTTTTAACCCGCGTTGCGTACACCTACGCAATTCTTTGGCGAAAGGAGGATGCGAAATAAAAATAAAAAGAATAACGGAAAATCTACCGGCAAGCTCTTCAAGCTCCGAGTTGAAAATAAACTCTAATGAAGCCTTAAGTGAGGTCAGGACGAAGTCATAGGTCGTGGTTGTGGCAGTTCGCATTTCTAACCCTTTCGTAATTTCCCGAGTTCATTTCGCAGTCGGATATAAACAGTCAGCGGACGCTCATTGTTAGTCTCCCTGGTAGAATTTCCCGCCCCGTATAAATGCTGGAACAATTCTCTGCGGCTGGAATCGTATCAGCGGCCATGATATCGTTCCAACGTGTCTACCATTATTTCCCGTCTCCAGCGAGTGCTAACTCTTGCCTATATCCCGCAGGTATAACGAAACATCGCGGGGAAGAGAATTTAAACTCCGCGGATGGGCTTGATTAAATTTCGCTGTTTATAGCGATACGGAGAAACTGCGCCAAGTTAATTCCTTCACTTGATTTAACGCGAAATCGCAGCTGCACTCTGGAATCTAATGTCGCGACGGCCACTAATTGTAAGCTAAGAATAATCGATGCGTCTAATTAATTGGGTCGAAAAAAATAATCAGACACGAACTCGTTCGAATCGGTGAAAATTAATCGATTCATCGATTATTTCGTATTTTCTTTTTTTTCAAACGGTGCGTACGAAACCAAAATTATGTCAATTTTAGTACGCAGTCTTAAGAACGGAAAAGTTTTTTGACAATTTATGATTTCGTTCAAAATATTCTTCAATATCAGGTAAAAATATTCATTCATCTTTCACTTATTGTATAAAATATATACTCGGTTATTAAGACAACGGTAATAATTGATACTATAATCGCATAAATTGATATTGCATTGCGTCGTTCACGCGAGTAAAAAACAATAACTGATTACGAGGAAAAATAATCGATTTAATCAAAAATCGACTTTTTTTTGGTCATTCTTAGAATTCAGGCGACTGATCGTCCTTTTGACTTGTGTTTTGGAAATTCTCACGAAAAAAACGTAGATGGAATATAATTACAAGAAAGTTGATTATCCTCTTCTTGGACTCTCGGAGTAATAAGACGAATCCTCCTTTCTTTTGACAGCGTTTCAACGCTTTTACTTCTCCTCAAACGAATCCTTGTCGTTCAGTTACTTTTACTTTTCCTCGGATTTCCTCGGCATAATGTTATAATCCCGCACGCATTATTCGGGAAACGATAATTTATCGTACTAAATAGTGCTTTGGGTTGGTTAATCGATCCTCCGAGAATTTTCGTCTTTGATATACCAATATCACAAATTCGTGTTATTTCATAACCGCAAAAATGAGTATTTTTTCAGTCAATTATCCGCGCGTAACATTATTTTTTCTTAACTCTGCATCGTTGATCTGATCGTTTACCGTTTTTCCGTTTACACGTCGACGTTATCTTAGTATAAAACCGAAACAATTCATGATTAGTCTTTAATTTTTTAATTTCACAAAGTTTTCTTTTACACCATTTTTTTTCTCCCTTCCTAACCGTCTAATAAGAATTTTTCCTCAAAGCAACCGTTCATTTCAATTTAGCGCGTTTAAGGGGGAGAAAAAAAAGCACAGTATCACTGCAATTCGCACCTGTAACATTATACTCATTGTCAGCTTGATTCTTCTTGTTTACTTACTTTTCTGCTTCAAAGAATACGCAAATCGCTGGTCAATATAATACCCGCGGTGTTTCCATTGCCATAATTATAATCAAGCACACTAACGCCTGGCAGCAAAAATAGCAGGCTAATATAGTTTGCCACAACAAATGACCACGAGTGTATATGAGGCATTCGACACCAAACCGACCTAAGCATGTTCCTCGCCATCGGAGATTTTTTCTTATCTTTAAATATCGCGTAGAGTGTACAAAAAAAAAAAAATATATATATATACTGCTCCCAGAAACACAAAAACTCAATTTTCGAATGAATAGCCCCAATCAAATTTTTCTTAGTTCTGCGCTTTTGGTTTACATGCTACAGGCAAAACAAGTGATTGAAAGTGAGAAAAACGGAATAATACATAAAATTGTATTTTTTAAACTCATTTTTAATCAGACTTTAATCACTTTTTGATTACTTGTTTCGCCTGAAGCTTGTAAATCAAAAACTTGACCACTTCAATCTGCGTTTAAAAATTTTCGTTTTTCAACAAAGAATGCATGGGAAAAATTTAAAGCCAATTGATCAGAGCTATCTGCTCGAAAATTCGGCTTTCGTGCTTTTGGTAGCAGTAAAAATCAAACCCGTGCTCCAAAAAATGTAAGATCCGATGAAAGATGTTCTTCTTCTACACGATACACGATACTTGAAAATGAATATAAATCATCAATGGTAAGGGTCAGACGCAAGTAGTTTTGCGGTAGAACGCCTCGTATAATAATATTAGTCGAAGGTGGGTATAAATAACACGTCGTAGACGTGATATCAGCCGCACCGTCAATAATACATCAGTTAAACCTGAATTATATACCACGCACGTCCATCACCTTTCACGTCATCGAGATATTACAACACACCGGCTGAAGCTCTAACAGCTGATAACGATCCGCGAACTACATGTGAAAAATAGAAGTTGAATAACACGAGGGGTCAGTCATCGCGTCAGATTGGATGAGAGAAAAAAAAAAAAAAGAAACAGAAAACCGGGAGGAGCGAAATGTGCGTAACTATGTTGTGGAATTACAATTGTTTTTTAAATTGAATTTATTCAAACAAAAATTATAGTACAAAGACCTAGACAGAATGAAACTTGCAAAAAAATGTTGAGACATTTCTCCGCGTTTTCCTCAATCTATTTCATTATACTATCTACCATATACCGATGATGACAAAGATAAATGTTTTTTTTTTTTTTTTAAATGTAGTATCTCGTTCATTTACCTGCGAAATTTTAACATACATCGTTTCTGTTTACGTACGGATTTGGCCAGCTGTTTCTACCATTTAAAACTAATACTGCAAATTGATAAAGCTAATGGTTCCCGTTTCATCGCCGGTTCGATGAATAATCCACGGCGCAAGAAACTGGCATAACAAAAACATCGCATTATCGAGCACCACTTTATTTATTCCGAGGCTTTGGTTAATCGAGAAAGCATCGCGATGCGTCGAGGCGTCGCGGCGTCGTCCTGCTGGCCGGGAGTTCCAGTTAGCAGCGCAAGTGTCGTTTCATTCATGGATATTTGAGTGTAATTGGCAAGTAGTACGAGTCGTCGGGATGACGAGCCGCATGTTTGCGTTGCGCACGCAACTCCGAGGGAACTTGATAGCGGCTGAGACTCGGTCAGTGTCTTCGAAGCTGGTCTGGCGTACGGTGCTTTCGGATCTGGCCAGAGAAATTTGCCTGTAAATTTTCACCTAGTCGGCTGCTCTTGGCACTTCGAGGGAGGCGTCATCGCCGCCTTTTGAAAGCCGCGTTTTAATCAAACAACACCGTTTCACATACGGAGGAAAAATTCTTTTTTCACGACACATACGGAATATTACTTTTGACAAATACACGTATATGCGTGTAATGAAAACGGGCTTCACGGATGCTGAATAAAGTAACGTGTCAGAGGTTATTGATATTAGGGACAAACTTTGTTGAGTTTTAGTTTTCGCCCTGACAGTTAAAGCGAAAATAAGAACTCTCAGTCCCAGTGTGTCGATGATCGATTTATCCCGTAAAACGAGTTTGTTTTTTTAAGTCAGAAAGTAAACGTCTCTTCTCACTCTTCGTTCTTCCTCCGAAGCAATCGTGCTTTAATTTTGTTCTCATCGTCTTCTTGTACGTTTTTCAAGTCACACGGTTTAACGATGAGATCGGGCGACTCGGAGCTCGACCATCGGTGATTGATTAATTACTGTACAGCTAAAGCCGCCGGTCAGGAAATCATGAAGAATGTGGATACCGAACGGTTGTACAATTGCAGTGCTGTTGTGCTTCGGCAGGATTTATCAACGGTGCGTGAACTGAACAGAAGTGATCTTTTGAACGCTCTTGAGGAGGCGCTTTCCGGTTCCATCGCGAGGGAACAACTTCGCGACAAGTTGTCCGTCTGTCTGTTTCCTGGTCAGCCGAAACCCTACGATTTACCATGGTGGGAAAAGCTCTCTTGGGCTCTGGTATTCACGGCTATGCTGCTGGTAGCTATAGGCGGAAATGCGATAGTCATGTGGATCGTTCTTGGTGAGTAAATGACCGCAATGTGTACATGCCCGAAAGATATTTATTAAAGTGCCACTCTATTTGTTCGCGTTTTAATCGACCGAGTTTCCTGTAATTCAATTATCCCAGCTCCAGGGTTCAAACCTCTCCGCAAGGTTAATTGCTTCAACACCGCGTTGTTTCCTAAAACCGATAAACGCTTTGTGGTTGTGCCTACCCTTAATACTCTCCGCGATTTATACGCGCGTAACTGATCGCAACTATTTGCAGAGTTTATAATCCAATGGTATGTAGGCATCAACTTTTCTCATTACTTTTACCTCTGCGGAATTTCTAATTTGATTATGTATAAATATGATATCCAAAAATGGATCAGATTTTTATTCTACCACGAAACATTTGGGAAAAGGTTTCTTAATACATTCGAAAATTATTGGAAGATATTGAATTTTCGTAGTATCGATTTTTGGCAAATCGTTATTATACGTGTTGAAAAAAATAAAAATTCCTTGTATAAATTACCGATAAAAAATCAGTTCACCGTTTCAGTATTACCGTTGAAATATAACAGGCAGGTAATTAATTCTGTGATCTTACATCGCATTGCAATTCGTTTTAAATACAATTCAACCTCGACCTTGTCCTTGGCTGTGGAAACGACGCTTTTGTCCTATGCGGAATAACTTGCATAATTCAAAATTTCAATTAAAATTTATTTCAACCCGACCTAGGTGTATGTAGAAGGAATCAATTGTTCCTTCACGCTTGATTGCTTTATACAGGCTTGACACTGCAGGCGGGAATTTTTCCGTGTAAAAAATCTGGTTTTAATTTAAACGAACCGATTGTTCGTAGCTCGCCAGCTGTGATACAATTTGTACTCTTGACGAGGTAGAATTGCGAATTCTTTGGCCTCGATGCATTTTTTGAAACGTAGATGTAACAAGTAGAGGGTGTAACGTAACGAGAATCAGGACACAATCTGCGTACGTTAATTCATGCGTGTTTTATTTTATTTTCCAATTTCTGTGTAGGTATTTTTTGAAAAAGGTTAAATTGCTACTTTATATTCGAGTCAAGGGTTTCGTGTGGCAAACAAACTTGGGCCTTTATTTTTTTTAACCCTATACGCTTTCGAATATTTCAACTCATTTTTCGGCCCCATAAACAGAGACCCGACCCAGCCGCGATGGACGTTAAAAAATTCTACGATTGAAGCTGATTTTTCCGATCACTGCAGCTTCTCTGCCGCGTAAGCTCTTCGAATATTCATCAAAAAGAGAACAATAATAACGTGTACGAATCAACCTTACGCAGGGAAGAAATCGTATACTTTTTTTTTCCATCGACGTCTCCCAAGGGAAGTATTAAAAGAACAAAGACTTAATTGGATTTGTGGCCGCGGTGCATTTCATTAATTCAATGAATTTCTCCTTTCCTTTTCCTTCTCCGATTACACGGACCCATGAGATTCGCCGCTTTCCACTCGGCCGAAATCGTATAATCATTTTCCCGTTCGGGTAATTTTAATTTTCATTCTCTCTAATTTTTCATCCGTTTTTTCATATCTCGCAAAATCTCTTTCAAATTATTTCGCGTCAATATGTTTGACAACGTTATTTAACAACCCTTATCGATTCGCACGACGTCTTGTTCTCCGCACTTAACGTTTTTCCATTTTCTCAAACTAGTATAATATTTGCTTTTCCCGAATCGTATAATACCGAGTATATCGTTGTATATACCAAGGTCGAATCTCCGAGCTCAAATCACACTCAACAATTTTTGAACAAATCCTCGTCCGTTTCAACCGCGACGAAGCTTCGCGTTCCAACGTGACCGTAAACAGCGAATGTATTTTGGGCGTATACACGATAGTGTGCGTTCGCATCCTAACCGAGAGGTGCGTCGTAGGGTGGAGTCATTAGCGGAAGGCACAATGCAGGGTGTAATTATAAACAAGCCTTGAAAGCACGGCCACAACTTGCGGTAAATAAAATAATTAAAGGGGTAAGAATGGCGCAGCAAATTCTCCATGGAAAATATTATTATTATACGTGTATCGGCCATTCCGCCAAATTCTATACGCGCAACGTAAAATAGAAGTCATTCCGTGGATCGAACTCCCGCAAAAATTTCACTCGTTGTAGGTTGCAGGTATTTTGTTCCCGGATGTTGTAACTCTGAACTTAGCACGTCTGCTGGCCGAAAAATGTTTCCTCGACTTCTCGTTTCGTGGTAGAAAATTCGGTGTCGGCGCGATGGTATAACAACGCGTACAAGCTTCGAGCACATCGGAAATTATACGCACAACCAAATGCGTCGGATCAGACGACGATCCGTCGAGTATAAAAACTGATTTCTGAATATTCCATGGGAATTGGTGGGAGGAAATTTGATCATATCGCTGGTGGGTCTAACTCCTAGCAAAATATAGTATAGCTATGAAACAGTCGCCTCGAACATTCAGCCGGATATTTGAATAAAAATGCTGATCGTATTCGACAGCGACGAGATTTTGTATATCGTTTTCGGAACCACGAGATAAATAAAATTGACGCTACAGATTCTGTTTGATACATTATGTAAGTATTACATCGACAAACGCTGAATCATTACTCAGTTTCGAATGAGAGTGTCGAAATTTTACATCCGAGAATATTATTATTATTAATCACACTGTATCCGCGTGAATTTTCTTCCATTTTCGTTCATTCTTTTTGTTTTTTTTTTTTTCTTCTTCGTCCCGAGTAGAAAAAAGGAATCACCACCATTTTTCTCACCTGATATATTTTTCACACGCCCATCGTCCCTGCGAGACAGACAATAACTATGAAATTTGCGAGTGGGCGGTTTATATATGTATGTATACTGTATAGTATACATATATGATATAATATAGAGCTAAAAAACCGCGGAGAATTTATTTCGCGGAAAAGTTTGAACGCGTGAAATTGTTTCGACTTTTTTCTCTTTTGTTGTAGGTATAAATTGCGAATCGCTTTGTATTAAACGTACAAATATTATGTGAAGTTTTTCTCTCGAGTTTTTATAAAATTCAAGCGTGCAGTAGAATAAATTATTAAATACTTTTAGTCCTCATTTTATACACGTTTCGGGACAAAACCGGCAATTAGAATAATCACAGTCGGTGTTTCAAGTCGAACTATATATGTATACATATAACACGTACTTGGATGTTATATTTTACACGCACGTTACCAGGGCAATACACAAGTTATTCACCCCTTTCGTTATTATTATTACTGGCACATTAGGAGGTAAATTTGCGGTGAACACGAGGCGGTTTATAATACAGAAGGTAAACTTATAAACTTAATTTTCTCGAGGCTTGCCGTGTTTGCTACGAAACTATGTAGGTATGTGCCTACTCGGGCTTTCTGATTACCAAATAATTGGCCGGAAGTGAATTTCAAGGTGAAATCCCGGCAAAACCGCTGACGCGAACTACGCTTGTACAACAATGACCTCGCACAAGAATAGTCCCGATAAATAATTCCGCGATGAAAAACTGTACGAAATATTATTGCGCGGGTAGATTATACGTGTAATCTAAGCTGTAGAAGTAATTGTTCGGGTTATTTAATCCGCAGTTTTGTAATTTCGAAAAAAAATTCATCAGGAAAGCTTAATTAATTGTAAATAAATCCAACATCGAATTGGCTATTGATTGGAATTCCTCGTTTCGAATCCAGTCTGCCGTATGCTAGATAAAAAAGAGAAAGAAAATACAACGAACGTTTCGCGAAAAGAGCGAAAAGTGCGTTTTTTGGCGGATGGCTGAACCAATATTTCTATATTAGCTTCTTGTTTTTCTTTCCCTAACGCCAGGTATAATTTTATATTAGACCCGGTTGCAAACCAGCCTCGTATATCGGTTGCTTCTGTAGACAGCTCGTGAGCTTATCGGGAATTTTAATGCGAACTGCTGAAACTACCGACCCCGAAGCTCGTAAGAGGGTCTCGAGATAGTCGGAAAATCGCTGGGACATATCCGACCGAGATATTCGACAATTAGTATCGCGAATCTGATTCTAAGTCGTGGACGAAACTCGATTTTATACTTCTTCCCCATTTTGTCGAGTTTTCTTAAAGCTTCGTCGTTGTTTCGTTGGGGTGGTAATGAGGAAAATAAGTTTTGTCTGTAACGGTTCTTTTTTTTTTTTTTTTTGTTAAGAAAATTAAACTGAGTACCGGACATTTTCAATTTCATCACTTTCAAGATGTTTTTAATATCGTGTATAGATTGGCTGCACACTTGAAAAAACTGGAATTTTTAGGGGATTTTTAATTTTGTCATGGTAAAAACTGATAATATCAGTTTTCTATCATGGGAATTAGAAATGATTTTTTTTAGCTAACAGGTTTACTTTTTTTTCGTCGAGGAAAGAAATTGGATTGAACTGACTTTTTTTTTGTATATTATATGCTTCTTCAATTCGAATTGAATTTTAACCGAATATAGAGTTAATAAGCCGAACGATTTATTATAATTAATTAAAAAAAGTAATTATTCGAATTTCGACAAGTCTTTGTTAGCCTGAAAATCATCCCCTCGTCCATTTCCTTTATCTCTTAAATTTTTCCCACGTCGCAGAGCACAAAGCCGATGTTAATTTTCAAGGAGAGTTGACTCGTCAGTTTTATTGAATAGAAAAAACTTAGATCCCTCTACGTTTCTACGGAACATTTCACCGTCTTTTGAACTAGTAAAATTAATCACTGACAAACGATCAAAGCTTTAGATTTTTCTTAATTTAATCCGTTTCTTTCACTCATATCTTCAGTCCAATTATTCGTTTGCAGTAAAGTTTCCAGCCGGCCGTAATTAGTGAGTTTTACATTTTAGGAAAATCTTCAACTTCTTGTAAAGTAAATAACAGCTGATTCTCTGTTAAAGAAATGTTATTCTGTTAGAGTCGTTTTTGAAAAAAAAAACCCTTTCTCTTCACAATGTTCTCAAATTTCTCGCATCAAGAATTTTCTATCAAAAGTTTTCGTGCTCGTATTACGATAAATCAGAATTCTTTTCTGTAGAGTCAGAGAAGCTGAAAATTAAAATTGCACGACTTCCTTACCCGCTTGTTACTTGAAACTGTCTCCCTTTTTTCCCCCCTTCTCATTCATATCGTGTAAGCCTGGATCGATCTTCGTCGTAAAAAAGTAATTGAAATATTGATGAAATCTGTGTTCTTCCAATTTTCCAAAAGTCGATATATATATCGCATACACGTCATAATATCATCAGCCCTCTTTGATCCACGATGTAAATATAATATAACGGGATAAAATTTTTCTTTGGGATACGATACTTTTCTGAAAATTCCACCCCTTCTCCAGAAATCTAACGACTTGGTAAATAACTTCCCCGTATCCAATATCAGCCGAATTTGTTTACCTGTACGGTTTTGCAAATACGTACGTACGTACATTGCTACCGCGAATTTATTCGCCGTTTGTAACGTACCTGCCTCAAGTTGTGTTCTTTTTTTTTTGTTGTTTTTTTTTTTTCTGTTTGTTTTCCGTTTCTCTACCGCCGAGCTCTTTTTCTCCCTCGTGTTACGCATGTAATTACACTACAAGGTAGGTTCATTCGCGGGGAATTATACTTATACAACCCTCGTCATTCCCCTGAGAGGTCATTACACAATTTAATAGAGAAACGTGTTGAAAGATCGTTTCGACCGATATAAAATCGCTGCCGAGGTTCTTCTCAGCGATTCCCGCATTCTTCGCATTTCGCATCTCGAACGAGAACGCTCGACCATTCAGCCTTAATTCGCCTTGTTTTCTGCCAGGCTAGACTCTGGAATTTAATTGAAAGATTATCTCCTCCCTTATATTTCTAATCCTGCGGTCGTCCTTTTCCCCCTTTCTTACATCCCGTACAAGATAGCTTCTGAGACTGCAAATTCTTCATTGTTTCTAGATTTTTCCTTCGTTGTTGTTGTTGTTGTTATTATTCTCATTGTCTTTTCCTTTTCGTACATCAGATTTCCGTTTCACCCTTTTTCGCCCACCTCTCTCTATATACACAGATCTTCGCGCCTTGCGTGATTGATTGTATATATTTTGGCGCCAATGTGATTTTACCGATTCGTCGACGTTTTATATCGACGGGATTTTGCCGAAAATTGAGAATGCTTCGTACACGTCGATCGCCCCATTATCCTCACGACACTCCCCTCCCCCATTCGCCATTTTCTCGACGACTTGCCAATTTCCCGATCTCAGTGCTTCGCTTAGTTCTCCACCTGCTCCGCCCTAAGGAAGTATATTTTTTCCATCCCGGCACTCGTCGGGATTATAAGAACGCGCGGCTTCTTCTCACTTCGCACATCTTCTCCACCAATGACGTATACCTATGTGAAAGAAAACGCACGTACACGTGTATACCCTATCGAAATGATTTGCCGGCGTTATCTGCAGCCTCGAATCTTCATCCGGATTCCTTCACCTCCCATCAGCCTCGAATCACGTTATTGTTTAAGGCTCAAGTTTTCATCCGCACTCTCAGCCGGGCTCGAATGGGGTTGGCAAGTAAAACGCGCAGTTTGTTAGCGTCTTTTTTTAGAGAGGAGGCGAGAAATTTTGAACAAATCGCAACTTTACTCCGATTACGCGAAAATAGTGCGTGACGGATTTCACTGCGATTTCTTGGTCCAAGATTTATGATATAGCGAGACGATGACGAGGAAATGAGACGTTGAAGTGTATTCGCGATCTTTGCGAAAGAATTCTTTTCTACGCATTACGAGATTATTTGTCTTTCGATCGAATAGAATACTGCCAGTGTCAATTTCCCGCGAGATATTTGATGGATATATGGAGATAAGTTTATGGAGAAGTACAAAAAAGGAGAGAAGTGTTAGGCGCGTGTTTAGGGTGATCATTTTTTTTTTTTTCGGCTTTTCGACTATCGCGAACTTGTTATACGTAGGAAATTGAATTTCCGTGCGAAACGGATACTGCGAAGGAAAATGAAGGAAGAAGCAAGCGGAAAACGTATATGTATACTGTAGATCGAAACATTGCATCCGTGACTAATTTGAATCTAACGAAACGTCGGTCTTTCACTTTGGTCTGTAAATCCGACGGATTGAAACGTGTTACTAATTTCAACGTGCACGCGATTCGCTAGTCGGAACGAATCGAAAATTCGCATTTATAAAACGCTGATCGAATCGCTGGTATCTTTTCGTGAATTAGATGTTGCAACGAAGGGAGTTGAAGTTTGTAAATAAACGCATGATTCTCGCATATTAAATCAACCTGCAATTATAGTTTTGGAGCAAACGAGATTTTCGCATGCAGAGATTAAAATCTGTCTCGCTAAACGATTAGCATTTAATTATTAGCACAAAATAAAAGTTTAATTGGATTCTCTTATAATTGCGTGTTTCGATGACTCGCAAAATTTGTTGCGTTTTCGGCGTTTATTACGTGTAACAAAGAAAGAAAAAAAAATTGCGAGCCGATAGGATGAGAAACGATTTACTCGATTTCGGTTTGGGGAGCTTCAGCTAGAAGTGAAAGATACGACGTTGAAAAACTTTTACCCTCTGACAATGAAAAATGAATAGAAAATCAATAGATCGCTGCGAGACGACTACGACTCAAATTGCAAACATTTTTTCAAACTTTTCTCTTAAGGTTAGTTCAAAGGGTCAAAGGGATAGAAAATGGCGACGCTTGTCGTCGATGGGTGACAAAAAGCAATTCGAAATTAGTTGAAACTCTTTCGCAGCCACTTGAGAATGCCGGACGCGTTCTCTGGAAACTTTATAAATTATCCGTCTGCTCCTATTCTCTCGTTCTTCAGAGTGGATTAAGCTCAAGTTCGCAGATATGATAACCGGAAGATATCGGATGAATCGTCTGTGAATAATTCGATGGGATTAAATATTCGCTCTGAGATATATAACGCAAAATTTTTGCAAGATTAAATCAAGGGGCGTTCAGCGGCAGCAAATATTGACACGATGATTACTCATACATTTTACAGAGCGATCGCAACAGATTACTTGACGAATAATCTTACTTCGACAAGGTAATTTATCACGGTTTTTAAGATTTCATAAAATTTCTTGCGATTACAAAGAGACTTCTCTGTGATCCTAAATGATTTCCCGTAACTACCAATCATTACAAATGCAGAATTTTATCTTAATATTACTGATTTCAGTGTGATTTCGAGGATTACCAAACCATTTTGAATCAGGTTAACCTTAACTCTGGTGAAAATGTGTTCTACGATTTTCTACGAATTTTTATGGAAATTAGGACATTTCGTATAATTTTTTTTTATCGTAAATATGCATGTATGAAAATCTACATTTTATCAGTAATAGAAATCTAGAATAAACTACAATTTTTAACGAAAATTAATAATTCTTCACGAAGAACTGTACATATTTACAATATCGTGCGAAATAGTAAAAAACGTTCCAGTAGTAGTAGAAATTTTCACCAGGGGATAATTGCTCGAGTGAAATCACCGCTTGGATGAAATTATCCTGTAGGATATGCGGTGCCCTCTTATTTTTCACTCCAAAGTCATATCGTTTGTCCGACTTGACGTTGACAGAGATCCTTGTAAACTCGAGTGATAGTTGAGTACCGGAGAGTATATAACGGGTCCATATAATATATCATATACGGTAGGTATCAACTTTATCTCCTCTATCGCTTATTACACACCCCTGGCTTTCAGCATTTTTCAAATCGCAGGCGCGAGTGTCTCCTCGGCGATAGCCGCACGTCGTTTTGCGATGATCCGCGACCCTGTCGGCCGTAATTCGTAAATGTGCCCGAGGAAGAGGTTCACGGTTATCGCCGGACGCTGAGAGCCGGCAAAGTGCCCGCCGAGTCACGACGTATTTACAAAAGTCGAGTCAACTTGCGTCTTTCTTTACACACACACACGCCCAAGATCTCTCGGGGGGGGGGGGGGGGGGGGGGGGGGAGGTTGGAAAATTTTCATCGCTCTATGTATCAGGCTTGTTGAATCTGCAGGGGGATTAAATATTGGCTCTGTGAAACAAGTCGTACGGTGAAGAGGGCAAAGCATTTGTGGGTCCTCCGTAGCTTCGGATTACGTGTAAGAATATATGGGGCATTCCATGACACTTTTCGTTTGGCGATCTTTTTCCATTCCGTTAAAAAAGGTTTTTGGATGTTTTTTCCATTTTTTTTTTTTTTGCTGAACCGTTGATGAGATATGAATTTTTTTAGTCTTTAAAAGACCTTTACATACAGAGGATTAAACCATAATCGGAACTCAAATATTCCATCGCCTGATTCCGAAAAAAAAAAAAAAATGATATTCAACATTGAAAGTAATTTCAAGTTGAAATGAAAATGTTTGTTTTTAATTTCATTTATCATTTTTTAATTTCATATCTCAGATTGATTTATTTGCGTTTTATTATTCAAGTAATACACTATTTTCGGCGTAACGAGAGTGTGACGTATATACTGAGAATTGTGCAAAATCTACGAGGTGGAAAATCTCAAGATGCGTTCTCGATCAACCGAAAACCAATGTTAACCGAATCGAAAATAATCCTTCTGGCTCAATGGAAAAAAGAATCGTCGGTTCGACGAAATATTTCTTTTGCGGGATAGGTAGAAAAATATTTTACTGCCGCGAATAATTTGTCGCGAAAGCGACCAAAGATTTGATGGAATTGACTAGACGGCATAGATGTTTTTGAAACGATTAAAGATTTCGCGAAATGAAGTAAAAATTTAGATCGAGTAAGAAAATATTTGTTTGGCTCGAACAATTATTTTTTCATCGCTTGATTCTGGCATTGTAGATACACGATACGAAAGCAAATGTTGGGATAAGAGGGAGGCGATTAAGGCTTGAGAGACAAAAAATTCATCGCGTAAACTTATTCAGAGAAGAACTTCT
The DNA here is from genome assembly GCF_021901495.1 of Neodiprion virginianus. Taxonomy (NCBI): domain Eukaryota; kingdom Metazoa; phylum Arthropoda; class Insecta; order Hymenoptera; family Diprionidae; genus Neodiprion; species Neodiprion virginianus. Next base: position 4,416,427 of record NC_060877.1, on the reverse strand, counting down.
ATTTATGGTGATGAGGAAAATTTGAATATTCTCATAAGTGTTTTTCGATTGATTAGTTCAAATCGCGTTTTTCTTAAAAACTCACAGCGAACTCTTGTCTAGACCGCAGTTTTTTTTTTTTTTTTTGCTGTCAAACCATTATTTTTTCCTCTCTTGATTGATAGCCTCATTTGGTCCGTGTATAAAAAGTGAAAAAAGCTGATCTATATTGGGCGTTGAACGTGAAAACGAGTGCAAACTAACCGCCAGGAGATTGCAATAGCGATAATCCTAAAAACCGATCGAATCACCCCGGCCTAATAAAACTACGTACAGTATGTATAATTTTTTTCTTCATTACTGATTTATTGTCAAGGGAAAGCCTTGGATTCCTTACAAGCAACTTCCTTATCTACAGGTAGAAGTAAGACGTAGCCGAGTATTTAACGACTTGCCTTTAATTACATCTCCTAGAACAACGTGCGATACGTGTAACGACTGTGTGGCTGAAGAACGTTGGGAAAATTACCGTGAAATAAACTTTCTATAATATATAGATGTAATACGGTGCGGAGAATTGTCTCTTTAACTTTTACGTCGCCGAGTAAACTCTCCTAGACTCGCTTCAGCTATGTTGAGTAAACTGCCGGTGGAAAGGTGTAAGAATCTACTATTTTTCAACTTTGACGGAACTTAACGATCGAATCTCTGTTCGAGTTATGAAAACTTAACCCCCCCCAGGCATGATTTCTCGGTTGAATATGCGGAGGTGATATTTACGTATGCATCTACGTACTTTAGGAGTGTTCGATTTCTCTCAAAATATGCGGTTGGCCGCGAGGAGACGATGATAAATGATCCGGAAGCCTCGTCGGAAAGTTTCCAATTTCTCACAATGAATCCCCGAGGTGAACCTTATCGCACGTCGTACTTGATCACTTTTAAAAAATGTTTCCATGCTCCGTGCAGGTTTAGGGTAAATTCGAACGTCGATGTCGTGAAATTGAACATGCGATAATGTAATGTATGTATGTATACGTTGAAGAATGGTGAAAGAGTTTTATATAAATGTGCTACGCCGTTAATATGCATAAAAGATGACACCCTCCAATGTCGTTACCTCAAAGCTTTTTTGGCGGGGGATCAAGCGACGTCTGTCACTACTGTCCCCGTAAAATGACCGGTGATATGACGGAATGGATTTGGCGGGTCCGTGCTAAAGCAACCCTTGAAATGTCACCCGGTCAACCCGACATCGCCAAAGTGTTGGAAAAATAAAATATGTATCGCAGATGTTACGTTTTTCTTAGACATTTCTTTTCATCGTTTTTGTCTTCTTGTTCTTCAGCTTGTTAATCATTACTGTTATAACTATTATTGTTATTGTTGTTATCGTTGCAATACTTCGAGGAAACTGCTCCATGCAGAAAAATGTTATACAAGGGACAATTTTGAGGGTGACACTTTGACGGTATAAAAATAAACTCGTGAATAAGTGGAGAAATATTTGGAGCCATTTTGTTTGTTGTTAACGTATGTACACATACCGTAGAGATCTGTGAGAAATCTGTACACAGAAATTTGGTGCAGAGGAGGTGGGGGGAGGATATTTCTCTGGAAATTTTCAACGTCGTTTGAATTCCCGCGGTTTTGGTAACTCTGTTATTCCTGTGCAATTTTGAACCAGCTGACTTGGAAAATAGGCTTGGAAAATTCAACCTGGCACTGTAATAAGTATATTATCTCACCCGGTGCCAGTGCTAAATTTCAACTTTTCACTTTCCACTTTCCAAGAAACGTTTCATTGACGTGTATTAAAATTCAGGGAGCAAAATTTTCACAGGTCAAAAGTTATAATATAACAGGGATATAACAGGGGCCCTGGTTTAAGCTTCATTGATCGGCAGATAAGTTACAGCTGTGGATACGAAGCTTTTATATTGAAAGCACTCGGTGAACGGTTTTCTACGGTAGCTAATTACCGAAGGGGCACGGTGATGCAGTCGTGATGAAAAAAATTGGCTTCTTTGGAGTGGTTTTCGGCATTTATGATTGGAGAAAGGCGCGAGATAATTTTTTCCCGCCGAAATCAGCCGGCATCTATTTATGTGCCATACTTGCATTATACTTCAAAGGAACCCCGAAGTCAATCCCTGGAATGGGAACGTGCCGTTAGTAATTTTCTGCGAAGCACCAGCTTTAGTTCCTTGAAATTTGAAAATTTTGAGCCGCGTGTTACCATAATTCTTGTCTGAGGAAAATCCGAGCGTTTGAAAATCAGAGGTTGGACATTTTTCGAGCTGGAGAATTTTTTACTTTGATAAAGACGGGAGGTAAACAATTGGCAAACCTTGTATCGGGTGATAGAATACGGGAGAACTATCAATTCATTTTTCTCTTTATACGAAAACCGTTTGAGAGAGAAGTTTTATTTACTGCAAGAGGTGGAAAAAGTTTCGAGTGTAAAGCAACGATAAAATTATTTGTTTCTTGCAGTTTTCGGGCACACACAAGACCATTCAAGTAAAATTACAGGGATAGGATATAAAAAAATTTTACGTTACACCCGTGTATAATTTGAATATATTTATTTGTAAAGAGGGAGGTATTTTTTCATTGGCTGAAACGTTCGCACCAGTCTAATCCTTGGTTAATTTGCGGTCGAAAGGCGGAATAGCGAGGCGGTTGTTTTCTCCAAAAAAGCACAAGGCGTCTGGCTCAATTCGAATTGCCCTTTAATCCATCCTCCCGGCTTTCAGATACGATATTCGGCTTCCGGAGGGAGGCCAAGAATCTCCTAGCGACGGGATTTCGATTCGCTGGTAATTGTCCCGAACCTTTTTCCCGGATTCCTGGGGTAGTCGTCGATTTTTCCCCCGGTTTCCAAATCCTTGTATGTAAACATCCGGCGAAAATGCGGTGCGAACCACAATCCTGCTTGAACTCTTTATTTCTCTGCACGATGTTGATCCAGATCAAGGATCCGATGTTTACTCTTCCACCATTATACGTGTCACATGTATAAACCGCTCTCGAAATTGAATCCAGGACCAAGGAGTGTTGGATTTTTTTTTAAATTGCCTTGTCGCTTGGAATTTATTTTCAGATAGCGTCGAATTCTTCGCTGCGTGCGTCGAACAGTGGGACGGAGTCCAGAAACAGGGAAGTAAACCTCTAACGAACTACGATTCGAACAAAGTCTTGTTCGCAGGGGTTTTCAAAGTCGCTTATTACGAATCCGAAGTCTAATATACTGTAAAAAAAATGGTGAATCCAATATGGCGGACACTTTTGATAGAATGACGTCGAATTTCGAAGATAATAAGTACAGGAGGGTTTTCGAGGTCGCTGAATGCGAATCCGAAGTCGAAATACTGTTAAAAAAATGGTGGAATTCTTCGCTGCGTGTGTCGCGTCGTTGCCCGCATTTGGTGAACACGTTGCTCGTCTGGAGGGTTTTCTTTTCATCCCCGGCAGCACGCGTTGTCTCGTAATTTTAATTGCTGCACTCCTACCACATCCCTACGCGAGGCGACTCTTCAATTGAAACTACGTATCTACGTATACCTGTATATATGTATATATTAAGTACGGTTGTGACTCACGTGCGCAGATTTAGCATTCGCAGCGTGAATTTCAAATCGCAAAAGCTCGAGAGTTGGTTTTGCTTTCTTTTTTTTTTTTGGATTATCTTTCTTTCGTTGCGGGAGGATTCTGTATTTTAGATCATATCTCGTTTTTGACGAAAGAAACGAAATATTCCTGTTTCTTAAAGTTTAAGGCTATCGATTGGTTATTATAATAGTAACTAAGGGGCAGCTTATACCCGATACCCAGATATCTATCTACGCGTAGGCTTGAATTTTCTACGATTTAATTACCGCTCTCTGTTTATACGCTGTTCATTCGCTGTTCGAATTTTATCCTCTAATTGCTACAAGTCGTCATCGTCATTTTTCACCGGTGTACAATTTCAGCTTATATTTCGCTGATATCGGCTATTCGCGCTACCGGCGTGGTATAATAACAGAAATTCACGTTACAGATTAGAGATGCGTTAAACTTCCGATGGATTTGTAGAATTTATCACTGAATTAGTGTAACCCTTGCGTCATATATCGCGGTTTTTTCTAGCTCCGATGTATCGATGTATGCTTAATCGTGTGAGAAAATTGAGCAAGTTTTTTTTCTACTTGTATATGCCTTTAAATTTATGACCTTTGGTGACTCGACGATATTCCGATTATATATATATACACACACATATATGTATACCTAATTTATGAGCTCTGCGAACGAAAAACGACGGTACGGCGGCATCGTAATATATATTTATAAGAGTAATTTTAGATCGACTGAAATTTTTTCAGAGGTGAATCGCGATAATGGGGTGGTGATAAGTACACGGGAGTGAAATTGCTCAACGAAACACATACATCAGCGGCGTTTCACGGGGAATGAATTTTCAAACCGCAGTCAAGTGTCGTGAAAACGTCTCTACGTCAAATTTATTCACCTAATTTGTTACGCTTGTATACTTGTTGACTAATTTTTGTCTTTTTTTTTTTGATTTTTCTCGCCTCCTCAATACGGTGGATGTGAATTCTTACAGTAGTTCAGCCTTTACTCCGTCGCATATGTGTTTTCGGAAAACCGGGGTGATTTTTTGTCCACGTGCCAAAGTTTTTCTTCCCTAATCGTTACTCGTTACTCATTTACGATCGGTGAGCCGAACCTCTATATTTAAACTTTGCGATACCGTCGTTTCGAGGGTTATAGATACGCGCATATTGCGTAACGATCCTATTATACAAATTGAGAAGAGTAATTAACAATAATCAACTTCAGCTTGATAGGCTCAGTGAGTACGTAGGCACATACGTGCAATAACTAAGCCGAGCTTGAGCCAATTTATTCAACGAGTGGATAGCACGAGTTATAATTGACAAGACGAATTTCACAATCACACAAAAGTTTGAAAATAATGAGATAATAATACGTAAAATAAAAAGATTTTTGCTTCTACCTCGTTTTTCCTTTCTCTAATCCGGCGAGTGCGTTTTACCGATACTCAAATAAAAATTGACGAGTATGTGTCGCACGCGATTCGTGAATCGACGAAGAGTGTAACGAACGCGAAAATGTATCGAAAAAAAAAAAAAAAACGGTAACAAATGTAGTATGTAATCAATTTTGACAGAGTGACCTTAGCTCGGCAATTCGTGAGTAATGTAGAATAATTTTGGGCTATTCGATTCTGTCCAACCTCCACTTACAAGGTGGAATTCAAACACCTTCTAAATGAGGCGCCATTGTGTTTTATTGTGCATTGAGGACGGACGAAAGGTAGGTATAGTATATTCGAGTTTCTGGCTCATTTAACAAACGCGAAGATTATTTTAATTAGGAGTCAAATTACACGAAAAACGAACAGAGCGTAACGGAAGGGAAAAGCGAGGTAGGTGACAAGGTAAATTGTAACAAGACTCAAAGAGAATATTCCACTCACATTGTACATCTTCCTGCGTATTCGGTACGTCTTTGAGCCGAGATTTCGAGCTTCTATTCTTTTTATAAAATTACTTTTAGATTTATGTTCCGAAACTTTAAAAGGCATTATCACGGAGCACTGCAAGGAGCTGAGTCGAGTTGAAAAGTTTTTTCTCCGGTATTATTTATCACTTTTTTCACTTTTTACCTTATTCTTTGTTACTTTTATCTTATAACGCGATCTCTGAATGCTTCTACCCCGCGACTCGCGAATATCGTACAATCTTAGATACCTAAGAAAAATGCGATAATTCCGATACTCTTTTCGCAATTTCCGGTAGACCTCGTCTACCCCTTGTTTACTACTTTCTGTATAACCGCACTAATATACAGGCACTTTACTCGATTAACCGCAAGAATGTTACGCATTAGGATTCGTCCGAGGAGAAAATACCAGAAACTTGAGATTTCTGGGCGTGCGGTATTTCGAGATGTTTTGTAAAATTAGCGCTCGGATTAGCGGTAAAAATAAATAAAATAACGAAACGAATCTTTCTTCACGTGAACAAGAAACGGTTATAACGTCAGATTTTTTTTTTTTTCCTACAACGCTACTTTCCTCGTCTGGAGAGGCAGTCGTGAAAAAGATCCTTGGGAATTTTCCAGGTTTATATTGTTGACGTAACGCTTATTTACGTCAAACCGTACGAGAATCCTTGTGATATTTTATGGGCTGTTTTTTTTCTTTTTCTTTTTTTTTATGCAGGATATACTCTTGTAGCGACCCCTTTATTCTTCTTCTTCTTCTTCTTCGTCTTCTTCATCTCACACATATACCTATTTATATCACCCCGAATAGGGGTAAACAAAGGAAACTGGGTCGAAGTGATGAAACGTCTGGATGTTATCCAAAATTATTTGCAACAAGGGGTTAAACGCTGCGTGCCAAAAGCGCTGGGGTTCAAATTATCGCCGAATTGTTCACCCGTGCGATTTACACTGCGCGAAAAAAATCAAAACAGGGGTGAAAAAATAATTAATCAATTTCACGGTTTACGTTACTCCGGTTTTATGCGAAAGGTTTGAAAAATATAAACAGAAAATTAGTGATTGAAGAAGTTTTCGCCCTAATTATATAGCTTGATTAAAAATTGTACGATCATCGAGGGTGGATTTTCCGTCTTGCAATTCGTACATTTTATTTTTTCCCCGGTCACACGGGATTCGAAGTTAAGTATACTGCTCGGTTCCTTTGCATATAAATTCCTTCTAACGAACTTACGTAAAAATTGCACGAATATTTTAAGCTAATGGAATACCTACAACATGAGAATTTGTCTTTCGCATTATTCAGCAACTTCTTCCATTGCTCCTCTCTTTCTTTTCTTCATTACGATCCCTGAGCACCAGGTATTTGAATTATTTTTCTCGTCTCTGTTAGTCCGTAAGTCCCGAAGGGTGGCTAATTCGGAACACCATTAAGGAAAGGTTCGCGATTCTCGTTTTACGGTTCGGTCGACGAACTTCTCACCCCTGCAATCTGCCGTTCGGGTTATTTATTTTACGTTCAACGACGAAAGTGGCATTCATCCCTTGTCAGTTGCGAAATCGCATCCACTTGTGTAATAAGACTGCAGATATAGTCTCGGTCGAATTAAAAGGGTCTTTAATTGCTCAATCTTCTATATCGGGTTTTTTTATTTTTTTTTTTAATCCAACTACGTCCTGCCTTGCAGATGAGGAAACTTATTATTGGAATGTTGGCGTCCACCCCATATATCTGATTTCTATTTATTTTCACTGAGAGAATGTTCACGGGAAGGTGAAAATTAGCAACGGCAACGCGACGAAGCGTTGGCTGGGAGTAAAATCGCCGTAAAATCACCGTGATAACGAATTTGAAGGATATTAGTGATCGAGTCTGCGAACTGATCCTTATCAATCCGGATAAAATTATATCCTTATCAAATTTCGATCATTCTATTTTCTTACTCAATCTTCTCGATCCGAGCTGTGTTCAGGTTAATATACAAAGCTGGATAATTTTATTGGGAGAGACAGTACAAGGGCATTCGTATAACGATGATCAAACGATGAAATTTGACACGTGTATATATCTGTACAATATCCTGCGTGAAATATGCGTGCGTCTAAAGTTATTGGGTTGTGAATTATTATGGGGTACGGAATGTATGTGTAAAATTGAATTAACCACACCGCGTGAAATGAAAGACGAATTTGCTCCGCGTTTCGAATAACAGAAAATTTTTTCTTTCTCCTCGCATGACGTCATCCTCGGCGGAATGAATCCGGTTCGGATGGTAAACAGTACGCAAACGAAGTTTGAAATATTTATAATCACGATCGAATTATTCCGATTCCCGGAGGGAAGAAACTCGATGAAAACGCGGAAAGTGAGAATAAAAATTATTTCCGATCAGTCGTAATATCGATAGTGGATAAATCGCATTTCTCAGAGGAAACGAAAAGCGCGCGTTATTATCTGCGGTTATTTACCTCGTCGCTCGTCACACTTACGGTAAATAAATTACGTATGACGGAGAAGGCGAGAATTACGTGTCGGCTTGAAAAACGGTGACTCGAATTCGTGCCCGAACAATTCAGGACACCCGAAACGGAGCCAGGACTCTAACGGATTTACAACCTTCGTAATATCCTTGTTTAAGCTCGACGGACTTCGCCAATTGCGTCGCGGAATTCCCGCCCGCGTTGTCGCAAGTTTTTCTCCTTCTTATTCTCCGCGGGTTTAAACCTACGGGATACGTAAAATTCCCGCAGGGTGTTTTTTCACCACCTCGGACGTACGGCGTTGATCTACGATTAGCTTCTCTGCATCCCGTTCCTTCGGCCGTCCAGAATTTCCCGCCCCCGACACGTTTTCAGTTTCTTGTTGTACAACGCAGATCCTTTCTTGCGATTTACAAATAACATTCCCCGGATTCTCCGAGTCGTTGAGCAGAATTTTATCATCTACAAAAACGGTTCGACTGGTTTTGCCTGTCCAGTGAACTGTTCATCTATAAGTGGCAAACGCGTTGATCGCGCGTGAAATATTTTCACCCTCATATTATCAATTTGCGTTATGAATATTCATCTGTTTATACGGGACGATCCGAGATTACAGTTTAATGTAATAATCCTGCAGGTTGAATACAATCATTCTCCAATTATAACACGATCAATCCGTGTAATATACTCTTCGCTCAATCTATCGTCGTGAATAATTATTTTACCAGACTCGTATAATCAGCGTTCAGCCGTCACGTATCCTGAAAATTATAATCCCTGCGCGTTAAAACGACGCGGTAACCACGCATATTATTTGTTGCACAAAATCAAGGGAAATAAAACGTTGGCGTTGATAAAGGGGAGCCTTCCTTGTTTTCCCCAAGTTTCCCCCGTATTACATATGTGATGTATACATGCATATATATATATATATGTATATCGGTTGGGCTAATCTCCGGGGCTCCATTAGCGTGTTTACGTTGAATGCAGACTAATCTATCCGTAATTGCAGACTCTGTTTAGAAATCCCCGATTATTCGCTATACGACTACGCTATGTATTATATCCTGTCTTCTCTTATCATCATTCGTCGTTTCAAAGGGGCTGACGAGCGGCGTTTTGGCAGTTTCATAAACTTGGATTAGTCGGGTGTAATTCAGAATTCGTAACATCGACGATCGTCTCATCGAGCAAAACCCTTTGTCAGTTATTACACCGAGTAATAAAAAGGAAAAAAAAAAAACAGAAAAGAGGAGAAAGAACGGGGGAATTTTTTGCCGATCTACCCGCTCCTCGAGTTTTATTTCGCTTTTCGCTTTACGTACTTTTTACAAATGTTTTTTCCACTCGAACGAAACTGACTAAGCTGATATTTCTTCCATTAACTTGAGATAATTATGCGCGACAGCTGTCAGTGATTTGCCTTGCGCAGACAGCAATTCACATCCGAGCGAGTCTCTCGCATTTCGGCTTTGAATTAAATCGCGCGGATCTGAGTAAAGGGATTCTCTTTCTCATACTCCACGGTTTTATCCCTCCTTCATCTCCTCCTCCTGTCGTCTCCGAGTGAATCAGGCTTATTTAAAATCCACAACAACGCAACGTCGCATTTGGCTCGTAGGTTCCTAATATCTGCACGCTTTTCTTTCATTCTTCTGCCTTGAGCAGCACTTTTTTTCACCATCCTCCTTCGCGTCTTTGCCATTTGCAAAGTCGCGAGTTGGCGCAACCTTTTCTCTTTCTAGCTATAACGTAGTAATCTACGCGCACTTAAACTCGTCTCACAGCCGGCAGTTTCTTGCTACGATCGTTTTGTTCGGCAACGGCGGGTTAATCGCCGGTCTGATCCTTGCGGCGGACCTGCATTCGGACAGATTTACCGCTGCAACCAATCTCCTTTCATCGCTCCGTTTCACCCTCTACGTTCAACGTTGTAGAACCGGTATTTTTCTTTCGTAGAAATATTCCCGGGAGAAACGAGCCGCGAGGATCGAAAACGTGGAATCGATTCGAACAGTCGACAAAAATAGAACGTTCAACTCCACGGACGAATGAATTATTACACAATTTTCTCTTAGTCCATTTGTCCGTACTTCGAACGGCTTTCCTTTGGGTTTATAAGGCTCGAGCTTCCTGAACTGTCAAACTTCCCGCTTCCGGGCCGAAATATTGCAGGACACCTTCCGTTACTCGAGACGTTACTCACGGAGTTACTCTTCCTTACGTGGGGCATTCGCCCGGAGCGCCGACAAATTGGTGTGATTTCACTCAACTCAAGGTTCGGCTTGAACTAGACAGCCTTCGGATTTTCGCTTCCTTGTTAGCGTCGGCTTGTCGTGAAAATTGAACTTGCCGATGCAAGCAATCCACGTCCCGCGTGTCAAGCGACTGATTAAATTATCGCTATTCCCCTCTAGCTGGTTTCTGGTATCGAGGAATCACCGGTATACTCCAAATTCCTCATAGACATTGCGGGATCGTCTTCAGCCGCAGAGTAATTTGATTCATTTTGATCCATGTGTGAGGCAAGATCCGTTCCCTGCAACGGACATGCGGGATACGTATTCTAAGTCGGGACAAACTTCTAGGGTGTACAGAGACTGTCGAGACAAGCATTTTGAGGCAAGACAACCGTGGTCGGAAAATCATCCTAACGGCTCCGGAGGGTTTTCGAGGATTTGGTAACCTGCGCTTGTTCGCGGTGTAATGAATCGGACCTCATCGCTTTCTACTCGACATTTTATTCAGGCGTAGACAACGTTGCACTGTTTTTGTACGAAGTCAACGAAACGATAAACTTTGCGACAAAAAACGAAAAAGTATTCCATTCGCTGACACGCGCACATCTGGGCTTTTGGCTGTCCATCACTTTTTTCAAATTCATCGTTTCATTGATTTCACACCAGAACAGTGTAATTTTTTCTACGTCTGAACAAAATGTCTGGTCGAATGCGATGACTTGTTCGTGGTGTAACGAATCGGACCTCATCGGTTTCTACTCGACATTTTATTCAGGCGTAGACAACGTTGTACTGTTTTTGTACGTAGTCAACGAAACGATAAACTTTGCGACAAAAAACAAAAAAAGTATTCCATTCGCTGACACGCGCATATCTGGGCTTTTGGCTGTCCATCACTTTTTTCAAATTCATCGTTTCATTGATTTCACACAAGAACAGTGTAATTTTTTCTACGTCTGAATAAAATGTATGGTCGAATGCGATGACGTCTTATTCGGCGTGGGTGTCTTGCCTGAAAATGCTTGTCTTGGAAGGCTCTACACACCCTAGAACTTTTCCCCGAGTTAAAATGTATTCCCTGTATACTTGGATGAATTCTTTCAAGTGTCGCACCGGCGGTTCTAAGTTTGGGCCTGAATACGCCTGCATTTATGCAATTTCAGGTACACTTAACCTGGGTTCGCCTGCATACGGGCAACTGAGAGTACATTTCATCTTCTCGTGAAACAAATGTCGATCGGTATTCAACGCGCAGGATAATTTTGCCTGCATTTATGCAATCTTGGGTAAATTTTTCCCAAAGACGCCTGAATATCGGCATCTTAGGGTACGTTTAATCTTGAGACTGGACAAATGCCAATCGGTAAAATGTAATCTCAGTTGCCGATATTCAGGCGGGCTCAGAAACATCACCCACGATTGCATAAATTAGGCGTATTCATCCTACACGTCGAATTGAAAGGTGTGAAACATTTCCGCGATATAAATCGGTTATTAAAATGCCTGACGTGAAGGGAAGGTGATATTCATACGCGCTTATCAACTTCCGGGTGTACGCAGTGCGTCATTAATCATTTTTCCTGGGGTTGTAAATTCGACTGTGAAGCCAAGATCACTGTGCACCGATCGAACACAAGCAACTTGGCATTCGAATTGATGACTGTAATAACGTGTCGTTCGTGTAATATATGGCTCTCCATCAATTCGAGTCTTCACTTTCCTCCGCTCGACAGTGATTCAGAGAAACCGATTGATGCATGCATATGCGTATACACACGACTTGGATCAGTTTTTTTCCTCCGATTTTTGAAACACAATTTTTTCCTTGCACGCTTACGAACAAAGCCTTTCGTATATACATACTCGCGGCAAGAAAAATGATTTGCAATATTTCTGTGTTCCTGTATGTAACCAAGACGTGCGCAGGTACTTGTCCCTTAATCGACTTTTCGCAATTCTTGCGAAAGCACTCTATGCCTGTAAGAAGCGGGAAAACTTGCAAGCGAAATTTTAACCGCTTATGTCGTTTCGCCTATCCCAAATGCTGCGGATAAAATTCTCGAATATTCGATCGAGTTTTTTTTTTTTCTCTCTATTTTTTCACAAAAATCAAGTCCGTTCAGCCGTTACCCACGTATCGCATAATTCGCTGGTGGTTTTCCGAATTAATGCGTACATTATTGAAATCGCCCTACGTCTTCTTTGCATATTCTAACATTTTTCACTCTCCTCTTCCCCCTCTCGCTCTATCGACTCGGATTCGTATCGTAGCACGAAGAAAGAGATACCCGCTCATTAACGAGTATAAAAAAGAATAAAAAAAAAAAAAAACAATATTCAACGATTCGAATCGCGACCTGTAATTAAGGTTCTCGGGGATATTTTTTACCTCTCAAACGCTCGGTGCTACGGTCGAAGGTATTCATTAATCAGGGACGCGGTCCTCCGGGCGTCGGAATGGTTAGGAAATTTCAATCTTTGATAGCTGTACAAGGGTCGAGCGGTGTACCCCAATAAACTATTAGGAATGCAAATATCGACCTCAGCTAAACATCTGCCACCTGTGCAAGAAATACCCGAGCACTAGCTGCTGCAGCGGACCCTTCATCCTTGCCCTTCAGGGTCTTTAAATTTATGCATTCCGCGTATGGAGTTACAGGCGAAATGAACGAAGGATCAGCAAGCACCCGGAACCTTATTTATTATTATTATTATTAATATTATCATCATCTCATCATTGGTTTAATTTGTGCCGAAGCTCGGTCAAACTGAAGTTTTTTTCTTTCGGCGAACACTCGGCTGACAATTGGATTTGCACTTCGGCGGGTTGTAGTGGTGGGCCACGAGGCTGATATCATGCAGGAGAAGACATTCCACGCCGCATTACTTATCTTTCTTGTTCACCGTTAATCACGAATTCAATTTACCAAAATTTCTCAGCTCTTACTCAACCGCGTCCTTACTTCGGCCTTCAACTTTGAATCCTCGTCACGCGAATACGTCACTTGAGTTTTTGGCGCGACGCTTTGCTCAGCGAAACGCATCTGACGCATCGCGGCCTTAACAAAGATTGGCTAAAGTCAAGCCTAATTTCTATCTTGTCTGTAGAATTTTGCAGACTTGAAACTTTTTGCTTCCGTAGCGACTTTCGAAGACGATAATATAATCTTTGCCGAGAGGCTTATACGTGTATCACAGAAGTATCGAAAATTTAATACCAATTTCCGAGATGAAATCTCCCTGGGAATGAAAATTACACGCGGTATGAACGTGAAGTACAGCTATCTTTAACGGTTGAGTTTTGAAATTTCCCGCAATTAATTTGCCTATCTTACACCATATTATACATGTATTCCTCGTATTATACGATTTGGCTTGCAATTAACCAACGTCGAATAAATTTTTCTAAAATAGCATTCCTTAGCGACGATGTATGCATATTTATAATTTGCAAGGTATAAATCTAACGCTTTTCGCGCGAATTCTGAACTTGTTATTACATTTTTCCCGTTCTTTGTCTCACGCTCTAGTCCGACGTCCATAAAAATATATCATCGGCACAACGTGACTAGGTGAGGCTGTGTCAAGTCCCCAAGGATATCCTTCTTTTTTGTCCGTTTATTCGGCTGTTGACTGTGATGGCGCAAAGAGATAGAGAGAGAGAGAAACTCGTGGCTGGCATGGCTGAACAAGTAAAAGAAAATAAAAATACAAGAGATAAGAATGTAGAGGAAAAGAATTCGGGCAGGGAATGCTAGGCAGTCCTTAAAACATGAAGAAAGTTGTGCGGCACTTGACTAACAACCGGATTATAAATATCACCGATTTACGATCGGAAGACTTTCGACGTTGAATCATCATGTAGGTATTTATTTACGTACAAGTAAAACGGTCAGAAATGAACGTCGGCGAAATTTTTCACGCTGTAGGTGTAAAAAGCCGAAATCATTGGCTCAGAACTGATTCACCACATGATATCAGGTTCATTGTCGGTAACTTGGAAAAGTAAACAACATAATATAATTTTCTCGTTACAACCGTTTAAATCGCATCTCCGATGAAAATCTGAGAAAATGTGTAACGTGAGGAACAGAAAAAAAAAAAAGAAAAGAAAAGAAAAGTACCCGGAATGCGAAACTTTGAAACTCGGCAATTGTCTCTGTGTATAGGTATAATTATTCATCCCGTCACCGTTTGGGGGAAATAGAAAATATTTCTTTTCTCGGAAGAAATTCCTACGGTAATTGCGCGGTGTCGGAAAAACCGGGCAATGAAGTTCACGCTGCTGGAGAAGAAGAGGAAAAAGAAGGGGGAGAATTAGGAGAAGGAATTGCTCGCATTCTGAAGTAGGTATTGCAAATTTGTTGCTTCGTTTTACTTGTTTCGCGTAGAAGAGAACCCCGCACGTTTTCTACCGTATTTCATTACATAATAACTTGTAAATTATCCATCCAATTGCACGTCAAGTATTCCGAGAGTCACCGAGGCGAAGAATTGATTGAAATTTCATCAAACACTTTCCTGCAACCTGTAGCAGGTGTCGACTATCTTTGCAATTATCGCGAACATCTTCAATGAAATTCTTGATCATTGCAGCAGCTTCGCTGCTTTCGAATACAAATAAAACTTCACATTTTTATCGTACTTTTATCGTTAAATGATTTGAAAAATCTGCATATGTAATCATTCAGCGTATAAGATTGGTTTTTCTTCTTTAAGTTGTATTTCTTTCTTCTCTTTCTGCCGATTCGTTTCTTTTATTTTGTTCTTTTTTTTTTTTTTTTATCTTTCCATCACTTTCGACGATTCGACTTCTGCCTTGATTTGGGAGGGACAACCAGTTCGAAGATATTGGAACCTCAACGTCCGAAAGCCTCTGTCTGCCGATAATTTATCCTGCGTCAAGTGTCCGTATATTTTGCTGTTTTTCCCTCATCCGTTCGTCTATTTTCCCTTGGCACAAGACTTGAATTTATCCTCCATTTCACGCCCTTTTCAACTCCCACGATACATCTTCAAAGACCTTTCGTGTTTTTCCCCGACTTATAGGTACATACGTACGTACGGAATTTTTGCAAAAACTGATCGACACGCTGTTATTCTGGTAATTTTTTCAAGCTGTCCAAAATTGAAAAATTGTCGTTGAAAACTTGAGCTGAAAATATTGCGAAAAGAGACGCCTAACATGGGTTGGTATTTTTTTGTTTATCAGGAATCCCTTCGTGTGCGTATAAATTATCCATACTTTTTGCTTTTCCATTCAAATAACAACATGTACCTCCCATTAACTTATCGCGGTAGAATCGTATGGAAATTTTTAATTACCTTCCCGAATCGCGTGCGTGAATATGACACGATAACGGTGTATGTTTAGGAAAAAGAAAACAGGCAATTATCTAAAACAGGAGGATTAATTTTTTTCGATGTAAATATTTCTACACGTGTGTATCGAAATGCGTTAACGGTACGTTGTTTAACTACGAATATGCGTACATCGTACACGACACGCGTTTCACGACAAATTATGTGGGCGATAGGCGTGAGTAAAAATAACATCCCTCCTACAGGTGTAATGATAAAAGCACAAATCCTCGGCCGGGTTTTATTGCAGTAGAAAATCGAACTCCGTTCGCGGACTCGCTTGGTTTGTTGTCACGTGTCGGAAGTTTGAACCCTCTGCTTTTTTTTTTTCAAATCTATCAATCTCAATACGTGTGTTTACCCTCGTCATGTTCGCGCTTCAAGCCGCACGTATCCATTATTAATTATTATCGTTTTCCCGCACAAGCGTTTCTCGCTCGGCAAGTACGTGCGAAAACTTTCTACCTATAGATTCGTTTTCATATTTTATACAAACCTACTTCTCGTTTTCTCTTCATTTTTTTTTTCCCATCCTTGTTCGCTCGCTTCGTTTTTGATCAATAAAATCTGACACTTATTACGCGCAATGTTTCGCATCTCATCCCAACCGCGTGCATGCCCGACGGGAAATGTCCGCTTGACAGCCTCACGTATATTTACAATTTATCAAAGTCATACCTACTGTATTTATCGTGTGAATCACCGACCCAGAAAACTGGGAGACGAATTCTGTTCGGGTTTGATATTTTCTTCAATCGAAAGAGATTTTTTTTTTCATTCAAACCATATTCTTGCATATCTTCAAGCCTACATTTCTTGCTAGAATAAGTTTCGTACTTTTGGTTAATCAGCCAAATGAAATTATACGATACGACTAGTATAATTTTTGCATATATTCTGGAAAAACAAAAAAAAAAAATAAAACAAGTCTAGTATTGCGCCTGACTGCGGATTTAGATAGTTAATTATTCCTCGGTCACCTCGGTTCGTGATAAATCATCAGCGGCTCCGCGAACGAGCTGCAATTGTTTTTCAACTCGAAAGCGGAAATAATCTTCTAGGAGGGAATTAAAGCGCCGTCTGTGTGCAGATATGATACGGAGCGGCGTCGGGGAAGCAATCGACTAGCTTCCGTACCGTCGTATTATAGGTTCCATATAATATACGACAAAAACTTTTGACGTTTCTAATTACCTTTGCGCAAGAACTCTCCGTGCGTCACATCTGTATACCTATACGTATATTTATTTTATATATACATATATATATATATATATATATATATATATATATATATATATATACACACACACACACACACACACACACACACACACATATATACAATACAGTACTTGTTTGTAATTACAGCTGCCAGATGTTTTTGCTAATTCCACCGTACTTCCGAAAAGCCGGTCGAAGATGTTGCGCGCGATTATTATTATTATTATTATTATTATTATTATTGTTCACCGCAAGATTTTACCAACACCCGTTAGGCATTGGTGATAATTTTGGCGCAACGGTCGTTTTTATTGCTGCGTATCATTTTCCTTCCACTTTCATTATCAGCCGAAATTGGCGTGAAAAAGCGTTTCAAAGATCGTTAGAAAAGCCAATTGTCATACCGAGAAATCTACCTTTGTTATTGCCTTGTGTAGAGACGCTCGTTTTTGGCGACGGTAATATCGCCTGAGGTATACGTATCCGTATGCATGAATGTATGTGTGTATGTATGGATACGTGCAGTGTAATGCGGAATTGTGCGAAAGCTTGCCGGATAAAAGTTTGCCTTTCGTTTTTTCTCTTTCCTTTACTTTTGGTAAATCAAAACGACTGGGAAGCACCGGTATTATTACTTCACTCGCCGTTTCCTTTATACTACAAGCTGTAGCGATATAATGCCTGCAGCTTACAATGTCGTTAAAGATTCGATGCCGAGGCCCAGTCAAGTCGATGGCTTAGCAGGATTTCATCGCCAATTCCTCAGGATGATCGTCGAGTTGTTGTTTTTTTCGTCTTTTTTTTTTTCCTCTTTATACGACGACAATTTCGGGCATCGATTAGCCGTTTCGAGTCCTTCGTCGATTTCAGAAATTGATACGATGGATAGGAGATGGAAAAACACGTCAGGGACTTGCTGGCGTATAATGTGTATCTAGGAATATGAAAATGTCTTTGCGAAGAAAGTAAATTTTAACAATGAATTTCGCGTGTCAAAACTTTGAAGAGACGAAATACTTTTACATTATATTACAGTATTGTAGAATGGTTGGTGAATTTTTGTTTTATAATAATATTATACGACGTGAAGTACAAACAGCGCGAGAAACGTGTAAATTATTGAAATAAAATTTATACAATTATCAGTCGCTTTGACAAATATAATTACCAACTCTGTGTGCGTATAACAGTATAATTATATATTTATGTAGAGAATACAACGTTCGTAAATCTTTTCTACGTTTATATGACGGTTGCGATACGTATAACATATTTGATCCGGTATGCATCACGTAATCAGCTTCGCGCTGATGAATTAAATCTCGAAATTTCACCCCCAATTAGTCAAACAGCTTGACTAAGCTTAATGTGACTCTCCCTGATTATATACTATTAGCGTTATTCTGCAGATGCACAGGAAGAAAAAGGGGTGAAAAAAGTACTTTAAGAGATGAAACTCGAGTGAAGGAGATCGAGCTTGCAGAATTAAGCTGATTTAAGATCAGCTTTTCGCACCCCGTTCATCGTCGGACGAATTTTGAATGCCTGGATTAATAAATGATGCGTGCCTTATCGCAAGCTCCCGGCATACGATCACACGCTCCGATAGTTACTAACGATAAAATAAAGATGAAAATAGTTTATAACACTTTTTTCTCCATCACATATTACATTTTATGTTAATGCGGCTGACATGCTGGCTGCTTTCTATTTTGGTAAAAAGATGTGCAAATCTCAGCACCGTCGTCGCCGTTTCGACGTCGAATAATCGAATATGTTTCTCTGTGTTTTTGGCCCACAATATGCGCCTGCATATGTATACACATAAATTTTACATATACCTATAATGCGTAGTGAACGTTACGTCCGCCTACCGTTTCTATATACGCGAATAAGTTTAGGGATGCGAGACGAGAATTCATAAATAATAATTGATTATTCGTAAATAACGATGGAACTTTTCCCCTCTACCTTCCAGTAATGTCTTACGGCCTGCACGGATGAACGATTCGATTTTTTCAAAAGTTACGACAGGCAGCATGTTACCAATCTGCCAATTCGATTTTTGTTTTTCACTCCCTTTCTTTCCTCCGTCAATTCACTTTTTTCTTCTTCAAGCCCTCGTCGTTCGCAGGGTCGGAGTTGGCCCATTCGTAACACCCCCGTTTCCCTACTAAGCCGCGGTATTTCCCTTCAATTTCATCCTTTCATCTTCGCAGTTATAAAAAAAGAAAAACAAAATAAAAAAAAAATAAAAAAAAGAACAAAAATATAGGATACAACGAAGATGCGCAACGAAAGGAAAAAATAATGGAGAAACATGTTGGGGAAAAGTTATTCTCACCGAATATATCCTGAATTATACAACAGTACGCGTGAATGTTATCCGCGAAAGTGAAGATATGTTGCACATTATACCAATGTATACAATGTATGTTTCGTTTTTATCTATTCTTTTTATATTTTTTTTCCCTACTGATGTTTACCTGTCAGCGAGTTGAACGATCGCAGGTGAAATTCATACCATTGAGAATAAGAATAAATGGAGATATTGCATATGAGAAGAAATTTGCTTACATCCGAATTGAACGAAGTCGATAATTTCGTATCGTATTTTTTTGCGGCTATAATCAAAAGTACAAATATCTTCTTTCTTTTTTCTTGCTTATTGTTTTCATACAACGTGGAGCTTTAGGGTAAAACTTTTTATTTAAATTTCACGTCGTTCACCGGTAGGTTTGAATTTGAAGAAAGCTTTGGCGAGAAAGGTGTTCAAGAGAAAAATCGCTCGGTTGAGAAATGCGAGATGTTTGCAAGGCTGAAATTTTACGAGTATTGGAAATAATACAAACCCAGAGAAATACAGAAGAAATAAAGCTTTTTGGGTTTGAAAATGGAAAGGAAATAAGCAAATAAATACGGTGCGTGGGTTTCCGAAATCCGTCAATCGCAGATTCAACGCTCGTATATACGGTGAATGGATTATTTCGAATCGTCGAGCATCGGAGATATCTTACGCATACTCTCGGAATTATTCCTATTGCGCAAAATTCGCACGGTTGTACAACGATGTCGCTGGGAAGGATAAGCCGTGTAAGCTGTCCTGGAGTGAGTAGATAAATTCTAAACTCAAGAGAAAATTTATCGAGCAACGGGCGGTAATTCTCTACGTTTGTATGGGTCTAAGACTGACTGCCAAGTCGAGGCGTTCCATTGCGTAACATTTACGTGCCATTTCCTTTGCCATTATCCATACACGAATGAGACACCATAGACTGCATTTTGTGGCTGATTATGCGAGGGTGTAACAAGTCGACGCGTACGCGGGTATATGAAATGATTCGACCAAAAATAATCGATCTTTTTCCCCGATTAATCGACTATAATGAATTATTTTTAAAACTCGATCAATCGATCGACTCGATTATATTTCCTCACGTTTGGTTTTTATTTTTTACTCCCATTAACGACGGAATACGATATCAATTTATGTGATCAAAGTATCAATTGTTATATCATTGTCTTACTTACCGAGTATCTATTTGATATAACAAGTGAAAGTAAAATGAATATTTTCACATGATATTGAAGAATATTTTGAATGAAACTATAAATTGTCAAAAAACTTTATGGCCATTAGGACTATATACTGAAATTTTGGTTTGACGTGCAGCGTTGAAAAAAAAAAAAAAAAAATAATTGATTAATCAATTATTTTTTACCACTTGATCGATCGATCCATCGATTGTTTTTAGCTTAGTGAGCGACGCTAAATTTTGAGACGTCGAAATGCAAAGTGTGACGTTTGCTAATTTATTCAATTCCGCGTGATGATGCCGGGGTGCTTTTGCAGATTCTGCCAAAAACATCTTTCGCGAATTCTGGAAACATTATTATTCTTATTATTATTGTTCTCGTTATTATCGTCATCCCCGACAAAGGAGACGAGTGGAAACAAAAAGAAGAAAATGCCGAGCCCTTAATTGAACTCTGCATGTCGCTATAATTACGCTTGTTAGCTTTTTTTTCCTTCCTAGAAACAGAGAGCAGAATAAAGTAGAATGAGATAAAAATTACACGGAAGAAAGGGCACAAAGAGCTCATGCCTCAAGTCACACTAAGATGAAAGCACCTCTTTTCCTCTTTTCCCGAAGGAGGCGGCGTCCAACGTCAACTTGTTTCTTACAGATACTCAGTTCCTTTCACTCGGGAACTGTCGGATCATTGATTCTTTTTCCCGAAACCGATAAGGGATCCCGGCCACCTCAACTTTCTTATTAAATTCTTTTCTTGCGATCTATGTGAAATCCGTGTAATGTGTTACAGAGAAAAAAGGTCGAGAGTAAACATCTCTTCTCTAATACCCTTGAATCTCCTTCCTGAATTCTCTTTTTCAGGCAACGATCGATTCTTATATACAGTAATTAGTTGACGAAGAGAATTAAAAAATGCTCCTATGGTACATTTTTTTTCTCAAAAGGAAATAAACATTTTTAAAAATCCACAAACGAATTTAAACGTAAATAACCATGCAGAAGAGAAAAAACAGTTTTACACTTTTTTTTCGTCAATGGAATTTGCGCTTACAGCTGTTTACCGTCTTCTTTAATTCTTCTCCGCAATTATGTACGCGTTTCTCATAGTGTCCGGTATAAATCGTAATTGAAAAAGTTTTACCAAGCTGTGGTAAATCGGCCGTTAATCTTGATAAAGAAATTTGGGGGATTATCTTGGCCCATTATTCACACGAGCGATTATATTAGCGCTAATTTCATCCGGACCTCCGACACACTTCCGGATTTCATAAAATGTAACATCCGTGCCAACGACTGTTTCCGCCCGATATCAAAAACCTTGGCAGATTACTCATGTTGTCGGCTTTTGTAGCAGTTTATTTACCGCAACAGGCGTCCGGGTCTTTGGTTTCATTTTTTGAATCAGAGCTCTTATATGCTAGGACTTATCGAATCGATATACGCGGAGTGTTGAGTTCAGTCTTTATCAATTTTCGGCTGATTGGGAACCTGAGTAGAATTTTTTTTATATCAAGCTGCAAATGTAGATTCGCAATTTCAAGCCTCTTCGAATGTTCCTTAGCAGTTTGTCACGGTTTTCAGATCCTCCGAGCCGTTCGATGTTTTCTTTAAAACTCCTTCGACATCGTTTTCCACGCGTATGAAATAAGTAAGTTCAAAACATTCGCAGCCCCGTCGGAATATCCAAATCGATGTTAAATTTGATATTCTACTTACGAGAGAAAAACTTTTCCCTCTACGCCGACAATCGGCACAAATCGAGGATTCAAAATTTTTTTTTTACCTTATTATGTGAAAATCGTGGCAAAATTATCATACCTACCGGACAAACATCGTTCAGGCTCGTCAACTTTGCAGGATAAATCGTAAAGCTGAAAATTACGTATGCAACTCCTGATTCGATATATTTCCGATCGCCCCTTTATATTCAAATCACGCGAAGACCGCGCAGTCGCGAAAAAAAACCTGGATTATCTTATTCCTACCCATGGCGAAATTCCACTAACACACAAATTTTTTTTAACTAGACGATAAAGTTGCGGGAAAACTTTCAGCCTTATAGATGGTGTATATTGTATAATATGTACCTACAGTTTATCGTAACGAGAATAAAATCTAGCAGGAGCTAATCGAGTTTTCGTTGTTGGTGATAAACCTTGCGGTTTATACTTGAGTCGATAAAAACTGACCAATAAACACGAGTGCAGGTATTCATAGTATCCATTTTCACTCGCTCGAGTGTGCGTCTCGTTTTTATAGTTGGACGTAGAATTTACAAACTTACCTGAAAAATAGAAAAAGGTGAAAAAGAAAAAAACAAAAAGAAAAACGTTGCAAAGATCCGGTCGTTTCGTTTCGGGGTAACCAAATTCTCCGGCAACATTTTTTAGTCCTTGTTTTCTCAACGACTTGCGTTTGAAAATCGCCAGCTTTTCGCTTTGAATTGTTTTTTTTTTTTTTCTCCTCACGATATTCGAGTACAACGGACAGGTATCAAGTTCATCTCCGGGCTTCGTACAAACATTGCGTGTTTTATCAGACAGTAAGACGACGCGTTGGCGGTGGAAAAACACTTGGCTGTAATCCAGAAATTGTACGTCAAGATAGGTACCTGATATCACACTGATTCTGACAGGGTGGCGACGGACAGGAAAAACCGGGAAAACTGGGAATAGTCAAGGAATTTCATCTATCGGGAAAATGTCGGGGAGTTATGAAGGATAGTTATATAAATTGGTGAAACTTACTTTTTTTATAAATAGTTTTCAAACTTTGGATATGCTTCGGTGATTCAGTTTAGCTAGCTTTCGGAAATAGTAGATATTGTTCAATTTCCAGTTATCAGTGTGAAACGAAGCAATACTATTTGTGTTTTTAAGATGAAAATTAATATATTCAAGGTGGACGATTTATAGGGCTTTTCGTCATAAAAGCCGCCCAACGTTATCTGAGTTTCGTGGGAAAACGTAGGGAATTCTAAATCTTTTGACGGGCAAATGTGAGGGAATTTTTATTTCACCAAAATTGTCGCCACCCCGTCTGATGTTGAAAGCAGTGATATCTTCATCACCGGGGAACCGAGCTTCGGTTTGCAGGTAACGTTGACAAAGTGAAAGAGCGCTGTACAGGTTGAACCAAATTGGAGGTGTTTCATTTTTTTTTTTTTTTTTTTGAAGAGAGTCTCTTATCACCTCTTTCGGCGAATAATTAAGTCAACGCTAATAACTTCGCGACGACCGTTCGTTTTTTTTCTTCTTGTTTTTTTTTTTTCTCATTTTATCTTTTTATTAGAAATGATAATTAATAACGACGTTGAGTAACGTGTACTCTCTTGTCGAATTCGAGCTACGAAATAGATGAGTTTCAGAAAGTTTATATCGACGCTGACGAAGCTCGGTTTACTCTGGTGGAAAATTTTCAAACTCACCAAGAACTCGTGGACTGTGTATACACGTATAATTATCAAAGATATTATACGGATTTCTTAACTATTCAACAACTTTCGCAGCATCGCTACTGTGATAGATAGTAGCGATATCTGTTTACGGAAAGAAGCGAAAGATCAGATTTTTTGTAAAAAAAAAAAATACCCATGTCAATTATGTTTTTTACTATAAATTTAGGAGATTTTACTCTGCGGACATGGGTTTTCACTGTTTTTAGAGTGAACTCTAATTTTTTCCAACGTATTCCTTATTGCCTGCAATTTCGAGCGAAATCTGCTCTTTTATTCTCTCCGTCTTGTTCAGGAATATCGCGTAACAAACGAGGCGAGTTGTTCATAATATTGTTTAGTTTGTTCCCGTTACGGGCTGTAGAATCGATCAATTAGCGGTCGGTGAGTTTTGAAGGGTTGAAAAATTGCTTGAACCAGCTGCGAGGTGGGTTGTTGAAATTTCAATTTCAAACTTTTCATTTCAAATTATTATTATTACCTATCTCATAAGTCTGAAATTTAGGCCAACTCCGCAGTGATTTGAACTTAAAATATTGACCAACGAGCGGCTATCGCGACATGCGAAACATAGAACGAGACGCTATTGCGCTGGTGTACATTTATGCAGGCAAGTAGAAGCGCAAGCGGAAAGAAAAAAAGTATAGTACAAATTACGTAGAAATGGAAAACCAGGAATAATAATGCGGGCGACCTGCAAGGGAAGAGAAAAAAAAAAAGAAAAAAAAGAGGGTCAAAAGTTTTGCATATTAATTTTGTATAATTGTGCATAAATCAACCGCATATTATACTTCCGGTTGGAAAACAAGAGGGCATAAATTTCATTCCAACAGGTTGAAATATCGATTGTGAGACAAGGTTAGGTGTTGCAACGTGTACGTATATATACATATATATATATATATACAACAAATTCACCCTCCCAGATTACAGGTATTAATCTTACCCTCATTAATTCGCAGTTACCGCCGCTTAACTTTTATCGAAGAAATTAACTTTAAACCTTGTGAAATTCCTCTTCTTCTCCGTCACTTTCGCGCCTCGAATGCTGCTCTAGCATTAACATTGTTATTATTATAATAATATATCATATTATATTGTGCGAGCATTCTTGTGACTTTCAACAGGTAGAAGGCAAACGTAATTTTGCCACAAAGTGAAAAGGGCGGGTGAAAATTGCCTGCGGGGGACGGAAAGGAATGTATACAAGGGTTTCGGATGTGATATTACGTGTACATATATTTCTTTGGGGGAGTTAATTATCATACAAATCAGACTTAATTACCGTCTCGTTTACGGTCAGCACTGTCCTGCAGACGTGGTTTAAAACAGTAACAACGAGAACAAGAACAACAAACTCGGAGCTTTAATTTAATCAGCGGTTCGAAATCATTTCTTTCGCTGCCTCGCACCGATGAAATTCACCCTGACGGTACTAAAAATGAAAACTTGGCAATATCCACCGTGAACATTGTAAGTATATTTATATCTATATGTTTATGTGTAGAGTGTTATCACGTATGCACGAGTCGTGTCTGCAGGGACGGACGTGTCGCAATCTGGCTTTTCAGCTCGACTGAATACCAGCTTATTCTCCTCGGGTTTCGGTCTAGCACGTCTGAAACTAGCATGTGAAATGTAACTCCGACCATGAATCATGTCGTGATAAACCTTGTTCAGATCTAGTTGACGTAGGTACATAATTTGAAGTTGTAGGTACGTCGAGGTACGTATGCGTGTAGTTTTGCACGCGACGATTCGCGTTTCATTTCGTCCCTGCAGCGACCTCCAGGTTCGCATTTTACGCGACCCAACATCGCTCTTGTCAATTTTTTTTCATTTTTTTTTTCAGTCACAGCAACGAGTTTAATAATTGACAAAAACGAATTAATTCTCGCGGGAAATAAAAGGTCAGTTTGAATCTAGCCGTCGACTTCTCGCGGCGAGGCGGTTCTTCGACAATATAAATGTTGCAAAAAGCTGACGGTTGCGAAGATCTTGGAGGTTGAATAAAACGGGCTTATCTTAAAACCGGCCGCCTCGAAGGGCATCGACATTCTTCCTTTATGTTGTCGGATGGGACGAATTCACATTTTTATCTGTACACGCAAATTTCTATTCACCCAGTGACATCCGACCGTAATACTTATGATCCAGGTTATCTACGGAGTCACGGCGATGGGTTGATTTTTATATCGTGCGTAATATTTCTTCAGGCTACGAAACAGCTCCGATTTTGCAACAAACACGGTTCGAGTAACGGCAGCGAAAAATTTCCTATGAAAACCGTATCGATCGATGGAGATACGCAATGGTGGACTCTGCATTCGGGCGAACAAGGCAATGAATTAAAGCACTTTGGCGATTGAGGTGAACGGCTGAAACGACGTTTTCAGCAAAGTACTTGGACCCAATTCCTTCTCTCGCTCTCTCTTTCTTTCTCTACTTTGGTGGGTAAATTTTGCGTGCAGGATGGGTGACAATAAGTGACACGCGACGCGCGATAAACCGATACGGTCATCGAACTTCGTCCCTTTATCCTTGACTGAGCTTTCGGTAAACCCCGCGCTCCGTATACAGGGGACTCTATTTTCAATCCCGGATTGAATATCAACTAAAGCTGCTGTGACGCCGTTGCGACGCGTCTGCCGATGCGAATACCAAAGCGATTCAGATTTTTTACTCCAGTATCGGCGAGTGAAAAACCTCTAGGCGATGAACAGTCGGGCATTATTAGTCCTTCCAAAATCTGTCTCGTCAAGTTCGAATGGGAAAATTGATTCCCTGTAAAACATGGCAACCCGATCGTTTACCACGATGAGCTCGTTTCCAGATCTCGTATTCGAGGAAGAAAGTTACGTACAATTCGTTGTCGGAATACCTATGCGGAAGGCGGTAAAAAAGGATATTCGAGTTTGTCATAAAAGACTCCCCCTCATCCCTCTAGCCGTGTCTGTATGTATAGTCGTACGATAAAAATAATTGCCTCGATTATTCTGTATCCTTCGGTTTTACTCGTCGACGTTCAAACTACTCACCTTTCGACTTTGCTTGACGGAAGATTTCGTGGGTTGGCTTTGCGATGTTTGTGTGCCGGGTCGCACGAATGACGCTTAATTACCGTTAATTGGAACCGCGTGTTCTCTTGCCAAAGGCTGGGTGACGTTATTAATTCATCAGCTCGCGTATTATCGTTACCGGCGCCAAGTTTTCTCGCTCTTTTCTTACATACCGACTGCATGAACTTACGTACGAGATGTACGTATAATAATATAACAGCTGCGGAGGGTGGTAGCGGGATATCACCCTTAAGTTGAAGGAGAATCCTCCCCCGGTAAGTTTTAAACAATGAATCATAAAACACCGCGCTTGACGATGAACGATGCAACAAGTTTTCGTTTAATTAAAACCAGCAGATTCACTTCCGGTAATTTTACTTCGTAAATGGGTTTATGTATAACGGTGGTATGTTATGTATAGATAGGTGGGAAGTTTCCGAGAGAGTCGAGTTACGCTTCTTGGTTGCCTGATCGCTGTGATAACGGGAATCCACCGATTCGTTTCTTTGACTTTGAAATTGTGTGCGAAGCACGGGTTTGGAATTCCGAATTTGACAAGTTCCGAAAGCGTGAAATTCCGAATTTTTTTTCGCGGTGAAACTTAAAGTAAAGAAATTTAACTTTGACGAAACGCCAAAGTTGCGAATGTGCGAAAATGAGAAAATTTAAAAATCCAAAACATTGAAATTCCGAGTGATCGAAGATGTTTAAGTTCTGTGAATTTCTGGCTTGGTGAAATTTCACCACTTTGATCTTTCTTTGTTTTGGATCTTCGATATTTTTACGTTCAGAATCCTGGTCATTCTGATTTTTGGTTTTTCTTATTTTTTACACTCACTCGTTGAGTAAACTACACTGTTTTAGTATATCGTTATTTTCGGAATTTTACTCTATCAAAACTTTGCTTTTCGGAACTTTGCTCTACCGTAACTTGAATTTTCGTAATCTCGAGCCGTCGGGTTTCCGATCATTCGAAACTTTGCTGTTTCGTAATAGTTTGATTTCTTCGCCTCAAGTTTGTCCACCAAATAATTCGGAATTACTCGCTTTCGGAACTTTTCAAATTCGGAACCTTAACCCCGTCCCGTGTGGGGAATGAGAGGATAAAAAAATGAAGCCAACAACAGCAATGGAAAAAAAATGACAACGCATCGCGGAATAAATCTATTATATATGTATCGTGGCAAGAATATGTATAAATTCGAAATAACGATTCAAATACGTTTTTCACGTCCTTTCGCTTTTTCTCATTCCATTCGTCAGATCCCGACCCTATTTCCGGTTTGCCTAGCATAGTAAAATATAAGCAGGGAGACCCAGCGTCGGCAAAACTTTCGAACGAATGAAACTTATTTTCTTTACGGATCAGGATCACAGAAGCGTTTCGAGAGGAATGTGGGATAAGAAACAGGGAAGTTCCTTCATTCGGCAAGGCTTATCCCGAAAATATACGGTTGAAATTGGTCGGATGTGTTTTCGAGGGTCTCGGAAGCGGCATTGCAGAAAGCCGCGCATCTGGATTATGGTAAATACTCTGGATATTGAATACTCTATTTTTCTTCGATGATCACCTACGAGGTTGCGAGGAAAAAAATAAGCATCCCAACAACACGACTCCTCGCAAGGACTTGCGAGGAGTTTCACGATAACAAATGTTGCACGCGCATGTGTTGGGTCGCTCCGAGTTACTCTTATCCTCAAACCTTATCGCTCGGGCTGCAATCGCGGGATTAGTGAGGTGGGCGTAGAGAGTCTGTAGGTGAATTTGCGTAGATATTGGTAGGGGAAAATTACCGAATCCCCGTTTATTCGGAGGGTCGCGTCGTAACGCGCAGAGCCGCGCGTTTCTTCGCTCCGCAAAGTTCGTCGCGAGCTCTCAAGAAGGAGATGCTGCGAATTATCATCGGACCATTGTCATATCTCGCCTGGGTTGGAACAGTTAAACTTATTGTTGAACCTCGGTTCATTCCCGCAATCGTTTCGGAGTGAGGAAGTAAACCCCTTCCCCAAATTACATCCACTTTAAACCCCGTTTTCGCAATCCCTGTCCCACATGCCAAAAGTCACAAAGAACGCTTTGTTCCTTCGTCCGTTTATCATCAAAGTCTTGAGAAATCACACAAGGACTTCATTGTCAGAGTTTAACGTCAAGTCTCGCGAAAGTTAACACCCGTTGACGATGTCGTTTGAAATTTGGAATTTCGAATTTGGAAACGTACTCCAACAAATTTCTTCTACAACGATGTCGTCACGCTATCGATCCGTGCACAAATGGTACGTGTAGTTAGTTTGTTTATTAACGTTATACGAGGTGTGGTTTAGTGTTCAATTTGAACCGATTTGTATGTTACGTTGAACCGAGCCTCACCCACCCCTGGAGTGTGACCCGAAATTACAGGGAAAGGTATGAATGAGCTAAAATACGCGTGACTATAAATTTCCTCCCTCCCCCCCCCCCCCCCCCTCTCTGTATCTAGCTTTAATTTTGTCCAACATTTGTTAAATAAATCCCATTTATATTTCTCGCTCTGTGTAAATACTATTTAATTCTGTTCTATACTCTCTCTCTGTGTCTTCGAAACACGTCGTTGTTACCTGTAAAATGTAAAATGTAATTCGAAAGCGAGCTGATGTAAGTAATTGATATCAAAGGATCTTCTCTGCTTGATGCCAAAAGCTGTGTCCGGTAATTGAGAGACGTAACGTATTCAACGGGAAGATAAGATTCGTCAAGCTTATATCTGGCTAACAAAACAAATGAACAAAAAACAAATAGTGACAATAATAATCTACATGTGTAGCATGGCTTAGTACACCTGCCGGAAATGCGAAACATTACCGTGATAATAAACCAGACTGAAAGTACACGAGGAGAGATTGGCATCTATAACAGTCCTTGTTGGGAATGGTAAACACGCTAGGAATGCGTCGTATGTAGGGCACATTCGCACGAAAAATAAGCGTTTAGCATAACACGTGATTACACAGAAACACATGCACACTTCACGTGCTTTTGTCGACATAGAGCGAAATTTTTTGACAATTGAGTAAAGTGTTACTGCATTGTTAGCGGTTTCTCGCAGAAGTTGTGTATGCGATGCTTTATCGTTCATAGAGTTTCAAATTCGTTTAACAATGATACAAGTTTGATGCACGTGTCAAAGCTTTGCAAGGTTTAAGTATGTGGAATTGTTTTTTTTTTTTCTTAAATTCTTGCAGTATGTTATTATGTTGGAATTATCAAACCGTTTTAAAATAAGCGGACGCTGCTGTGCATGCGTTGCACCGTAAAATACTAAACTGGAAATATTTACAAGCGTCGCGCTTGCAGCGTTTGAGGAAAATCTAATATTCATAGAGTCTCAAAGCTTGTCGCACTAAAAGCTCTCTCGCGCTTACGGGCAAGGCTCGTTTTTGTCTCGATAATTGTTACCGATCCGATATCCCTTCCCTCGTATTATAACGCAGGTATAACGAAATGTAGAAGAGAAAATTTTGCACCGATTTAGATCTTTCCGTTCTTTTAAGATCGAACATTACACAAGCATTGGCGTTTTTGTTTCATTCGCGTTTATTTCATACTCGTACCGAAGCGAGCGCCTCATCAGCTAATTAAATTCGCATCTACTTCGTTTAGGTAAATTTGCATTCAATATCGACCGATCGTTAGACGAGGGAAAAAATAATGAGGCTGTAAATATATGATAAACGACGTTATAATGCGAACCATATAAACCGCGACGCGATAATCTCGGTGGCGGTTTTGCGCGTCAGCAGAATTTCATGCGAAATACAATACAAGTACACTTATTGAACACACCAATATCACCTTCGACAATTCACAACATCCTGTCAAACACGTTCACCGAGTTTGCTAGTCTGGCCAATATTTACCCCGAGATTGATCGTTATTTGACTGATACAAATGATTTCTTTCTTTCCACTTACTTTTCTCCCGTTCTGAAAATTGGCTTTTACGCGCGCATATTGATGACCGGCATGGGTTGAATGAAGGATGGACTCGCATTAGAAACGAGTCGTGGAATAATGGGATTTACGCTGTCAGTGTCGGGGTCAGAACTCGGTCAGGAGTCACGAAACCCTTTCCGTCTTACCTGATAAAATTTTACTCCCATAATTTATCATTTTTTTTTTTATCCCCCTCTCCCCTCGAAGTTTTTTTTTTCCACAGAGCCGAAAAGAACCGGAAGTGTTTTGCCGCGCTTGAACGATCGTCGGAACTTGGATCATCTTTGAATTTTTTTTGTTTTTTTTTTTTTTTATCTCTCCCACATCTTTCCGCATTTCTTAAGGCTTGATTTTCACGCGAGAAAGATTAGCGTTGTCACCGTGAGCGATAGTCGCGATCGTAACGACGATGGTAATTAAATCCGATGCTGAGATTGGATTAATCTTTCTTTCACCTTTATCTCGCCTTTCCCGAATCTTGTTGTATCGGCAGTTGTAAATTTTATACATTTTAACGCGAACTACAGTCGTCTGGGTAAAGATTCAAAATTGTAATTACGCTCTTTGTCTCAGTTTTCATTGTCAAATATCGTTGATTACAATTCCTAATTAATTACGTGCAAACGTCCACACGATATGTTTTGTCTGACCTGCCTCTCTTTGAATTTTGTCAACGTTTGGGACGATCTGAATTTCCACTCGGCAGAGTCCCGGGTAAATTTATCAAAACATCTTGGGGGAATTTAGAACCAAAGGTAAAGTTTCGTTTTCGAGGGATATCCAGGGTGAACTCCGAGTGCTATTCGCCCCCTTGAGAAAATATCGAATTCACGCGGCGCGGCTCAGGAGGGATTTACTTCCATCCGTACACGCATACGGACTCGGGTTCATTTTTCAACCGAGGAATTTCGGCAGCCGTGTCGTCGCTGTCCATACAAAATGATAAATAGCTAATATCGTTATCCTCGCATCTAACGTGTAAAATACACTCGATTCTTAAGGGTCAATTTAACTGTCTCTTTAACGACGAATAGCTACGCTTACGATCTCATTCCCAATGACACACGATCGAGTTTAACCCCGTTTGTTCACCCCGAGAATTTACCTCCCCTTAAACCGGCTCTATTCTCATCGTTTTAACGGTTTGCATAATGAGACGATAAATTGGTGCGATGCATTAGCATACGTATCGTTCCTAATCGTCGTGTATAGTAAATCGGCGAAAAGGGTGATTGAACGACTTTACAATATGTCCGATAAACATCATCTTCCGGCACGAGGAGAAGTCGACAAAAAAGAAGTGTATGTAAGGGTTTGTTTTCAAGTGGCTTCAAATTTATTCCTTGTTTTCTTTTATCTTCTGCCTGATCGAATTGGCGAATTGAATTTCTCTTTACTCCTCTGTCTTTTCCGCACATAAGACAAAATAAAGAGTTTTTGTATGAAATTTCACGCAAAACGTTGAACAGAATGATCTGTGTGAAAAATTGAATTTTAAACAGATTCCAGGTTTTCTATTAAATTATCGTTATTGCAAACGGAAAAAAAAACTAAAAAAACTAACTACCAATACCTCGAAAATATTCGACTGTGTCGAGGCAGGTAATTCGCTGTAACGTTGTCAGAAAAAAAAACTGTAAAAAAAATAGCCGCAAACCGATTATTTCTACCATCGTTTGCCTGGACAAAGGAAATTGCTATATGATCACGAAGTGAAAATACATTAGTCGTTTCCTTTCACATGTTTAGCCCACAGACGAATGAGGACAGTGACGAACTACTTCCTGGTCAACCTCTCAGTTTCCGACCTGATGATGTCGCTGCTGAACTGCGTCTTCAACTTTATCTTCATGCTGAATTCGGACTGGCCATTCGGCGCTGTTTACTGCACCGTAAATAATTTCGTGGCGAACGTGACGGTTGCCTCGAGCGTCTTCACTCTGGTCGCCATCTCGTTCGATCGGTAAGCAAAAAAATGTCAATTTTACTTTTCCACCCCTTTTTCTACCTATCAGGTTCCAGTTTCCGGCAGTCCTAAAATCGGCTCGCGTCGTACGAAAAGTTTCACGCAAAGATCGCCGTCCCATCATCGATCCATTTCCGTCTCCACGTACGTCATTTCACCTGACATACGAGAAGACCTTCGCTCTCTGTGGCATTTCTGCAGAATCGTTGCTGCTGAGCTCAGCGGATCCTGTTATTAGCGTCAGTAAACGGTGATGCCCGGTCTCCCCGGCTCTTCTTTCATGATAATATAACGAAGGCGAGCGGGGAAACTGCTTTATTGAATGCAGGGTGAAGAGCCGGAATTTATACCATGTCGAACCGAACGCTCTCTTCCTCTTCCCCCGTAAGGGAATGCAAACGTGATTTCGATGCAGCCCGCGGACCCGTAACGTTCAATCGAGTCACAGTCCGTGTACGCCCGATTTCACGGCCAGGATCGAGGCCTTCTTTCTTCTCAAGATTTCCTCCTGCCACCTACGCAATTCGAAGGCTGGATCAATCTCCCCAAATATCAATTCCCGGTATTTCCGACCTTTTCACGGTCCTCGTTCAAAGTACGTCAAACGTTATCTCGCACCGTTGAGTCTCGAGTCCAAAAGTCAAGTCATCCGATGTTGTTGTTGCGATTGTTTTTGACAGTCGAATGCCGGATATCGTCTCGAATTTCAATCGCGATCGATTCATTCGACGTGCAATATACGTGTACAAATATCACAAAATCGTTGCTAATTCCGGGCGATAAACTTTGGTTGTTAACAAGACGGCTAATCCTAAGGATCTTTGATGTATACAATTTGTCGAGGACCAATGCTGGGTCAACGATGCTCGCGGTTGTTCCGCGGTTTCGGAGAGCTTCTTAATTAATTTCTGCAATCTTCGTTCCTCCGGAAACTCGCGTTAATTGTACAGCTCGGTCCGAATTGCGGGCGGTTAGCCACTTTCTGCAGGGAATGCGATGCAACAGGATGAGAAGGCGAAGCATCTCTTCGGCACGTACGATACACCGAAAGCGTAATCAAGAAAACCAATTCCGGTGATATTTTGCCATGCGCACATCGGGCGTTCGTATAATACATAATTTCATTTCATTTCATTTTCATTTCCAAGAGGCACTCTGGGTTACGCGAAATTTGCTATAATCTTGATTCACCCGCGAAATTGTAGGAAATGAATTCGGTGATCCCGGCGAGTACTCGTCATCAGAGACATCGTCATTTCCGTCGGGAGAGAAAATCATCACGGTAACTACTTCAAACTTCCGATGAATTCGGAATGCACACTCAGATTTCGAGAAATTGATTCCGTAGAGAGTCAAATTTACTTTTACAAACTGGCGAAATTATTTTCTAAGTACAATGATACAATTTTTATCGCAGTATCAATAAAATTACTTTCCTAACGTAGGATGTGTGTACGTATAATTGAAGAGAAGCAATAATCATTGCGAAACTCGAAGAGGCCCACGGGCTTTAAAAACAAAAAGGGCCAGCTGGTAATATTTTTTCATTACACGGTTATACATATTTATATAGAAGGCTGTGCACGTAAATTGGATAATATCATGCTCCGAACTTGTTCTCTGTTAACGTGAAGGAAATTGTTAATACAATTTTATTAACTGTTACATTTTTTACGCGAATACGTATATTTACTGTAGTACTATAATTTTCCAGAAGCACCGGAATTGAAGTTATCGAAAATTAAACCTCCCGGAATAATGTGTATTACATATATGTATATGTATATCGATATTTTTCCAACATCCTAAATAAACGTGCGATCGGTATAGATCATTTGCAAAGGAAAAATAAAGAGACGGTATAAAATAAAAAATTGTTTTTTCTTGTCTTAGTAATTGTTTCGCGAGTATAATTAAAGTTAACGAATACCTAGAGCTGTTTTCGATTTCTACTCGCGTAACAACGTTTACGCGTATTTGTCATCATTTCCATCTGCGCATTTGCTCGTGATATCATTGTTTCGATATAATTGGCCCATTATAAGCTCTTGTCAATGTCCGCAACAACCGCAGAGCCTTCTGTTATGGAAATTTCCGGTAATTCCGAATTTCAGAATGTATGTATTGAAACAATGTGGAAGGGAAACACTTATCCGATCGCTTGAAATGAAATCTTTACGCCCGTTTGCCAATCTCGGCAATCCAATACGGTTCGTTGATTATTCCGCGGAAAAAGATGCGGAAAAAGATGCGAAAAATCTGGGCGACAAAACCTCTTGACAACTGATAAATTCTCTGTCGCGGCTCTGCAGACGATGAACGTAATTGAGGAAATTCTGTCTTGGAGCACGCGAGGTTCCTAATTGATTTTAAGAGGACCTCGTTCTTTGGTAGACCCAATTTTTGCGCGACTTTTTGCCATATATATTCGTAAGGAGCTTATTCAGTTATTCACCAACATCAGCCAAAATTTTTATACGCGTAATTTTGGTACGTGGTCAAATTAAATAACATCCTCTGTGTTTGTTTTTGATAATGTTTTTTTATTTATTTTTTTCCTCCCGTTCTACCAATTCTTGCTTATTAAACTACCGCCCTCTAACTTTAATAAACCGAATATCTTATTCACTTTTGCACACACATCGACTGACGTATTATACAAAACCAGAGGCCTTCAGCTACCGGATGAACGCGGGAAAAAAATTTGCATACGTATTCCCAGATTTGCATCGCGCGGCACAATATCGCGATTTCGTAGCGGAAATTTGCGGAATAACCTAGAGGGAATAATTCGGGCCAGGGAAATCAGTTTCTTTCTCAGCGTGCTGCACTGCGTCGAATGAAGAAAGACAATAAGAAGGAAGAAGGAGAACGAGAGAGGGAGAGAGAGAGAGAGAGAGAAAAAAACAAAAAAAAAATGAATACAGCAACGAAATTTTCATTATAACTCGGTAGTGAAATTCTGCTCTTAAGAACTGGAGAGGAAAATGTAAAAAACAAAGGAAAGAAAGAGGAGGAGGCCGGGCTGTAAGAAGATGCTAATCCAAGTCTCCTCGTCGTTAACCAACCTCGGAAAAAATTTCCTGCGAAAGATTGGACGATTGATATTCTCGCGATTATATTATATATATAGGCATATACCGAGTAGTAAAACCCGGCGAAGTGTCCCATTATCTTATGTCTATAATGTAGAAACGTAAATAGAGGTGTTCCAGCGTCCCTTTCAGCTTCGCCGCGGGATAAAATGAGCTTTTTTTCATTCCGACAATCGCTCTGCATCTCCGGAATTAAGCCCCCCCCCCCACCGCCTGTAAACAAACCCTCGTAATCAAAATCCTCGTGCAACGGAATGACTGAAAACATTGTGAAAAAGTTCGCATCAATAATGTCGTGAATTTAATTCACGTTCCGCAAGAAATCAGGACCGCAAAGTGGAAGTTGTTTCGTTAACGAGTTTTGCAAATCTGACGAAACGAATTGCAGATGAAGGAGCAATCGTTGCCGGGCGTAATTTTCGATATTTTTTTTCTTTGCAGCTCGACGGTTTTTCACTATTATTGGTCCTGTTTTTTTTTTTTTTTTTTTGTTATCTTGCATTTTGCAACCTATACATCGCTCGAATATGCGAAGTTAACAATCGACATCTGCGTGTCATATACCGCGTAGGAGATATGAATAAACTTTTCTAATCATGTCAGATGCTATCACTCATAAATTGTATATTCACTCGTAAAAACAGGCAAATGAGTCGGTAAAGTTTCTCGTTCGTGGGTCGAAGTTTTTTTCATTATTTATTTTTACTGCATCTCACTAATCCGTACACTCTTTTCAATATCTTTTGAATGACGGAAAATGATGAAGACCTCGAATTGATCACATCCTGATGACAAAATGTTAGCCACAGGCTTCGTTGGTATTTTTTTCTTTTTTTTTTCTTTTTTCTCCTTTGGCAAAGAGTTGATTCACGAATGCGACGTGCTGATTATCGTATACCCGAAGCTTTTCCGTACACATGCATATATACGCATAAGTTAACGTCAAACCTTCGTTATAACAATGGGTAAAAGAATTGTTCGAATCAAGCTTGTGCAAAACAAATGTATAATGTCAGTTGTCAGTTTGCGGGAAAGTTGTTGAGGCAAAAAATAAAACCGAAATATTTGATTCATTTTTCAAGATGGTTTGGCCGAAGGAACGAACGAATGCTAAAAATTTGAGACCGCGGATTACGTTATATAATTTAGGCGGAAGCGACTTCCATTATCACGATGTTTCTTCATTATTGGAAAATACCGACTGCTCCCATTGAAATTTCTCTCGCACCAAAAGCAGGGGTTCCCTCTTTTATGAAATCTGTGTTCGATCTCACGCTCGGTTGTCTATGAACATTTCCCACCTTGGCTAACATCATCAGCGGGAAATCTGTATTCATTTTTAGGATACAATCATCAAGAAGGTGAATATTACATGGCATATATATATATACATATATAATATACAAAGTCATTTTATTCCACCGAGACGGATCTACAGAATTTCATCTTCGGAACATTTATGCGATATAATTTTCACAAAAATAAAAAATATTGCGGTCTCTCTAGATCAGAATATGTGGCTAATGTGTTTTTCCATCAGCTTTAAATACATTTAATCCGACTTCCATTATACTCCGTTAAATTTTCTTGCCTTTTATGTGTTTTGTTTATTCCTGTTTCGCTCCCGACTCCATTAACGATGTACGTAATGGTCTGTAAGTGATCGTTCCAATATCGTTTATATCACGTTGTACATCTCGTTTGAAATCAGATATGCGTAATCCGATGGATAAACGTCACGCTACATGAAATCGTAGAAGTGAAATAATCAACATTAAGCTTTTTTCTCTTTGTCACGTTGCAGAAATAGGGCGTCGAGTTCAGAGGAATAGATGCCGAGAGCTATTTCGGACCGCAGTTATTTAATCAACGTCGTTATTTTTCAGTTTGAATTATCGAGAGAGGCGAAGAGGCAACAAAGCTATTTTGCAAAAAAATTGCACGTCGAGTAACGCGATCTGTTTTCCTGCACAGCATGTCTTTCCTACGTGACTTCTATTTCCGACCTCTATTTGTTGAGACCTGCGGGAACAGCTTCTGTGTATTCGAGACGTCAAAAAAATGTTGTGCACTTTTAGCGTCACGTGAGACGATCGGATCTTTTGCTGCATTATGTAAAATTGAGGCAAAAAATATGGAGCATCGTTCGTCTTGTTACCTCACGTCTGAAAATAGGATCTCTTAACGGCTAGATTGTTATTTTTCGCCTTTGCCGCCGTTGCGGAATGTGGATAAGATATTTAAGAGGCTTGAGATATACACCCACGTGGGCATTTTTCACTTTCGCAAGTTTGCGGCTACCGTGCACGAATTCCTGGGATTAGTGGAAAAAGCAAGTGAAACAAAAAGAAAGAAAAAATACCAACCCACGACCAAAACTGAATCAAAGCGAATCTCGCTACGGGATTTGAAAAATGGCGTCAATTACCTGACTATTTTTACATTAGATTAGAAGAAAAAACTGGAACCCATATCGAGAAATAAAAAAAATCCACTACGAAGAATTATGTTCATAGTCAAATCAGTTGGGAGTAATCAACTTTCGTGTTGTAAATTGAGCCGGGAATTAGAAGACTAAAGATGTAAATGCGTAAACGAATGTTAATATAGAATTGTTTGCATTGGTTCGTTTAACGAGTAACTTGGTAGAACGACTGAGGTTCTGCGAAATTCCATGAATCTTATCATCGAGATCTCTGAATGGATTCGAGAAAGGGAGACAGAGAGGGGATATTTGACTTTTGCGCTCGTCAGCTACCCGCAACGTCGGAGAAAGTTCGATGAAAGGAAACAAATTGAACGAACAAACGAAGGAACGAATGAACCGAAGAGCGAGAGGAACGTGGCGCCATAAAATCAAGACTCCGGAGCAGAAAGTGACGACACGAGCTTTCACCTTCGCAAAGAAGGACATGTCCCAGGACATTCGTCCTAATTTACTCCGTATACCCGCCAACCGGATGTCCGGAAGTGGGTATCGAAGGTTCCGAAAATTTGCGATCAGCTTTCACCTTCGAACTCTTCTGCTTTCGAAGGCACCTTGCGTTCTTCTCGATCCAGTCGTTGTTGAAATTATCCTCGAAATGATTGCACGTTTCAAATCAACACGCGAACCGTACACGACGGATTGAATTTGACGCAAAATTTACTTAGCGTCTAATGCGTGGTACGCTGCGAAGGTAATTGACCCCTGATTGGAATTGGAGTTTCAATATAACGACGGATTTCGCCATACGAAATTACCGCTGCGGAAGCAATCATCTTTCAAAATGGTGCGTGGGATTTGTCGATTGTAATTCGCACGTCAACGTTTGCTCGAGATATAAATTGAACAATTACGACGCAGCTACACTCGCGCGTTTTCTGATTATGTATCAGACTCCCGAATTCATGTTATTACACGTATTGTTTAGTAATTGCGTTTTGAAATCGAATTGGGAGACTCTCGGTTCGCTTCTATTGATCTGCCGATTCGTTAAATTTCGGATTCTCGCTGGAATAGCCGGACAGATAACCCCTATGAGCATCCGCAGCTTGCAAACGACAAGTTTTAGTCCTCCTACTCCTAGCGCAGTGGCTGTTTGATCATCGCAAGTTGTTAGACTCCTTATCTACCGCTGGGATAAACTTCCCGAGATCCTTGGCTCGATACGAAATTTTCCAACAGATATTTATCGCCGCTCTACTTGCTTCCGAGAGTTACATTAGAACTGACCGTGTGACTGAGTAACAAAGTTGATCAGTTGTTTTTTGATCTCGATGATAATCCCGAGTCACGGTTATCGTCGAAGGATTTATCCCAATCTTCATTTCCCGTGATTAAGGCGAAATTGAAATTCTTGTCCCATTTTAATTTCAAATTATTTGCGTACCTGACAATCAAGTAAAAAACTGCGTCATGAATTACGGACTGAAGGGAAAATGAGGGGGCCTAATTTGATTATCGTTGAAATCGCCGTGCAGAACGATCAGCATAATTTGGTTAACACGCGGAAACCGAGTCATTATATATTGAAAAGTTATGATTTTTTCACACCGCGGGAATTTTTATTCGTACTCTTTATCCCCCCCATCCTGAAAATTCTGCCGTGAATCTAACCTTTCGTTCGAAAGATTTCTTTTTTGTATAGGCGTGGCGCAATTTCACAAATTCGTTAGTCCTAATGCGGGGAGGTTCCTTAATAACTGAAATACGTTTAAAACCAGGAGTTATTCGTTCGGTTATTAAACCCAGCAAGTCAGAGTTTTTTGTTTTTCAATTTCCATGTCACGCATTTACCTTTCCCCAAAGAAATGCAAAAAAAAAAAAAAAAAATTAGCACAACTTTGCAGCTTCGAACGTCGTTATTATTGTTACCGTTATTACCGTTCAACGAGGCTTCTGAATGTATAGGCCAGAATTGCGATTCTGAAAAAATGACGACGCTGCATCGTTCCTCCCCACTTTGAAATTGATTTCGGAACTTCTGGGTCTGCAATATGCATTGACGAGGGCCTATACACGTCTCGTTATCGTTCGATTCTGCAGGCACACGGCAGGCTCGTCATTTCCAATTTTCTTTCGGACTAATAAAATCTCTGCAAGCTGACCAAGCAAAATTATCCACATCTGGTCACAACTGGAACTCCTAGAAAAATTCTCCCGAAGGAAATAAAGGAGAATAGGAAAAAAAAACTTTTCGTCCGTGTGTTGTTGTTTGACACTTTGGGGCTAGTTTGGGAAATCATTTTATTCCTTGCACGTAAGGTTGTAGTTCACCAGAAGTAAAAGAGCACTTCGTCTCTATGGACCAACTTCGAAGCTCTTTTTACCACGTAAGGTAATAATTTGACAAGACCCTCGTGCAGCCGGATACTCCAGAACAAAACGAAGTGAAAACCCTTGAATAACACATCGTATTCGGTGTAACCGAAGCTCCGTTTCTGGGACATTGGAAAACGTGGATTACTTGTCCCTAAAGGCGCAAGTCCTGCATTCGACTCGATTCGAATCAATTATGCACACCCGCCTAATGAACTGTTTGTTCAATTCTCGAACCTCTGTTATTGTACCTCAAACACCTGATTCGAAGCATTGTACAAATATACAAATTATACAAATGTATGTTTTATACTTGCGTATGTGCGTGGTCAAAGCACGAGTGTAAGGTAGGACCTTCGAAACCGCTTGTTAGCTGGAACTCAATTAACGGACGAATCGGTTGTAGCCTTCTCAGGAATCCAGCTGAATGTGAAGATGTTTTACACGCCGGTCCAGCCTCGTTGTACCTACGTATTCGCGTTGAACTTTGTTATTGCCCTGGTAAACTTGCATTTCAATGTCAAAGCTCCACCCTCGTGCCTAGTTCGAATCGATAACGTCACTGTGAATCCATTCTCTTCAGCTTTATTGTAATTTCTTGAAAATACGCGTCGAGGAGTTTTTCAGGTATAAAGGGGGTCGAGTCGAGTGTCGTACTTTTTGCTCGATACAAAACCAAGCCCCAAATTCACCCTGCGATAAAATTCCCCGTATTCGCGCAATATCCATATAAAGGCCGGTGAAAACAGAGCTGTTGGTCCAATATCCGAGCGGAAAGGGTCCGAGTCGATTTACTCCCAATTTTCTCCCAGAGCGAGCCTTGAATCGACGGTAAAATTTAATGTTACAGATACATGGCGATCGTCCGGCCTCTTCAGCACCGCATGTCTCGGAGACGAGCGCTTCTTGCTGTTGCGATGATTTGGTTCGCTTCCGCCCTACTCGGACTCCCCTGTCTTCTCTACTCCACGACCATGACCAGAAGGTGGGTGCAATTTGCAGTTGAGAAAACAAGGACGGCTTGTATGATGTTGAGATTTAATTAAAATAGCAGGCACACCAGCTGATACACTTAGTTGATTAAAATGCTCGACGCCGCCTTCTTCTATTCACTGTCACGAGAGAACTTCGATTGCTATTTCCACCATCCGCCATTTATGCGATTGGTTATTTTTCAAAGCTCGACTTGCACGGAGGATCCGCTATAAACAGCAGCCCGCAGTCTCGGGTGACTCGATTTTTTTCTCTCTTAGATCGGACCTGAAGAAATACGGTTATACATGTACAATATGATCAATTTCACGAAAGTCCCTGGAAATGTGAGTTCTTTGTTATTCACAGATTATACGTTACACGCCAGGGTCAAAAGTTGAAACGCTCCAAAGATTTTTTTCCGTTTTCTGAGTGGTGTCTGGTAAGTTTGAAGAACGTGTACCACGATCATCATGCTTATCGTCTGATTCTTACTTTTCTTCGTCTTGGTCAGAGTTTACTTCTTCTTCTATTTCTTTACTTTTTTTCTTCTTTATATTATCACAGCATGTACAGCAACGGCAGCAGGAGTTTGCATAACTTTTTACCATCATCTCTGTACAGAATCATCCTATGGTAGATATTCGCGTTCGACGAAGAAATAGCCATAAATTGAACACGATTACTTTTTCACAGTGTTTTACAGCGATATTTATTTTCTAATCGCGAGATCATCAGGGATTTTTAGACGAACACCCGCACTAATTTTTTATACAACAATCCGACATTTTCGTTACAGTTATTCGAACGGACAAGTCAGGATCGTCTGCTACATGATGTGGCCGGATGGTCGGTATCCGCACAGCATGACCGAGTACATGTGAGTATCTGTCTCCAAATAATGTTTACACAGTTACGGACGAGTAAAAAAATAATTATTCAAAAACTATGCACGAATGAATATAAATCGGTGCGAGGAGTCATTTATAGTCTATCTCACCACCAATTTCAATTTTGAGTCTCGTCCAAGCTGAGCTCAGTTCTTGGGTCTCCAGCATGAAGCAAAAACTTGTTTGACAGTATCTTGCTGGTTGTAATCTGTTAAAAAAATTTTTAAATTTCTTTCCGCGTTGAAACTTGCCACACTTGATTTTTTTCGGGGATCATAATAATTCAGGGTTGTAGCAGTAGAGATTATATTCTGTTTCATGACTCGTTTTAGGCGTCTCATAGAGTACTGCGTTCGTATAAACTGTTCGCTACAGCCTGTACAGTACCTAAAACGTATGATACAGTAATTTCACTGTCTTACGATCCTACATAATGGGAAAGACGAAAAAGTTTCCGGACAGCAACGAGGTGCGGTTTTCTTTCACAAAAAAGTATTATTTCTTTCTGTCTGTTTACCAGCAGCACGGTTACTATAATTGCAGAAGACTGAATGAAAGAAATGCTTTTTCCTCTTTATTCGTTGTCGAGCTGTAACGTACAAGAATTAAAGTCGTAATCGACAGACTAAATTATTCGCGTACGATCACGAAGTAGGAAAAGAATGATTAGTCCAACGCAAATATATCTTGAGACATTTAACGGCACACGATGTGTCATACAGCAAATTTCTTCGGTGCGATTTCAGCAGACTAATATATAGCTACACAATGATGCTGAAAGGATACGGAAACGCAGTCGAACTCGATTGTTCCTTCCACTTTAGGTGTACCCGTCAAGTGAACACATACCTCCGTATAACTATATAAGCTATAACATAAACTTTAGCACCACTTTGTCGGAGAAAAGCCGCTTCCGTTGATTATTATTCACCTTTAAGGCCTCTAAGCTTTGTTCTCCAGTAGATACAAAGACTCTCGGAAAGTTCTATGCCTAATTCATGCCACTGCAGCACTGTGTCGTCTACTCTTGAATACGTATACTTGTGATAAAATCCCTCGTGTAAGTTGTTGAGTATGGCCTGAGTCGCAATGTATAGCATGCATGTATCGATGTTATAACGAACGAATATAAATTTTCATTGAACGAGAACGTACACAAAAATGAAAAAAAAATAAAATAAATAAAAAGAATTTCGTCGTAAGCGTGGGAAGAAAAGAAAAATGAGGATAATTATATTTTTTTTTCATCCCCCTCGAAAAGAGAAGTATAATAATTAAAAATTTCATTTACATACAAATAGAAGTGAATATTCTACAAGCAGTTGCACCGTGATGAATATTAGGTACCTTGTGATTCAAAATTAAAAAAAAAAGATTTACTTTCAGCCCTCTTGTTTGTTGCTTGTTTGTTAATTTATTTATTTTCATTTTTTTGTTTTTACGGCACCCACATTTGACGCCGGGAAATTTATGCATGCAAATTTTAGCACAGTGGAAGTTGAGACAAACGACTGATGTAGATTACACAGCGTGTGCAGTTCGCTTCGGTGACCAGCTAAAATGTTCTGCCTCGTAATCGCTCGGCATTTACGTATATCAGGTTTAATTGAATCAGGCATCGATGCAGCGCTGCCGGTCCTTTATTCTATCTATAAATCGTACACGGTATTGAAATTGAATGCATGTTCCGTACGAGCATCGATTTGCCGAACAGGAACTCGAATTAGTTTACAGCTACCCATTGCTCAAATAATTTTCACCTGGCGGAGAATTATTTATATCTGTACATTTCGTGTATTTTTCTTCTTCTTTTTTTCCTTCTTTGAAATTACTCCCTTTCAGGAAGAACCGCACCGCGTCACTCAGTCTCCGGAAGTAATTGGCTGGTTAATTACAACCCCTCCTCAGAGAG
This sequence comes from Neodiprion virginianus, assembly GCF_021901495.1. NCBI lineage: Eukaryota > Metazoa > Arthropoda > Insecta > Hymenoptera > Diprionidae > Neodiprion > Neodiprion virginianus. The sequence continues at coordinate 4,371,950 of NC_060877.1, read as the reverse complement.
TGTTGTCGAAATTGGATTGTGCAGTATATTATAGGTATGTCTTACACTCGGCTCGGCTACCGCGAAGAAAGATGTCTCGCCTTTTTTTTCCCCCCTCGGGTGGGAACCTAAATTGGGTTTTAAGGAGTACACCTTGCGTCTTGAATAATAATTGAACCTACCACGAAAGGTGGGGATTTTTCTCCTTGGAAAAATACGCTTATTCGAAGTTTTTTTACGGCGTATACCATTACTTATCGCCGATGATGTATACGTTCAAAATGTTACTCCGTATTCAGATATGCATGGTGGGAAAACAAATATTCTCGCACCGTTGCGCCTCCTCATCGGAATAACGATGCAATTATAACCGAAGCTTACAGGACGCCGTGAACGAGTTGATACGCTATTATTTTTTTTTTTTTTTTTACCACTTAGTTTCTCCGATGGAACGATATTATTTTATAATGGCATCTTTTATTTCCGTTTTTTGCAATCATGCCATTCCCCTATTCATATCACATTATTATACGTACGAACGAGCTTCCGTTACCAACTAGGAAACGTCTTACCTTCAAACCTTCGCATATATTTCCTCTTATAATTGAATTCGCCGAGAGAAAATGATAGCTGAGAAAATGTGAATCATTATGTTGCGAATTGATCCGTGCAGTTGTTGAAGAAAATGACTTTGATATTCTCGCCAGCGAGTAGGTAAACTTTTCTTGGCGTGTTGCTGTATAATATCGGTATCTTCGACGTGGTACTTTGTTCACCATAACTTGAGGGGGGTTGTTTGAAAGGACTGACGTTATAACGTCGCGTAAATTTCTTCAATAACACGATTCACCCTGTAGGGACATCGATTTCAGAGACTCGATTTGTAACCTAATTGTATTAAATTGTGCCGAAAATTGATAAGTATATTAAATTGCCGAATCACTTTAATTGAAAAAAAATTCCGCAGTTTAATACCTACGCATAAAATGGCTTCCCATAATTTCATTTCACGCAAAAGCAATTATCCCGCTGGTACAAAATCGGCGGTGGTTGCGTACGTGAAAGGAAAGACATACAAAAAAAAAAAAAAAACTAAAGATGATAAGGCGAAAATTTAATTAGCAACAACATGGCTTGCACCCTTTGAAGGGCTGCAAAAGCTAACGAACCGCTTGAGAATGTCTCGAGCCTGTTGCTTCTGGGAAAGAATCTTTAGGCTTCTTAACTTTTTCGAAATATTTCAGCGGTCTTTGATCAGAACTTGTTAGAATATATATTCAATTTTGTATAATCTTCGTTCTGATGTTGCTTTGAAAGGAATCGTTGTCGATGCAAGGCGCGAAAAAAAGATAAGAATAAGAAGAATAAAAAAGGAAAATTCAATTTTTTAAAGGACGCATTACGCGGGTACTTGACTCCGACGCTGATGCACCCTACCAAGTTGTCAACTTGGTCGTGTCGGTGTTGATGACAAAAGTCTCCGAGGAACGGCTACGGAGGAATAATGGCTTTTATCTGTCCACTTCGTCTCCTCCTGTCTCTCACCCTTGACTAACTCTGTGGGTGCGTTTTTTTTTCAAACCAATTTCTTCTTTTTTTTTTCTCTTGTATTTCCAGACTGGCAATTACCCCCTCCAAGGAATCATCTCTGCGGCGATGTATAACACGGCGGTGCAATGGACGGTGTATAGATCTCGCCGGAAGTTTATTTTCTTCCTTTCAGCGAGAGTGAGGAAAATAAAAATGAAAGAGGAAGCTGAATATCGTGTTCTCTTTGCCGTCTCGCCTTTCTTTGCACCGTGATATCTAGATTTTCATTTCTATTTGCAATATTTCAATTCTTTTACAGCGAAAAAAATGTAAAAAGAACACAATACCACGTCATCTTTTCATTGCCTCGTCTCGGCGCTACGGTGAAGGATTATAATTATAAGGGATGAAAATAGAGTTTGGAGAAAAATACGGGTTAAGACGAAAACAGGATGCGATATAAGGAACGTTCTTTACACTTCGCGTCGGGATCATTCGAGCTTGCGGTTGGTCCTACGATCAGGGGATTATTTCGAAGAGTAATTACCGGTTAGTCGTCGGGTGACAAGCGTTAGCCTGATTAATCATTTTGGGGACAAAGGTGTACTGATTATACAACAGCCGATGGTACTCATTCGTTAATGTACCTCCAGACGATCGATTCAGCGATTTAAACCCGACCGAAGTCACGATATTGTTACCAAACGATTCATGCCATTGTTGAGTATTTTCCTCTCTACATCCCACCCATACAATTGGTGCTTTCTTATTCTACATTCGCTCGCATCTCGGCGAATTAATGCATTCAGAAACGAGCGTAGAATTTTTTCGACGCAATATATTCCCGACATCAGCTGGGTATCAGACATTTATTGTTATTCAAATGGCGCAGAAAAGCATTCGGTACCTACCGACAGTCTGATTGTGAGGCTTGCGCTTCGACGACCATTCTGTTACTTTTGTTTAACACGTACAGCGATCTTCCAGCGCTTTTTAACCATTATGACAATTGTATCGGTATTATATAGGCACAGGAATAATCGTACAATCGATGTGTACGTTATGCATGTATGTTCAATGAAAAAATAAATGTTTTTGTGCAACTGTTAAGCAATACGCGTGCTGCTCGCTAGATTATCAGAACCGTGCAATTGCTCGGCATTACAAAGAACAGCGTAGAATACGAACCGTCTAGTCGATAGCGGGAGGTGAACGTTTGCAGGGGAATTTAGCAAATCCAATCCTCCCCAGTACCTACGTAATGTCGGGACTTGGAATTAACAGGAGTATTCAAGGTCTAGCCGGCTGCGATACTGATCGTCTCCACACAATAGTTGAATGCTGGGTCCCATAGCTTGAGATTACATTCTCTGAATTAAGTCAATTAAGAAAGAGAAGTTGTTTAGGTGTAACGGAGGTAAAGCGTGAGGTTCGTGAAGCCTGCGACAACATATGAACAACGTCTTTGAAACCGTTATTTTCACAAGGTTGTACACCAAGGTCGTTTGCTGGAGAGAAAACACGACTCTGAGATTCCAGACAGGTACCTAATTGAATATTTCAGTCGGCCCAGATTGAGCCAACGCTTGTACGAGTTGGTATTTATTGGGTACGCGTCGTCAGTTGGATGCACATGACGGATAGTGTATAATTGTTGATTTCTTATCGATATTTCCAATGGACGCAAAGTCGCGAGAATCGCGAGACTTTTGAATTCTGACAATGTCTTGACCGGTTTCGAAGAACGTTGGAAAAAGTTATATCGAGAACATTCGTGGATGAGTGCAATTGCGCATAATTCATTACAGGAGGAGGAGGAGATGGAGGAGTAACTTAATATTTTCTCAGCCATTGGCCCGACGATCTCGTGAATATCTTTTTTCGATTCAGGAAGGTCTCATAAGAGTAAAACAAGGGTTCTGGACATCAATTCTGAGAAGCATGAATGATCACTCACGGAATTGAAGAGAAAGTGAAGCTGACCCTTTTTCATTCTTTTCGCCAAATTACACCTGATTTTAAAAGAGGCTGTAGTTACAATGTTTGGATCCTGTATCGACATAATTTTACGAGAAGAATTCGTTGCACACAGTCTCGACTCGCTACGAACAACGGATCGAAGGTTACGGTCTAGAAACATGAGATTTCTTAGTATTTACTTGGTATTTTCTTAGCTGTTTGCTCTCCGATGCTCTGAATGCCTGTTTTGCAATCCTTGGGATCGAACTAGTCTAGGAAAGGGTCGTTTGAATCGATTCGCTTCAAGTGGGCAGGGTTGATAAACCGCAAGCACGATTCGGAGGCGCGAGTCAGATGTATGCTCAGTAAATTCGGTACTACATCGAGGTTTCACCCTTGTTTTTTTGTATTTTCTAGCTACAACCTGGTGTTCCTCGGAGTGACCTACCTCGTTCCAGTCACGGTTATGGCCGTGTGTTATACCTTGATGGGCCTGGAGCTGTGGGGATCAAAATCCATCGGAGAACATACCCAGCGTCAAAAGGAGTCGACGAAATCGAAGCGGAAGGTACTTAAGGTCACATACGTCAGGGACAATTTCAGGTCAACTTAACGTCACTAAAGGGGTATGAAAGCGCATTTCTGACGTAGACACGACGGCCAGTTTTTCGGCGGTATGTACTTGAAATACCTGCTAATCACAGGTGGCACAGCTTGTCGAAATGCAAAAGAAACACTTACTATTTGAACTTGGGTCATAGAACTGAAGAAAAAGTCGCAGCAGAGTATTTCGGTATCGTATCGTATATCGACTATTCTGCACGGGGATCAAAAGACATAAAAAAAAGTCTTATCAATGCTTCTTTTTAGAAAGAATGAAAAAACACCTCTCCATATCGCAACAATGTTTGTACGTCTGACAAAACCGCAATGGATACCCCGTTAGTGGATTTTCTAGTACACGAGGACGTCGAATGTTCGAATGTTAATGTAAACGAACTAATTGAAGAAAATGCTTTCATTTCCGCAGGTAGTAAGGATGTTCATAATCGTGGTTACGATATTTGCTGTCTGTTGGCTACCTTATCACGGCTTCTTCATATTTGCTTATCATCATCGATCGTTCACCAATAGCAACTACGTCCAGCACGTCTATTTGGCATTCTACTGGCTAGCGATGTCCAACGCTATGGTCAACCCGATTATCTACTACTGGATGAACAACAGGTGATCATGTCATTAATTACGATTCACATACCACCTAGGTAGGCCCTAGGGTAGGCCCACCTCACATTCTACATTCGGTATTCACCGATAAATATCTATCCCTCGTCTTGAATCACAGGTGTGAGCATCGTGGCAAGGACCCACTAAAACTTGATCAATGGTCAAAGCATTCTTTGCTTCCATTATAACGGATGGAGAGGAAAATAGAGGAAAGACGTCTCCTTGCTGCTGAAACTCGTGCATGATATTGTTACGTATGTGAATCTGTGGTCAGAGTTGTTTTTTGCGTACACCTTCTACAACTTAAAAGGAACATCCGAGTCTAACCAGAGTTGTATACTTGTATACTTTGGAATATAAGCGAGATAATTTTACAGGAGGACAAAGATAAAATGTGGAAACAATATAATGAATGAATTTATGATGAATTCTGCAAACAAGTGAAAACACTTCTCATTATACTTATTATTTTCAACTAAACGCCCGGGTAGAGCAAAGGCGTTTAGGGTATAACGAACTTTTATCGCATTAGGCATTCATTCCAAGATATTTATGCGTCCCACAATTGGGCCAACGACTAATTAAGTTTTCAGTACGGCGGTTTTAAGCGGGGTGACAGGAGTTGAAAGTTGAAATTTAAAAGCGGAGAAGTTCTCTTGAGAAACCGTATTTATCCCGAGTTCTATAGGTATACATTCAACCCGCAAGTGAAATGTGAGCGGGACCAAATTGTATTTTTTTTTTTTCAATATCTACGAACCGGCTGTAGAAATCACATTTCGATGATACAACTTTAGGACACTTTGCAGAAAAATGCCTCAACTTTGGTCAAGCGGAAAAGTTTCGACCTTTCGTCACACACGCGCACACACATATCTTCTATCAATTTCTTCTGAGCTTTTGTTAGATATTTCAAGCGTAAATTCATCTTCCACGATCCAATTCTCACGTAGCTCATATGCGTGTTATGCTGCAACGCGTTTTCCGTACGGAGACGGTACGAGTAGTAAATCCTTTGTGCTCGCGTCACTTTGTTCGAAAGAAAGGATATCACTACGGAATTTTCTAATGCCGTCGATTTTGTACGAGAAGAAAAAGTATATCGTCCTGGTAAGATTTATCGTGCACGTTTATATCGTGTGCTGAAATTTTATGTCTTGATCATCCACGAAACAAGTTCGGAGTTATTTACAATAAAGAAACGTGTCACGCATTTTCATGGCTCATGTTGTTGCTTTTACGTTCAGCTACAAACGTCTGGGATTCGATCGGTATACTTTAATTCTGATTCACTTTGGACATAAGCCCGTAAATAAATTTCACAACACTGTGGCCTTAGCGGCAATGTGCACGTAGTAAATGTCTATGCGTTTACAGCAAACACCTCACTAATATCCCTCACGGTGTACGGAAACTATAGTGAACGTGTGCAGTTTGCTGCGCGTTCGATACTTCCAGTTTAAAGGGAAAGTGCCCGAATCCTCCAAGGGAGGAACGAATAACGTTTGGCTAATTTCCTAAATTAAATATAAATTTAACCATTTGTTTCAGGTTTCGCGTTTACATTCAGAAGATTATTTGCTGCTGTTTCCTTACAAGGTCTCAGTCCCAGAGTCGACAACTCGATCTTCTAGCCGAACTTCCCCATTCGGATTTAGCGCGCTCCAGATCCGGTAAGGCTGATAGGTAACGATAAACTATTTCAAACGCGATATTTGTCCCAAGTGAGTTTCGAGTAAAACCTCATCCTCATCTTACCGGCAGGAAATAATAAATTTTGGAAAAGTATTTCGCTTTTTCACATTAAAGTCGGAAATCACCAAAGAGTAAACCTCTACTCGCTCGGTTAGAATGACAAAAAATTAATGCTAATGAAAAGTCATTGACGAACAGTCACAAGTTTAAATTCTGACATGACGGTTATGAATTCGTGATACAGCGTAGGTGTAATTTGAAAACGAGTTTATGGCTGCATTAAAAAATGGTTTCGTTTGGCGTAGACCTAGACTGCGTACTGAGCCGATGCTTATCCTTTAACGAAAAAATGGTATTTTATTCGCGTTTACAGAACGATTGAAGTATACGTCAATTCAGTGGCGACAGAGTACGACGGAGAGTCGAGTAAGGATGCCAAAATTAACCAGCCAATTAATCTGCGACGAAATACATAAGAACGGAGGTAGCGCCAGGGTTTCTTCGAAGATTAAACCGCATACCTGAAAGCGGTCCAATACCTGCAGGATCGAAATAGTTTGACGAGTTTTCTTCACATTACACTCCACGTTTCATTATGAAAAACAATGGTTCGATTGTGTATTATTAATTAGTTTAATATATACCATATATCTATATTGTAATAAGTGTAAATATATTCGAATATATAATTATTTTGAAATTAAATTGCACAGAATTGAAAGCCTAATAGTACTGACAACCCTGGAGACCATGGAAAACGGTCGATGTGATTGTTTCTGTTTTTACTTCTTTAATACTCGGCAAGGCTATCAGCGAAGAACATTTCATTCTTCTTTATATACGAATTCCCATTATCCTCTCGACAAGCTGTGAAGCGTGGAAAAAATTATTATGCGAAGTTATCGAGAACCATTAAAAATTCGGGGAAAACAACTTCGAACCATTGCGTGAAAAGTTTCTTGTACTTGCTGCTATTGATCGATATACTTACCAGCACCATACAAAGCCTTAGTTCCATCTCGTTAACGGAACATTCCGAAAAACGAGGAAGGGGATTACGAATGAGTGTATTGCTGGATCTTTGTGAATGCTATCCAAGAAATCCATTATATTCGCAGAAGACGCTTCTGCAGGTCTGATGCAAGGCTGGCTGCCGCGAAACGTTCTGTCCATTTCTTTACCAATTCACCGAAATATTTATTGGAACGAGAAAATTTTAAAAATATTTAAGGCTAAAAATAAGAACTGTGATAAGAATACGAGTAGAAATAGTGGAATTTCAGTATTTGGAAACTTCAGGGTGGTCAGACACTTTGATAATAATGATGATGATACTAATGATAAAAATAATCACACAACAACGATGATGACGGTGAAGATGATAATAAAAACAATTTACTATGTGAAATTAAAGTGTTCTATCATATATTATAGCGCCGATTTGCACTTCGGGTTAATAAGATTGTTTGTCGCAAAAAAATTTTCTTTACGATTGATATTCGTCGATTATCTACACGAATTTTTCGTCAAATTGACGGTAAGAAATATTTTCTTGATTCGATAATCTTTTTTCTCAATGCAGGTATATGTAATTTTTCATAATAAATGTAAAAAAAGAAATACGAACGAGCAAATTTACGGCATAATGTGATTCCTGTATAGACGATGTTTCAATATACGAGCCCAATGCAAATAGTGAGTACAAGGTATAATACAAATAATATTGCATTAATTAATGAAAAATTATAAAATAACCGTAATATTATACTTGAATTCTTGAAATTAAATTAAGTTGATTTACCAGCGGTGGTTAAATATTTGACGGTAATTCGAATGCGAAAAACTGGATTAAAATTTTGTTCATTAGAATTTATAATACTTCTTTCAGCAAATATAAATTACATAATGGAAAGCGTTTCAGTTTTATTCAGTAATAATCAGGTATACATCCGCTAATGATTTTATCTTGTAATTCGTCATGGGCACGATGCGTCTTGTTGTGATATAATATGCCGTCGACGAAGAATACAATTTACCATAAATTAAGAGAGACGTCAAATCATTCACTTTACACACTCACCGCGTGTATCCATTACGACCATATTGCTGATCCATCACTTTGTAAAAAATGCCGCCTTACTTATCTCGGTTTTACCATCGCGCCATTATACCAGCGGCTTAGAAGATGATCATTTCCAGTTTGAATATCCTCTTACACCCCTCGCGAGAAGAAATATTTGAAAAAGTTTCAGGATGACCGTTTTTGCTCATTGCAATTTTTATTCCACGCCGTAGAAGAACCCAGTATTAAGGTAATTTTTTTCGTGAATTATATTTCCATTATTGTTACCCTGGACGGTATTTTCCCTGTCAAGCCTTCGACACTGTTGATATATTACGCAGCTCATTTATTCAAGTATGTACATAGATAATGCTTTTTTCATTGAAATTATTTCTGCGACTCATATGTATAATTTATTACAGCCTTTATTAATTCCCCATCAGGCAGTCCCCTACACAAAGTAAAGATATTTCGGACTCTCGTTACGATCTTTCTTATCGTCACGGATTACAAAAAAATATATTAATGATAACACATATTTATAAATAAAATAGACGAACATTTAAGTATTCTCGCAGATTCAAGAAATATTTTCTTATTGTCTAGACTTTTTAACGATGTGTAACATAAATTCTTGTTGCGCTTAATTATTTGCAACGAGATACAGACAATATTTGTACACGTGTCCTACCTACTGGTCCGTTTCTGTTAGGTATAATAACCGTGTTTGAACACTTTGGGTAGCAAGTTTGACCAACTCGGATTCATGCTTCAGTGAGCCGGCTTCAGTTCCGACGAGAGAGGAAAAACCGATGTACAAAACAAGTGATATGACCGAGAAACAGAAAATAATTGCTGCGATTAGTTTATTCAAACTCGAATTTAATGTATTAATTGTCGGGGTAAAGAATATATTATATATAAACCAAAGATCGAATTTTTGATCCAGTAATACATCTAGTATCTATTAACAATAAAGTATACTGTAGACCTATGTACCTATAATGTAATGTAAATTAAGTGTGAAAATCTGACGAAAATATGCGTGTATTTATTATATAATGTGACGTCGTTGTCAACATAAATACTGAACCTTACAAATTTGTACAATATGAAAAATTGTTGTAAATTTTATTTTCATGTAACATATCGATAGGTGATTCTCGCCTATTTATTATACATTATATGAGCTATCAAATTTTCCTGTACATATAATATGCGAATGAATAAAATTGAGCTGTAATATATTCATATTCGATATGATAATATAGATACTTTATTTCCTTTCTTTTGGCTTTGCATAATGAAGAGCGAATTGTAACAGTACGTGTAAATATAAAGGATCAAAGGAGCCGACGCGAATATTATTATACTTTTTTTTTTTTCTACCTACTCGACCGCGAAATCGTTCGAGGTATAAAATTGAATCGCGGCTTCGAGTGCAGGTTCACAAGTCTCCGTCGGAGTATGAAAAAAAAAATGGGAGATTTTCTTCGTCAAGCGGCTTTTTCATTCGTCGGCATTGCTATTATTGCCAACTAGAAATTAAGATGAAAGAAATTGAAGTAATCGAAGCCGCGATGCAACGAAACTTTCGACACATTTTTCCACGTGGTGATTGATCTGGCTTCACCAGAGTTACTCAACTAGATATCAATGCACTCGATTTTTCAAGAGTGCTTTTAACGTTTCTGTATTGGTTTTCTATCTCTCTCAAAATACCTCCTATTTTCTATTCCTCCATTTTCTTTTACCCTCGTCTCGCCTGTCGCCATTCCTGCAGGTTTATGTAGTCGGCATAGAGGTTTTCAAAGGATTTTTATGGAAGCAGAGATTACCTCGACGTCGGAACGGGAATCGAGACGAGAAAGAGCTTCAGTTACCTTGGCATCAGTTATACTATCGTGACTTTTCCAACTCAGCAATCCGCAGGAGATCCTATGACTATTAAAAAACGGATCAAGGAGTTACTGGAATTAAGGAGAGGAAGTTCAGGGACTTGCGTTGGTATTGACTGATACGGAGCTGGCGTAAATTACCTTGAGCGGGTGAGTTGGGGAAAAATTGTTTTATTTATTTATTTATTTATTTTCATTCATGAAACGGGTGAATCCTCTATACGCGTGAATAAATGACTTGTAGAGAATACAAGTTGGGCGTAAAACACAAAGGTATAGGCATAAAAGTGAAACGCCTGAGAGTAGTACCTTCTCTCTTATTCTCAAAGAGATTCACATTTCAAACGACGCGTGTCTAGTAGTTAGGTTATTATTCAGCTCTTTGGGGAATTCGATTCCTCTAACGATACGCATTCACCTTTGGTGGGCCGGTGGATTTTGTAACAAGCAGCGTCGTTATACGGATCGGATCCCGCCTACGGTTTTAGCCGAACAATCGGATTTCGCGAAAGTGTTAGGAGTTTGCACGAAAAATTCGAACCAGACTTTTTCCAAGAAATAATTTTGAAAAACACGGAGCATAAATCTACGCTTTTTCATTCTGAATCCTACCGCTGGAAAATCCGAGGTTAAATTATTTAAATTCTCAGTACGATGGTACGAAAAAAAAATTCATTTTACATTTTCAGGATTAATGTACCCACGTATAAAAGCAGAGCTTTTCGCCGTCTGGCCCAGCGCGCCTTCATTTCGTACAGAAACTTGTGTTGATCAGACGATGCAAATGCACGTGAACACACAGTGGGATTATAATGTCCGACGTAAAGCTTCGCCGGAGTAAACTCGTAATTGAATGGACGTCGACCACGGAATCGCAATACCGACATGTAGATGAACGTGCCTACCTGCAAATGGTCTCGTTCAATAATTTCTCATTTGCAGCTTGAATATAATCGCAATAGTTCATGACCACCGAACTTCACTATCTCCATAAGCTGACTATGGGATTCAGTTATGCCTTGTCGTAAATTTAAGCTGTCTCGCCAGGTTCACCACCTGTGATTATAATTTGCCTCGTATTCAGTGCGGGATGACGATCTCGTTCCGCAGGAGTACAGGAATTGAGGAATGCTGGAAAGGGCAATTCTCGCCGAGTCTGCTTCAGGTATAACGTATACGGTATAAACGTGACTACGTCGCGACGGAGGGAAAATCATCCGAGAAGAGAAAACATTGTTTCGAGGTTTTTAAAAATTGTCACTTTTATACGGAAGTAAACGTCTTCATTTTGCCTAATTCAATAAACCCAGCCAGTGTATTAGATCTTTGCGAAAGAAAGAAAAGCTTCGTCGTCCGATTTGAGGAAGGTCAAAGTACGCTTAATGACGTGAACGATAAAATACGGCCGAAATTTAAGCTCGAGTATTTGGTTTCCAAACTCGAGGGAACCGAAATTGTGTTCGTCGGATGAACCCGTTCACTCTCACTACGCCAACACGCGTGTCTATTTTACGCTAAGGGCAAAGCCGCCCTTGGGGTTTCGTATCTCATGTTACGATCCGCATCGTCAAGGACTGGACGAAGATGAAAGTGAATTAGCGGAGAATGGATTGGAAATTTGGGTGTGGCGGAAATTAACGTCAAGCATCGAGAAGCGCAAGTATTCATAGAAGTTGTGCATATGAAGATTTACAGCCAGGTTGAGATAAGATAACCATGCTCAAGCTCTGCATGTGATTGGATGGTAGATTCCCCGGCTTTGATACCGATACAATTCGTCTGACAAACGGTAGAATTCGTTTGGCAGAGGCGTAAATTAAATCCGAGTCTTGGATTTCTCGACTTAAATCAAGTTCCGGTGATTGTGTTCGTTTTTTTTATTTTCTGCTTTTCACATGGAAAATCAATGACGGAGAAGTGTCGGATAGAGCATCCTGCATTCTTATACTGTTGCGTAAAATTGTTTTTTTTTTTTTTTTTTCATTTCAAATAATGAGCAATGATTTACATCGTGTAAAAATGTAATTAAATGAGAAAGGTGCGGTTTGCATAATTTAATTTGACCAACGGGTCTGCGAAATGCCGCACATCGCGTGAGAATGACTGGTAAAACTAAAATCTATCAGGAAAAACATATCTTACATAAGTATTAGCATTTATATTTCTTTACTTTCTTTTCCGAAAACAACTCGGTATAATATCAGCCACAGAATTCGAGGAATATTTTCTCTTCCGAATTTCACGCTCGACTGTATATTGTGATTCGAGTGAAATTCTTCAACCAGACGTCAGACGATTTAAAAGCACTCAGTGTGAATGAATTTAATGAATTGTATACACGTGTGTAGGGTACCAAAAGTAGAAACAATGGCTACTCGACACCACGATACAAAGTCCATAATTAATCGTATTTTATACCTGTACTTACATACCTTATACTGTAATTTCGTACCACGGTAGGAGTTGTTGATAATTTGATGAGTGCTGTCTACATGGAATGTTAGGTAGGTGTTTTGAACATTCCTCGTTATTTACTGCTAATGAGTTTCGCTGGTAATATTCTTCGAAGTCATTATTATCGCGAGCTGTCAAGCGGACTGTCGAGAAATTTGACACGTCCAGAGGATGCCAGAGAATTGATGTTCTGCCAACTTTAATTTAGAGACTGCTAGTGAATATTATTATCTAACAATACGATCTACAGAAATGGCAGATGCAACGTTTCAGCGTGAAATTTATTTTCTTTACGATGCTGTAGTGTGAATTCCAGCTTCGTTACATTCAGGACATCGGTAACTATATATATTAGTATCTGCCAATTTTTTTTTACAAAAATTACACTAAGCAATTGATACGAGTTGTTGCTTCATTGAAAATAAGTAACAACCTTTTTTCAATGACGTATATCTGTAAAGCTATACCTCGTGAACGGTAGATCCAATATCCGGACGACTTCCCGACTGCTTCTTACGGCGACGGAAAAATTCTTTATGAGTTTCGTTAACGCGATAAGTCGATACTATCGTGAAAAAAATCGGCCATTGGATTTTTAGCTGAAATTTTTGATATTTTAAACAAGGCTGGAATCCATTCCTTCAAGCAATATATCGACATGATTTCATCATAGAAATCGATTGCTTGCAATCTGATCACGTTGCGAGCAACGGATCTGAAGTTACAACCAACTAACAACGTAATTTCTTGGTCTGTTTTCAGCTGTTGGTCCTTTGCTGGTCTACGTGTCTATTTCGCACTGACAAGGGTTCGAATGGCCTACAAAAATCGCAAAAACAGCAAGATTCATCCTACGAACAACGGATCATGAGTAACCACCAAGGTGCATACAATTCGTAAGGGGTTTATCAAGAAGCGGGAAAAGAAAATTAAAGAGTTCGTAAATTGGTGTATCAATTTATTGAATATTCCTTAATTCTAGTACAAGTGATCGTGTGCGAGTGAGTAGTGAATCAGCAAGTTGACAAATGAAGCTAAAGTCAAAGACCTAGTGAGATCGAAAACAAAGATCAAACATTACAAGAGGAATCTAGATATTATGTAATAGAATAGGTGTGCAGTTTGATTGTCTTAGACAGAGAGTGAAACATACTACACTTAGATGAATAATAGTTATGATTTAGAGTACAAATTGGGTTTTGATCTGCATCAAGGTGCTACGCACCTATGTAGGTGAAGATGTATGATGTGTGATATTGTAGTATTCCCATTTCCTGTACACTGCATTATAATAAATGTTAAAATTCAAATTTATCTGTATTTCGTTTGTATTCTCTAAATTGTTGATCTTCTGCTGTTCTGGGTTTCTTTTTCGCACGCCTAAGGATCCAATTATTCAGACAAGATTCGTAAGAGAAGATTCTGGAACAGATGTTTTTCACTTAAAATGAAGGAGGGTTGACCCTTTTGCATTTAAAGTTGAATTTTTCTCGATTTTGGAAAGTGCGGGAATAAATTCTTTCATGCACAATTCCAACGTAATTTTGCGAGAAAAATCGATTGGGCGCAGTCCCAATACGCTGCGATCAACGCATCGAAAGTTACAGCCAAAAAACGAAAACCTGAATTTTCGACATTTTTCAGCAGGTGCTTTTTTCCTCGTATCTTCTTTTCCGTTGATCCCACGCTCCTTTCGCTGCGTTTTCTGAGTTCCTTGGGGTCCAATTGGTCGGAAAAGAGTCATACGAATCAATTCTGAGACTAAAAATTTTTTGGTAAAAAAAAAAGGAAGGTTAACCCCTTTGTATTTTTGGCGAAAATTTTCGCGATTTTCAAAAGTGCTGGAATAAATTAATTGTGGCACTATTTCGACGTAATTTTGCGAGAGAAATCGATTGGGCGCAGCCCCAATACGCTGCGATCAACGCATCGAAAGTTACAGCCAAAAAACGGAAACCAGAATTTTCGACATTTTTCAGCAGGTGCTTTTTCGCTTGCCATTTCTCTCCTGTCGATCTCACGCTCTTTTCGCTGCGTTTTCTGAGTTCCTTGGGGCCCAATTGGTCGGGAAAGAGTCGTACGAATCAATTCTAAGACGAAAAATTTTTTGGTCAAACAAAAAGGAAGGTTAACCCCTTTGTATTTTTGCCGAAAATTTTCGCGATTTTCAAAAGTGCTGGAATCAATTCTTTCAGGCACTATTCCGACGTAATTTCGCGAGAGAAATCGATTGGGCGCAGTCCCAATACGCTGCGATCAACGCATCGAAAGTTACAGCCAAAAAACGAAAACCTGAAATTTTGACATTTTTCAGCAGGTGCTTTTTTCCTCGTATCTTCTTTTCCATTGATCCCACGCTCCTTTTGCTGCGTTTTCTGAGTTCCTTGGGGTCCAATTGGTCGGAAAAGAGTCATACGAATCAATTCTGAGACGATAAATTTTTTGGTCAAAAAAAAAGGAAGGTTAACCCCTTTGTATTTTTGGCGAAAATTTTCGCGATTTTCAAAAGTGCTGGAATCAATTCTTTCAGGCACTATTCCGACGTAATTTCGCGAGAGAAATCGATTGGGCGCAGTCCCAATACGCTGCGATCAATGCATCGAAAGTAACAGCCAAAAAACGAAAACCAGAATTTTCGACATTTTTCAGCAGGTGCTTTTTCGCTTGCCATTTCTCTCCTGTCGATCTCACGCTCTTTTCGCTGCGTTTTCTGAGTTCCTTGGGGCCCAATTGGTCGGGAAAGAGTCGTACGAATCAATTCTAAGACTAAAAATTTTTTGGTCAAAAAAAAAGGAAGGTTAACCCCTTTGTATTTTTGGCGAAAATTTTCGCGATTTTCAAAAGTGCTGGAATAAATTAATTGTGGCACCATTTCGACGTAATTTTGCGAGAGAAATTGATTGGGCGCAGTCCCAATACGCTGCGATCAACGCATCGAAAGTTACAGCCAAAATACGAAAACCTGAATTTTCGACATTTTTCAGCGGGTGCTTCTTTCCTCGTATCTTCTCTCCTGTTGATCCCACGCTCCTTTTGCTGCGTTTTCTGAGTTCCTTGGGGTCCAATTGGTCGGAAAAGAGTCATACGAATCAATTCCGAGACTAAAAATTTTTTGGTCAAAAAAAAAGGAAGGTTAACCCCTTTGTATTTTTGGCGAAAATTTTCGCGATTTTCAAAAGTGCTGGAATAAATTAATTGTGGCACTATTTCGACGTAATTTTGCGAGAAAAATCGATTGGGCGCAGTCCCAATACGCTGCGATCAACGCATCGAAAGTTACAGCCAAAAAACGAAAACCTGAATTTTTGACATTTTTCAGCAGGTTCTTTTTTCCTCGTATCTTCTTTTCCGTTGATCCCACGCTCCTTTCGCTGCGTTTTCTGAGTTCCTTGGGGTCCAATTGGTCGGAAAAGAGTCATACGAATCAATTCTGAGACTAAAAATTTTTTGGTAAAAAAAAAAGGAAGGTTAACCCCTTTGTATTTTTGGCGAAAATTTTCGCGATTTTCAAAAGTGCTGGAATAAATTAATTGTGGCACTATTTCGACGTAATTTTGCGAGAGAAATCGATTGGGCGCAGCCCCAATACGCTGCGATCAACGCATCGAAAGTTACAGCCAAAAAACGAAAACCAGAATTTTCGACATTTTTCAGCAGGTTCTTTTTCGCTTGCCATTTCTCTCCTGTCGATCTCACGCTCTTTTCGCTGCGTTTTCTGAGTTCCTTGGGGCCCAATTGGTCGGGAAAGAGTCGTACGAATCAATTCTAAGACGAAAAATTTTTTGGTCAAACAAAAAGGAAGGTTAACCCCTTTGTATTTTTGCCGAAAATTTTCGCGATTTTCAAAAGTGCTGGAATAAATTAATTGTGGCACCATTTCGACGTAATTTTGCGAGAGAAATTGATTGGGCGCAGTCCCAATACGCTGCGATCAACGCATCGAAAGTTACAGCCAAAAAACGAAAACCTGAATTTTTGACATTTTTCAGCAGGTGCTTTTTTCCTCGTATCTTCTTTTCCGTTGATCCCACGCTCCTTTAGCTGCGTTTTCTGAGTTCCTTGGGGTCCAACTGGTCGGAAAAGGGTCATACGAATCAATTCTGAGACTAAAAATTTTTTCGTCAAAAAAAAAGGAAGGTTAACCCCTTTGTATTTTTGGCGAAAATTTTCGCGATTTTCAAAAGTGCTGGAATAAATTAATTGTGGCACCATTCCGACGTAATTTTGCGAGAGAAATCGATTGGGCGCAGTCCCAATACGCTGCGATCAACGCATCGAAAGTTACAGCCAAAATACGAAAACCTGAATTTTCGACATTTTTCAGCGGGTGCTTCTTTCCTCGTATCTTCTCTCCTGTTGATCCCACGCTCCTTTTGCTGCGTTTTCTGAGTTCCTTGGGGTCCAATTGGTCGGAAAAGAGTCATACGAATCAATTCCGAGACTAAAAATTTTTTGGTCAAAAAAAAAGGAAGGTTAACCCCTTTGTATTTTTGGCGAAAATTTTCGCGATTTTCAAAAGTGCTGGAATAAATTAATTGTGGCACTATTTCGACGTAATTTTGCGAGAAAAATCGATTGGGCGCAGTCCCAATACGCTGCGATCAACGCATCGAAAGTTACAGCCAAAAAACGAAAACCTGAATTTTCGACATTTTTCAGCGGGTGCTTCTTTCCTCGTATCTTCTCTCCTGTTGATCCCACGCTTCTTTTGCTGCGTTTTCTGAGTTCCTTGGGGTCCAATTGGTCGGAAAAGAGTCATACGAATCAATTCTGAGACTAAAAATTTTTTGGTAAAAAAAAAAGGAAGGTTAACCCCTTTGTATTTTTGGCGAAAATTTTCGCGATTTTCAAAAGTGCTGGAATAAATTAATTGTGGCACTATTTCGACGTAATTTTGCGAGAGAAATCGATTGGGCGCAGCCCCAATACGCTGCGATCAACGCATCGAAAGTTACAGCCAAAAAACGAAAACCAGAATTTTCGACATTTTTCAGCAGGTTCTTTTTCGCTTGCCATTTCTCTCCTGTCGATCTCACGCTCTTTTCGCTGCGTTTTCTGAGTTCCTTGGGGCCCAATTGGTCGGGAAAGAGTCGTACGAATCAATTCTAAGACGAAAAATTTTTTGGTCAAACAAAAAGGAAGGTTAACCCCTTTGTATTTTTGCCGAAAATTTTCGCGATTTTCAAAAGTGCTGGAATCAATTCTTTCAGGCACTATTCCGACGTAATTTCGCGAGAGAAATCGATTGGGCGCAGTCCCAATACGCTGCGATCAACGCATCGAAAGTTACAGCCAAAAAACGAAAACCTGAATTTTTGACATTTTTCAGCGGGTGCTTTTTTCCTCGTATCTTCTTTTCCGTTGATCCCACGCTCCTTTAGCTGCGTTTTCTGAGTTCCTTGGGGTCCAACTGGTCGGAAAAGGGTCATACGAATCAATTCTGAGACTAAAAATTTTTTCGTCAAAAAAAAAGGAAGGTTAACCCCTTTGTATTTTTGGCGAAAATTTTCGCGATTTTCAAAAGTGCTGGAATAAATTAATTGTGGCACCATTCCGACGTAATTTTGCGAGAGAAATCGATTGGGCGCAGTCCCAATACGCTGCGATCAACGCATCGAAAGTTACAGCCAAAATACGAAAACCTGAATTTTCGACATTTTTCAGCGGGTGCTTCTTTCCTCGTATCTTCTCTCCTGTTGATCCCACGCTCCTTTTGCTGCGTTTTCTGAGTTCCTTGGGGTCCAATTGGTCGGAAAAGAGTCATACGAATCAATTCCGAGACTAAAAATTTTTTGGTCAAAAAAAAAGGAAGGTTAACCCCTTTGTATTTTTGGCGAAAATTTTCGCGATTTTCAAAAGTGCTGGAATAAATTAATTGTGGCACTATTTCGACGTAATTTTGCGAGAAAAATCGATTGGGCGCAGTCCCAATACGCTGCGATCAACGCATCGAAAGTTACAGCCAAAAAACGAAAACCTGAATTTTCGACATTTTTCAGCGGGTGCTTCTTTCCTCGTATCTTCTCTCCTGTTGATCCCACGCTTCTTTTGCTGCGTTTTCTGAGTTCCTTGGGGTCCAATTGGTCGGAAAAGAGTCATACGAATCAATTCTGAGACTAAAAATTTTTTGGTAAAAAAAAAAGGAAGGTTAACCCCTTTGTATTTTTGGCGAAAATTTTCGCGATTTTCAAAAGTGCTGGAATAAATCAATTGTGGCACTATTGCGACGTAATTTTGCGAGAGAAATCGATTGGGCGCAGTCCCGATACGCTGCGATCAACGCATCGAAAGTTACAGCCAAAAAACGAAAACCTGAATTTTCGACATGTTTCAGCAGGTGCTTTTGCGCTCGTCATTTCTCTCCTGTCGATCTCACGCTCTTTTCGCTGCGTTTTCTGAGTTCCTTGGGGTCCAATCGGTCGGGAAAGAGTCATACAAATCAATTCTGAGACTAAAAATTTTTTGGTCAAAAAAAAAGGAAGGTTAACCCCTTTGTATTTTTGCCGAAAATTTTCGCGATTTTCAAAAGTGCTGGAATCAATTCTTTCAGGCACTATTCCGACGTAATTTCGCGAGAGAAATCGATTGGGCGCAGTCCCAATACGCTGCGATCAACGCATCGAAAGTTACAGCCAAAAAACGAAAACCTGAATTTTTGACATTTTTCAGCAGGTGCTCTTTTCCTCGTATCTTCTTTTCCGTTGATCCCACGCTCCTTTTGCTGCGTTTTCTGAGTTCCTTGGGGTCCAATTGGTCGGAAAAGAGTCATACGAATCAATTCTGAGACCAAAAATTTTTTGGTCAAAAAAAAAGGAAGGTTAACCCCTTTGTATTTTTGGCGAAAATTTTCGCGATTTTCAAAAGTGCTGGAATCAATTCTTTCAGGCACTATTCCGACGTAATTTCGCGAGAGAAATCGATTGGGCGCAGTCCCAATACGCTGCGATCAGCGCATCGAAAGTTACAGCCAAAAAACGAAAACCTGAATTTTCTACATTTTTCAGCAGGTGCTTTTTTCCTCGTATCTTCTCTCCTGTTGATCCCACGCTCCTTTTGCTGCGTTTTCTGAGTTCCTTGGGGTCCAATTGGTCGGTAAAGAGTCATACGAATCAATTCTGAGACTAAAAATTTTTTGGTCAAAAAAAAAGGAAGGTTAACCCCTTTGTATTTTTGCCGAAAATTCTCGCGATTTTCAAAAGTGCTGGAATAAATAATTGTGGCACTTTTTCGACGTAATTTTGCGAGAGAAATCGATTGGGCGCAGTCCCAATACGCTGCGATCAACGCATCGAAAGTTACAGCCAAAAAACGAAAACCTGAATTTTTGACATTTTTCAGCAGGTGCTTTTTTCCTCGTATCTTCTTTTCCGTTGATCCCACGCTCCTTTTGCTGCGTTTTCCGAGTTCCTTGGGGCCCAATTGGTCGGGAAAGAGTCGTACGAATCAATTCTGAGACGAAAAATTTTTTGGTCAAAAAAAAAGGAAGGTTAACCCCTTTGTATTTTTGGCGAAAATTTTCGCGATTCTCAAAAGTGCTGGAATAAATTAATTGTGGCACTATTTCGACGTAATTTTGCGAGAGAAATCGATTGGGCGCAGTCCCAATACGCTGCGATCAACGCATCAAAAGTTACAGCCAAAAAACGAAAACCTGAATTTTTGACATTTTTCAGCAGGTGCTTTTTTCCTCGTATCTTCTTTTCCGTTGATCCCACGCTCCTCTTGCTGCGTTTTCTGAGTTCCTTGGGGTCCAATTGGTCGGAAAAGAGTCATACGAATCAATTCTGAGACTAAAAATTTTTTGGTCAAAAAAAAAGGAAGGTTAACCCCTTTGTATTTTTGGCGAAAATTTTCGCGATTTTCAAAAGTGCTGGAATAAATCAATTGTGGCACTATTGCGACGTAATTTTGCGAGAGAAATCGATTGGGCGCAGTCCCGATACGCTGCGATCAACGCATCGAAAGTTACAGCCAAAAAACGAAAACCTGAATTTTCGACATGTTTCAGCAGGTGCTTTTGCGCTCGTCATTTCTCTCCTGTCGATCTCACGCTCTTTTCGCTGCGTTTTCTGAGTTCCTTGGGGTCCAATCGGTCGGGAAAGAGTCATACAAATCAATTCTGAGACTAAAAATTTTTTGGTCAAAAAAAAAGGAAGGTTAACCCCTTTGTATTTTTGGCGAAAATTTTCGCGATTTTCAAAAGTGCTGGAATAAATTAATTGTGGCACCATTTCGACGTAATTTTGCGAGAGAAATCGATTGGGCGCAGTCCCAATACGCTGCGATCAACGCATCGAAAGTTACAGCCAAAATACGAAAACCTGAATTTTCGACATTTTTCAGCGGGTGCTTCTTTCCTCGTATCTTCTCTCCTGTTGATCCCACGCTCCTTTTGCTGCGTTTTCTGAGTTCCTTGGGGTCCAATTGGTCGGAAAAGAGTCATACGAATCAATTCTGAGACTAAAAATTTTTTGGTCAAAAAAAAAGGAAGGTTAACCCCTTTGTATTTTTGGCGAAAATTTTCGCGATTTTCAAAAGTGCTGGAATAAATTAATTGTGGCACTATTTCGACGTAATTTTGCGAGAAAAATCGATTGGGCGCAGTCCCAATACGCTGCGATCAACGCATCGAAAGTTACAGCCAAAAAACGAAAACCTGAATTTTCGACATTTTTCAGCGGGTGCTTCTTTCCTCGTATCTTCTCTCCTGTTGATCCCACGCTTCTTTTGCTGCGTTTTCTGAGTTCCTTGGGGTCCAATTGGTCGGTAAAGAGTCATACGAATCAATTCTGAGACTAAAAATTTTTTGGTCAAAAAAAAAGGAAGGTTAACCCCTTTGTATTTTTGGCGAAAATTTTCGCGATTTTCAAAAGTGCTGGAATAAATTAATTGTGGCACCATTTCGACGTAATTTTGCCAGAGAAATCGATTGGGCGCAGTCCCAATACGCTGCGATCAACGCATCGAAAGTTACAGCCAAAAAACGAAAACCTGAATTTTCGACATTTTTCAGCGGGTGCTTCTTTCCTCGTATCTTCTCTCCTGTTGATCCCACGCTTCTTTTGCTGCGTTTTCTGAGTTCCTTGGGGTCCAATTGGTCGGTAAAGAGTCATACGAATCAATTCTGAGACTAAAAATTTTTTGGTCAAAAAAAAAGGAAGGTTAACCCCTTTGTATTTTTGGCGAAAATTTTCGCGATTTTCAAAAGTGCTGGAATAAATTAATTGTGGCACCATTTCGACGTAATTTTGCCAGAGAAATCGATTGGGCGCAGTCCCAATACGCTGCGATCAACGCATCGAAAGTTACAGCCAAAAAACGAAAACCTGAATTTTCGACATGTTTCAGCAGGTGCTTTTGCGCTCGTCATTTCTCTCCTGTCGATCTCACGCTCTTTTCGCTGCGTTTTCTGAGTTCCTTGGGGTCCAATTGGTCGGGAAAGAGTCATACGAATCAATTCTGAGACTAAAAATTTTTTGGTCAAAAAAAAAGGAAGGTTAACCCCTTTGTATTTTTGCCGAAAATTTTCGCGATTTTCAAAAGTGCTGGAATAAATTAATTGTGGCACCATTTCGACGTAATTTTGCCAGAGAAATCGATTGGGCGCAGTCCCAATACGCTGCGATCAACGCATCGAAAGTTACAGCCAAAAAACGAAAACCTGAATTTTCGACATGTTTCAGCAGGTGCTTTTGCGCTCGTCATTTCTCTCCTGTCGATCTCACGCTCTTTTCGCTGCGTTTTCTGAGTTCCTTGGGGTCCAATTGGTCGGGAAAGAGTCATACGAATCAATTCTGAGACTAAAAATTTTTTGGTCAAAAAAAAAGGAAGGTTAACCCCTTTGTATTTTTGCCGAAAATTTTCGCGATTTTCAAAAGTGCTGGAATCAATTCTTTCAGGCACTATTCCGACGTAATTTCGCGAGAGAAATCGATTGGGCGCAGCCCCAATACGCTGCGATCAACGCATCGAAAGTTAAAGCCAAAAAACGAAAACCAGAATTTTCGACATTTTTCAGCAGGTGCTTTTTTCCTCGTATCTTCTCGCCTGTTGATCCCACGCTCCTTTTGCTGCGTTTTCTGAGTTCCTTGGGGTCCAATTGGTCGGGAAAGAGTCGTACGAATCAATTCTAAGACTAAAAATTTTTTGGTCAAAAAAAAAGGAAGGTTAACCCCTTCGTATTTTCGCCGAAAATTTTCGCGATTTTCAAAAGTGCTGGAATCAATTCTTTCAGGCACTATTCCGACGTAATTTCGCGAGAGAAATCGATTGGGCGCAGCCCCAATACGCTGCGATCAACGCATCGAAAGTTACAGCCAAAAAACGAAAACCCGAATTTTCGACATGTTTCAGCAGGTGCTTTTGCGCTCGTCATTTCTCTCCTGTCGATCTCACGCTCTTTTCGCTGCGTTTTCTGAGTTCCTTGGGGTCCAATTGGTCGGAAAAGAGTCATACGAATCAATTCTGAGACTAAAAATTTTTTGGTCAAAAAAAAAGGAAGGTTAACCCCTTTGTATTTTTGCCGAAAATTTTCGCGATTTTCAAAAGTGCTGGAATCAATTCTTTCAGGCACTATTCCGACGTAATTTCGCGAGAGAAATCGATTGGGCGCAGTCCCAATACGCTGCGATCAATGCATCGAAAGTTACAGCCAAAAAACGAA
This sequence comes from Neodiprion virginianus, assembly GCF_021901495.1. Lineage (NCBI taxonomy): Eukaryota > Metazoa > Arthropoda > Insecta > Hymenoptera > Diprionidae > Neodiprion > Neodiprion virginianus. The sequence continues at coordinate 4,348,483 of NC_060877.1, read as the reverse complement.
AACCAGAATTTTCGACATTTTTCAGCAGGTGCTTTTACGCTTGCCATTTCTCTCCTGTCGATCTCACGCTCTTTTCGCTGCGTTTTCTGAGTTCCTTGGGGCCCAATTGGTCGGGAAAGAGTCGTACGAATCAATTCTAAGACGAAAAATTTTTTGGTCAAAAAAAAAGGAAGGTTAACCCCTTTGTATTTTTGCCGAAAATTCTCGCGATTTTCAAAAGTGCTGGAATAAATAATTGTGGCACTATTTCGACGTAATTTTGCGAGAGAAATCGATTGGGCGCAGTCCCAATACGCTGCGATCAACGCATCGAAAGTTACAGCCAAAAAACGAAAACCTGAATTTTCGACATTTTTCAGCAGGTGCTTTTTTCCTCGTATCTTCTTTTCCGTTGATCCCACGCTCCTTTTGCTGCGTTTTCCGAGTTCCTTGGGGCCCAATTAGTCGGGAAAGAGTCGTACGAATCAATTCTGAGACGAAAAATTTTTTGGTCAAAAAAAAAGGAAGGTTAACCCCTTTGTATTTTTGGCGAAAATTTTCGCGATTCTCGAAAGTGCTGGAATAAATTAATTGTGGCACTATTTCGACGTAATTTTGCGAGAGAAATCGATTGGACGCAGTCCCAATACGCTGCGATCAACGCATCGAAAGTTACAGCCAAAAAACGTAAACCTGAATTTTCGACATTTTTCAGCAGGTGCTTTTTTCTTTGTCATTTCTCTGCTGTTGATGCCACGCTTCTTCTGCTGCGTTTTTTGAGTTCCTGGGGGTCACATCAGTCAGAAAACGGTCGTACAAATCGAATCTGAGACCAAAAATTATCGGTCGAAAAATGAAGAAAAAGTAAGGCTCACCCCTTTGCACTATCGGCGAAAATTTTCGCGATTCTTCAAAGTGCCGGAATAAATTAATTGTAGCATTATGTCGACGTAATTTTGCGAGAGGAATCTATTGCGCGCAGTAATCATACGTTGCGAGCAACGTATCGAAAGCCACAGGTGAATGACGAGGATAGTGCTTATTATCTCTCTAGCTATTAGTCCTCTGCAATTCTTCATGTCTGTTTTGCATGCATGAGAGTCTTATCTGTCTCCAACAATCCCAGAAAAAGCGCGGTTCACCTTATTAACAAGGGATTTAAAGTGACAGCTGAAATACATATAAATACTGATGGGATCACGAAAAGACAGGGAAAAAACTCTGAAACCTATTGCTCCAACGATTCAGTTTATTCAATACGCCATAATTTTAGTACAATTGTTTGGATGTCAGTGTGTAGTAATTCAAGTAGTTGATAAGTAGAGCTTAAGTAAAAGACAAAGAGGTTTGCAACGATGTAATGAAACATTACTTAAGAAATCTAAGTATTGTAAGAGGAAATATGTGTGCAGTATGCATTGTCTTAAGTAGTGTACGAAAACTAATATATCAGACACTTATCATATTGTATCGTCTGCATCCTATGTCACTTGTAGTATAATGAATATAAAATCAATATTCACCATATTTTCTTAGCATTCCCCCAATTGCTGGTCGTTTACTGTTCTTGATCTGTTTTTCACACTCCCAGGGTTCAACTAGTCAAAAAAAGGTTATCCAAATTCATTTCAAGACGGAAGATATTTTGCTAAAAAACCCTACAGGGTAATAACTGTATGAGAATGCAAAAGACTCACAATTATACCGTTCTCAATGAAGCAGTAAAGCGTTCTGTGCTGCACGAATTCAGTGCTTGAGCATGGAGCGATTGTGTCAACAGCGAGATTCCACAATCGAAATTGGCATCGCTCATTCACACCCTTATCGCCCTGTTACGCTGTCCTTTCCAATGGTGACGAAGTTATTTTCCCAAAGGAAAAGGATATCTGAAACTCCGAGAAGGGAATTAAATCGGCTTATTTGTTAGTTTTCTCCTCCCTTAGCGAGAAACGGACGCGTACATGTACTTCATTGATAAAATGTTCGGCCGTTTCGACTGAAAATCGTGACTGTGTATACCACAGTACATCAATTTTTCATATAGGATTTTCTCAGGCAACTGCTGCATATTTTCAACGCATTCGCGTCAAATCATCGTTCGACGTCAAATAATTCGCTCACTCATCAGGCAGTCGTTCATCGTTTCATGAGAAAAATAAACCAGTTCGTATTCCGAGATCCAACAGACGAGTATAGATCTGCACCGTTTCCTCTTGTATTTCATATCTGAAAGAGGCTACCAACGAAAGGTTTCCGGTCACAATATAACAGCCGGGTCCGAAATGTTCATAGGGTAAAACGTGATCGTAAGAGGGGTGAAAGTTCGTCGGGGCCACGCCACGGTCGATTCGTGCGATGTTACACAAGCCGCGGATTCGCAGGGTGCGGAAGACGAGCGCAGGGTGCTCAGATTACGCCGAGATAAGCCTGACTCAAGTTTTTCACCGCGTCCGTGTAACGACCCCAAAGCTGTTTGCTAAATTCAGGAAAGGCGGGCGAGCCCTCGTCGAGGAAAATAGTCTTAGTAACTCCGCAGACTCCGGTTCTCCTAACGTCCCTATTTCGTCCCCATTTCACGGACCTCGGTACCGTTAATTCCAAGTTTTCAACTAGGCTTTACACCGATTAATCGTCGCGGTCGCGTCGTTTGAGATCTGAAGGCTAGATTGCAAGTAAATAAGCCCACAGAGGGTGTTTCTTGCACAGGTCGACGTAACACCTCCGTAATTTCGAATTTCGCAGACGAAATGCATGTAGTTTGTACAGTTAGTCGGTCATGTATTGGAAATCGACTTCTTACTCCACCGCGATAATTTAAGCGAAGCCCCGGGGATTTGTGTAGGCTATAATTCAAACACTGCAGTAATTAAGGATCGATGTAGGTAACAAATACCGTTGCAACCCAAAATTAGCATAAGATGCTTGGATAATTAACGGAATATTTTCACATCAGTGACAGACGAGGTCACTCGGTGTTTTCGGTTACTGTTGCAAACGTGCATGTCGCGGATCGTAATTGAAGGAGGTAATGGTCGAGAAAGCACGGACAAATGGACCATGTGTCCTCAACTTCCGGGGTTCGAGAGGAGATGCTGCGTATATATGTATAGAGAGCGAGAGAGGAGCGGAGATTTTTGATTTTGTGGCTTGAGGTATGATCTCCACTGCCCCGTTAGCATGGTAATCAAATGCAAATGGGAACGCAGAGAGCACTACAGGAAATCTGGCACGAACTTCACTGAGAGATCCTTACACCCAACTTTGGCCTATTAAATTTAACTTCCTGCGAATTAATGCCACCGAATTGTGTATTATAAACGACCGTATAAGATATACTTCTGTCAGTTTCACCCACGCAATAAGAATAAACGATTCATCGGTCTAATTGGTAGCGTAGCTAAGTAAAATAACACATCACGATTTAGTTGAAGAGAAACTAACTTGCCGCAAGATATTGGGGCCAAAAGCAATCGGTTGAATTCCGATAGGTATTCCTGGGTCGAAGTCTTGTGGGAATCCTCCCTTTCCGTTCGCCACCAAATGGTGGCAGTTCCCGGTACCGTACGATCTATTTTTGTTAGGGGTGACGAACGATGCACGGGAGACGGTACTTCCGATGAACAGATCGGAAGATGGAGGAAAGAGTTAGGTGAAAATAAAAATGACCAGCCGGAGTCGCGAGTAATATCAATAAATTTATCCCTGCACTCTATTGATAACGGTGATTAATTATCAGCGCTATTGTTAGAAACATAAATTCTTGCGGTAAAGTGTTTCAGGCACAGTGGCGCAATAATTTATTCAATTTTCGCTCCACGACTGGCTGTCACGAATTGAAAAGTTACGGTCTCGCGTTCATCTCGCGATATCCTTGCGCATGGGCCAATATTTCAAATTCTATTATAAAGGAGGGACATTGACAAAGACGAATCCGATACCGCTGTTTCGTGGTTGGCGTTGCGTCAGAAAATCGTAGTCCTGCATCGATCAAGTCTCCCCCCTCTGATTTTTGATCTTGTCTGCAGCATCAGAGAACGCGATAACGGATCAAAACTGTTTGTTTGTCAGGGAAATTCGTTCGGAAAACGGTTTTCTGGAGCCAAGAAAAGCTATTGTCGTATTCCAAGAACGAAAATGGTTCGAATCGATTGTTGTTCTTTTCCTTGACGCGAGCTTTGCTCGAAATTATCGCACGAAATTATTGTACAGCGAGCTCTCGGGTATAATGGAATTTGGCCAATAATCGGAATTGCCATGCCGCTGTTACGAAGTTGACATAAATTATCTGTTGTTTTTTTTTATTATATGTATATTTACGGTTCGAACGAGTTGTCACGCTACTCCAGCTCTGCATGTATAATTTGACACAAAATTTACGAGGCATATGGCGGGAGTGAAATTAGAAAAAAAAATTCAGGTAAGTAGCGAGTTGCCCCACACGGCGTGGATTTATAACAAGGCATGATAAAGTGAAATTCCCATGCGGTGAAGAAAATTATTATGCTTCGTGCGATGCAGCGTAGTATTGGGAATTTTTTGAAGTGAAAAATATTCGCGCTCACCTTGACATCTCGGGAAAAAAGCTCAGTCAATAGCAGGTCGATTGAATGGAATTTCACGAAACGCATATACTCCAAGAACGGCTGTGCGTAATTGGCTAATATTGTACTTTCTAATTTTCAGAGCACTTATTACACATAGGCAAGGCTTCGCATTCCTTCAAGATGCATTCGAATTTCTGTTCTATAGAATTTTTTTTTGCTATTTTCTTCTAATAATTTCGGTTAATTTATCGCCTGTTGAAAGACTAAAGACCAGGACGAAGGAGTAACGCGGGAAGAATCTAATTAGAAGTCCCTGTCGCACAAAGCGTTCAAAGCAACCTTTTTGCGGCATCCTTTAGAATAATTTTAAAGTGAAAGCGAGTGTAAGGACGACATCAACGTCGTAAAATGAAAGCCTGCTACTTCGTGGAAAATCATTTCAATAAAGTCTAGCTGTGTGAGCTTAGTGGTAGAACAGCTCAGTCGGGGTAAAGATGTCAAATTATGTGAAATCTTATATATACGTAAGCGTAATGAAGTTTTTACATGCGCCATTTTCATTCGTTTTGCAACACTCGATATCATAAACTGTACAGACTGCGGAGAAACGGATTGATTAAAGTCGAAATTTGTGGTGGTAAAATTCGAGCAACCGGGTATAATTCACTTACTTTTAGTTGACCCAACTGCGTAACACCCTGCACCATGTTCATATACTCACTCAGTGACGTACAGTGGGATTCGAGTTAGTTTACGAAGCTGATTTTCACACTGCGCACCTGTCTTATACCCCTGTGCACCAGAGCTTAATAAGGATCGAAAAGGAACGCGTGGGAGTCTTTCAAGGGTGAAGTGACGTACGAAGGGTGGAACAAAAAAGGGAAAGAAAAAAAAAACACCTCTAGCCAACGGCGATATTTCGGAGAATCACTAAGCTTGCCTAACGTATTGGACGTTTCGAGGGATTCGGAGTCATATACCAGCATCCAGTTTAATACAACTACTTGCTGGATAAAGTCTTTTCTTCGTACTCGATAAGATGTCACGTTATACCTACACGAGCTTGGAATTTAGAATGGAATTACGTATATGCAGAGAAACGTGGACTTTATCGTATCACGTGTGACACACGTGTCCGAAGCTTGTTCGTCTTTATTTCATTCGCGTAAAACTACCGTCATCATACTCTTAAATCCATTTGGTAGAATGCAAAATTATTCAGCGGTTTGAAGAGGGCGTAAATTTCACCGGTAATATACTTTATATCAACGGTAAATGCGGTTGGCGTGCCATTTTGAGACTGACGATCCGGACATTTGAGTAGCTTGAAATGACGCTTCTATTCATCTTTCCACCCCCACGGGGAAAACAAGGGTCCAAAGAGCAAACGCTCCGCGTCCTGTGGCGCAGGTGTGACAAGCTATAAGACGAATCGCGAAACGTGGTACCGAAGTAGCGAATTTCCGGAATCGTGCCAATATAAAAATTCGAAATGGTGTCAATTTCTCACCCGTGGTTCCAAGTTTTCTTTCCATTCCACGTGACGCAAACAAACGTGCAACGCGAATGCTTCCGTAGAACTGTTTCCAGTTCGTTAATCAATTACCAAGACCAAGGGTGAAACTATAATCAACACGGTAATCCATACATCTGTTTGAACAGAGAGTGAGAGAGAGAGAGAGAGAGAGAGAAAGAGAGAGGCCGACCCACATCCGTGAGGGATCCCAAAGTTGAGGCTTGGGAGAAGCTTGCGTGAGGATACAGAAGCTGCCTGCATGAGTGTGGTTTTGGTGTTGGGAGGTTACGGGAAATTTGGAAGACAAAGTGGGTCCGGGGATAATACGTAGCAGATTTATCACGCAAGGAAAGTCTGGCGTTCGCGAACGTTCAGCGGGGTTTCGATACGGGAGTTTAATCTCTGCCCAAATTTGATTTACCTAGACTTCAAGCGGCTCGACTGTAGAGTGGAACCTTGCCGAGGGGATTACTTGACCGATATCCGCTAAGCCAGGTGTAATATTTACTTTGAGAAACGGCCGTCTCGTGCAGTCTCATTACCAAAATTATTCGCGTCGAACGAGCGTGCAATGGCGTTATACGCAAAAGAAAAAAATAAAAGAAAAATAAAACAAGTTATAAATGAACTCGCGCGACGGTTCTCGAGAAAAGGAGATAGCGAGGGAGGAGCTGAGGAGGAATTACTCCCCGGATGAATCTGATTGCCGATTAGAGTGCGGTGAGATCTACGGTGACAAAATATGAGCTCCCACGTCTAGCCGTAATAAGTTACACCGTGTGGCTGATGGTTATTGTTATTCACGGTGCCGCGTTTCTCGCCGAAATGAGAAACTTGCGATAATTCTGTAGGACGGTATCAAGTCCAGTCTTATTAAACGATCCGATATTTCGGTTAATCGTTACTTGTACCGAGATGAAACCGATCCCCCTTTCTTCCCATGAAATATGAACTCCGAATACAAACCGCGGCACCGATTGGCCACAAGCCGATGGCTAATCTGGATTATGGCTGACACGTAAAAGAATAACTCCGAGTTGCGGACATGTGCTGGAATTACCGATTAAGGTGGTCCGTTAATCTTACATATCTCACTGGTACACGCGTCTTTTTATCTCGTCGTCGATGCGTCGTACCTAATAACGTTTTCTTCGTAGGAGTTCCAATTTCACGTGGTCATGAATTCACAGACGGTGATCTGAAGTGGCAATTCGATCGTGCAGATGCATCGTGATGTATCGGGAGTTGAAAAAGTTTCTAAACGTTAGAAGCCGAAAATCGATGATCGTTCTTTTTCTGACATACTTTTACGTTGTTTCTAGCAGATAATATCGCCGCAACAATACAGCGAGCAATATTCTCGAAAGTTTTCTCTCCTATAAAGGGAAGAATGCGCTCTATTCTGGACCATATTAATATCTCGCGTTCATTTTTGGCCGCTTTCCATTTTTAGGAATTTCATCACGGACCAAAGAATATCGCGCAAATCGGCAAAACAATTTTTGATCGATAAATTAAATCTTTGTCATAGGAATGCGCGATGTATCAAAATTTCAAACATGAGAAAATACGATAACGAAAGACGAATTGTTGAAATTTTGATATATCGCCCATTCCAAATATTGATCCTTCCAAGTTTTGATCCCTACCCAAGTTTCTTTGAAAGGCGTATATTTGTAAGACAATTAAAAAGAAGAAGAGTAAAAAACGTTATTAAATTATGGTGAGAGAATTTAAATCTGCGCTTTCTTCTTTTTACACCATTCAACTCTATTGGGTACAAATTAATATTTAAATATAATCAGATACGCTGATTGGTTTAATGTGATCTAGAATCTCGTAGTCATCTCAGATTTCACCTCTCGCCCAAAGTTGAAGCGTCTCTGGACTTTCGAGCCAGGCAAGGAAATGACATTTTCTTGCTCTATGCTTTGCGAAGAGGTTCAGAATTTATTACGACAATTAGATAATTATCTTTTGCCTAAGTAAATTTTCATTAAAGTTTGTTTTCACTAAGTAATAAAGACATAGATTAATGGGGTTACTCCAAGTTTGTATTTTAGAACCCTGCTGCAGTTTCCACGGTTGGTGTATATGAAAGATTTTTTTGCACACTTGTAAATATGATTCTGACTTCAGTTGATTTATATTTGCGAGAATCAAGCATAATTAATATACCGCGCAAACGCAAAAAGCGCACCGCTGTAAATGGAACAACTTTTTTTATTCTCTTGGTTAGTTAACTCAGCTCTTTGAAACTTCACGACGAATTGTATGCTTTCGACCAACTTATGACAAGAGGACGAAGAACTCCAATTACCAGAATTTTAAGCCGGCCATGAATTGTCAACATTGCATAAAAACATTGTAAAATATCGTTTTACGGATTTAAATTCAAAAACTACCCCTAAGACGGTCTCAATTTTAAATATAATAAAATTTCAACGCCTCTGTCTACCTGGTCTTCAATTTTTTTCCAGTAAAAAAAATAAAAAAAAAAGATCCGACTTCTTGAGAAATTTTCCAATATCCACCACGTTGAGATCAATCGTGTATTTTTTGTGTAACAACTAAGCGGTTCTGACAATTGCCTTTTGTCGGTGTAATATTATCGTTCATTGGTGGAGCTTCGTAACCATTGTGGGTAAACCTGGTGAATGGGTAAAATCAACGTCAAGTTTCCAAGGCAGATATGTAGCAGGGATGCAAAAGTCGGTAACTTACCGTTGGCCAAGGATTATATCCTTGAAAGGACATCGTTGAGTTTGATTCACCATCCGCCTGGTCTGAGGCAATTCCTTTATTCGAATAAGAAAACACAGTTTTTGAATGGTTACTTGTCGACTAGCTGACGCTAATTTAGCAAGGATAATAAACGTCGGTCGACAAGTATATTAACATGACAGGTCGAAATGAATATTGGACAATTGACTGTAATTCCTAAAGTTTAGCTCGAAATGAATGTGCTTAAGATTCATCGGTGATTGGTAAAAGCGAATGGAACGATAAATAATGCTGAACCGTTTGTTTAATGTAAGCGTATATCGATTAGTTAAAAAGGATTTAATCAAATTTTGTACTCTCAAAATATGTACGTTGATATATTTATTCATATTTACTGCTATATCAATATATCAATGGGTATAAATATTATTCTTTCCATAAAAACATTACAGTTAATTCTTATTCTCTATACCGAAAGTTACGTGGCGATTATTATTATTATATTTACAATAGTCGATAACAACAATTATTTTTTATCCGTATATAAGATTCATAAAACGATATAATATATATTTATATTTATAGATCTTCATTGTGATGATATTTTTTTCTTTCTTGCGATACGTGAAAAGGGAAATATCTAACGGCAGTACATACGTGTATTGAATTCTCTGTTTACTCGAACGTAAGATTGATCGCATTTCATTTATCTAATGTGTTGGATCGCGCATTTCTTTTATTATTACGTAAGTCCGCAAATATTTATATCCGTATAAATGAAGATGCTATATAATATAGATAATGGAATAAACAGAGGTATCGAATCATTAGCTAGAAGTCAAATTGTCATTACTGTTTTAATTTTACTTTCATCGCTACTATCCGGAAACGACTTTCTCGAAAGAAAAGAAAATCGTTAAATTAATTAGTTTCGTTAAAAATTGATGACAGTATGATTTTCTTTTGGCACAGTAATTTCTATTTCGAAAATATGTTCAGAGCCGAATGAAACTCGATGATATATATGCAAATTCAGTTGTTGCACGAATAACAAGAAACGAAAATATTGAAGCAAAAAAAAAAATTAATAAAAAATAAAAGAATCGAAAATAATTTACAGGATCGAAGTAAGCTATGATTAAATTTTTCACTCTTGCGTGCGCTTAAATATACATTAAGATTAATCCGATTACGTTACAATCTAGTAAGCAACACGTGTGATACACCGTAGTATTTCATTTACTTTTTTCTTCTTTTTTTTTCTTGCCTTAGCTATTCTCCTCTTATTTATCCCCCCTTTTATGTATAATATTGGTCAAGCACTTTTTCTCTTCAGATGCCCTCATCTGTGTATGTACTTATTTTTACATGTTTGTCTGGATTTACAATATTTACATTGGATGTGTAAGGTATCGTTGAAAAACTACACTGATAATATTCGAACACTATCTGTATGTACCTAAATAACTGTTGCTATAATCATTAAAAATCATCAATGAAGAAGTTCTATCTTACACGTACGGATAGGTGAATTTTCCTCGTCACTATAAAATTCAGCTACTGACAGCGACGAAAATCATAAATTGTATGAATGAATAGAGAAATTAAATAAAAGTTCCATCAACATTTCTTCGCAGTTGACACGGTTCGCTGATTTTCGTTTAGTTCGATGAATTTTCAACTTAGTAAGTAAAACAACTAAACGAGGCAAAGAAAGAAAGAAGGACGTATAAAAGTAAAAGATAATACCAAATGATAATGTTGAAAATTTTTATTATTAAACGATAATAATTGAATTAAGTTCGTCTCGTAATGCACAATCTTTTGTGCCTACATCTATATAACGTAAATATAACGATTCTTGCGGCAATGTGCGTATCTTTCATAATATTTCCAACGATGTTACAGTTAAATGCAGTTGAAAAAACAAAATTTCCCAGTTATCGCCATTTTAGCGTTACGACTACAGGGCTCTTTAATTTTCATACAAATCTAAACGAATCGTATAAAAGTCTGTACAATTTTCAATTCGTGAGATGAAAGGTTGGGAGAAGAAGAAAAAATAATAATAATAATAATTCGCCAGCATATTCACAAGAATATTAAATCATTGAGTATAAAACAAGTTGAATTCGATTCAACGATAATGTCATGTCTCAGTATTGAATTATGTTAAGGATAAAAAAAAGGGGGAAGAAAAATAAAATCAATGATAAATCAACTTGACTTTTCTCCTCGAATTAATTCTTACTCATTAAACTAAAAATTTGTCACGTGATCCAGATGTCCTTCGCCGGTACGAGTCTCTAGATACTGTTTATACGTTATCTGTATTTATTGTAACTTAATACATTCACGTATGCTTTGGTTCAGAATATTGGATCAGGTTGACGACTTAAATATTTCACAAGTCACGTGCAACGCACGTTTTCTTCTTTTTTAATAAAGAATACAAAACCTTATAAATGGAATGGCGTCAATTGTAGAAAGAAAATAAAAGAAATTGATAATCGATTCAATACAAATAAACAAGAGAAAGGGAGAGAGAGATAGAAAGATAGATAGAGAGAGAGAGGAACAATAGTGTAAAATACAAGCATTTACAATTGAGTTTTAGCAATTAAAAATCGTCATTATTTTCATTTCATACATGACTAGTGAGGTTAGTTATGTATGAAAGGGGCTTCCGGTACCAAAAATCACGCTTCTTCCTATTCCGCATGAGATTATGATGAAGAAAATCGATAAGCAGTCGAAAGATATTGTTGAGGAATTGATACTATTTTGAAAATTTCACAATGAATACATCTGTAGAGAAGATTATATGTTCTGTTGAATCAAAGTTATGCTAAGTAAATAAACGAAATGTCAAGAATGTACTTGGAATATTTCTTTATCGCGCGAAGAGAGATATTGGGAGTGAGAAGCCAAACGTTGAGAAATAATGTCGATTTTCAACACTGTCGTTAATATGTCTGTTATAATGAATAGATAAATATACACATTAATTAGTACACTTTTTATAATACTAACGATAGTAAAATAAATCCTATTTGAAGACTAGGCGTCTTAAAAATTCGACATTTATTAGTATGTATGTATTTCTATCTATGACAGGTATACGTATATACTATATATGCATAATAGTACATACGTAAATTATACGTATAACACGTAATGTTTTATATTGAAAAATATCAAGTTTTGCGACAACGATGTATATCAAGTTATTTCCCCCAACTCTCTCTTGCGTTTATGGTCAATCATAGGATTTATAGACATAATAATAATGTATACGTATAACCTTAGAAATAAAACATGTACGTACGTATTATGATAATACGTACATGTAAATTAGTTTCATGTTACCTAGCCTAACTAAGCAGCCTCTATTCAAGTCTAACAAAGGTATAGGCGTTGGCTAGAGCAATGGTTATTTTTTTTTATTTTTTTTTTTTAATTTGTATTTTTACCAAAATATTTTCCTGTTCCAGTTCTCGAAACCGATATTAATAGTCCGTGGCTATAAAATGCATCATACCTGTGATTACGTTCCAATTTTAAAACAATCAGCCGTTTACATATCCTAGCTGTACGTACATACCAAAGCGGAACACTGAATTGATTATCGAGGAGTATCCCAGGTGGATCCAGTAAAGAAAACTCAAGTTTTCGAAGAGACGACAAGAAGAAATCATTTGCTAATTTGGCTGACCTTACTTAACGTATGTTCTTTCAACGTACGTACTTATGTGTACAAAATGAACATAAGGAAACGTTGAATTTCGTTGAACAATGTTCGCCGTTAACGAAACCGAGGTGTAGCGGTTCGTATTCTACAATGTGACTCTGTATTTTTATTGATCCTCAACGTTGGATATCCCGTTAATTCGAAAGTTTTAGTTAGAAAAATAACAATAACAATAATCGTTTCTCGAGAGTTTAAGTAGCGAGAATTCAGGAATGCCGTGAAAGAAGGAATAAAAATAAAAAGTCTACAAAAGAAACAAGTGCAGCGTCGATGAGCGAATCGAGAGATAATTTATAATTCCAGTATTCCCCAATTCTCCATACCTTTCACGACGATGAGGATTTAGTTTGAAAAAGAGATACTATATAATAATACGTTTCAGGAATGTATAACGTTTTCAAGTATATGTTAATCGTTTAACATTCTACAAGTAAAAAAGTTCAAGCAACAGTCCACTTAAAAATATAATATAATATAAAATATCACTTTTTTTTTTTTTTTGTTCTTTTTTACATCATCTCATATACATATTTTCCCCTAGCGTCGAACAAGAACAAGCTTTTCGCTCTTCGGTCGTCGTTGAAGGCATTGAACAAAATTACAAATGCGACACTCAAATTCTACAAGCGACTAAAAGAAAATTCGGAACAGGTTTTCTCCGGCGTTTCTCGCTGACAACGAAACGAACAGTCGACAACCTGATCAAAGAGCTTGATTAAGTTCGACACGCGCCCGACGTAATTCTTCTCTTCCAATTACCGAAGGCTTCAGGGTAAACTTGAGGAAATGACGCGAAACGGCCTGAAGTATAAAGCTCGGACGGATCGAGCAAATTCTGCGGCGGAGGTGGCCAATTCCTCCCCGCGCCCCCACGGCGCACGTTGATTTTACAATTATTCGAAGAATGTACGACAATAACTGCACGAAAGTCTCGCTAAACGTTGCAGAAACACGATTAAACCGACGCGGCGGAACTCGACTGGCTGAGCGTTCGGGTTTTTTGTTTTTAACACCGTTCGACGGATGAAAACTCGAAAAGAGATTTACCGTAACACAAAAATGGTACATCATCCGATTTTTAGATTGAAAAATTGAAAATAGCCAATGGAATGTTGACAAAATTTTCACTCCTTTCAAACTAGTCAATTTGTTTAGCACTTTTATCTCAATATTGCAATCCTTAGATCTTACTAAATCTCTTGAAGAATTTCACACGGACTGATAATTTTTGTCAACTACGAAGCTTAACGTTAACAGTGTTGTTACAAGTTTTTTTTTTCAACATTTCGAGATTTGTGAGCTACGTCTAGCTCCCTTCTAGAAGATCCTCGTCGAGTGTCGATTATCGGTCCGCAATTTGTATAATACACCCGTTGAATCGTCGTTTCGTTTTGTTGTTTATTTTTGTGTTATCGTCTCCTTCTTCTTCTTCTTCTTCTTATTATTATTATTTATCTCTTGGTAATATTCTGTTCTTAGATTTTGTACAGTGTAATAATAATGAATCAACGTGAACGACCAGCGCGCTGCCTGATACAGGCGAGCTGCTAGACTGCCGTGGGGGCCCTTGATTGTCAATGCCATTTAGCCTTCTGGGCAAATATGTCCGCCCGTAGATTTTGCGCGAAGCATATGCCCAGTATCTGAAAAAAGATAAAAAGCGGGTAATGATTCAAAGGCGAACAAAATATGTAGAGATGGTCTAAATTTGTTGCGAAATATGTACGAACGAATCATTGACTTATTACACGTAACGACGATATGTACAGTGGCAACGTGCGCATTGCGACAAGCGATTACGTACACATAATACAAAAAAAAAAAAAATGAAAATAATTGAATGAATAAATAAATAAATAAATAAATAATGGACATTCCTGCGACTGCATGTTCATCTGCAAGACATCACAAGATGATGTTTACAATAATCGATATCTTACCTTGATATTTCACGGAAGCGTCGATCGGAATCTCCTCGCTTAAAACTACAACGATTGCCTTACGATTAACTATCAAGTTATTCAATATACATGTATGGAAAAAATACATTCTGCAGGAGAGAAAATTTTTATTTAATATAACGCATATTAATCACCAGACCTTGTTCTGTTTTAAATTTCCACAATTTTATCAATTTTCATTGTATTATCAAATCACGAGCACGCTTTGATAGAAACCATTCGTGGCTCGACAACTTGTAAAAAAAAAAAAAAAAAAGTTAAATCAGCAGTGAACAAGTGACGCGCGCATTGAACCGGATAATTTATTAAAAAGATAAAAAGAAAACAATTCCCTGAATTCACTGGTGATGATTTTAAATACGGGGCAAGGTGAAAGAGTCGCGTGTATCTCGGGTGATATATCGTTAATCGGATAAGAATAAAATGTGGGTAAAATTAGATATTCATGGGATAAAGACGAGGGGAGGTAAGAGGCTGCGGTGCAGCTTCGCGGAGATCAAGATTGGGTCCATCGTACCTGAGCGAAAGCCGTGCAAACAGCACTGCTGGCAATGGCAAGTAGATTCCTCTCCATCCATTCTTCGCCCGCCTGAACGCATCCCTTATCATTGATCACCTTGGTTACGTCAAAATTCTGAAAAAAAAACAAACAAACAAAAATTCGAAACTTCTTAAGTCTTACCGACTGCAGGATTAGTTGTTGTTAGTAGTCCAAAGGATCTGCGATGCCTCGGCCATTCGGCGGGGACTGAAAATTTTTACCGATACAGCTCGATCTCCGTTTTTGTTTAATCGTGATAAAACAAACAAATCAGCGATCTTACAGTTATACTGTTTCAACGGTAAAGAATTCCAATCAGGAAGTTGGAGATGAATGCATGATAGAAAAAAAAAAAAAAAAAACGCGAAACATACAAGAGATATAATCTTTAAACGTTGAAAAGGTTAAATACAATCGCAATTACATTAATAATCTCTTAATTAGAAATGCTCGCACACTTCTGTGTACAACGATACTTCGAAGGCCGTATTTAATTACCTCCTCGCAATGTACGGTACACAACTTAATTAACGGAATCAAATTTTTCATCTCAAGTAATAAAAGAACGCGATAAAAAAGAATTTAACGTTGAAGGTGAAAAATTATGGGGTTTCAAATTCTACACCCTCCTTAGCGCATGTAGATGAAATATGCAACGTTCAACAACGGCGCGGGCCGGCCGGTTTAATCGCAGGCTTTGCTAAATAGATAGTTCTAAGTGGGCTCAATAATTCACCGATTAAACGAACCTGCTGCAGGATTAGATTAACGGCAGGTAATTTACAGCTCGCATGGTTTTACCTCGCAGAGAGCCATGAGGTTACAGCTCTGCCGATGCTATTTCACCTTCGATATAAAAGTTATACTCGCGGTTCGCACGAAAGGTCAAACGTGGAACGTGTTTTTTATTTTTTTTCCCCCCACTTTGAAAATTTCTGTGTAGAAATGTAAATTTCCACAATTATTTACTTAAACAACTACTTACTTACCCAGTAAATTCCAACGATTTTATTTTACCATCTTAATATTATGCAATTAGTAAACGTATGTTTCGGAATATGTACACACATATAGCAGCTTTACGCGGGCATAAATTAAACTGACACATACGTGGTACAAAAATTTTTTACGAAATTATACATACTATACGCATGCGAAAAATATGTATATATTTATGTAAATGAATACGCGTCACGTGCATTGTATGTATAAAAAGTTGCGTTAGGAGATAAATGTTGAATTACGTCTTGCCAGAAAGTGTAATGAAAAAAAAAAAGAAGAAAACAAAATGTTTATTACTTCCAATCGACAAGCATTATTAACAATCAGAAAGATTATATTCTGTACCTATCGATCGCTGCATGCATTAAAACATGAATTTCTCACCTTCCGTATGTCCGTTTTAAAAAGAAAATCATTACGTGACGTCTGGTGACGATAAAATGAATTCACGATTCAGGATTTTCACTCGAGTTAGAAAATGTACTAAAAAATATCTATAAAGTGTCAGTTTTTCAAAATAAACTAGTCAATCTGATTTTCATTAACTCACGTCACTTGGGTACCGTTAAAGTTGATTAAAAATTAAAAAACTAGGTTTATCCGAACGAATACTGAACAAATGAAATCCCCGCGCAAGTCGAAATATACAATTGAAACGTAGGCGGTAAAAAAAATGGCAACATTTCGTTATAATATCCGATGAAAAGCGAGACTCGATCGAGGGAAATGAAGAATGGAAAACCACTCAAAACGTGCATACGGAAGGGTAGAGAAAAATGTCGAGGCATATAGATGTTGGGGGTGATTGTCGGGTACCTGGAGGACCATAACACCAACGGCGGCGCCGGCAACGGGGACGAGGTTCAACTCGACCCACTCTTCGCCGGCCCTTAGGCACCCTCTTTCAAAGATACTTCTTTCCCCTGGCTGCACACCCCAGGAGAAAGAAAGACAACAATGCTTGGTTAGTGTAAATAGAGCTGAAAGCATGCGGAGCCGCCGATTTTTCAAACTCGTATCTTATTTTTCCATAATTTTTTTCTTCACCCCATTTCCTCGAGGGGGTTCCTCGATAATTAATTACATCTACAGGTTTGGCGCTGTGACATTTAGCGATCAATCGGCAGCTTCGATTAATCGTTTTTCCCATTAATCGGCTAATCAACGATTTCGGTTAATCGTTTTACTGACCGATCGATTAAACGATGGTTTCGATTCATATACGAGGCAACTTCGATTAAATAGCTGATCAAAAAAATCGCAGGAATATTTTAAACGAGCATATTCTTACTGGAACAACTGGGTGTGTATGTTACACATATGTGTATATAATTTGTGCGATGTTCTTCCGGAGGCGGTTGGTAAAAAATAACGAGGATGATAACGACGACGAGTGGGGGAGCAATATAAAAATATTTGCATAATATGCAATTACACTCGAGGTATTATTAGGGCGCAATATAATTGGTGTATAGGTACGCGCGCATATAATACGTTGTAAAAGGACCCCTCAAATAAGGAAAAGAGTCCTCAACCGAGAGAGGTACGATAATTTCTCGTCTCTGCTCCCTCGTTTTCCGTCTAATTAGGTTCCCGGCCGCATCCTGACCTGGTTTGCAATTCCCCCTCTTTTGTGGCTAATAATTACCCACGTCCCCGACGACAGAAGTTTCAACTCGGTGTTGAAAACATCGCTTGGACTTCTCAACGTTATCTCGCGTATATCGAGGGTGAGGCTAATTATCTCAATAGATCTCAATAGGTATTAAAAACCGACGAATAAAAATGTGCCTTATATTTTTTCTCATCACTGGTAGATCCTTCTGAAATTATACCTTCCGTTTTTTCTTTTTTTTTGTAGTTATACAAGTGTATTTGATTTGTAAGTATAAAAAAAATTTTTATTTAATTCCCCGAACGGTACGAGTTTTCTCAAGTATTATTTATTTATTGATTTATTTATTTTTGCAATATATTGATTATTCAAATTGAGCTGTACAGGGCAAGAATTTTTCTTCCGACTTTTTTCGGAATAATGTCAAGACAGAAAAGAAAATACAAAGATTTATGTCATTTCGTCACTTTCGATCGTATCATAGTGCGAATTGTACGAATAAATCTTCATCGCAATACCGACGTTTCGTGATTCGTTGATTTTTCTACTTTTACAATTTTCCCGCGCACCTCTCAAATGTTCCGATATCCAGAATTTTTTTGGCAAAACTTACTTCTGCAACGAATTTTCCAATGAGAGATGGAGAAAACTTTTCACCAGGGAAGATCGTCGCGATTAAATATCGACTGTATAATTTTTATACGTCAAATATACTACACTGTACTATACGTATAACTATTTCGTAAAAATGATAGAGGTCGATTTATTCAAACCGAATACTTACATAGCCGGGCTTTCGCACGTCGTATCCACACTGTTTGTTCTTGATAATCTCCTGAAAAGTATTTCAACAAGATTAAATAAAAAAAAGTAAATTTACCAGCAACAAATCTGTCGGATAGAATATCCGACACGTCAAAGTAACGACAGAAAAACCAAAAATCAAAGTCAGAACTTCCAGGACTTGACTTACGATTATAGAAGAATATCGATAAAAGACTCGGTCTACTCAAAGTTTAGGTATACATGTAGGTATTACACCTTTAATGAAAAACAATGATACAGAGTGAAACGATCTTACGTTTGGTTTCCGCTTGCAGCAGCTAAAAGGCACACCGCATGCTTCTCTCGACCCAATCTCACTCGAGGAGCAGTTGAAGTAGTTGTTTCGGTCCCAGTCCTTGGGGCCCTCGATTCCGCAACACTGCAGCTGCGAAACGACACGCTCAACGATAAATTTACCCCCTGGTTTTCGATTCGAATTTCGGATAAGGGCGGATAGCGGGACGAGCGAATAAGAAAAAGAAATATAAATTATCTGGAAACGAGATACATACGCACACACCGACACATATGTATTCCACAGCAATCGTAACGACAACAAAAAGAAAAGAAAATTCAGAATAAACCGAACCGTTTATAAGCACGCAGAGATCGAATGGTGCAAAAGTGTTAGAGCGATGTAAAATAAACTAACGATATCCGAGCTTCTGTTGCTGTTTATAAAACTGGCGGTAAATTTTTCATTTTATCATTTGTCAAAGAAATCATAAAATCTAAAATTACCGGCAAGGAAACAAAATTGCGTGGATGTTACATACACTGAGAGAAATTTTTAGTTCCGGTTACCGCTCAGTCCTTGACTATTTTCATTTTTTACCACGATCGAAAAATATAGTTCTAAGTAGATAATGAAAATTAGTTTTCTAGCTGTTACCAGAAAGTTTAGTATCCGTTACTATTCTTTCTCATTACGATCACTGTTGCTATATTTTCTTGTAACTGTTGCGAAAATTTAATGCTTGTGCAAGAATAAATTGACGTTAAAGCCTTGTTTAGCTAAAAAAGTAGAGTAATCTCGTCTCTCAAACAATATTCAAACAGTTTTTTCAACGATACCTGTTTTACTGAATTTTTCTAGTTACTCTAACAAATAAAATTTTTCTCAGTATAGTACCTAAAATTGGATAAAATAGGGATATTTTCTGGTATTAATTAATTGAAGGGCAGATATTAAGGTGGCGCCAAACAGGGGTTGAATGTTGCACGTATATATGTATATATATATACACATGTATATACACACATACACAGGTATGCATAAGAGTCGAGAATTCTGAGAGCTATCGCCGTGCGAGAATCTCGGCTGCGTAGTAAAGTCACCCAAGTTTCATTAAACCCCAATATTTCACGGTTGGTGGAAGCCCGACCCGTGAAACCACTCCTTGCCTAATTTACTCCACAAACACTACTTTTTGGCATCGGTATACTTGTCTGCTTTGCCCTCAAACCTCTGAAAGCGTCCAACTTTTTTTTTTTCCTCGTTAGTACCTACATAATTTTCCCTCCAGCAGCTTGTCAGTTTTAAACCAGTTCCATAACAGGTATCTAATTCGTTACGTAGCTTCGTAACTTTGTAATTAATAATATAACGTGGAACGGATTTTTTCTTCGAATGAAAATCATTCAAAAATGACAAGAAAAAAATAAATAAATAAATAAATAAATAACGATATAAAAAGGAAAGAAATATTCTATCAAGCAATAATAGTACAATAGTAATTTACCCAGTCCTCCTGAATCCAATCGATCAGATTCTGTTGATCGGGATCTTCTCTGTAGTGAATTATGAAAGCTTGAAATCCACCCGTGGCCTGTGATTTGATCTGTTAACGTAAAATATGTGAATGTGAATTAGAGAGAGTAAGCATATGCATACGTGTAAAGTACGTGTGACAGATAAAACAGAATTTGATATAGAAAAAACAAATAAAAAAAAAAAAAAAGAACCAATGTCCCAAATAACCGATCCATTTTTTCCAACGTCTGATTTTTACGAGCTTGCCACGGCTATTCCATCGGCTTTCGTATATACACGAATTTCGTATACGCCTGAAATTTGTTTTCCACCTCATTTCCTCGTTTTCTCGGCTGGAAATTTCGAGGACCGACATTTACGTGGCTCGGCATCTCGATTTTTATTAATTTCACGAACATTGGGTTAATTCTCGTGGTGAAACGGTTGAGTACACTCTTCGCGAAAAAATTATATTCCAAATCTCTGAAAGATGAGAGAAGAATGAGAAAAAAAGAAAGAAAAAAAAGAGCGGTAAAAAACCATCGTATGACTCGTCTATAAATAAATAAATAAATAAATAAAAATAACAGAATCGCTGCAGACTCTCGGAGTATTTTCTTCTTCATATTTTTTTCTTCTTCTTCTTCTTTCAACTCAAACTTCCATATCGCACAATTCGTCGAAACAGAAAACGTGTACTGTCAATATTATATTTATTACATGATTGGACTTTTGAACGACAGCTGTTACATAAATTCTGCCGTAGAGTATATATGTATAGGTAGGTATATAATATAGTATATAAACACGTAACGTACATCGCGGAAGTCGCTTCGAGAAGGTTGTGAAAAATTCACGTTAAAAAAAATGAGACTCACCCAATCTTTAAAGACGAATCCCAATATGCCAGCTGTCATTTCCGAAAGAAGTAACAGCGCCAAAAATATCGCGTACTGAAACAGAAGTAAATACGTGCGTGATTATTTTCATTCGTTATATTTTTTTTTTTTAATTCAACCTTTGCGACATTGCGGACAGTCGGGATTGTCTAACAGGTTGAAAAAGATATCGTCGTGGAGATCGATCGCTGATCGAGAAAGAAAATACGTAACAACTTCCGGCAGTTTTATCTTTTACATCATTTTCACGATAAAAAATTTACCGACACGTACCCCTGGTAAATATATTCGATTTTACGATCGAATCAAGCATTCGAATTTCGACACGTTATACGCGAGATCGAGTCGTATTAATTCCAACTTCATTAGACCCGCGATTCTATTATACCGCATAATAATTTACCGCACGCTGCGGTCGGTGCAAATATTAGCGAAATTACACAGCGTTTGGAAACTTTGAAAAATTTCAAACACAGCGAACCGTAAATTAGAGCGGACGCGTAACGCTATTCCAGGAATGCACTATTAGATTGTAAGTGCTGCACAAGTATTTCACATGCACAGGTGATTTAATCTGTGAGCGATGATGGAAATGGTAGACACATGTATATATATATATATTTATACTGCTTTGGCATTGAAGACCGAAAAACTCGTTTAAATTCGTTAATTGATGAACCTTAACAAACGGATGGAGTAAAAGTTGACGATTCGAGAAACTGCTGTAGAGTTGTTACAACGATTAGGCTTAACTTGAAACCCAATCGTTTTAAAGAAACGAAAATTATTTGTTCACGTTATAGAAAATAATCCAGCAAACGATTGATTGAATAATTCACTTTCAGTCTTAAATCCGTGGTATCTGCATATTTCCACTTCCATTCGTTACGGTGGTTTGGATCGTGTTAAAAAAGAGCTGAAAAGTGGATTGCTTCTCGGAATTGAAATTATATTTTCATCAAGGTATAAGGAGAGAAAAAAAATAAATAAAAATTGAAATCACTGCCGCGAAGAGCGCGCTAAAAACGCGAATATATGTATGGATAAGATTTATTTCCAGAAGCTGGAAAACCTCCGGCGTACGAACTTTGATATTCCGGTTTGATCCTTGGGGACATAATTTGAGGATACGTATATTAGGGATATAAGGAAAGCAAGATAGCTGCTTAGCTGCATACCTAATATACATACATGGATATGTACGCCATATAAACAATACATGTATCGTGCTGTGCATAGATAAGACTTTTTTAATAACGTTAGATAAGCCCGGGTATATATGCAAGGTACATGTATGTATACCTATGTGTACAGAAATACCGAGAAGGACGATAACGTAGCAGAATTAGTTGTAAGAAATTACGATACCGGGTTGTTCGGTAGTAAACTTGATCGAAACAAGCCGATTGCTCAAGTTTTTAACCCCCGTAAATCCGAACTTGCGGTTTATTAAACTTGACGTTAAAAAAAATCCGACAGTAACATGATATTAACAATGATATTAACAGTTATTCATACAAATCGAAAGAACATTGTGACGAAATTTGCAAGAAAAAAAATATGTCCAGATCTGTGAAATTGTTATACACGTATTCTTATGTACCTAACGAAAATAAGCAATATTGAAATAATTATAAGCACTAACCGCAGCTAGTAAACACGTGTTTTCTCTCAACGCGCCAACGCATCCTGTGAATCCGATGATGAACGTCACTGTGCCTGTAAAAAAAAAAGAAACAATCAAACGGTCTGAAATTAGTTACAGATTGTAATAATTATTTCACAGAAATTTAAATTATTAGTTTTCTGTAAATGATTTTTTTCTTCTTTCTTCTTGTGCCGTGTCAGGGTGATATTTTAATATCAATAAAATACAAATTAGAAGCTCGTTAAACTTCGCGATTTAGAGTCTGTTTTATCGATTCATTAAAAAAAAAAACAATCAAGAATATCCGTCCTTAGATAAGCTTAATTCTCGGAATCGGAGCGCATGCGTAAAACTAAAAAACAATTTTGCGTAATATTCTACACATTAATCGTATCCTTTGGCTTCTTCGAGAGATTCAATCAGGGGTACATCGTCGCAGTAATTAGCAATCAACGTCGAAACGGGAAGAAGGTGGGTTTAGAATGATCCGCATCACCTGCAGCTACAGAGGAAAATCTGTGCTGCAGAAATTAGGTAAATATGTATATAGAATAGCACCCTCTGGAAACTGGTTAATTCGTTCCCCTAGGTTAATAATCCAAAACCCTTGAACCTTTCCTTTCATACGCGTAATAGGTGTACGTATATAAAGGATGGTTTAATTACCGAGAACTTATTACGACATCCGCTCTCTGTCGTGTTATAATATTATACGTACGACGCTATGAAAATTCCCCGTAGATTTCTGCTACCTCCATTCCTACTGCACGCGTATGTATGTGTATATATATATATATATACATATATATAGATTTATATACATAAATGTATACATATGTACATAAACAAAGCTTTACCGCTCTCGAATACCTTTGAAGAGATCCGGAGCTGTTGGTCATTGCGGCATGAAAAATGTTTCCGAGCGTGAAGAGAGAAAAAACGATTTTTTACCGCAATTTCGTTTTACTTTCTTTTTTTTTTTAATTTTATTATTATTATTTCGTTTTACCTTTCTCTCTCTCTCTCTCTCCCTCTTTCTTTCCTTCTCTCTTCATCTCTTTCGCGCTCTGCGAAATATCAACGAAACCGTATAAGATGGTGTATCAAGACGTATAGGTATAATATGTGGGAGGAAAATCGATACGCCATCTTTCTGAGCAACGCAATATCATCGGGACAACGCCAAATCCTTTTATATACATATAGATGTATACATGTAGATATATATCATGGTGATACAGCTACTTTTGTGACGAAAATATTTCCACCTGGGTGGATGAAAATTCAGTGACGTATTAGATGTTACACACTGACGGGGAAGAAAAAAAAAAACATTCTTGTAGCCAATCTCGCGGTGAATATCTGATGTTATAGAAAGTGTGTTTACATACATATACATATGTCTAGAAATGTTGTAAACGAAAAATAAAAGTTGTGAGAATTTTTTCGGAATTTTCAGTACTTTTAAACCATATTTTAGTTCATGGAAAAAAAAAATATATTAAAAGTGGTGAAAATTTATTGTATTTGTAAATTGAACAAACGGCGAATCCACTGTTCGAATAGAATCGTTACTAACAGATAGATTAGATCTGAGAAATTTCAAATGCAAAATTAACTGGAAGATTTGTACACTTTAACGACAGCCGCGATCTTCCCGGCATTACATCGGCCCTTGAACGCTGCGACTTTCCGTAGAATCGGGTATACACGTTATATATCACGATGTTCTCTGACCGTCGGTGGATTGCACGCACGACGGTATTGACGTAATCTAATTAATGCTAAGAACATGATACGAGCGGCGGTATCGCCGATGGATGGATGGATGGATGGACGGACGGATGCACCGACTGACTCTGACAGTGATTACGGAGAATGATGAGAAGGATGGATGAATGGGAGTCCACGTATATCCCGCCGTCGCCACTCTCTCTATTCTAGGCATAATATCGGCCACCTGACCACGAGAAGCGTCATCGTCTTGTTGCACGCGAAGAGGATTTCACGGTTATTGGAATTGCGCAAGGACCAATTTCACAGAGTGATGACTTTTTTCTTCCTTTTTTGTTTTTTTTTTGTCTATTCCGTTACCCCGCGTAACTTCGAAGATTGTCTTTTCGGGAGAATCAAGGCTTGCGACATTATCGATCAAGGGTATTCCGAATTATATCCGACGTATTGGATACATCGAAATTAACGGTATTGTGGCATGCACAGTTTTTTTTTTATAATAATTCTAAACGAAAAAAAAAAAAAAAAAGAGAAGAAGAAGAAGAATAATATTCTCACCGCCGTGACGAAGTTTCAATAAAAATTATATCAACCAATCAAACCGAAAGGCTAAAACTATAGGATGTAACTTAACGATATTATACAATACTCTTTCTCAATAGCCACTTAGCGCTTTTTTCATAGCTATAAATAGTTACAATAGTTGAAAACTTCTTTCGGTTAAAATTATGGATACAGTCAACGATCCGAAATATTAACGAATTACGATATATTTTACCAGAAACGTCACTACCTAATATTCAGCATCGATAGTTATGAGTAAATTATTCATACAAAGCTGATTAAGAATGAATTCGTGTTGAAAAAATCATTCAACTTGACCGTTTCGATAGCGATAATTTATATATAATACAAAGTAATAGGTAGATTCCAGAATGAAATTGTAAACCCCTGCGTGACACAGACGTATAAATTAAAATCAGGCGTATCACTCCGCGTGGAAAACAAGGGCGGTAAATTAACCCCGTAGCAGTAAAGAGAGATATTTTAGATATATAAGGAAAGACGGACAGCTCGCGATAAAGCTCCGTGTAAGATGTTACGTACGTATATATATATATATATACATGTAAAGCCGTTGGAAGTAAAATGTAGATTTTCTCTCGTTGGCACGTTCGCGGGTTGATAAATCAAGTAGTCGGACTCGATGTTAGGGAAGACTCGAGGAAGCCGCGTGTCTGCGCTTCACGCTTGCCGCATGCAAGTGCAAGTGCAAGTGCAACTGCGATGCGCGATACTCGTTACGTAATACGTAATACGAACGAATGCGTCGAAGGTTGAAAAAGAATTTGGTACAATTCGTTTGTCGCTATTTATCTCACTTAAAAACGACGCGTTCGGAATGAATTTTTATCTTTTTCTCTTCTTCTTCACCATTTTTATTTACAATTTATTTACATCTGATGTATTTGAATGGAGTGCAGAGTCAATCGCGTGTTCAAATCAGGCGCGCACTGCTCAGCGATAAGAGGAAGCAAAAAAGCTTAGCGAAGTCCTTTGGGTAGTGAAAAATACATGACGCTGCGTATACTGAGAAGAGGGTTCAAAGAGGCATAAAAATTCGAGTTGTGTATATTTATACGAAGATATACACGCACGTACGATATGTGCGTAGATACGTAACGGTGAATACGGGAAAATTTCTTGGCTACGAGTAATCAAAGGACAGAAAAAGCATAAACTAGAAGGAAAGGTGAAGGAATGAACGAATGGATTTCTTTCTTACGTATATAAAATTTCTACTAAATTCGTCTGACGCGTGTCTTTTCATGGGGATGCTTAAAAGAAAGAAGCGGCAAAACAAGAAGAAAGACGAATATATATAAATAAAAAAAAAAAATCTCGCTTCTTTTTATACTTCAGGGTCGAAAAGGCTTTCATTGCTACTTTTTCACCGAGTTACGTGTATAACGTACTCGAGACGAGGAGCAAACAAAAACAAGCCAACGAAATCAGACGAAAGTGGAACTAAAGAAACTAAGAAATAGGTAAAAATCCTGCTAATTTTTTCATCCAAGTCGAAATTGAAAGATTCAAATTACTTGTATCGCAATATCTAAATAAAAAAAAACAAGCTACTTATTCGTAAAATTGCTTATATTTCTTTGCACGACGTCGGCGTTTCGCTTGCAACAGTTACGTAATTTATGGTAGAAAAAGAAAGAAACAACAACTGGTAAGCCATCATTTTGATTTTACCAGTATCTACATAAAATATTGCACAAGATTTTAACTATACGTGCTTTAGAATAGTTTTAACGACTCTCCAGAGTTTCTCGTTTCTACGAAGTTATCGTCAGACATGTGTGTGTGGGTGTGTACATGTTTACACCTAAGAAGAAAATCTCGATATCTCACGAGCAGCGGATGATTAAGATTCGAGAAACACGCGATCAGCCTCATCACAGAATCAAGCGAGCAATGCACCTTTCAATTTTCGCATATTCGTATAAAATTAATTGTCACCTATTAATTAGCCGGAAGAAAAAGTATGGTATAGAAATATTGAAATTTTTTATTTATTTTTTTTTGGAAATATCGAGAGCGTGCAATAATTTGGAATAAATACTGTCGGCATTAATTTCTCTCGCTGTTAAACTCCAGTTGTAATAATTAAATCGTCACTCTTACACTTTGTCCAATGATTACATTACATTTTTCAATGGTTGAAAAATTGAATAGCGGCAAACTTACCGATTAGAATGAGAATGAAGGCCGGATCGAGCGCGACGTTCGTCAGGCGAGACAAGTTGTTGAAAGTGTCCTTTTCCGTCCAGGCCCAAACCCCGACTGCCATGATGCCGAGACCGAGCAGCTGAAAGGAAAAAATACGCAAGAGACGCGATTAGTCACAACGATATTGAATGTTCGTTAGTTTGACACACGATTCAAGTTTAACACCCTGCCCTGTATTTTTGGATATTTTGATGTTACAGTTTGTTATTTATCGGAAAATGACGATTGAAAATGTAATTGACAGCCGAGCGATAAAAAGGTGTATACAATCAGATTTCGATGGGATGATTAATTGTCGCCTGGCCGAACGAGCAATCGCATGGACAGGCTGAACGGGAAGAAGGGGGGAGAGAAAGAGAAAGAGAGAAAGAGAGAGAAAGCTGCGTCCTGCAACTGCAACATTTCGGCTGACCAAGCACGACGACAATTAATTTCAGATAATGAGGGATGCCCAATGATTCTGCTCCCTCGAACGTGACATTTCTATTATTCCGTTATGTCGGGTCAACGAGGGAACGCTGAACCCCGTGTGCATATATGTAACACATATGTGTACGTATATTTACATATAGCTATGCATCACATTCGTAGGTTAATTATACAAGGTAGATGTAAAACACTTGTAACAAGTTTCGTTGAACACGTCACCTATATCATATACGTTTGGTAAGAAGACTGTGCGAGAGCTTGAAAATTCTATACACAGGCATTTTTATCCATTTATCGATTAATAGATTTCCAGTAAATCTACAGTGACGTAGTTTCGGTACTTCTTTATTTGATTTTTTTTTTTTAACTTATTTATTTTTTTCTCTTTTCATGCTTTGGTGATAGTTATTGTACAATGATTCAAAGAGGAACAGATAGAGAGACAGAGAAGTGCAAACAAAGCGACGATATTAAGAGAAGTATTTAGAAATCTGTTTTATGCATCAACCAAGCAAATACACAACCAGTGACTGTGTCAAAGGATTGGTTAAAATCGAACCAATTAATCGGGACCGTCTGATAAAAATGACATTAAAATTTTTATTCGAGGATCGTATATCACAGGACGAGGATATCATCGCTTTGCCATCGTCGAATCTTCATATAAATTTTTTTCACCTATCTTCCTTTCGATTTTTTCGCTATTATACGCTAGTTGGCAATATCGTAACACAAGTTTCTTTGTCGTTTATTATATGCGTCGGACTTTTGAATGCAAGTGGTAAAATGACAAGGAGAAGAAGTCCGTGTCTCGGAAGCAGAGAGAATGTTTCGTGTAAGATGTATAGACAAGTAGGACCAGGTATTATCCGGGTTTACAATTTTAATCTCTTCGGCTGTGTAATCAGGTGCCCAACGAGGAGCAAGAGGGCTTATATCAGCTAACCCTTGAATCCCCCTGGATGAACACTTTCCTTCAACCAACATTATACAACCCAGTATCGAAATTCGGCCCGATTTATTGCTGGGTGAAAATATTGACGATGAATGCGTCAAGTTTTTTCGCCTTAGGGAGGAATTCTCAATATACATATACATATGTGTCTTTTTGTAAAATTTCACTCATTTCCGAATTATACGTGCGAAGAAGTAAAATTGTGTGACGATAGAATGTGCAAAAAAAACATTGTTTGCGAGAAACGGAGAAAACCACGAAACTTTTTCCGTGAAGATAATTTTCCAGCACGCCAAACGGTTAGCGATAGGTATTTTTAATTGGGTTAGTTAGAATCAGCCGGGATACCTAAATTGATTCTAGTAACTTTGTCGAACAATTGCTTTATCGTCAACAATTGTTTCCCCGTCAATCACACCTAATCCAGTTTACAATTAACATACGTTGCAAATACTAACGAAAAATTCGTTACAGCTTCGGCAGATGTAAAAGTTTTATTGTTATTTTAAACTCTGGATTGTGAAAAGCCGTTGACTTTTTGTCAAAGAAAAACATTAGAAAAAAAATTTAAAAAAAAAAAACGTAAAGAAAATCTGTCCAGAATTTTATAATTAGATAAGCTCAAAGATTTCTCTCACCAATCGCGTTGTGGATTAATTGAAAATTCAATTAAAGAAAGATCCTGAGAACTACACAAAAGCTTATATACTTTTGTGAAAACTACGATAAGTGACTCTAATTTCTTTCCCTTCTTTTCCTTCGTCTTCTTCTTTTTCTTCTTTTTTCAACCGACGGCTAGACAGAACGAGCGTTGATTGCAGATTCCACGCACATGTATATGTATAACTTAGTCGAGTGGTGGAGATTAATTTTTTTTTTTTTTTTTTTTTACCAGTCTCTGAAGTTCTTACCCGTCCGTGATACAATTCCGATTTAATTTATACTAGTATATATATATATATATATATATATATATATATATATATATATATATATTTTTTTTTATACATATATACACATACATACCGTATCGACAGCATCGCGAAGTTACTTGGCTATGATTAATATTATCCGTTTTAAGCTTGGTCGGAAGATAGAAGAATAAAGAACGACGTCAATCCGATTTCTCGAGTTCATTTCAACCTAACTCTAACGACAAACTTGCTGTTTTCATGCAAATTAGTTATAAATTAGTAAATTAGACATCAGAAGTCTTCGACGTGAGTCAAAGTGGTCCTATTTTTTGTTCAGCTCAATTTTATCTTAAATTTTGCCTAAAATTACCAGATATATCAATAAACACTCAAATTTTAAGAAACTAACCGAAGATTAGGATTGGAAGAGTAATTTCCTACATTTCAAAGAACGGTACACTAATGAGAAAAAAAAATAAAAAATTGCCCGACTTTTTCCCGGTTTTTCCAGATGCATGTAAATTCCCTGAAAAATTCCCAGTTTCCTAGATTTCCCTGACAGCCAGACACCCTGAATCAAAGTATACGATGCGCTTGCTTA
This sequence comes from Neodiprion virginianus, assembly GCF_021901495.1. NCBI lineage: Eukaryota > Metazoa > Arthropoda > Insecta > Hymenoptera > Diprionidae > Neodiprion > Neodiprion virginianus. The sequence goes on along the minus strand of NC_060877.1, from coordinate 4,318,296 downwards.
TTCGTAATTTTCAAAGAAATAAAAACGCGGTCGACAAACTCGGACAATTTAAAACGACCGCGTATATTGCGGGAATAACTGCATTTAAAAAATTGCGAATTTCCAGCAAGGCGATTCGTATTTAATATAAAATTAAATGTAACAAGTACCCAAAGCCATATAATTCCAAGTCGTTTACAGCTGTTGCTGTTGCACGCGATCCGTATCAAGATCGCGAAAAGATAATTACGTAGCTGACGTGCAGGTGTGAGGAATTACAGGCGTCGTATAAACGTATAACTTTTTTCACTTCAATTCTATCATATTGAAAGTTAGCAAGGTTATCGTAACGATTCTCATTTATTTCGAAATTTGAGTTTCTTAAAAATCTTTGTAAAATAAAGAAAACAGTATATTTTTTCCCTCCTCAATGTTTCGTTGCGAAAACGTTACTCGACTTCAACCTCTTTCGATTTTTCACTTCTCTAGATCAATTTTTCCCTTCTCTTTACTTCACTCCACCCGACGTGTCGAGACGTATGAAACCTGCCACCGCAGGAGGACAGAAATGTTTACCAATGTACCCTACGTTTTCTTTTTATACCCACTTTCTTTCGGCCCTCCCTCTTTCTAGCTTATCGTTTCTTTTCAGATCCAGTTCTTTCACGTGGATTAAGTTTACCCAGCTGAGGCTCTCCTGTCAACCGTTTTGTGAGGAATTACGGAAGCAGTCGGACCAGCCACTCCTGCAATTGCTTTTCTCATTTCTCGTTGCTGTCTCACTTCTGTTTTGCTTCTTACTTTTGCTCTTTTCACAATGCGACGATAAATTCGAACGATATTCGAAGCCGTACTTGCGAAAGATCGCAATCGCAGATTATTAATAACAGGCACCGCAAGTCCTTGTGATCTGGAATATACGAGTTTTTGACAAAATTTAACTAGTGACGGATATAACAATACGAGAAAAAAATCTGAAAAGCTGAAAAATGATATCGTGTATAGAAATTGGTTCAGCATTCAAGTTGCAGGTAGACTTGAGTTATAAAATATGTATACAGAGAGTCAGCAAGCTGAAAACTTTCAGGCTCAATTAAACTCGAGAGGAAAGTTTGCGAGACGTTTGTATATACGTGCGATGAAATCACCTGAACTTTAACTAAAGCATGAAAATGTTTAATGAAAATTTATTACCGTTTGGCGTTTATGAATATTTGTATAAATTCGATTCGTTTTCGTTTGTGAAGAATCTTCGAAGTAGTCGATCTTTTACACTGTTGTGGAAAAAATTCATAGACATTAAAAAGTGACGATTCAAAAGAGAACGATGGTTTTTATCGATACCATTTCGTTTTGTGCGAATAAAAGCGGTATAGCATAATAATGCAGATCGTTTCCTGGAGCAAGCAGGTGACCTCGTCTCGTCTCGTCTCGTCTCAGTTTCCTCGAGAATTACGACTTATTTATGCGCGGCTAGAATAGAAAAGTTGGATACGACCGCGTGAGCAATCATTTATACGGATCTAACTTGATACCAGAGGATCGCGGAGTCGAGTTTGCGGCATATGGGGCGCATTTTTCCGCTCTTATTTACTATTTATGGGCATTGAATCGATCTGACGAGGGTGAGCAACAGCAGCAGTGAAACAAATCAACGACGAGGAATTAGTAATGAAACATTAGGAAGCGGTAAGAGTTCGGAATCACAAGGATTGGATCGAAGGAAGGGACGCCAGGAGGGCACTTAAACGGGAACCTGACTTCGACCTTAAGGATTTCCCGCGCTATATTTTTCGAGGAAACTTTGCACTCAACTGATTCAATCGGCGAAACGCCGCGGTTCTAATCGAACAAATGAATCTCCGGCTGATTGCGTTATACGTTATACCGTCTCATATTCTGTCCGTTCGATAAACAAAAAAAATAAAAACACCGCGGAATTTCTTATCGTCGCGTAACGAGACTCTGAGTTTTGATACCGTTGTAGGCCAAAAATGTATCAAGTGATGAAAATTATCTTCGCTTCGCTTCGGTAACAGTGAAATTCGGATATTTATCATTCTTGAGAAATTAAGTGAAAGATACTGTGATTCGAGCAATTGGTATACCTTGATTAACAATAAGCTCGAGTAAAGTTCTGCTTGAAGGAAATAATTCACGCGACGCTGCCCGAATTCTCGGGGTTTAAGGATGAAAAGACGACAACGTTAAGAGAGGTGAGAGCGGTTGTTATATTATATTATCATTATCATTATTATAATTATTATTATTATATAGGGGATACATACAACCCATTGAAGAGTTTTGGAATGGTCAATTTTTAATTTCGATTAAAGCCGGCGGGTATGAATGTTAAAAATTTAAAAGAAAATTGCCGCTACAGGCAGTTTCCAAATGGAATGTATAATCAAAGTCCGTTAATGAATCACTCGGGGAAGATTGCTGAAAATGCGGCGTTGATATAACAATCGTCGATTTTTATCATTATCCCGGTTTAATCGAGACAAGATCATTAGAGTTTAAAAGATGAAGTTTGATGAAAGAAAAAACGTTAATTAAATATTTAAAATTTCATTCCTCTGCGTGGGGTTTTACATTGAAATTTATAATCGGAATCATCTTATACTGATATAATTTAAAAAAACACGATACCCATTTAAAATTGTTTACAACTGTACCGTGGATAGCATAATGAACGACGCTTGGATGGAATCTAAACCTTTTCCCCCATTTATCGTCACTGCTTTTTCCCTGTCGAGAGGCGTGCAGCAGCACAAAGACAAAAGATTAAGTAAATAAATTCATATTCTATGAATTTCTGAGTGAAGAAAGAGCGGAAAATTACTCTTACAGCAAACGTGCCGCGTAGTATTTATATAACACCGTAACACCAAAGCTCGTGAAATTTAATAATCCCTCATAAATACACGTGGAGTGTCACAGAATTCAACGGACATATGTTACGTGTACAAACGTTTGCACGGAAGCTTTATTCGACGTATTTGTTTATTAAATACAACGAAGAAATACCTGAAAAAGTCTAAATACTCTGAACGATTAACAGCAATTTCCATTACAACACATCCTGCGAAACGGCGAGATGGTGATAAAAAAAAAAAAAGAAAGAAAATAAATTCATTACAACAACAAAACGAGACTTGTGTAATTCGACAAACAGGCAATTAAAGCCGACCGCGCTCGCGACGTTTAATTAAAAACCTCCGGGAATTCCGTCGGCTGTTTATAGAATTTTGGTCGTTGATTTGAAGAGATTGAATGACGTTTATAATTGGTTACGTGATCGATTTCCGAAGCAATCGTCCCTGCTGACGAAGACGAAGGGGGAGGAGATCAAGAAGTGTTATTTATAAATGCCAATTTTTCCTCACCGCAACAGAATACGGGAAATTTCATGGCTCGTGCGAAAAATTGATCACAATGAAAGAACACGATTTTTCAATAACAAATCAAACAAACCGCCGAGATACCGGCGACAGTCGCGTTGCACGCGTTCGTTCGTTTCTCGAAACTCGTTTATCTCCGTTATACCGAAATTGTAGTTGATTCGTGGCGGTTCGCTGAATATTGATATACTGTCACACAGTTTCGCTCATGTGGCTCGGCTGATGCGGAAATGCGAAACAGAAGTTCGTTTCGCGTCGTCGTTCGCGATACAGTCAGCTATAGTAATGATAATAAATGGCGAGAGAATGTCTCGGCCATAAACGACACAAATCATATTTGATGGGGGTGAAAATGTGGAAAGAATAAAAAATTGAAACGCACAATTCCAAAAAAAAAAAAAAAAAAAAAAGGGAAAATCTGGTTTATAGAATTTTCAAATGTGTAATAATAAAGATAAAACGTAGAATAATCAGGGTTTTGAGGATTCTTATGATCTTTCTACGTTCTGACTATTTCGACATTCTCGTCTTACTGTATTTCGAAATTTTGTCAAACGGATTTTCCGAATCTTACGATACATATAATTATAATTCGATACTTCGGCCCTTCGTCTGTTTTCTCATCTTTCCACATTTTAACCTCTACCCTGATTCGTTATTGATTGGTAAAAAGTAGTCATCGGTGTCCAAGATGCAAAACATGAAGAGTACAAAATCAGATTTTTACAACGAATAAAAACAAGTGGAAATATTGACATAAAACAGCGAATAAAAAACGAAAACCAGACAAGACGGCGGGGCGTGTAAATAATCTGAAAAACATTTACCCGTGCCTCGTAATTTCCCTTTACTTATTTGATTTTCAAAGCAGGGTTTTATAAAAACACGGCCGTTATCGATCGGGTACAATTTTACCCGCAGGTAAACGAGGTTAACTGGCAATTCTGAAGTTTTCAGGTAAACGAGGTTAGTTGGCACGGTTTATAAATTGGGTCAGATGATCAGTCGTTTAAACTGACGTACTCCCGCCGCTTCAGTTCCAACGGCGAACGGCAAACGATCGGAATCATCGGTCGAACACCAGCTGAAATAACGGATCTGCAAAATTTCGTCCCAGCGATCAACGATTGCGAATTTGGCAATGCAGGCTAAAATACAAATTGCACGCGTATATACGTACAAGAGGCAGGGTCAGAAGCAAGCTTCGATATTTCTCAATTACGGAAGCTGATAGACATTTTGTATACGAACATACATACATACATATATATATATATATATATACATATATATACATATATCTATATATAGAGCAATCAGCGGGCGCGTTCTAATTACTCCGGATGACTTCTGCGAATTCGCCGTGATTCCGGGACCTCAGGGAATTCCTGACCCTCTCCCATCAGGTATTTGCGGTTTAATCATATGCGTGTGCAGCAAGTTTAACCCCACACACACACACGCACACACACACAAACAGATATATCACGTATGCGAAATTCGCGCATAATCAACAGCTATGCATATTCATTCCGTTCCTCCGTGACGCGAGGCGACGCGATGCAGCAGCGTCAAGTTGATATTTCAAATTAGTCGGGTCGCGTGTCGCGTGACCGATTGCTCCGGATTCGATGATCGATTGTCACCCTTTCCGTTTCACACGTTCGTTCCGAAATCACGGGCTTTTTTTTCAATTTATCATTCATTTGTGTGCAAATTTTCGTACAAACTGGAAATGAAAATTCGCACGAGAAATAAGAAGATGTCCAATTGTTGTTGCACGCGGGTTGTCTTGCACCCTGTTTTTGTTTTATCCATTTTTTTTTTGTTCCATCCGTTCGTCTCCCAGTCGCAGAATGGAGATAAAAATAGAAAGTCGATCAATAAGAATATAAGCGTTTCTCTCGATTCGCTTGTCGAATGTGTCTTGGTTTTTTTTTTTTTTTTTGTTATGCCCTTACGCTGCACACTTCTTGCCACGCTTCAGCTTATACGTATACATATAACATAGTACGAGGAAGAGGGAGAGAAAGAGCAACGAAGCTATAAGAGACGAGACATCGTAATAAGCCCGAAGCTGAAAAATTTATAAAGCTTGATAAACGTTCAACCGATTAAAAGAAAGTAAGAAGAAAAAAAAAACAAGTCCACAGTAAAACTTTATCCACTCCGCAAGCAAACGTTGAGGGTAGGGACGGGGGGGGGGGGTGGTATTTTCATGAAATTCAAAAAAAAAAAAAAAAAAACAACAAAAAAAAGGGTAGGAAAAATAAAGAATCGGGGCGAGCCATTCGTCTAGAAAAATGTAAGTTTCCAAACCGTGCAGGGCTGCACGTACGGGGTATAAGCTTCTGGTATAGTCGTAAATCAGGCTCCTTTCGAGGGAGGAGAAGGATGATAACTCGCCGTAGCTGTCTTGGAACATACGGGAACTATAAGTCGTTAATACTACAAGTTTGGACAAATATTTCCGGGAAAGTTGAGCCAAGGTAAGAGAGGGATGGTGAGAGAGAAGGAGAGGGATCCTCCCTACCAGCTTCCCTTACACTGACATCTTCGCAGCAGCAGCACCGCCAGCGGAGGACAAGGGACGCGAAATGGCTTTGCCAGGGCTTTGTGGGAAAACTTTCGGATTGTTCCTTCCTCCGGGAAGGCGAGGAGGAGCTTCTGTGTACGGAAAACTCCCCCCCCCCCCCCAACACCACCTTCCGCGATTCCGGCAGCAACCGAGCGTTATATGTGTGTGTAAAATACGTATGCCGGCAGATGCCGCGAGAAATCAACCCGGTAAGCAAATATCGTGTCACTGGTACTATGTATACAGGTATAGGAATACGTGTGTGTGTGTGTGTGTGTGTGTGTGTGTGTGTGTGTGTGTGTGTGTGTGTGTGTGTATATGTATGTATGTATGTATGCCACCGAAGCTAACGGCTCCCGAAACTTTTTAAGTAACAAGGTATACAAACGATAGTTGGACGCAAAAGTTAACCAGAAACAAGCTGTACCCAGCACTTTCTCTCCTTTCTTTCTTTCTTTTTTCTTCAAGCCCTTTTTTTCCGTGTGCCCCGCGCAAACAGTATAGAAAAATGTCATCCTACCAGTAAAGTTTTTAGGATCCAGATCCGGATCTCGGAGGATTTCTTCTATTCGTCTCATCCGCAGGACCAAATTAGATCGTAGACTTTAGGGGTGTAAGATTTTTATTAGCTTCTCTGTTCGGGTTTCGAAAGAACATTGACGGATCGATGTTTTCATCGGCTACAGAATTTGCATCTTCGGAACAAGTGTAATTTACTACTCCACAAACGCACCCGACAGGTTGATAAGAAAAAGCAACTCTATAATGTTTTGGGTAGTTGTTATATGCAGAAAGCGACGCAGAAGGAAGCGAATTGAGATTCGAATATAATTTACAGCGTCAATTATACTGGGTTTATTTATTTCTCTAATACACGAATATCTTCGCATCACGTCAGAAAATGAAAAGAATCTTTCTGCGGAACGTGTATTGAAAATATTTTTTATCGTTTATTTACCTGTTTATTTATTTTCTATTATCATCTTCGTATCACGTGTACCGAAGTTTACAACACAGCAACATACGTTTCACGCTACTGCAGCCTTTTGCACCTGCAGTTTACGACGTAAAGTAGTGACTAAACGACTGACGCAACGCCGCGTCGTCTCGTCGCGTCGCAACGACGTTTCGCGTTTTTTACCGCATTCACCAAAGCGTAACCATTACAAGAGCACTAAAGGCAGGAGATAACAAAGGAAAGTCCCCTCGGGGTCGTCATTAAAAGCGGAAAATCACTTCGTACACCGGCGTCAAAAAGAATAGAAAACGTAAAAGAAAAGTGGCGATCTTGTTGCGGTGTTTAAATTTCTCCGTACAATTTTTATTTCCTGGTACGTGGAACGGGGGGCGGGGTCGAAGAAGTTCCGAATTTGAAAAGTCCCGAAAACGACTAACTTTGAATTATTTGGCGGCGAAACTTGAAGTGAAGAAATCAAACTTTTGGGAATAAACAAAGTTTCGAATTGTTGGAAAGCCGACGAGTCAAAGTTCAGAAAATTCAAGTTACCGTAGAGTAAAGTTCCGTTAAGTAATATTCCAATACATCAAAATTCCGAAAAAATAAATTTTCGATAGAGTGAAATTCCATAAAATTAAAATATACTCACACAGCGTAGTGTTACTCAACGAGTGGGTGTAAAAACTTAGAAAAACCGAAAATCAGCGTTACCAGGATTCCAAAAGTAAAAACATCGAAAATCCGAAACAAAGAAGGATCAAAGCGGTGAAATTTCACCAAGCCAGAAATTCACAGAACTGAAAATCTTCAATCACTCGGATTTAAAAATGATGCAGATTAAAAAATTTTCTCACTTTCGCCCTTTTGGCATTTTGCCCTTTCGGAACTTTGAGCATCGGGTTTCGTACCATTCGAAACTTTGATGTTTCCTCAAATTTTGATGTTTTTATTTTAAGTTGCGTCACCAAAAAATTCAACCCCGTCCCTGCGATGGATTTGCACAAGAGAATCGGGCTTTGAAAAGCTCGATATGTTTCAGGTCGGACAATCTTAGTGAGCCAAGCGCCGTCTGAGCAAGTAGTAAAAGTCAGCGGGCGGCTTATCCATATTTAAGTGAATACGGTCAACGTCCGTTTTGCCGCAGCCGAACGTCAAAAAATAATTACATCTTCAGGCGGGATTTTGCTTTTTTCCAAACAACTTTTAACCGATTTTGAAAAAAATTGATTTAACGTACGGTGTACTGTACATAGGATAAAATGTTCATTAAACATACGTACGGATTAAGTCGTTGATAAATCAAAGTGTTCGTATTATTTTGTCTTCTGTTCAATTCTTCTTTAATTAAACGAAACATTTAACGTACGCATAGAAAACAAAGGTAAAACAAAAATAAACGATTTTCACATAGTTTTCTTTCCATAGAGATTTATTATTTATTCGTATTAGGAAGGAACGAATTAAAAAAAAAAAAAATCGTCGCGCCAATTACCATCAAAAAACTAAATTGATCACTTTTGTGATAACGACTCGGAAAATTCTCATTGCTCTCGTAAGAAGCGTTGAAAATTTTTGGCTTTAAAAAGTAGTCACGTACAAATATCCGTTGAAATAAAAAAGAAAAAACAAAAACAAACAACAAACAAGCAAACAAGAACAAACGGAAAGAAAGAAAAATAATCCGAGGATCTCGTTTTTACTCTCGCAACCGAAGACGAAAAAGTCTCGAATTTCACACAACGACGTATCATTGTGTGATTTCGCGAAGCATGCAACGATTCTACGATATATACATATAAATATCCTTCGAAGGTAGGTTTAATTGGAGCAAATGCGGGGCGGCTTCCATGCACACATACATGCACACATAGACGTATTGCATACCCAGAGTACAACGCGCGTACATCCAACAGTTTGAAATAATACAGAGCCAAACAATTTCGCGTAGGATTGAGAGGTACGAGGTAGAAGGTACAATAATGCCGAGAACAGAGGAACAAAGGAAAAGGGATACATCGGAGGAGGAGAATCCAGCCGCTCTTATGCACACCGTGCATTTACATACGTATACCTACGTACCTACAATACCGGTATCTACGTAATTTCCTGATTTGATTTTCCAGCCGAGATATTCAGCCGCCCGTGTACCGCCTGACAATTGAACCTGTAGTATAGAAACTGACGTGGTGGTTTACAGCTCGCATGACGCAGTGCAGTCGGTCCGTCGGTCTGACTCAAAACAGAATCCACCACGTTGCGCAAATACTCCCGTTACACACGTACGCGCACACACACACACACACACGTGCTTACGCAGTTGTACGGAGGTATTATACACGGTGTATAAACCTTTATTATAGGCAACCTGGGTATTCGTTTTACGAAGCACTGCAGCAGCAGCAGCAGCAGCAGCAGCTATTCAGTTTCCAACAGAGCAGCGGAATCTGCACCACGGTGTAAAGTTTTAAAAGGTTTTGTCCTATAATCGCGTCAGTCATCCACCTGATGCCCGGAAGCTTTCAGCGCGATCTCGCATCGAGGGATTTAAATTTTCAGTTCTTTATTGTTTTGTTACTTTTTTTTTTTTTTTTTTTTATAACTTTCCGTTACTCGTCATCACCGTGGACCTTAAAATATATAATGGGAGAGATGATTAGGTCGGTATTGAGGTTTGAGAGAAGAAGATCGAACGGGTGATTGTAAAATTCAAAAATACAAAGCCAGGGTGAATTTTTTCGTCAACACATTGAGAACGTAAAATTTTACAACGATGTTGCGAAAAACACATTCCGGCGAATATTAAGATAAGTGTAACAGTTATCGACACCTAAGTTTAGATCCAATAACTATTGACCCTTTTATTTTTTTAAATTCTAAATTACAACTTTTATTACATTATTATAAGCAACAATTCCGTCAACTTTCAAATCAGTCCTTTAATTTATACCAAAGGCATGAAAAATGAAATAACTGGTTATAAAAATTACATACATTTTACATTTAAAACTTTCGGACGTCCCAATGAAAATTTTTTCGACCCCGAAATAAGGACCACCCCAATAAATATATATATATATATATATATATATACATACACGCACCCATATAATAAACCCGTAAAGACATCGGCAAAGGAATTCACGTACGGTTCACTGCTCGACGGTGAAAACGTTGTATTATACCTCCATAACTATATAATGTAACAGACAGACTCCGTGATGAGGAGAACTCAAAGGCTTTTCGCGAATCGACGACGACGATACATGCATATTATGCATATAAACGCTGAAAGCTTTGCGCGAATTTCACCTAAATTTCTATAAGGTAGCTGAAGAAGGTGGTGAAAAAAAAAATTAACCAAGTGTACATTATACGTAACGAAGTTTTAGCGACGTATTTTCATTTCGATACGATTAACGTTCGTTTATTAACTTGTCGTCGTCAATTATTTTTACACGATTTTCTTGTTTTCCAGATGCAAAATATATAACATCCGCATATAACAAAGGATCCCGGGCAATGTTATACAATTCCCACAATCGTACAAGCACATACCGCACATGTGCACAAAGTTTGAAAAGATAGAAGAAACGAGGAGTGAAAATTCCGTGGAATTGAATCGGCATGAAAGAATCGGATATCGGTGAAGCCTGGAGGGTATATCAAATTACCGGACTGAATAGACGGAATTTTTTTTTTTCTTCGTCATAAACCTTTCCGCCTTGATTTCCTTCAACCACCGGGTAAATTCGATATATACGCACGATGATATAGAGACCTGGATGTGGGTGCAAACATCGACGTTGATAAAGAGGTTGACGTGGGTGGAAATACACGTTAACAAGCTTGAATAATTCCCCGAAGGGTTGCGTGTGCGCGCCTAAGTTTACACACGTATGCTACACACACACACACACACACATATATATACATGTATGACAACACACACCCCGGTAATATCCACATACGCATCGGGGATGAGATGGAAGATGGAGGATCGATTATACCTGTACACCTGTACCTTCGAAACCCTCGCGAATCTGGACATTCTCCAAACGGCATTATGATGTTCAATTTCCGTATCGATTCGAGAAACGAACGGCGGAGCGAAACCCGGGTCTGGAGTATAATAGACCTCTCTCTCTCTCTCTCTCTCTCTCCCTCTCTCTCTCACGAGGAGCTAATTTCATTAAACGACACGTAGATTCCAACAAAGGACAATTAATGGACGAACGCGGCCTTAGATCCGATTTCCCTCTCGAATATTTCGTCGTCGCCACAAGACTAGCTTCTGGCCAATTTCACCGTGAGAGAATATTTTCAAATTTATAAACACGCTGCCTCCCCCTGCGTTTGGGGAATTCCACGCGAACTCGACCAACGTCCGACCCTCACCGTTCCTGATTTTGTTAAAAGGATATTTCTGCACTTGTTCCAACTCTGAAACAGTACCCTGGATATTTCTAGATCTTTTGATCAACCGCTCAATTACATATAAATATTTACACTGAGAGAAATTTTTAGTTTCGGTTACCGCTCAGTTCTTCACTATTTTCATTTTTTTACCACAATCGAAAAATATAGTTCTGGGTAGAAAATGAAAATTAGTTTTCTATCTGTTGCGAAAATTTAATACTTGTGCAAGAATAAATTGACGTTAAAGCCTTGTTTAACGAAAAAAGTAGAGTAAACCTCACAAACTGATTTTGCGTTGCAATTACCAAAAAAAGGATCGACGATAGCGCAAAATGGTTACGTGTACCTCGTTTTTTATAATTCAAACAATATTCAAACAGCTGTCTTTTAACGGAACCTGTTTTACTGAATTTTTCTAGTTACTGTAACAAATGAAATTTTTCTCAGTGTAAAGTGGTTTTGGTAAGAATTTTTTTAAAATTCTCAAAAAATTATGAGAAACTGTGTTTTCCGTTCCAAACATCTCTAGACCGGGCCCATAATGGGCAAATTTTTCTCCATTTTTTTTCCAGCACTCTCATTTTTTCGGATCAACCAAAACATTATTTGAACGGTCTGAAAATTCCCGGAATATTCTCTAAGCTTCTATTTGTTACTTGGAACATTTCTAGACTGGTTCCGTTATGAAGCGATTTTTGTCTACTTATTTGGCGCATTCAATTTTTTTTATATGAAACTGGTCTAGAAATGTTCGAAGTGACAAACGGAAGTTTTGAGAATTTTTCGGGAATTCTCAGATCGGTTGAACAACGTCTTAATTGATCAAAAAAATTAAAGTGTTGAAAAAGTAAAATAGCAAAAAAATTGGTCCATCACGGGCTCTGTCTTGCAGTGTTTGGAAAAGAAAATCCAGTTTTTGAGAATTTTAAAAATGTTTCTTTTCAATATCACCGTCAATATTTACAGATAATTAATTCGGAACAATTGCAGAAAAAATTATCGATAAAATAAAAAACGGTGAGGGTCAGACGTTGGTTGGATTCGCGTGTATTTCCCCATATACACGTTTTTTCTTTCTTCCTCTCTCAGATTCGTTGAAACGTATAAAACATCGGTTCTCAATTTATCCTCTGACAATAAATAAAGAAGAAAAAGGAATTGAGGAAACCTATACGGAGTTTCGAATTCGCCAGGTATTCTGTAACTTAATGTAACGACGCGGTGCAAATTTACTCGTGCCATGCCTATACCTATACTTTACAACCCCAACACAACTGCGCATGAAATTCCTCCTTGCGATAATTATTTTTACAGCTGCACGAGTAAAACGGTATATACACATTATTATTTTCGTGTTGCGGTGAGTTAACGCGACCACGTTCTATTATCCGATCTCGTTCTCGATCGTGTCACATAAAGGGTAATAACGGCAGAGTTTGTCGGTGATCGTAAAAGAGAAGTAAAGGGAGGAAAAGAGAAAGAAAGAGAGGAGAATGGAGGAGGGTGAAAGCTTGCAGGCAATCATTTCGCGATCCTTTCTTTCTTTCAGCTAGCTGCAGCAGTGAACGTTTTACCTACTTCGATGGTTCAGGAATGAAATCATAGTAATCTCTTCTTCGGTTCCCTTCCCTCCCACCTTACAATTGAGATAAGGTTTGAAAACGCTCCATATTTAATCGAGAAATAACCCTGCAGGGGTTGAGAAAAAGTACGGAGAGAAGACTCTCGTAAGATTTATCGCAACGAAAAGTGAGCGCAAAGTTTATACCGCAAGACCAACCCAAGCAGCTTCCTCCGCACTCTGTTATTACACTTTTCGATAGCCTCCGGCATCTTCAAATCTTCTTTTTTTGTATTAAAAAAAAAGAAAAAAAAAAAAACGGGTTAATATCTTTCCAACTACCGTTTACTACAAACTGCATAGATATATCATCCCGTAAGTTGACTTGTTTCAACGATTACACATGTCTGCAATCAAAAAACTGCCCAGGTTTTTTTTAATACTGTTACTTAGAAATTTTCACTCACTGTAACCGAAAAAAATGCTTAAAGATTCCAACGCGTCAGGTTTTTTCGTAAAATCGTGTTCGTAGTTTAATTCTGAGTGAAACTCCCGTTTAATTCGAAATCTGTTATCGTATTCTTGATTCTAAAAATCCTATGCAAAAGTGATTTCTTACTTCCGTTTAATACGTATTACAGTGATACTCGAGAATAAATGCAAACAAAGAAACAGAAAAACTTTCACAGACGCAAAGACTGAACACGGAATGATAAATATATTTTATAAATAATTTGTATGTTTAATTTTATAAGAAACATTGTTTGGTTAGATCTTTTTTTTTTTTAATGCAATCACCTTGTATTTTGCAAGAGTACTGTACGCGACGGAGGGAAGTGAAAGTAATTTTTCGATTCAGCACGCTCGAAAACGTAAGAATTACCGGAAACATGCCATACGGCTGAAAAAAAAAGATTTTTTTTTCTACTGACCCGTGTAATAATAACGACTAATTGCCGAGTACAATAATTACCAAAGCGTCTGAACTAAAATTGAAAAGAAGCAAACGAGACCGTTGGAATTTTCAAAAAATTTTCAAAACTTACCAATAACGACGGCTGCTTGGATTTATGCACTTACGGTATGTACGATACCGATGTACGTACATATGTGAAAGCGAATAGAGAATGAAGAAGGGGAGGAAAGAAGGTAGGTATAAGAGAAGTGAAAGAGAAATGGAGAGAGAGAGTGAGAGAGAGGGAGAGGGAGAAAAAAAGCTTTTTGCGAACGCTGCAGGGCGGCGGTGAAACTTTCAAGAAAATCGCTTCAAGGATATTCTTATTCAAGGCATGTGCCAAAGGGCTCGCTCCGCTCCTCGGGACAATGGGTCGTAGAGCTAATATAGAAAGCGCATACATATTCCCGAATTACGCAACTTCTTGGGTATTATAGGAGCTTTCCGCTGTGCACGCGTTGAGAAAAAGTGTTACACGCCTCTCTGCTTCTTCATTTTTATCCTTTTTTCTTTTCATATTTCATCTTTTTCCTTCCCATTTCTCGCTGTTATACAGATATTATCAGTATATGGTATATTACTGTAGCTGTAGCGGTTTTTACTATAACACAAAAACGTGCCACTTTCACTCACGTCTTACAAACGATTACCGATACGATTCAATATCGGGCAACATGGGTACAATATGTATAGGTTATACATATAATCCATGAACTTTTATACCTATACAAAGAAATACATACATGTATATATATAGATATATACACATATGCCTACGTAACACATGTATAACATCTGTTACTACAAAAGTTCGCAAGAAACTCTTACGGCAGCTGAAAGAATTTGCAACGGTGGCACGGGATGAAAATAAAATGGAATACACGGTGTTACAATCGATCGTCTCGAGAAAGTGAAAAAAAAAAAAAAAAAATGTCGCAAATTATTCGACGCAGGTTTCGCTTTTATTCGCCCAGGAGAAAAATTCGTTTCATCGAGATGGTGAAAAACGTGGCACGACGATTCAGATTATCTGTAATAATTTTTTCCAACTTCTGTGTGACGGAATGCGATTTGCTCTAGGCGAGAAGAAAATTAAGGAAGAAGAAGAAGAAGAAGAAAATGATTTGAAAAATGGCATGTTCGGTATATATATACATATATCTGACATTAGGCATTTTTTCTTCGTCTTTACCTCATTAGTAACATTACATTCTGCTTACAGATATACATAAATATATATATATATATATATGTGTGTATCTTTCAGTTGGATGGAAAATATACGTGAATTTAATATACATTTTTATTTCCCGATCTCATTATAAAGCGGCGCAACAGTCGAATGAAATTCACCGTTCGTGGAGTTCGGAGAGAGAAAAAGAAAAGGAGAGAAAGAGAGCGAGAGAGAGAGAGAGAGAGAGGGAGAGAAAACTGGGTTCAGGTCGTCAGGGGGGATGAGAAAAAGGTATGAGAAGAGTCGCTCCATTAGGAACATATTTAGACGTAAAGACGGCTCTTTTGGAAATTTTTCATTCCCTCGACGGTTTTTATAAAACATAAACTTTTAGTAACGAGGGTCGAACCGACACCCGTAGGAACGTTTCTCTCCTTCAATACTTGTTTGGTATGTAGATATAACGTATCAAAAAAAGAAATGTCTGCTTAAATATATCCCCAATGAACGGTCGCTTGTATCCTTCATTACACGTGATCGATGTTTGTACATTATAGCAATCCATCTGAATGTATGTGTGTGTTTTTTTTTTTTTTTGAATACACATCGTTATTTCAAAACCTAGCAAAGTGGAAAAGAAGAAGAAGAAAAAGCGAAAGAAGAGGAATTAGCCGCCGAACGTGTTCAACTTTTTGGAAATATAAAAATCCAGTTCAGTTTTATCCTCGTAATTTTATAATGAAATTTATAATGAAACGTAATGAAAGTTACGTGCAGGTTATGCAGCTGCACATGCATTACATACATAAATACAGAGTTATGTGTAAGTAAAGCTCGCGTTCAATCCGACGCGGTTGATCGATAAACGTAGTATTTACCTTGTTATATACACGCGGCATTCCATATCCTATCAACGTCGTGTATTATGTACGGAAAAGCAACCAACTCCAAGGGAAGTTTGAGCTTCCGATATTATACATTTCATTCGGTATTCAATTTTAACTTCACTCTGAAGCAGCCCGTCATGGAACAACTTTACAACAACAAACTGAACGTGTGCGATACGGAACTCAACTCCTCACACCGCATACGTTCCGCGTGTACTTGGTATTTCCGGAAATACGGTTTAAGGTGAAAGAAAAAGAGAAAGATCAAGAGAGAGAGAGAAAGGCATTTGAAAGAAAAACAAAAAAAAAAAAAAAAAGAAGAAAGAAATCGTTCAATCAAAAATGGCAAACACACGGCATTCGCCCAGCTGCGGAATAGAAAAGGTTTTTACTTTACACCCCATGATGTGATATATCCGATATATTTATCGTCGAGCGCCGGCCGGTATAAGCTGGCATAAAAATATGGCGTATGGGTATGGCATATATGTAATGTAATGTAATGTAATGTAATGTAACGGTTATGTAGCGGATATAGCCAGAACCGAGTTTCTGTATTAAAAATATTTCCGCTCACGTACCGGTGTGTTAAATTGGATTCGTTGGAAGAAGATTTGTGAAAACCTATTCGGGTAAACTGCTCCTCTCCCTCTCTCCTCTTCGCCCCGCGTTTCGAGATGTAGTTTCCAGGTTTGCTAACGGAATTTGGATTCCCTTCACAGTCGCTGAGTTCTTCAAGGTAGGTACGTCTTTCGTTTTTTTATTTTCAACCTCAATTTCTTTATTTTCCGTTTACCTCGTATATTTTTCGTCCCGTATCTTGGTTCTTTTTTTTTTTTTTTTTTTTTGTTTCTTTTCCTTTTATTTATTTATTTATTTATTTTTTTTCGACACATGTAATAATCTAAACGCAAAACGAAACAGACGAGGCTGAAATTTGCCAATAGAATATCAAGTGACGAGGAGGAGGAGTGGTATAAAATTATCCTCCGGCTGAAACGTCTTTAAATTAAACGCACGGAGCGGGTGATGATACTGGAGAGTAGAAATTATTCAACTTGACGATACGAATACCGTTTTTTTTTTTGTATCTTTACAATAATGTTTGAGATTCACTGTTCGTTATATATAATTGTATAATTCTGCATAAGCATCCAAATTGTTATAGTATAGTATGATCGAAGAACACAAATTTATCCATTGATTAATAAATCAGCAAACTTGATGGTGATAAATTTTATCAATTATGTATCACGTTGTGTGAAAATTTCATGTGAAATTGTTTTTCTGTTGCTACATTTTATGCCGCATTTAGAAACAATCGAAAAAAAAAAAAATAAAATAAAAGTTACACTTAATTAAGAATACCGAAACTGCTCTCAGCAAGTTTTTAAATAACACGCGGTCTGTTGTATCCTTGCTGAATAACAAAAAAAAACAAAAAGATTGCCAATATCTAGTACCACAATTTATCAGTACATAGTTGTAGGAATAAAGATAAAAAAAAATAAAAATAAAAAACTGAAGAAGAATAAGAAGAGGGAAAAAGAGAATCGACAACGGTGTAACGAACTGTGCACACGTGAAACAGAATGAAAAAAGAGAAAGAGCCAATATCGTAAAATAAACACCAGCACGTGGTATGTACGCAAGCCGTATAATACAATACACATGTACTCGCCGATGAGTAAAAGTGTGTGTGTGTGTGTGTGTGGAGTAGGTGCGAAATAAGAGGAGGGAAGAGGCAATGAAGCAAGATCTGAACGAGGGAGGTAAAAGAGTAGAGTAGAGTAGTGGGGAGGAGAGGGAAGGGGATTTCGAACGTTAGTCATCGTCGGTGGTGCAAATTGGCATCGACTTGTCGGAGTTGGTAATTTCCCCAGGGGTGGTAAAATGGGGGGGGAGGAGGAAGGAGAGAAGAACGGGTTGCAGGGTTTTAGGTTATCCACCTATTTGCCTCCCTACCATCCGTCGCAACCGAATGATCGAGTTTCACCCACCTTAAGGCGTTTTATACGAATGACGTTCCCGTTGTGTTTTTGTCTATCGAATGAATGGTTGGTTCGCGGCTGACTTGCCGACGATATCGTCTACTACCTTACTCGCTTTCCTCCCCCACCCCGCCAAACACACGGCTCGACGGTCGCTGATACCAGGGTGTTGAAAAAGATAGCGAGATCTAAAAGCCAAGCGAAAGTCAGCGACGAGGTGTTCGCATGATTGCATGTTATCTCACATATCGCGAATGCAAGATTGAAAAAAATATATACAAGGATGAAAGTTAGAATCGAACACCGAGATACTGGTTTATTAGCTTTTAACAAACAACGTATATTTGCGTATGGTGATATAGGTGTTTTTTTATTATTACCAAAGTTTAGTCGAGCCAAATCTGATCTCTCGACTGTTGGACAAATTTCTATGTGTCGCTATTTGGCTCGATAAAGATTTCACAATAATAACGACAAATTTATATCGCCATATCCAAATAAACATTTGTTAACGGTAAATAATCTCTTTTCTCATTGAATAGAATACAATTTTTAAAAAAAGGGTAGCTTTTTGCTATTCTCAACGTTCTAATCATAAAACCTTTTCTCAAATTGTTCATACCTTAAATTTATTGTTAAAATTTCCTCCCAATCAGAATCATATTGTTTCTATAATTTCAAACTATTTTTATTCTCTTCATAAATTTTCATTCGGCCTGATTTTTCGTTTATAACTTAATGGTACGTAGGTATATATTTCTATGAAACGAATCAAAGATGCTGCACACAGCACACTGTGCGAAACCATCTAGCTATATATATTACAACCCGAAGGATTTTCATTCAATTTGAAATTCGGTATATGAATACATATACATATATATATATACATATATACATATATGTATATGACGGTTAGAAATAACTGAACAAACCTGCAGTTACGGCCGGTGTTCCAAGGGAACAATTCGGATCTCTGGAGCATTGTCTACCATGGCTAGGATTGCATTATAGATAAGCGGCGGTGGTGGCAAAGGAAGAAGAGGAGGAAGGAGAAAGAGGAGGAGGAGGGGGAAGAGGAGGAAGGAGAACGGTCCTTGAACGGATGTGGGTACAGCCATCTACACTGAGAAGAATTTTATTTGTTACGGTAACTAGAAAAATTCAGTAAAACAGGTATCGTTGAAAAAACTGTTCGAATATTGTTGGGATTACGAAAAACGAGGTACGCCTAACAATTTTGCGCCATCGTCGATCCTTTTTTGGTAATTGCAACGCAAAATCGGTTTGTTCGGTTTACTCTACTTTTTTCGCTAAACAAGACTTTAACGTCAATTTATTCTCGCACAAGCATTAAATTTTCGCAACAGTTGCAAGAAAATCTAGCGACAGTGATCGTGATGAGAAAGAATAGCAACGGATACCAGACTTTCCGGTAACGGCTAGAAGACAAATTTTCATTTTCTACCTAGAACTATACATTTTCGATTGTGGTAAAAAATGAAACTAGTTACCGACGGAACGGTAACCGGAACTAAAAATTTCTCTCATCGTCAGTGTAAAAAAGTTAAATACGAAATCGTGCCAACTTACGAACAATACCGAATTACGTACGAACAAATCAAAATCTAAAAAATTTAATTAATCGTTACCTAAACGTATAATCAAATGTTACGATGGACTCGCGTCGAAGTTTCTCTTTCGAAAGAAACTTACTTTCTTCCGCCATGTTACATGCGAAACGATCCCCCTGTACGGTAATTGCTTGACTGGGAATGAAAATAGGCCGTTTCGCCGCACCGTTGCAGAGATCCGTTTTTTCTCTTCTTATTTTTTTCATCGGGGGTGGCGGCGGTGAAAAAAGCTCCTTGTCAGGACAACGGCAGTTGTTTCTAACAAGGGTGCAAGCCCAAGGTTTCTACTTGACGGAGGTCGAGGCTGATGGGGGAGCTTTGCCACCCTGGTAGTTGGTTGCGGCCTCGGCTCTCTGCAGGGAAACTCTCTCTTCGTGTTTTGCTAAATTACCTTCATAACGAAAAAGGCCGCAACCCGCGTCTCGTTTCCACCGCAGACGAAACCGCGAGGCGTTAAACCCGAACCGAGGAACAAGCTTCGCGGCTAAAAACTACCTACGCATCTAACGTGGGTATGCCTGGCTACTTAGTCTTACTACTTTACTCTTCGTTCGCATTCTCAGGTTAAAATTTGATTATCGCATCAATTCGAAGCGTTACATCTTACTGTCAAGTATAAAACGAGACTTCGAAAAATTTCAAAGTCTCTTCAAAGTCACAATTAATTGATACGGTCTCGTTCGTTTTAATTAAATACTCACGGCGTTTCAAATTTCCATGCGTGATTCGGATTTGTTTTTTTTTTCTTTTTTCTACATCTTTTTTCTTTACTCTCGTGGAATATGCATTACGTATGCATATCAGGTGCAGCGGCGTTTACTGCACGAGGACGGAACTCAATTGACCGTGTGCCAATTTTTATATGGGCCGTCAAGTTCCGAGGTGCAAATTTATTATACGTCAGGATATTCCTCATAGGTATATTACATACACATATACATATGCGTATAGTTGAAAGATTTCAAATTAACCTTGCAAAAAGAAGATCCTCAAAGTTTCAATGCTCTATCTCAGTATTAAGAGGTGCCGATGATCTCTACTTTTTTATTTTTCTTAAAAATTTTTTATCGACTAATTAGTAGGATATATTTATTTGAAAAATTGAAAATGTTTGCGCAAAACGTGTTTTCAACCTCAGATTTATTGATTTTCCTTGAATAGTTATAACATTCATAAAGATCAAGTAAAATAGAGCATTGAAACTTTGAGGATCTTCTTTTTTCAAGGTCGACTCAAGGTTTTTCAACTTTGGGCATAAATGCGTTTTGAACAACCAGTTAAACGTATATATACTAATACTTTGATGAATATCTGTGTGTATATATATATATATGAGTTCGTGTAATAAGAAATTTGCAAAAGTTACAATAGTTCTGAAAAGAGAAGCAACCTCAATTCACGTAAATAGTTATAAAGTCAATTGCAAGCAGAACGACCAATGAAAACATTCGTAAAGCTCCAATAATAGGTCACATATAAATTTCATCCAACAAAAGTATGAGTTTAACCTTTACAGACAAGTCAGTTTGAGGAATTTTCAAAGTGGGGTTGAATAAATTTCTCCAAAGATAAATCATGTCAATTTGTCGAACAACAGCGGACCGTATAAAATTCCGTGGATCCCCGAAACGCGGACGGGTCTCTTTTATAATCCATATCCATCGGCATTGACGGGATCACTGGAAACCAACGACGATTCGAAAATCCGGCTACGAAGGTCCGTTCGTTTTACCCAGTTAACAAAGATAATGAAAATTGCATTCAACGTCGCTTAAAGGGATAACGAGGATAACGAGGATAACGAGGATAACGAACTTGACCCCAACTGACAATGAACAATTCGTCCTCCTTACAATTTTAAAAGCTTCCCAGGGAGAGAAAGAGAGGCCGGCATTGTGGCACCGTAGACGTGGAAATTAGAAGGTGAAGGAGGAAAGGGGCGAATCAGAAAAAGAGAGAGAGAGAGAGGGAGGGAGAGTGAGAGAAGAATGAGAGGGTAGGTATGCCGGGAGATAAAGTACCGAAGATTAAGTCAGGCCAAAGCCAATGGCCGACGGGGGACGGGAGACGATAATATCGTCGCAAGCTCAGCGCTTTTCCGCATCCGGTTATACATTATACGCAGGTATATTATATACCGGCTATAAGTTCTCCCAGCTGCGGTATATCCTCCGCAAATTATTGCTGGAGATGGTTTGTACACGCGGCGTTGAAATTCGTTATACCATCGCATCGCATCGATTAACGATAATCAGGATCATGACGTCATGTTGACGTGAATAATAATTTTATCTTCGTCAATGTTGCCGCCAAGCTTTTTTCCCGTATAGCTGCACGGTGTCCGATAAAAATCCGCAACAAATTCAAGGAACTTTTCCAGGACGTTTTCAGGTTATTCAAGGACATGCGAAATACAATATTTACAGGACACATAAAATATTCAAGGAAACTTCCAGGACCGCTGGGCACCATGGTTAGGTTCTTTTTCTTTTAGAAGCGGATTTATTCGACGAGAATTCAAACGGAGGATATATAATATAAATGTATATATATATATATATGTATATATTTATATGTACACATATTGTGTGTGTGCAATAAAAATCGCGATGCATTTAGTATTTAAGGGTGTACGCAAGTTATTCGCGCCTGGATAAACGGAAGCTGCAGTATGCTTGAAACTCTCGGAGCGCGCCTTGTTATATGTATGTACATATATAATAACACAACCTCCTCTCATATTTGTGCAGTATAAGTTGATTTGAAAAATACACAGAGTCGAGAGCTGATTGCGAGGATGAAATCTGATTGGAGGCAGTACAGGCGAGAATTTCCACCTTTGTACACGCGTCAATTCTCCAATTCACCTCGGATATTTCGGCGAGGTGAAAAGTGAGAAAAAAAAGAAAAATAGAAAAAACTTGGAATAAATAGACCGTCACATTTTTTATTTGAAATTATACATACGTGCACGTGTTGTCGTACAAACGCATCGATGGGAAATTACGACGATATAGCAAAAGATCAATCGTTGGTCAATTTTATTATCAAATTTTTTCATCGTACGCAGCGTTAATTGAGGCGATAATAACTGAATTAATAGTTTATAATTTTCGCCATTTTCAATTTTATTAGTATTTTCATTCAGGTGTTTATTGATAACAACAACGTAAGTCAACTGGACAGCTTATTATAGGTTTGTGGTTTCAATTTTGTTTCAATTTTCAAAATCAGATTTCAAATTCGTATCATAATCAGCGAACCCATATACTTATAATTTAAAACACGCATCTCGGAAATGAATTATTCCTTATATTATTTCTTTCTAACAACAATAACTTACATTATATCGGAACAACTACTCTCGAGTATTGTAAACCTATTGATATACCATCAGAACTATCAAAAAAAAAAAACAAAAACCTTAAAGAAATATGTTTTCGCAGATGTCTAAATATGAAAAAAATGTACATGTATGAAATAGGCGGTAAGTACACCATACCGCTATGACTCAAGTGGGTTAAAAGATTCGTCGATGAGGGCCGGTAATTGCAGTCTATCCGAATAATCTGGGCCATCCATACGAGTCATACCAACCGCAACTAATCGTTTAATACCCTCGTCCCGTCGGTCCTACGGATGTCCCTTACCCGCTTCCGTATGCGTGGATGTATGTCGTACGTGTGTCATACCTGCAGCCACGCCACGGCGATACAGGATGATTTATTGCTTTGATATCCGGCAAGCTGGACGACGGTTGGGTAGGTTGGTTATAGGTATGTAGGTATGTAGGTATAAAGTCCTCCTCTACGATACCATACACGGGGCGTAACGCAAATCCCCAACGACGCTGACACAAATGCACACGCATATCGTGTCTGCCGTGACGCGTCATGAATATTTCATGACATTAGGCAAAAATTTAAGAGACTGTTCGAGCTGATGATATATATTTTTACACACACACACACATATATATATATATTTCGTTGGCAACAAATTCGAACGCGTTCCATAGACACTGGGCAGTAGTATTAATACGTAGGTATACGTATGGGGCATTCCACCAAGTATCAATCAGGATCGGAAATTAACATTATCGATTTAATACAAATTTTTTTCCACAAAATTACTGGTCGAAAAATAAAGCCCTGATTTTTGCTCAATTTTTCTTTAATAATTCGTGTCCGAGATACCTACTGCTATTTCGGTATCACACATTTTCTAAATACCGACAAAAGTCGAAAAATTTTGGGAAGATGCGACAAATTTTTTTTGTAGCTCAAAAGTCGGATTTCGAAATTACCGAGAATTTAAAAAAACATTACTTGTTGAATGCATTTTTCACATGTTCATATTCTTTTTTCATTATAAGAAACTTTCTGGTACATTTTCATATGAGAAATGCATTACAGAAGTAATTGTTGACATTTTCATTATTTTCGAGATCCAACTTTTGCTGTGACGAGATCTCAATCTTTAAATATGGGATGTAAAATGTTGTCACATTTTTCTAGAGTTATTTAAATTTTTATAGATCTCAGAAAATGGGCGATTTCCAAATAGCAATACCTCGGACACGGATGATTGAAAAAATTTCAAAAAAAGTCAGGACTTTGTTTTTCGACCAGTGCTTTAGCCGAAAAAAATTTGGATCAAATCGGAAATATGAATTTTCAATCCTGACCGATACTTCGTGGAATGCTCCATATGCGAACGGGTTATACGGTTATACATTATAATTCCGCACCACTGGTGGATTATAATATTGCGATTTAACGATTTTATCACATGCAAATTAGGCAACGATGTCCTTTATGATTAATTATTATAGAGGCAGAGAGTGAATAACGTGCATCCGACGGATGCGCACAATTCCTGTCTATTTAGGTACACAATATGATACGATCGGATATTGTGTACAACAAAAATGACCAAAAATAACCGATTACTTCTACCCGATTAATCGCGTATGACGGATTATTTTTCAAGCTCGATTAATCGACCGTCTCGATTACTTTTCCTCACGATAGGTTTTTCTTTTTTTACTCCCATTAACCACGCGATACGATGTCAATTTATACGATCAAAGTATCAATCGTTATCATTGTCTTACTTAGCGAGTACCTATTTGATGTAACAAGTGAAAGATGAATGAATATATTTACATGATATCGAATAATATTTTGAATGAAACTATAAATTATCAAAAAAGTTTCCGCCATTAAGACCACATACTGAAATCTACGAAGTTTGCCATGTTCGATTATTTTTTTAGACTCGATTAATTGATACATCGATTATTTTTAGCACAGTGGGCATCGCTCAACAGTGTTAAAAACTTTTGCTCCACTGAGAGAAATTTTTAGTTCCAGTTACCGCTCCGTCCATAACTATTTTCATTTTTTACCACAATCGAAAATGTATAGTTCTGGGTAGAAAATGAAAATTAGTTTTCTAGCTGTTACCAGAAATTCTAGTATCCGTTACTGTTCTTTCTCATCACGATCACTCTCACTAGATTTTCTCGCAACTGTTGCGAAAATTTAAGACGTTAAAGTCTTGTTTAACTAAAAAAGTCGAGCATTAAATTCTGCTGAAATTGTGTGAGAAAAAAAAAAGAAAGAAAATTGACCGTACGACGATATTGAATCTTTAAAATAAGGTTGCTATATACATATATTTGTTTTTCATGCAAAATTTCTCACAAGTACTTATATTTTCAACGATTGTTATCTTACACTCATTGCTTTTCGTTTTATCAGGCTATATACGTAAATTTATCTTAAAGAGACGGGCGACTAGAGAAAGGGAGAGAGACGGAGTCGAATGAATCGAAGCGAAGTAATAAAGAAAGAAAAAGAAAAAAAAAAAGAAAAAAACACGAGTTATCGAGAGGGAGTCTTATATATACTTACGTTCGAGGTTAAGAGCTTTATTACAAAGGGTACTCAAAGGGCTGTGCTCAAAGTAGAAGTGAACGGTGAGAAAGTTAGTTTACAGGGTAGAAGAGAAAAAAGGCTTTTCACGAAATCGGGACAAAAGGGCAAACACGAAAGAAGAAAATCAATTTCAGACGGGAGGCACGAAAGATGAGTAAAAAAATTTTCCTCCACACTGTAAAACACCAAGTTGTACATACATACTCCGAATTGCATATTGCCATAAGTAAAAGATTGAATTTTAAATAATAAATTTTTGCAACGTGTTTTGTTTTTCCCATAAAAAATTTCCAACGATTTTCTTCTCATTATTATCATTATTATTCATTTATAGGGTATAAATCATCAAGTATCGTTACATAATAAACGCCCTCGTACCTTTGACATGCAAAAGATCAAATGTCTGCAGATATTACACATTACATATCACACTGTACATGATTTATAAATTTCTTTTTTCGCACAGCAACTCTTTTTATTGGACCAGCGTGTGCAGGTATAAACGTGTTTATAGGACGAAGAAAAGCGGCGTCCTCTTCGAGGACGAGAATAAGCGCGTCGGCATTTCTTGGATCTAGCAAGTACGTATAGCCGAAGTCCTTTGAGGCGAGTACACACAAAGTTACACTTGCTCTCCCTCTCTCGTGAACAAGCTCTTGGCATAAATTGGAGAACTCCTACGACCTGCATACGTGCCGAGTTATTTGACTCGTGAGAAAACACGTGGTCCGAGACACGTTAAGCGCGTTACACCGCATATCGTACAGTGATATTAAATGCACGCCTACACCATGCATCCGTATCGCGTACGCGCCGATGGATATTAATCTCAGATTATACGTGCAACGACGAGGTTGTAATAAATTTGCAACAAATTTTAGGCAGGCTAAAAATGCGAAGGAAACCAATTTTTCAAAGACTCAACATATTTATTTCATCCATAAAAACCACCTGCTCCGTTATTCTTTTCTTTGTTTTTTTCATCTTCGTTTTGTCGGAAACCTGTCTTTGTTCTTCTGCTAGCTACGCGTTTCAAAGATTCCCACTTTGTTCTGTACGTACGTAATTTTCAATTCAACACATACGTGTACACGGGTAAATGGTCTGCGTAAAAGAAAAATGAGTTTCCCAGATCTCAGTCGCGTTATAATATCACGAACCGATGTTTACCAATGATTTTATTTACATCCGAGATCCCGTAGGTACAAAATTTTATGTTATACACTATTAGCCTACGCCTATACCACATTGCAACAACAAAAACAACAACGACGATGATAATAACAATCTATATCGCGTCTGTACGGTGAATTATTAAAATTACGATAAAATCCATTACGAAGGAGCTTTTGTCAGCTTTGCAAGTTCCGATTAGTTTCTCTGCCTATAGATACGTGCTTCGTTCTTCGTCCTTCGTTCTTCGTCTCAGCAATTTGGCGTTCGAAATTGTTATTGTTATCAGTTTTTTTTTTTTTGTTTTTTTTTCCCCGATCGTTACACGTATCGAAGCTTGGATGAGTGTTGAATTTTTTCACTTCGTTTTTATTTTCTTCCTTTTTTTCGTTCGCCCAAAGTTGAAATTATTGGAACTGATAGGTTACAAATGCGAATATCGATTTACACTTCGCATATAATATTCAAATTGCGTGAAATTGTATTTCCACGGAGTCTCGACTCGACATGTATATGTACGTATTATGAAATTTGAAACTACTTTGAGGTAACAATTGGGTCGCAGGACATTTTCACGTTACACACACAGGTATGATGTTGCATAGAACTTGTGTATCAATGCACGTACGTATAACACACACGTATAATGTCTCGAAGAGCCGTTATACCGCCCACGAAACTCCATTTGCTCGAAAATATCTCGAGGGAGTTTTATACAGATACGTATGTTTATAGTAGCATCGAGGCAAAAGGGGACAACTATTTATAGAATGAAATTTAAGGGAGGATTCGTCTAATGGTTACCAAAACTTCCTCCCTAAACTCCCAAAGAGAGAGTGTTTCGTCATCGTTTTCATCTCTACGCGCGACAAAATATCGAAGTAATTTTCATTTTTACGTAATTTTAATGGCGAATAAAAAACAATTTATCCTTAGTTTCAAACGGCAATGATACGTGGGAATATATATATTTTTTTCACTCTCTTTTTTTTTTTTTTTTACGAACAAAGCGTGAGGGAAATTATTCCCATAGGTGAAAAATCAGCCCCTGCGTTTCGTATGACGGTGTATGTTACACGTTTTATATAACGGAGCGAGATTTGTGCCGAAAAACGGGGGGGAGGA
The DNA here is from genome assembly GCF_021901495.1 of Neodiprion virginianus. Taxonomy (NCBI): domain Eukaryota; kingdom Metazoa; phylum Arthropoda; class Insecta; order Hymenoptera; family Diprionidae; genus Neodiprion; species Neodiprion virginianus. The sequence goes on along the minus strand of NC_060877.1, from coordinate 4,290,519 downwards.
GGGAGGGGGGGACAGAGAGATGAAATATTGGTTGCTCGTGGGGTTTCTGGAGCTGCTACGGGGTTAACGGGGGTGAGGTGAAAGGGGGAGAGGAACGAAGGGTTCGAGGACGTAAATGGACCGACCGAGAAAAATGAGAGACGAAGAAAGAGAGGGAGAGAGAGAGAAAGAAAAAAAGAGAAAAAGGAACGATGCCAAATCGCCGTGCCATAAGAAATACGATATATATATATATATTGTATGTGGGGTAAATTCTAATGTGATAATTCATTCCCTATACGCGGCAGGAATTATTCGCAATTCAAAATTACAGTTTCGTTGTAGAAACGCCCGCGTTAATGATCGTTACAATTATTATATAATCCCGCTTGCAGTTGTGATGTGAGATATCGAAAATACTCAATTCGGAATAACGTCTCTTAAGATTTCAATTATTTTAGCAAACAATCAATTTCGGACGTACGGTTGGATTTAGTTTTTTATTGCAGACAATTCGTCTGTACAGTTAAGAAATTCGTGTAAATTCTTCGAGTTCACGTGTCTCAAGAGAATTTTTTTATCATACCTTATGATCATATTTTAAATATTAATATTAGTAAGAAACGTGGCGGAAATACTCATCGTTTAATATTCCGCAAGTTGATAACTGACACTACAAAACCGCGTTGATCAATTCGCTGTTGTTGCAAATTTCCTGAAAAACCTTTTCGCCCAACGATCGTGATAAGTCATTTACCACGAGGATAAAAGTGCGGTGCGATAAGATTGAAAATAAAAAAAAAAAAAAAGAAAAGAACTTTCCTCAGCCACACGAACTGTAACATAAAGAAAACGTTGGAAACGAAAATTAAAAATCAAGGGGGAAAACAAAGTGAGAAACGATAATTGGCTTGCAAAAAGAAAAGATACGAGAAAAATAAAAAAAAAAAGAACTCAACGCTTAATTAATAAAAAATCGTCACAAGAGTTTTTTCACACCACCCATCTAACTGCGAAGTTCTAACCGTTGTAGCGTTGTTTAAATATTTAACCCGAATGAAGGTAAGAATTGCTGAAAAGAAGGTAAAAAAAAAAAAAAAAAAAAAAAAAAAAAACAACAGCAACAGACAGGCAAACAAAATTAAAAAAAAGAAACCCCGCAAAATTCCCTCCCGCGGCAATATTATTTATAAACGAGAGCCGAGGCAAATATCGCTTCTGAAATACTCGTGCGCGGGTAAATGATTATTATACGTTTCATAACGGAGGTCGGAGGAACAAGGGATAAAATGTTTTAAAGGCTGTATACCTTATTTAACTTCACCTGCTGCCTACGTAGCACGCAATTTTATATAAAACTCATTTCAGATCCTGCAGATCCTTTCATTTTCGTATACATGTAATTCAATCATTTTTGTTTCAATTCTTCGTTCTCTCTACCATGCAAAATCATTATAATTATATATTTATTGTTTGCAAAAGTTCGTTTCTACCTTCGTAAAAATACCAAGCAAAGGGGAAATGTTTCGGTGCAAGGTTACGTGATAATAAAAGAGAGTAAGAGAGAGAGAGAGAGAACGAGAGGGAATGAGGGAGGGAGGGCGGGAAAATATGAAGGAAGAGAAGAGAAGGAAACAAACGTAAACGAATAAAAAAGAAAAAAAAAACCGACAAGAAAAAATTAAATGGTGCAAAAAGGGTCGTCAACTGTTTAGCGAACCTTAAAATTTCTCTCTTTTCCCTCCAGTTTCTACCTCGGTTAACGGGAGGCGATAAAAATCCAACAAATGTCCCCAAAAATTTTTCTCTCGCTCACCTTTCTTCTCCACCAACGTTTCCTCCCGCTTTATTTTTATTATTTCATACCAAAATTTCCTCACACTGTTTCAGGCTCGGTTACCGGCGTTGCCTTCAATAATCCATATTGCATCCAAAATGTACGTATACCCAACCTACACAATGTTGTAGGTAAATTTCCGATACATTGAAGCGGAGGGAGGAAAAAACAAGAAAAGTAAAAAAAATAAGTAAATAAAAATGGTAGGGAGAGTGGCGCTCAAATTGTTTGTACGACCAAAGTATAAGAGGAGGGAATTGAAGGTAGCTGGTTATCGATTTATAGGGTTGTCACTGAGTTCACTTATACCTAGATTCACCCAGTTTCGTTTTACGCCTCCCATCCACACGTACGTACATCCATACATGCATGCTGTACACACAGGACTCGGTCAATAACAAATTGAAGGCGACCAGGCGGAGGGTTTTCAACTTAATTACGATTGGTCGGGCGATAGGAAGGTATGTAAGCAGAGTTCGTTCGGTCAATATTTGCAGAAAGGGTCGCCGTATCCGCCAAATAGATTGCAATTTTTTTTTTTTTTTTTGTTTTCTTTTTATCCCTCATTATCATCATCGTTGTACTGTAATATTTTTATACTCGACAAATTTACAGGCACGTAACGTAAAGTGAATCGCTATTCGTCTGTTCGTTTAAAGATGTTTCAAATCCGATTAACGACGTGTGAGAAAATGAAAGTCTGAAAACAATGCGTGTCGAATATGTAAAATAAATTTTATACCCATATCCAGGGTGAAAGAAGTAATTATTTTATTCGATTTATTATTCGATAAAATCTATTTTTTTTTTTTTTGCTCACGGTAATGTAATTTTGAAACGAAACAATTTTCTTACATAACTCTTGGTTACAATGCGAGTTTTTCAATTCGGTAAAATTATATACCGCCTGTCGTTTTGTAAGTAATTTCGATGCTTAGGCAAGGGTGGAATTAATACTCGACTAACATAACGAGACGTGTTTAGTGAAGCGAAGTTAACTCTAATTAAAACCCGTCAAGAACTCCTGACAAGACAAATTCATTGTTCAAGCAGCTCCTGCAAATGAATCTTTCATCCATTCATCCATTTCCTGTTTACATATATATTCGATGTATTATACATTTAACAGGATGAAATAAACGAGAATCGCATTCGAATTCGTCGTCATTAAATTTTCGAATATCTCTACAACTCTGCTCTGAACAATCGCTCGAATGGAGTTTCTTTCAATATTTCGCATAATATTCATATCTGTAAGTATAAAACTACCTGTAATTATAATTCGCAAAACCGTATATATAACACCGTTGCAAAAGTCCTATGCAAATAAAATTCCACCCTTTAAGAAAAACTGAGAGAGGAAAAAAAAGTAATTAACAAATAAAATACAAAAATTTTCACACAGAGAGATGAGTGAAAAAAGTTTACTCCAATTATTTTCACTGATTTCGTATGTTTGGTTTTCAACATATACATATATATATATATATATATATATATATATAGCTTTGCCTACGGGGCAAATGCACATCCATGCTATCCCAAGCACAGCCCAAACCCAAACCAGCAAAGCAACGTAACGTGTAAAGCGGAACTAGGCGCGATAGGTTCGATGTCATAAAACTTTCAAATTACCTGAAACTCTCGACCCGGAAAATTGTATCGCATATGGTAGGATGGCTACACATATACGTACCTATTCATATATTCCACCATCGGAGATGAAAAATTTTTAAACAAGCTCTTGCGACTAAACATAATTTCCAAAAAACACTGACATTATTTTCCAAGTCATATATATATATATATATATATACACATTTATTACATCATACATTTTTGTGTTACAGATTTTAGAATTGATCATCTTCATTATTTAATTCACGCGAGATGCTTAGCGTCCCTCCATTTTTTTTTTTTTCTAGCTCTTCATTTATCAAACTACTTTTTTTCGTAATAATTCTCGGGTTTTTCAGTTCCACGCAGTCCCTGAAATATTTCCAAGTCAAAGAAAATATAAAATTTCTTTAATTATTGCAAAAATAGCACATGTAAGCAAATGGTTGAAATTTTTACTTTTCCACGAAAAAAAAGCATTGCCTGCTAATCTAATCAAGCTTAATAAACAGCAAAAAAATTTTCTTGTCGTTTTTGTTTGCCCGTCATATTGGATTCACCATTCTGAATTTTCGACTTTCAAGTGGATCCCATGTAAGGAAAAATGTACGCATGAAAGGGTTAAACAGGATGCAGGATATATCGGATATTTAATCCAATACAGTTTGAATTAGAAGATAAATAAATAAATAAATAAGTAAATAAAAACATAGATCGTGCGGAAAATGATATGTTGCAGTAAGTTGAAAAAATACGTCTCTGCTTAATTGCTATATGCGTGTATAAATTGAGCCTGAAAATGAACGGGTAAGTATAGGTTATATAAAATTATCTATAAATTGTAAGTTTTAATAACCTGCGTACAATAGTTTATGCGTGACATAATACACGCGTGCGTATCTTCGGCGTCGTATACACGAGTTCGCCACCACGTTTCAAACGTGTATAAATACCTCGATACCAGCCTTTGTCGTCGTTTAGATTTTTCCGATAACCAATTAAAAAATTGCCTCGGGTTCTCCAAATTATACCTATATGCACATTGTACATAAAACATAAAACGTACAACACGCGAGGCTATAAATGAGGGGAAAAAAACCAGGTCTCACTTGAGGCCTTGCTGTTGGTGATATTAATATTATTCTGGTCTCATCGTTGCATATTATTACGTATGTAATGTATAAATAACAAACTCTCTCTTGACTTTGAATATTTTTCCAAGTTTTTTTTTTTTTTTTATCATTTTTCAAATTCTGTAAGCAAATTTAACTTTTAGAATGTATATACATATATATATATATACAAATTCACGGATGATAAATTATTTTAAATCAATCAAAGAAGTAAATGGCATCGTATTTTTCTTTGTGCCTAAAGATTTCCGCCTCGTCAGCATCTTCGCATCGTCTTATCCTTTTGAAAATAATTGTACGTAAAACAAGGAAAACGGTGATGTAGGTGTATACCTGTTAAAGGAAACAACGAGGTTGCGGGTGCTATAGAGCTGATAAGAAAAGAGAAACGGAAAACAGACGAGAGGACAGAAAAAGAACGAAAAAAATAAAGAATACAAGAAACGAAATCCCCAAAACAGAACAAAACTGAAACCGGGTTAGGAGAAAACGGATTGTCGCAAAATCCAAAGGAATTAGCCTGCAGAGTTTAGATAAGATGCCGTTGATAAGAAAGTCGCGTATACGTACCTACGATAATAACGTCAAATGTATGTATACATATATATGTATATGGCAAAAACAACAACCTTGACAAATGCCTCAGGACCCTGTTGGTTAAAATAATTTACAAGCATGTTTTTCTAAAATAAACAAATTTAAATTAGAATAAAGATAATAATGCAAAATTGTGATAACAAGTAATACAATTCCATGTCCAATAAAGATTAAAACTGTAGAATACTCTAATCCCAGATCCGTAATTATTATTTTTTTCAAGAATAACAGAAACGTTGTAACGCACGAAGAAAAGAAAAGTGGAAAAACAACATAACGATATATTCAATCCAGGCATAGGTAAAACAATTTGTCTCGCGATTTCGTAATAAAGATGTAAATTCGAAAAAAGAAACGTCTGTACGAAAAACGAGAAATTTTATGATGTTATTACTGCCGCTGGCAGCTTTCAGGTCTGAAGAAGTACGAGAGAAATGTAGAATAAAATTAGAAAGAGAAGAAGAAAAAAAAATCGTCAGTAATTTTCACGCGTCGATCTGTAACTTGTTACATAATAAATTGCAAAGGCGAGCAGATTTGCGTGTTCGCAAACAAATCTAACGGGAAATGTGTGAAAAAAAACTTGCCAAACGAATATAAGGTATTGAATATATGTAATACATGTATACCTGCATTATATCATTTATCAACTTAAACGAAGAATTTAGATATTGCATAACTTGTGCAGCTTATACGTTACTCCGGAAGACGCGAGGAATAGATCGATGAAAAATTCATGTAAATTGGTCGTATAATCCCTGACAATGACTTTTGAGGTCACAAACATAACAACAAACAAACTTGCATTAGCCTTTTATGATATATTACAGTATTTAAGGGTGTTTGAGAAAAAAATTATTGCGATTTTTCACCGTGACACTGCCCAAAAAGTTTTTCAGGTTAAAAGAAAGGCTCTGTGAAAAAGGCTCGAATTTTTCTAGTTACCGTAACAAATGAAATTTTTCTCGGTGCAAATTATTTTTCACCAAAACATCCCGTTATTGTAAAAAATAACAATTGTAATTTCACCCCCCACGTCACGACCCGCGGCCGTGTGTCTCAAATAAAAACCCTTTGATTATCGATCACGTGTACAACGTAAATGGAATATAGCTTTAAACTCTGTAACTTCGAGTCTGGTTTATCGGCTCTTTAGCGTCGCGACGCTCATCGTCCGAAAGGGGGTCAGAAACCAGTGACCCGGCATTGCACGTAGACATTCAACTGCAGCATGAACCGCATCCCACGTTTCGCCTGCGCGTATCCTTTCAAGCTTGAGTATGCAGAGCATGGAAGCTCGGTAATAACAAGCTCCGCAAAACCGCAAACGGTATGCGTGGTTACGGAGTCTGGAGCAGCTTTGCAGCGTGCGGAAATATGCCGTCAGAGTCGAGTGTAAGGCAGTCGCATACATACGATTATTCATGTATACGTATACGTGTGTGAGAATAAAAAAGAAAAAAAAAAACAAAAAAAAAGACAGCTCGAAAAACGGTACGAGTTTAAATAACCGTTTGAGAATCTTTGCCGCAAAGTCCGGATAATTTCAAAGGGTTTACAAATAAACATAACCCGGAGTATATTCCGTAATCTGTATTTCACATGGATGATAAACGAGTCGACTGTTTGCGGACAAATGTTTAACAGGATTAATGAGACGAGTTGTGTGCAGCCTACATTTGATACTAATTACGATGCAGAAGAAAAACAAACAAAAAATGAAAAGAAATAAAAAATTACAAATCAAAGTACTACAAGAATTGTTTTTCTTTTCTTTTTTTTTTTACATTAATTGCAGTGATTCGATAGTAGTCCATTAATATTGATGTGTAACGAACAAGCCTTTCCGCGTAATAGATTAAAAAATGTGGAATAATCGGACTGCAGGGTCAAGGCGAGAGTAAATCAAGGAATCGCATGACTGACCCGCGTCACGGTTACGGGCTCGATAAACATCGACGTTATATACGTACGTACGGACTGTGTGTAAAGGTGAGAAAAATGTAAGGAGAAAAAAATTCGTACGAAAGCGGACGAGCGTGTCGCAAATATCCCGAAAATTGTTAAAATAGCGCGACCGCATTTGGTGAAATAAAAAAAGAAAAAGGAAAAAGCTCAAAACGACATCAACCGCTAATTTTTCTCACCTCTGATTGAAATTCTTCAATCGTTACAACATCATCGTCATCATCGTTGTTTCTTTTAATCGATCAAGTATAAAAATCGATTTCGGCATGTAAATTATCCAGTCAAATTTGAATGCAACCGCAACAACGATTCAATTGATCGCTATTAGTGTTATTTATGGTGCAAGTTGTACAAGTCGAATCGACTACACCGTAGCAAAAGCTTGCGGTGCGCGACGAAGATTGAATTTAAGTTACATAATATCCATATAAGTTTTTCGGTCTTTAAATCATAGCTGTGGATATTCATACCTTATGGAGTATATATATGTATACGGTTAAGCGTCGGGGTTAAGGAGAGTTTCTTAATTAACACTACAAACACACACACACACACACACACACACACACACACGCAAGAGAAACACACTCGCGTAAGAAGTTATAACGTTAATTATTCCATGCCGCAAACTATTCGTGCACACGTACTGTTAAGGGAAATGGTGCCTAAAATTGGTGGGAATGAGAAGAAAAAAATGTGAAAAGAAAAAAGGAAATAATTTCAGTAACGCAAAACTTGGGGTTCAAGTCTTAAACAGTCGCATCGGTTGTTTAACAAACACTGTTAAACATGATTCTGAATTCACTAAACATTTAGGGTGCAAAAGAACAGTCAAATTACGAAATCGGGTTGCAAATTTAAAAATTCGGTGTAGCGACGTAAATTACCATCTATTTGTCTTAAATTTACGATAAGAATGTTTGATTTTACCAAAATTTATAAGAAAAACAGAAGAAGGTAATTTGAATTTTCTAAATAGTGTAATAAATTTATGGTACTTGAACGTATGGTGATTTCACTGTTCCGTATTCGAATTAAACTTTCAATACAGTGTGGAAAGTTCCATACAGTAATTTTTAACTGTGAACAGAATGGAATTGGAGCGGTGTAAAAGTACAGGAAATTATGTGATAGGCACGTTCTAAAAGTTTCGGTAAATTGGATTAAAGTACCTACGGTTTGAAAAACTTTTAACGCAGTTATATACGTATATCATGCATGTATAATGAATATTGTATATACGTACAACCTTTATACCTGTAAAACCTTTTCACGAGTTTCGGACGGGACAGAATCGGTGTATACATAATGCAAAGGTGGAATATAGTTGTTCAACGTCGGTAAAATGTCCCCAAATTTAAAGTACTTCCCGCAGATCTCGTTGAAAATCTGTTCAAGTGAAGCGGAAGAAGAAGAAGGAAAAGGTGACGAAACTTACCTGAAACAGATAAATGGAAATTTCGGTATTATATAACATATAAGATGAACAAATATCGGCAAAAACAATTAATAATAATGTGAGAGGTTAATTTTTGAGATAATTTTTTTTCTCTTATCTCTTCTTGCCAAATATTAGAAAACATTTCTCTTTTATTTCATCCTTCGCTAATAATTGCATGCGGATAATTAATTGGCGAGGTTGCAATCTTTTAGTAATATCAGAGGCATAATTTCCGTCATGACGTATATATATATATATAAATATAATAAACGAGGCCAAAGTCGATAACATTAACCCGTTCGCTTTAAAATAAAAATATTAACTCAAAATGCCTTTATTTGAGTAAAGAAAAACTTTTCGGACAATTTTGAGATGTTTCAAACACGTTTCAGAAATGATATCTTTCTTTTTTTTTTCGCAAAATTTGCATTTTTTCCCTCGGTGTGAAGAACAATTCTGCAAAACAAATAGCGGCAATCGATTTGTCAGAAAATTTCACCCTCATTTCATACACCTACTTTACAATTATTTAATACGCAGTACATATCTCGAGAAAATCGTTGTTACAAAAAAAAAAAAAATGTCACTATTTCGCACATTTATATCATACAACTGAAAGAGTTTAATTTAGAAAATCAGATTTTTGCTCAACGCTTTGTTAACGGTTTACCAAATTTCAGAATACTACTAGAGAGTGGAAAATGGAGGCGGGAAGGTGGAGGATGAGGATGTGGGTCGAAGGTAGGGAGACACGGAGGCTCGAAGAGTCCCTCGCATAAAACGAACCGTTCCAATATGCATGGACATTCGCCGGGAGCGGAAGTTCAGGTACCTCTGTCTACCTACAAGGCATAGTCTGTATATTATGCAACACCTTCTCCCAGCCTCCCTACACACACATACACACACATACATACATACATATGGAAGGGCACCCATCCACCCGTCCTGCACTTTCCTCCACCCTCTTCGCTCCTTAGACGTGCGTGTTATGGCTTCTGTATTTATGAGGTTAAGGGCCTTACACGGAATATCTATACCTGTGTCATACCGCCACACCGTTCCCGTTTATTACCACGTATGTATGTACAGATATTACACGTATACCTTGTACGCAAACATGTGTGTACATATATGTAAGACGATTCGCGTCAAGCTGCCGTTTCAGTTTCATGATTTGGGCTATTTTCGCATCTTCTGTTTTTTTTTTTTGTTCATCGTCAATTTTAAAAAATCATCAAGATCCAAGAATGATGAATTTTTTTTCCGAAACACCCCAATATACACGAACACGTCTCAAAATCCATCTCCGTCCATTTATCAACTAGAGAAAAAAAAAAAAAAAACGGGAACTTAAAAGTATCCCGGACTCGTAGCAATCGGAGAATCGATTCTAGATTCATTTTGAGGTTTTATTTTGTAATTATCAGCTCGACGATATGCAAAACTTGGGGTGTTGGGTCGATAATACGAGGACGAGCATCGATAGCACGGTTGCTTGTTGTTAGAACGAAAGTGATACGTACGCGATACAAGAGCTTTACGAGAGAGAAGCGGCGCCCCGTGTCTCTTTGTCAATGCCCGGTTCCGCACTCCCGTCCACACCACCGTGTGATTTTATTAAAGAGGACACGATACGTGCTCTGAAGTCAACCACTCGGCCATACCGCCTGCTTCGACATCACCGCGAGTATCCAACGCGTGTGTTAATAGAAATAGAGTCACGTACAAGTCCAATGCGCGATACGCGTGTACCGCACCTACGGCATATGTGACGACACATGTGAACATCGTGCAACAAGCGAAACTGCATACTGGAATCAGTTGAGTTTGTCGGACGCAATATCCGCTCTCCGCATTCATCCGTACTCTTGGTATATACGTAAATGTATATATATATGTATGTATACGTATATACGAGGTACATAAGCACAGACACAACGATACGTAACCCCATGCGAATCATTCGCTCATTTCCGGTAGTAAAACCGCCGCGCGCCGCCTAGCCGAATGTGTGTATATTTTCCTCCTCGAAACACGAATGCCAAATTAATTGATTCCCCCCCTTCGTTCAAATACTCGATTTCATTATACGTATGTATGTAACACGCGCTACAGAACCACTGCGAAAGGGTGAATAGAGATTTTTTAATCGAGTCAGAACAGATTCGAGATCACAATTTTACGAGCGGAAATAACGCTGCTGGGCCAAGCTTGGCACGATCGTTGATCGTGTGTTCGATTATCACGTGCGTTGAACTTGGTTTTTTTTTTGTGTAATTTTCTAAAGTATACATTCGGCGGTTCGCGAAGAAGGATCTCAAACGATACTAAACTTGAAATATAAATAACCTGTTCATTCCTGTATCATTTATTAATAATGTTCGTCTGTTTGAACCTCTCCATTTCTAATTTTGTTTAAAAATTTTTTTTTTTTTTTTTTGCAATTTTCGGAACTCTGAAACAGACCCCGAATTTTTTAAAATTTTTTATTCAGCTGCATAATTATTTGTAAATATTGAAATTGAATTCGGGAAAGATATTTGTAAAATTGTGAAAAATTCTCAGAAATTGTTTGTTCTGTTTCAAATATTTGACGACTCGATATTTTTCCAATTCATCCAATTGCAGAAATATTTTTCAACATAATCGAAAATAGTGAGGGTCAGACGTTGGTCGAATTCGCATGGAATTCCCCATATGTAATACGAAGTAATATGGATCGTGATTAAAATATCAATGTTTAAGAAAAAAACCGTGCTTATATACGTGAATAAAAGTACTATTTTCTTAGGGTAAAATTAAACATTTGTCTCCAAATTAGCTGAGGGTAACTCCTTAAGATCTGGCGTCGCAGCGAAACCGAGAGCACCGGGCTAATTACATAATTAAGTGAATAATACAAGACTAAAGAGGGTTCGTGAAGAAAAATGAAAAGAAAAGAAATTCTCAAATGATACGTAGAGATTTGAAAAAAATGAAGTATGATAATTGGCTCGAATCGTCTACGCGTTCTTTAAATTTTTGCAGAATATACTATTTAACTGTGTACATACATATTTACACACACATACACACATGTTCTATGTAAAATTTACATAGATTTACGTATAACAATTACCGTTATCAGCCGGTTGCAGAAAAATCTTTTCCACGTATTATGAATATTGTAAAATAAATTGTGGAAAGCGCGTTCTTCGTAGAGCTTAACGAACGCTAATTAGAGACAGGGAGGGAATTAAATTTTCACCAAGCGTTTGATATGAAAAAAAATTTTATCTATCCTCCACCATTTTTGTACGAGGATGAACTTAGTAACGTCACGGTAATAATGCATTTTTAAGAAAAATTGTTACTTCGCATCTCTGGAAATGTCCGAGAGTTAGTAAACCATTATAAACAAAAGATGTACTTTAATTGTAAAAATCCAACTTCTTAAAAGTGATTTTTAAATTGCCAAATAATGTGGATATTTTAGCCTGAGGTTTCGTTACGTTATCCTGATCAATTTTTGGGCAGCGAGCAGGGTGAAATATCGCAAAAATCGATCGTTCGAAATTAATTACCGTACAATATTATACCTCTGTTTTTCTCTTATTCTATTTTTCCGACCTTGCCGGGAAAATATTTAATAAAAACATCTAACATCAAACAATAAATACTGGAAGTATGGCTATTTTTTTTTTCAAGATTGATAGATAGTTTTTGGTCCAAAATAAATCAAACGACAAATCACAAAATTTATAAAAAAAACCGATATCCCGCAGTCAATAAAGCTCAAGCGAAAATTCACCTTCAAATATACGGTGAACATTTTTATCATCGTCATTATCATGATTCAATTTTTTTTTCTTTCCTCATAAATTCTGCCGGAAGATATTTTCCATACAGAGTTATATTACCATTCCAATCTTAGAATTCCAATTTTTTTTCCTTTCTCTCTCTCTCTCTCTTTCTTTCTCTCTCTAATCTTTTTCACCTCTTGCCTCTTGAAACTCGTTTTATCTCGCGAAAGAGAATCGGTAATTTCCCGCAAGGTTTTCCAGAGAACTCTGGGACACTATGGACATATATATATATATATGTGTGTGTGTATATGTATAATACATGTAAGGACAGGTAGTATATAGAAGCGAGAAGGAATTTATTCAAATCTGTAACCGGATCGAAGATCCATCTCCGGTTGACGCGGTTAAGAGGAAGACTAGTCGAATTTTTGTCAGCTTGACAAATGCGTTCGGGAAGGGAAAAAGGTTGGGGGTGCAAGTTTAAATCCTGCTTAATACCATAGCCTACCTCAGCAGAAGAGAAAGAGAGAGAGACAGAGAGAGAGAGAGAGAGAGAGAGAGGAAAAGAGAAAAGAATGAGAAGGGAGATAAGGGACAGGAAAAAGAACCGTTTTTCGTATCTTGCTCTCAGACGTAACGCAGTACGAGCTACTCGACAAATTTCGAAGAAAGTGTCATAATATGAGGTAAATATAATTTTTCTTTTTACTGCGCATCTGCCTGGTAAGAATTGCCAAAAATAATACATCATCTTTTCCCGATTAATCGAGTATAATCGATTATTTTTCAAACTAGATTAATCAACTGACTCTATTATTTCTTCTCACAATCGGTTTTGTTTTTACTCGAAAGATATTTTTTTTTCAACTGCACCGTTTCAAAAAAATACGAAACAATCGATTAGTCCGTTAATTTGTACCGATTCAATCGTCTTCGATTATTTTTTTACACTGCCAATAATCGATGCATCGATTATTTTGAGCTCAGAAGCATTAATGTTAAAATGACGTCGCTACGTCGAATTGAAGCGGATCATTGAAAGTTTTTCATTGTATAGCAGAGAAAGATTTCATATACATATATAGCTAAAATAACTTAGTTCGTAATAAAGTTTTATACCAGTTCGCACTTCGCTGCTGAATCGAATATTATAGGAATGAATAATGAAATAATACGTATAATAAATGTAGGTGGAATATTGCCGCGTAGCAGAACTCGCAAGAATATTTACTAGCTTGTCTCCGTTTTTTTAAAAAGTATTATATGAATAATCCGGTCGCAAGGCGTGATAATGGAAGGGAAGCTGTGAAATCAAAAATCGTTACCTTGAGAATAAGGCCGCGTAGCGAGATAGAAGAGATAGAAACGAAATTTTCAATTTTATTATAATATATACGTATATATCGAATCGTCTGAGCAGCCGTGCCCTCACCTTTCTTAATTCAATTTCTAATTTCGCGAAAGGGGAAAAGCAGCGTAGAACATTCGTTCACTTCAGAATTCAAATTGGATCTGTCGCGCAAGAAGGCTAAGGATTCAATTTCAAGACGTGCTGCAGCGAGGATGATACGGATACGAATATACGTGTGTAAAACATGACTTTCACGTATTTATTTATTTTCTTTAAATCATAAATTCAATTTGCCATTTTTCGCTTATATTCACCGCAACTGTCGCAATCAAAATCGTCAGCCAGGCGAGACGTCGTATTTTTCTCAGCGTCGCATCGCGCTGTATACGATAATACACACCGACACATAATAAGGATATTCAAAATTACGCATTTCACGCCAAACTTGAAAGCAAAAAACGAGCCCGTATCTCCGTGGAAGATAAATCGCGCGGGGCACGGAAGGCGAACAACGTAAGACATAATGTAAGCTCGGCACGGAGCCCGCAAGCTTTATAAATCAGAGTTCTTTAAAAGCCCGTTTATTAAAGTTGGTAGAGTCTTGTGCAAAACGGCTAAAATTTTCTTCGTAGTTGGTTACAAATTACAATGCAACTATGTACTGTATTTATCCCTTTTTATACCAACAACAAATATTATACCCACGTAAAGTTTTAGTGTATAAAGATAAAAAATAGTTACAAACGATGGTGTTAAAAAAAACGCTTATCAGCAGAATTTTACTCTCTACTCGTGTTCAATTGTACTTTATCGAATTCGAAGTGTAATTTGAGAATTGATTGCAGGGCACTGCAATATCATATTCGAGATACGTACCGACCATATGAGCAACAGAAATGACGATTAGCGAACACAGTTACCGATCGAGCTGCGAGCACGAAGTGTGTCAATACTGGGATCGGATGCGTGTTCCAAAACGTAACTCGACTAGACCTCTTCTTATTTTTCCTTTTTTTTTTTTTTTTCTCTCATCATAGCTATTGCGATTAGACCTCTTTTGACCTTGGAACATATAAACATAAAGGAAGCCTGGTATATCCTTTTGTGTAAGTTTAAAACGGCTTAGAGATTAGTTCCTCTCTTTGTCTAGCGCGCCCGTAGAAAGATAGTAGAAAGAGACAGCGTCTAAGCTTTATACGCGACTTGCGCACGTTTCAGAACGCTCGTTGATAGGCAAGATTTTGCATGACCAATAAGAAACGCACTTGGATATATTTGAAATCCGAATGTTTCCCATTGGTAATTACGTGTTGACGGATCAACAGTTGAGACTGACAAGACATTTATCATCGGCTTGGTTTATTCGAGATGCTCGGAAGTGATCTTGTGCGCTAAGTAAAGAAAAGGTATAATCAGGCGGCGAGATTCGTTTTTACAGTTGAAAACTTCCACATTGTAATCCAGAAATCGGGCAGCGAAGCGCTAGCTATAAAAATATTCATTGTAAGAAGCGGGGAATCCCCCATTCCACCACAACATGGCAAAAGCGACCAGAGCAAGGCAAGAAGTATCCGCGAAAATTTTCAAAGAATTTTTCAACATTCCATTCCTCCCGAAGTCGTCCCACATAGATGACTCCATGCAATTTCTCGATTACTGGTACGACTTCTACAGTACGCTGAAAGAAATTCGACCGGGCAAAAACCAGGATTATACGATCACGGACTTCCTCGCGGTGTTTGAAATTCTTCCCCCCGAGCTCGACGAATTAAAAAAATGCGAATTTCTCGGCGACACATTTCGGGATGAAGGTAATTATTCATCTCGTTTCTAACATTCTCCATGTATCTTTCTGTTTTATTTTTCTATTGACGACGTTTGTATTATTATCCAATATCGCTATGGATAAATAAATATTTTATTCTATTCTATTCTATTCACAGTTAACGAATTTTTCTATCTTATAAACCTGTAGCGAACTACGACTTCGCGTCTGGGAGGTATCGAGACGCCGTGGTATCGTACACTCGCAGTCTGATGACGGCACCGCCAAACACAGAGTGCATCGCAATGACGTATGCCAACCGATCAGCAGCCTTGTACCGGTTGAAAGCGTACGCGGAATGCATCTCCGACATAGAAAGAGCCCTCGACCTTCCTTACCCAGATGATTTGAGACAGAAAATAATTACCCGCAAAGAAGAGGCTGAAAAGAATATGAATAACTCTTGTGCGGAAGACAAAGTCGAAGCGATTGAAGACGAGCTGCAACTCGCTTACGGGCCAAATGCTAAGTTGCCAGAAATTAGCAAGGCAATCGACATTGTTCAAACTTGTCAAGAGGGGTTGAAGCTTGTGGCAAAAACGGATTTCGATCCAGGCGATGTTCTGATTATCGCAAAGAGGCAGTTGGCCGTGGCGGAATACGACCAAGATCCGACTTATTGTCATGATTGTTTAAAGCCGTCCTTGTGCCTCATTCCCTGCGATTATTGCTGCGAGGATGTCTACTGCTCGACTGAATGCCGTATCAGGGCGTACGAGAAGTATCATCGCATAGAATGTAAAATACAATCCACTCTGGCTGCGTCTTTTCCGATGGATTTGAGAGCGCTACTTTACCAACTGAGGTGTTTGAATATTTTTACCAAACAAGGCGCTAACTTGAAAGCCATACTGGATGATCTTAAAGAAATTGATGATAATTCAGGTAATTCAGCTTCGAGGATACTTGACCTTCATGATAATACACCTTAAACTCATGACTGAAATGTTTCGTTTTCTCAGATTCTGAAAAACTTGAATTTACCGACGAACAGTTTACTCCAAATTCACGGCAAGCGTTTCTGAACATGCTAAGAAATAAAAATTCTAAAGCAAAACACAATTATATTTCATTATTCGAAGCGGCTTACATCGCAACATTGCTCAAGAATCATACCAACTTTCTTCAGAAAAATAGTGACCTTCCAGTTGTCGCAGATATAATGACCAAAATTAACAAGATTTGGCCATGGAATCATTTTGGGGTGAATATACTTCGTTCCTAAATCGAGATACGAAATTCTATTGGAAGAAATATCACAAATCTACGGTTAATTCTACCATTTCAACTGATAAGGATCACAATGATTCTTATTGTTAATACAATAATTACAGATCATGTACCATGGAGAAAAGAGAATTAAAGCGCGTGCTGCATTCCCGATACTCGGGCTAGTCCAACATGCGTGTGTTAATAATACTATAACATACCTCGACAAAAAGGGAAGAATTGTAATACGTGCGTCGCTATTCATAAGACCTGGAGATGAGGTAAAATTTTTGTAACCTCAAGACTTTCCTAAAACTGTTAAATTCAACGCCACCAACCTCTCACTAATTTCCAACAAATATTAAAAATTTTCCATAATTTCAGATACTTCATGACTACCAGCAATTGCACTACACGTTCCAAGAAATGTCAAGCAAATCCGGACGATTGGTGCAGTGTAGGCGCAACTGCAGCAAGTGTGATAAATCATTCTCGTACCCAATCGAAAGACAGCCAAATATTAAAATAGATAAGAGATTACTCGTAATTTTGGAAAAGAACCCTTTCAACATTGAGGCACTGTGGAAACTGCTAAATATTGTCCGCAGGAGCCAGCAACCTTTCACTCTACAAACACAGGTCGTAAAAATCCTCCTGACTGAGGGATACGAACAGCGATTTGACATTGCGGTGAGTTTAACAAATGAATCGAAGCACGCATGAGTAATAAAATTATAATTATTCTATAGATCTTTCAATTTCAATCTGTGCCCTTCTTACAGATTGGTCACATGAACTTGTACATGCTTGGCGTATTTGAAAATATGCCGTAATTTTTCGAAAGACAAAAAAAAGCATGAAAAGTCAGGCCATGACAGAATCTAAAACGGAAATCAACTGTTGTTAATATATCACCATTTTGTCAATTTGCAATATGCCGTAATTATGCGAAAGAGAAAAAAAGCCTGAAAAGTAAGGCCACGACAGAAACTAAAAAGGAAATCAACTGTTATAAATATATCATCATTTTGTCTATTTACAATATACCATTGTTCTGTTTTATGATTTATTGTGAAAATCTTGCATAACTTTAAGATGCAACAATTCATTTTTAATATTTTTTCTTACCGTCTCTGTGTCTTCAAATCAGCTACAAAGTGTGAAATCGAGTGATCAAATGAAATAAGAATAATTGTATGAACAATTCGTACTGTAAATCCAGTTTTCCTTGTCACTTTTCATATCGTATTGTTCATATTACGATTAGAGATTTCCCTTTACGATTCTTGATTTTATTTGAATCTCGCGATATTCACACGACTGCTCGAAGTTTGTGCCGAAAGAATATTACCTTATCAAAGTTATTCGCAAACTTTTTATTCACACAATTTTATCCTCTCTACATTCAGTGACGTAGAAGCGTTTACACGCGAATTTGTAACGTTTATGTTTCTTACCATTTTATTTGTGGAAGTGAATAACAAAATCGTATATCGATAACTCAAAAATATTCTCTGTAATATTTTACTTTTTGGAAATAAGTGACAAATCGAGAATAAAGACTACAACCATAAACCCTTCGCGCGTTTTACTGACCGTATTTATAGGAAGCAAGCCAACTTAGATCCTTTCGCACTTTTATTTCTCCAATATCTTTTCCCCGTCGACCCGAATGAGAGAGGGTGATACCCGAAAACCTTTATAACCCTCGATAAACCTTCCAGGAAGTGAATTTCTCCCTTTACCCATAGTGATTTCCTCATTTCCCGAAAATTGCTCGTATTATCATCCGTAGTATACGGGCGACCCTTTTGTTTCAAATTTCACGACGATACATAAACGCGTGTAATCGAAGAATGCAATAAATGCGTAATTATATCGTACACCGATAAATCGGAAATTGACAAAGCATCTCACCTTCCGGAATATGAAAATGATCCCTTCTTTATTATTACACCTACCAATAAATACGAGGAAAATCGACCTTTGTTCAAATTTTTTCGGCGACGATATCTGCCGGCGAAACTCGCTCGCTGAACCGAATATGCATATTTCTCTTGAGAATTTTCACTCGAGCCGACATGACAAGGAGGGTTAATGGAAAGCTTTTTTCACCGGCAGAAAACCTCTGTAAAAATTGAATTTTTTCGAATTCGTTCCACCTCGCGAAAGCGAAGAATCAGTGATTCCAGCCTAAATTATACATGGTATGTACATACCCATAGGTACCTATGTTATATACATATAGCTGAATACATAATGCGTACCTAATATAGAATCGTCGAGTATAAAAGTCGAAGAGAAAAAAGGATTTATTCAAATCTAGATCAGATTGAAAATCCATCTCCGGTTTACGCAAAGGTCGAGACGAGAAATTCGACGGTTCAATTTTTCCACAATTCACAGGCAAACACGTTGATAAATCTCGAGGTAAAATATTTCAGTTAATTTCAATGATTGAAAAAAGTTTTCTCATCTCCTTACTTTCGATACGGAAGATTGATTCATATGTTCGGTCAAGATTCAAATGTCGATATGCGTATGTATTGAATGACACCGGTCAACGCGAATTTTCAGTCTGGATTATAGATGTCAAATTTTGATTTCTTCCACGTAATTAATAGAAAAAAAAATAGTTTTAATCGATAAAGTTTGTTGTTGTAAAAACCAGAATGAAATTTCGGATTTTAAGAAAAATTGCTCATTTTCTCAAACATTTATTGTAAATAACAATTAAACAAACTTTAGTTTCGCATCAAAATCACTTTTATTAAAAAATAATAACTAATAATAAACTGCAAATGTAAAAGAAATGATAAAAAAAGAAGAGTTTAAAAACGAATATTTTTCGTATAAACTTTCTCGTATCAAACCCCAAACTTAATCTCCCATCACGCTCTCATTATACTGCTCCTGATAACGTTAATAACGATAAAGTACATCACATTTTTTTGAAAAAATTTTCATTCTTTTTCTGAATAATAGGCGCCCATATCAGCTATCAACCAAAAACTTCAATACTTATTTATTGACGTAAAAAAGACAAAATCAACCGTTATAAGTATGTATAGAATCAAAGTTAATTTATTTGAATGTAAACAAATTTCTTTTCCTTTCGTTCATCTACGAAATTAATGTTACACGTATTGTTTCACTTCTCGACCATAAATTCGAGGACTCGTAGACGTCGAATCGACGCAACTTGCAATCAATTGACAAATTTTCATCCACGCAGCGCTTCGATTGAACTCAGACTGGGAATCCTGCAGACTCATCCTCGGTACCTACCTACCAAAAGACAAAGAACGAACCCGTTCGACCCCGACCTCAGTGGGAGCAACGCTATCCGGAACCCACGCTCGACGAACATCCTACGCAGAATTATCTACCTGTGCATGTGAGAACGTTGGCAAAGCCACGTCGGAGAAAATCCACGAGGTGTGGCATAATTAGGTGCTAATTGGGTGCTCCGATCAAGATTTAGACACTCGATTGTTCGCCAAAAAATGCTCCTCTTTACATTTCTTTTCTACGATTGTTACGTCGCGGTATGAAATAAATAGAAAAAAGTAACGAATTATGAACAATCATTTCGAACAGAAAAAAAAAAAAAAACACAGGAATCGGGTGTCGTTTGGTCACCGATTAGGTGCTTTGTTAAAATTTTTAACACCCGACGTTCTTTCCCAACATGCTAAAGATCGTGAAAATCGTTTTAGCGAGAAAAGAAAAAAAAAAAAAACGTTATTTATAGGTTTGGTTTTTTATGTGTATTTTATCTTTCTTTATTATTTCTTGAACGTGCATCGTTGCAGTAACGTTACTAACTTCAACCTTAAAAAAAAAAAACGCAACATATCATAATCGATTCTAATTTTTCGGATCGTCTGATAAATATATGATAATATGATGATATCATATATATACCTATAATCTATAAGCGTCAGAATATACCGGATGTGTATAGAAATGAGAATTTTCACCGCACATGATAGGTATATATATATGTATATATACACCTAGATGTAATACATCACAACGTGTCTTATACATACCGATCTGCGGTTATCTTTATCGAACAATACCCGTGTCGCGTGTGTTCGAATAGTCTCGAAAAAGTCTAGGTCATACCCAACACCTCGAATATAGGTATACATATATCTAATACCTAATACCGCAAGGTAGCGTTCAATCATTGATAGATGTATCAAATGATTTCCTGTTCCTGCACGGAAATAAGACGTACAAAATATGTATCATTATTGTTGTGCTGTTTCTTCTTCGTCGAACTCGAATAGAACTCGAAACGAGAAGCAAATTGGAATTTATCACCGCACGATAAAAGCGACTCTGTATATATATATATATGTATATTTACTCGGTATGATAATACATTTATTCATTGTTGTATCTAAATCGCAAATAAGGATATTATTATACCAAGAACGTGACGTTCAACATTTTTTCCCGGTTTGAGAATCGGTATATTTATTTATTTATTTATTTATTTTGTTTTTCCCTTAAAACACGTTAGGAACAAGGATTCCGAGAATAAAAAGAACTTTTGTACTATATTGTGTACAAAAAGGGAGGGGAGGAAAAACGGTATCGCAAGGTCTGCAATAAAGTTCACTCGTATCGACTCGTTCCCATCTCGGTGGGGTTAAAAAGAGAGAGAGAGAAAAAAAAAAGAAAAAGAAATACACGAGGGGGTGCAGTTATGTAAAAATAAAACAGGTGGAAAGGTGATAAGGGTGTGGTGTAAAAGGATATAGTCTTAATTAAAACGCGGTCAGGTATAGGTACCGAGACTCGAAATTGGCCGTATAAATATAAAAAATGTACTTTTTCCTTAAAACCAAACGAAGGCAGAAAAAAAAAAAAAAAAATACTGCGCGAGAGAAAAAACACCGACTTTCCAAATTACGTTCAGACGAGAGAGTTATGAAAAAAAAATATATATATAAATATAACAATTCCTTACACGGTGCAACTTCTTGTAGATGAATTAATTTTATGGCAAATAAGAGAAGAAAAATTAGCCCTTTGGTCAATTCATTCGATAGAGAGCGTCGAGTGTTCCAGATCAATTTCAAGTGTTACGTAAAGGTGGGAATTGTGTACAAGGTACATTTATTACATATACATAGATATATAACGTATAAAAGACTGCCTGCAACTGGTTTATACATTATTATTATTATAATCTGCACGTATACAATCTGTTTACTAATCCTGATTACGAAATAATTTGATCAACTTTTACGGTAAAAAGAAAAAGAAGAGAAACAGTAAAAATCAACTATCGTAACAACGACGAATCGTATATTTGAAAGTGAAGAAGTTGTCTGCAGTCTACATAATATTTCCACAATGAAAATTACGAGCAAAAATCAACAAGCGAACAAACAAACAAACAAACAAAAAACTTGCAGGTAAACCGTCGCGGACGCAAAGAGCTGACTAAATATCTGCAGAACATTTAATATTTATTCAATATTTATACACAACTTGTCACAGGATTCAAAGCGAGTCGTCTTTCAGAGTAAATTAACCAACTTTAGGTGTAAAAACTCAAACGCTAATTAATATTTATTAAAAATTTTAAAAGACATTCAATCTTTTTATTACTGAATAAATTTTTGTATTCCAGGACTGTATCATATATATATATATATGAAAATATGAATATATAATACACTGTGATAAAAAAAAACAAAAAAATCCAATCCGATTTTCAAAAACTAATCTTTGTAATTGTATAATATTCGGCCAAGCGTTTATTCAGCTGTTTCTCTCCCCACTAAATGACATGTTTAATAATATCAAACATACAGCACCTGTCGCCTGTTGCTGCTGTTTATTTGCACAATTCTTTGACATAAGATACGATTTTACGACGACAATCATAAGCGACAAGTATAATATAAGGGATAATATAAGCTCACATTCGCTGTATCGTGAGGAAAAAGAATTTCTGAGCTGATCAATTAAATTCAATCACTGCAGGTGTTAAAAAATTTTCCCATCCTTAGTATCAGCCACGAATTGAAAACGGGTTTAGAAAGTTTGAATGATAAATAATACCAATAATATATGTACCTAGATACACACGCGCACACGCACGTTATCTACACTGGAAGATGATAGAAGGAAGTGAAAGACGCCGCCGAGCCAAAGAAAGCTGCTGCAAGATTGATATTCGGACCTTTGTACGAAGATTTCTGTACCGTTAGATATACTTAATAATAATAATAATAAATTTATGTTTTTATTTCGCGCCGTTCCCGCAACAAAAAACAAAAAGATTCTTTCATCAAATCTCATTTTCCCCGCAAATGAGGGCAAAAATATGCCATATTTCGTCCCGTTTGTCAGGTTTGTTAAAATAGTTAACATTACGATTGAGCCGGGAATAAACGATAATTTTCGAAAATCTTGCATCATTATTTTCAATAAATATTTGGGAAAAAATGCAAATTGATTTTACCACGACCATACTACACGAGTATTTTCTCGTGGTGGATGTCAAAAAGATAGTTTATGGCCAAGGGAATGAAAGAAAAAAACAAAAAAATCATTCTAAACGTGTACTAAAATCGACTTCTCCATTTATTTACAACGGCTCGGCGTTACATTTTAGCTACAGCGTTCAGTCATTTCGAGGCTTTTTCTCAGACCAATAGCAGGCATTTTTTTTCATCTGCTTGTGGGAAAATCGTTCTTTTTTCAATATTACGCGAATGTGTGAGTGCTGATTTGATACTGCACAGTGTATTATGTAAATCGTATGTCACATATGGGTGTATAATAATAAATATCGAGCGGGCGAAAAACCGCTATGTCAATTCTCTAATTACGTATTCATTCGACTTGCAGTTTCATTCATCAAGGTCGCTAATCGCACCCACCGCGTTGTTATAACATTATATCAATAATAGTGTATTATAAAACAAGTAGGTGTCGATGGCAGAGAAAGAAAAAGTGGAGCGTGGAGGACGAATTTTTTTCTCCCCCTCTCTCTCTCTCTATCTTCCACATCCGCATACCGTTCGCAATCTTTCGCGTGCTTCTTTAGCGTAAATTGTACAGTTGACGATGAATAAAAACTAAACGGAATAAAAAAAAATTTTAAAAACGGACAAACAAATCGAGATGATAAAAAGGCAGTAGAGCGATGAAAAAATTGTAATTAACTTTATTAATAACGGGGATGGGTAGACAAATATGTTAAACATCGGTAAGGATGGCGAGAAATATTGAGAAGAGAAAAAAAAAACGATACCTTGATTTAAAAATAAATAAATAAATACGAAAAAAAAAAAAAAAAAACAAATAATGTCGAGTAATCGAAAAGTTGTGCGAGGAAAGATGAAATTGAAATTCTTAAACGCCGAGATATCCTTTCAAATCGTTATTATATTGCGCACTCATGTGCATGATTATATTTTTAATACCTTACGAATATATTCGCAGCTTCTCATACTCAGCAAAGGATAAAATACATAAATATCGATATATCAATCGAAGCATGTACAACAATAATATACTCGTATCTTTGAGATGCTGGAAAATAAATAAGTAAATATATAAAAACTATACTTGTCGCCGTGGCTGCGCGAAATTCATTCCAACTTCGCAAAACCGTTAACGCAAAAAAGAAAAGAAAAGATAAGAAATATAAAAAATATTTGCAATTCGCGTGTAATAAAATTATAAATTGTTCATTTATCACGTGATATTTCAGAATATTTCGCATCGTCCTTAGTTACATGCGCACGTATTGCAGTAAATGATTCTACAGCGAGTACATGTATTTTGAAATTCTGATACACGCAGACGCGTATGTAAGAAATTTCACGGTGCAGCTAATTTTAGAAAGTAACTGTTTTAAAAAAACACACGCCGCGCCGGCTCTTCCGACAAATTTTATTCACCGACGTGTACGAAACAAACACACATGCATAAACCGTACGGATCCATCCGCACGCTGTTCCAAGCCTCAGAGAATTTTGCCCAGAGGCCAAAAGATGTGTCAAGGCGCGTATAAAACGCGACATATACATCCATACGTACACATATTATAACAGGACTCGCCCACGATCCTTGGAAGATTTAAACGCTACCGTTCGTTTCCATATTTCCATATCCGTGCGATATGCATGCTTATGTATATATACATATACAGAGTTAATTGCCGACGATTGAACGGTTTAACATTTTGAGTCACAGCAAGATGCTCGGCGATCCGTTTAAAAAATTATCGCGGTTTGTTTACAGCTTCAAATAATCTTTGTTACTTCGTATAACCGAAAAAATCCCCTAGTAAAAACTTTCGTCCGGAATCGTCGGGTTTTGTTAGTTTTTGATTTGACTTTAGAAATCGTCAAATATCGAGTCGAAAAGAGTCAATGCGCATGCGCTAAAATTCGATAGCGAGAGTAGTTTTGCGTTTAGTCAGGTCGACCAACATTCATAAATTCAGACGACAGGTCGCCGCGATGTAAATACCCTGAAAAATGTTGGTCACCCTGACAAAACAACTGCTCTTGCTCTCGGATTTCAACGCATGCGCCTTGAACCGTTCGGTCGTTAGCAATTCACTCTGTATACGTACATACACACATATATACGGGCTATATCCACGCAGAAACCAAACGAAGCATGGAGGCCTTGGCTAAAGACACTGACCCGTGACTTTGCGATCTTTGCTACGTCGTCCTGTCGGTACAATCCAGTCCTACTTTTCCTGCCCAGTTTCCTCTTTTTGCTAGATTTTTACAGTCAGAGTTCTCGACCATTAGGAATTATTGTCGTATTGCAACACAATGATGCGAAAGCTGTAAGCTTATCCTGCAGCTACCTTACAATTCTGGTTTCAAATTTATACGATTACGAATTGTCGTTATATAGATTTTCGACTGATAGTTCTGACGAATAATAATGATCGGATACATTCTCGATTGAATACAAATGGTCTAAATTAGTATTCAAATTTTTTTAAACCAATATTTGTACAATATTTCAAAACTGCGTCTGCAATTTTGCAACGAATTGTTATAAAATCGGAAATAACAAGGAAGAACGTATACGATTTTATGTCGTATGTAAAATATAAAAAGTTTACCCTTGTGACTGCAGATGCAACGTAAAAAAAAAAAATAGAGAATTTTTCTCCCCTACCGTTTAATAATTGAATTTATTAATTTTCAGAAGCTTGTTATAAATTTCTTTTTCACGCTTTTTTCCGCCTTCCTTACTTCTCGTAAAAAGGACCTCTCGCGTTATAACCTACATTTATTCGGTTAAATATAAATTTCTTCCCTCGCGTTCATTTTCGTCGACATCTTGCATTATATATAACTTCTTTTTCCTTTTCTTTCCTCCCCCCCCCCCCCCCCTCTTACGAACTTTCGTATATATAACCCCTTCATACCAACGACAATATGAAAGAGCAACGCAATTTTCACGGTGTTAGATTCATTATACTATTTAATTTTCTTCCAACGCGGATGCAACGTCTCTTCGAATCGTTCGTTTGACCCTTTTTGACCCTATTTAAGGCACTTGCAGCGTTTATATATATATATAACAAGACTCTTCTAATATCGTATTATACTCGTATAATAGTCAAGCCATAAAACACGTAAATTCTTCTTTAATTTACAGACGCCTTGAAACTGTCAAATAATATAAACTCCCCCTTTAACCTCCACCTTTCCTTCGTTATTACTCTAACCGTGAACCTTTCATAAGAAATGCAGCGAATGAACATTATTATGGTATAAACACCTGGCAAAAATAAAAAAAATCTAAAAAAATAAAAAAGAAACAAAAACAAACAAGAAACTATCACCGTGCTGCTTTAAAAAAATTGATACAATTTTCTGAACTAACGAGATTTTGAGGATTGATTTTTCTTTTTCTTTTCTTTCGTTTTTTCTTTAATTTCGCTTCAATCTTTTCACGACAATTATGTCTGTAATATTATACAGTGTAACATGCAGAGTTTCGGGGGAATTGGCAACAGTTGTCGCCGCCGACCTTTGGGCAAACTTTTTGGAGATGGGGGGGGGGGGGGGGGGGGTCGGGTCATTTGTAGCACGTGCATATATAGCTGCAGGGGCTGCTAGATGTAATAAGGTATACTGATTAAAACTATATATATATATTAAAACTATATATATATATATATGAGTAACTCGAACTTAGTTATGTCCAATAAATCACCCTGCAAGGTTGTTATTATTGTTATTATTATTATTATACTGCACCGGCGATAATTAATAATAACGATTGTGTTTGTTCGCCTTTGTATAAAATTGAGGCCAACGTCCCTCGATCACAGAGACTGGATCTTATTTCGCAATTTCAAAAACTCGGTAGCACAATTTTCAAAATGTGATTCGATCTAATTGTAAGTTTTGCCGATGATGTTTGGGATTAAACGAGTTGCCGCATTTGATTATTTATACAAATGATAATAGTAATTATGTACAACGAGGATGACGAATTGGAGAAAAGCAAAGTGTGGAAAATCATCTTTTCTTTTTTTTTTCTTAAATTGTCGCAGACGCGTAGATGAAAATCATTTTCGTATTACAGAGTATTTTCTACATTTTTAAAGTTAAACTTCTCGTTATAATCTGTTTTCTTCATTTTTTTTTCTTTTTTTTTTTGTCCCCGACAACTGCGGATTAATAATAGTTTCAGTTTAGATTAGATTATTTGGTATAAGAATTTGAATAGATACTTTTACCGAATCTAAAAATAAGATGAGTATTTTTTTTCTTATCCCAGATGGTAGTGTACATACAGTTATTATAAATATGCACGCCATGCATATAAACAATAATTATTATATATTGGGAGCGGTATTCCAGTTTTCTAAGCACCTACGATATAATAACCGAAAACTCAAAGAACTTTAGGAACGTATAGTTCTGACAAAAGAAAATAAATAAATAAGAAATAATTAAACTCGCAAATAACCGAAGCGACGTATTAATTGTATTATGCAGTCTGAATATATTGTAGTATCAACTGGTGGTAAGAAAACATACACAACGGAGCACTGCGAGACATTTTTAGTTCCGGTTACCGCTCAGTCTTTAACTATTTTCATTTTTTTACCACAATCGATAAATTGACGTTAAAGCCTTGTTTAACGAAAAAAGTAGAGTAAACCTCACAAACTGATTTTTCGTTGCAATTACCAAAAAAAGGATCGATGATAGCGCAAAATGGTTACGCGCGGCTTGTTTTTCGTAGTTCAAACAATACTCAAACATTTTTTTTTTTTTTTTAACGATACCCGTTTTACTGAATTTTTCTAGTTACTACGAAAAATGAAATTTTTCTCAGCGAACGAAACGGCGATCTCGCGCCAGAGTCCGCAATGGTTGGCCTCGAGGGATCTCGTAAAGAGGAGCAACACCTTACGCAGGGTATAGGTGTAATATATTTCCCTCTTGTGCACAGCAGCCTTTTTCCGCGTCACTTTGTTTCCCCTTTTCTTCCCTCCCTCCCTCCCTCCCTCCCTCGTTCCCCGGATACCGTTTATTTCCGGAGACCCCGTTCTTCAAAGCCTCGAGAAAATTTGACCCTGCTGAAGGGGCGTGTAGTAATACACCTTACGTCGTAGGTATACGACATCAAAACCATGCCCTCCTCAAAAAAAAGAAAAATAACGCGTTAAACATTCCTGCTAAGAATGAGAGAATAAATCTGCACACAACTTTTACATTTTGTAATACATATCACATATACGTAGGTGTGTGTGTGTAAGTATGTATATATATATATATATATATACTGTTAAGCAAAATTTATGACATACCTAAAATGAAAAAAATTCAGGCATATCTGTTTGTTTTTATTTATAATTTTTGTTTTTTATTCCATCGTAATCGCGTCGTATCAAATCATGTGCATTCCAAATTTGTGAAGAGAGAATGAAAATGAGAAAAGAATAAAAATAACAAGAGTGTGAAACATTTTTCTCTTCTTCTTCACACGTGGGCGCTGGAAATCGTCGAGGAGTGGGAAAAAAACGACAAAGACGTTGGTGCGGGGAAAATTTTTTTTTTTTTCTATCATCGTTACACCCGCGAATGGTTTTCATTCCGTCGACGCGCCGGCGACTCGACCGCGTGACTTGACTACCAAATCGGAGAGAGAGAGAGAGAGAGGAGAGACAACCGTTGTTCAGCCTGCTTCAGGTCTCCTCTGAATATATAGGATTATTTACCGATATTCCACAAAGAAGAGAGAAAGAGGAGAAAAAAATTATTCACGACGGAAGAATTAGAGACGTATATGTAGGTGAAAAAAAGTTGACGTCGTATGAAATTTGGAAGAGGGTATAGTTATCAGCGCATTACACGTTTAAGAAGTAAAACGATGTCGAAATTCTCTCTTTTACAAACAAAAGCGAAGATGAAAGAAAAAAAAAGAAAAAAAAAAACTCGTTACCTATTATCAATGAAAATAAAAATTTTTTGCCTTTACGAATAAATCCAATTAAAAAAACTGTTTGAAAATTTCCTCGCAGTGATTTTACAAGTAGACTCATAGCAATATTAAAAGCCTGTATAACCTGTGATGTTACTTTTTCTTTAATAATATCCATATAAAACGACAAGCTTATAAATATTTCACGAGTGATGAACGTCATCAATGTTCGTCTTTATTTTCAATGAATTTTTTTTTTTAATTCTCCTTTGCGTGAGGATGAAGTAAGTCGGAATGTCGCGAAAAATATTAAGTAGACTTTCTTTTCTTCCAGTTTGCTATTTTTTTTTTTCTTCCAGACGCCTCGGATAGTGAAAAGCAAACGTCTCACGTCACGTCGAGACAACTTCGCTGTTTTCCCACCCACGGGTCTCCCTTTATTGACCAGCTTTACTCCATCGAGTAATACATGCATACATACATACATACATATATGTGTACACGTATGCTGCACGTAGATCTGAAACGTAGGCAGATTCGTTGGGAGAGAAAGGCAAAGATCGGAAATATTTGGCAGGATCAAACCATTTTTTTATAACAATTTTTATTTCAAATATCGTTTTCGCGCGATCTTCTTTTATTAAATATTATTTTCAGGCGCAAATATCTAAAAAAACATTCCAAAGATTACGCGAATAGAATGTGATAAATTACCCGCACACTGTTGAGCGATGTTCAAAATTTAAAAGAAAAACAACAAATTTTCTTTCCATTGGAGATATGATTTTTACAAGTTATAGGCAGTATAAATATTTACACGTTAAAAGATCAAAAAATCCGATTTTATGTGACAAAATAAATATTTTCAATTAATTATTCCTTCGTATTCACAGACAAAAATTTATACGTAGAGATAAGAAAAACGGTGCAGAGAATATCTTCGTCTGCAGGTACGGAAATAACGATGCAAATTGAAGTAAGGTAGTTTCGAAAATTCAAGTGTATATACACGTACATACAGATATCCGTGTATATATTTATGCCTTATAAACCTTGTATATAAAGTACGATAGACGATAACAATAAATATAAATATACAATATAATAAAATAAACAATAAATATACACATATTATTTTATACTCTCGCGTCGATAACGGCAGCAATTTTGCCAAACGTCGTTCGCCGCGAAAAATGTAAGTATAGTAAAGAGTACGAGTAATATCACGTAAAAGAAAATCAAAGAATGAAAAGAAGCAGAAAAGAAAAAAAACAATGAAACTCACCAACGAAAGTCGTGAAACTTATACCGACATTCCATTTACAATGTCCGGCCATTATTATAACCTTATATCGATGGATATTGTATATCAACGTGTCAAATTCCACGCCTACAACATTCTGACAATCGAAGAACCATCGCCGTTATACTTGTTTGCTTTTCTGTCACTCACTCCGCCGAATTCCGTCTACCACCCTTACCAATATCGAGTCAATATTGTTGTTATTATAACTATTTTCGAAAAAGGAGGATTTCATTGCAGACCCGTGTTTGTAATCTAATAAAAAGCAAAAAAAAAAAAAAAAAGAAGCAATCGCCTTTGTAACGTAAATTAAATAACGTGGCAACCCTGAGTAATATTTAAACAATACGATGCGGGAAAGATTCATCGCTGCATTCCAACGCAAGTACGGAAGACGCTAGCGAAAAAACAATGCGCGGAATGTTAAGGATGAGAGTGAAATACGCAGGGATATTTGGGAGTGGAGTAAGATGGACTTCCGGATAAATAACTCGAGGATGAAAATGAAGGGAGGAACGGCGGCTCGAACTTGTTATGAATATGAATACGAACGTGTGTGCGGAGTAGGCAAAAGCTGACTGGCTGCAGACGCGTGTCTGACAGAAATGAAAATGGGGAAGGGTTTCGTGTGTGTGTGTCATGCATGTATGTATGCATAATGAGGAATAGTCACGAGACCACCAAGAGTCCCGAGACTATCCCCAAGGGTTTCCAGGACCACCGGAGGTTCCACTTATCCCAAAATCTGAATTATTCAACTCCGCGTTACACGAGCTGTGTCATATGCGGGAGGGTATAATAAGGTAAAAAGTAATACATAATTATAACGATTCGATATATTGTAGGATTCAATATATATGTGTGTGTGTGTGTGTGTGCAATTCACACAACTCATAAATAGTAAAAACATGTGAGATAAGCGTGGTGGAAAATGTCGAAAATAAAAATTCTTTGCACTAATTTTCATTAATTATTCACACAGCCAATTAACGTGAGAAAATTTAATAACCGATGATTGCACAATCCAGATATCGGTTCCCGAACAATTTTGATCGGGAGAAATGTCATTGCAGGGTGAAATCAAATTTTTGAACAACCATCGGTGCAAAGTTTTTTGTTTTTTATTTTTTATCGAAGGTAATATAATTTTATCGTGATTAAACGCGTATGTTTTTTTTTTTTTTTTCTTTCTTTCGTTTTTCGCGACTTTTGTTTTGTTTGTTCAGTACCGACATCGTGTAGGTACCAATAACCCGAAATTCCAAAATTGAATCACCTCGTGAAATACGACGTAACCGTCATCAACCCGTATCAACTTTGAACTCCTCTCAACTGAGCATACATACACACATTCATACACGTACCTATGTTACGAACCAGCCTTGGGTACATATACTTGGGAGTTTTGACACTTTGCGCCAGTAGCCGCATGGTTCGACTAATCAAAATTGGTCAGTCTGCTATATAACACGATATATATGCAGGATGTTAGATCGGTGGGTGATAAATTGAACTTGATCAATTTTGCGAGAAAGTATCTTTCAACGATAAGTGAAAAACCGAAACAAGATAAAAGAGGAAACATTTTCCAAAGCAAATTATACGTACAACAGGAAACGAAAGGCGTTGGGAAAAAATTGTATTACGTTCAGTTTTGGAGTTGAAACGGTAATTGGCGAGTAAAAAGAAACAAAGAAGGAGAGAAAAGATAACAAGCCTTATTCAAGTATCTAAACGTAATAATATCGGCGTAACGAATGGAAGGCGTAGAGATTGCAAAGAGATAAAAAAAATGAACGAAATCGAATGAAATCACAACGATAAAACGTGTAACATGATATCGGATAAATACGTAAACTTGATTTGACTAAATAAGGGCAAAAATTATAGGTAAATAAAGTTAAAAGACGTAGGGTAATAGTAGCGATGACCCCTCAGCTACGAGTAATCGAACATGACTCGATGAAATCGGTAGAAATTAATCGATTAATCGATTATTTCGTATTTCTTTGAAACGGTGCATTTTTGACGAAAATTTTGTAAATTTCAATATATGGTCTTAACAGCGAGAAAAGTTTATTTAATAATTTATAGTTTCGTTTAAAATATTTTTCAATTTCGTGTGAAAATATTCATTCATCATTCACTTCTCGTATCAAACAGGTACTCGGTAAGTAAGACTATGATATGACAATCGATACTTTGATCACATAAACTGATATCGTATCGCGTCGTTGATGGGAGTAAAAAACAAAAACCGATTTCAAGGAAAAATAATCGATTATACTCGATTAATCGTGTAAAAATAGGCATATATGGAAAAGGGGAGAAAAAGAACCCCTGCAGACTGCAAGGGTTGTATTTGGCGTACATTCAGGTACGGACATATGTGTGCGTATAAGTTATGGGGGTGCAGGCAGGCAGGAAATACCTGACGTACACGCGAGGAGAAAAGAACAGAGAAGCAGCTGCAGGAGTGCGACTTTGGCGTTTGCACACACGACACACGACGACACGACACACGCGACATTCTGATTGTGAGTCACGATTTTCACGACTCGCTGTGTCGGTTCGTTGACCCTCTGTGCCGGAAAAAAGGAGAGTGAAAAAAATAAATAACAATACCGGAACTAGCCACGTGTTAAATACCTCATGCATGTATTATTAGGCTCAAGTAATTATAAAACAGCTTGCAGGTTATACTTAGGTATATAAATAATCAAGTAAGGGGGCGTATAAAAACGAATCTAATTTTTACTAAAATTGTACAACGTATAACTGCTTGAAATAATTATATAACACGTGACATTCGTTAATTTTTAATTTCATTTTAGCGCTTTCGAAATTAAAAAAAAAAAAAAAAAAATTTCTTTATCGATGTTTTCATTTATTATTACGCAGCGCAAAATTAGCTACATGTTCGTATATGTATAGCGGTAATAACCTATGTGTTGGATATTAAAATTTTTCGCACTTTTTATACATTAAGGTACGTTTAATCCGTTAATTGGCAGTAGAATGAATTGTTTTATCACGCTGCATGAAAGTACGGTTAAAGAGATTAAAATTGAAGAAAGAAAGAACGAAAAGTAGAAAAAAAAAAAAAAGAAAACAAGATAAAATATAACAAGATTAGAGATGGAAAGAGGGAGAATGTACGATAAGTAATGAAGAAAGAAATGAGAAAAAGAAGAAATGAAACACGTAGAAATGTTTTTCAAGCGTCATAAATCACGAGTTAATTACCCCCCTCCACCCCAGCCGTTTCCCTGCATTTGAAAAGACTTCATTTAAAACTTGTGCTTTCGAACTTGGGGGGGGGGGGGGGGGTCCTTACTCGTCGATATTCCGAATCGAAAATAAAGAAAAAGAAAAAAATCTGTACAAATTTTCCGACCCATTCGTTATACATATATTAGACGAATTTTATAAATCTTTCAACGACTTTAACGATAATCGGAATCGTTAAATAAGATGCCTATATATAATCGTAATTTTTCGTATATATTATAAGATGACTGCAAGTTTAAAAACTGTTGTTGTGTTTCTAATGGTTTTTGAGGAAGATTTTTATTTTTTATTTTGCCTCAGTCTCCAGCCGCATCTGGTTTCGGTGTAAGTTTCCCACAATGAATAATAGTAGGTATACGTGTTTCAATGCTACATCGAATATTCTCCACGGTAATAATCTGTGCGGTGTAATTGAACACGAGTTTCGTACTTAATTCAAGCGGTTCAATTATTTCAATTTACATTAGCAGACCTACACGCGCGCGCGTGGATAGGGTGGATATGATATAAGTGATATAACGCGAGCGGTTTCACGTGCAGGTTTCGAGTGTAAGTACTATGGCTGCAGATAACTAACCACCACCTACCGGTATCAGAGAAGCGATGAGGAGGTGAGTAGCTTATACACGTATTAAAGCATTACCTACTCCTACCTACCCGATGTACTCAACCGAATCCATCGTTCGATTGTTGCACTGTACGTAGAAATCACCCGTTTTGCCCCCAATCTAATTATGTAGTATAGTCACATAGAATCATATAGAAATTAATGAGGTTGCTGCTTCAACGAACATCGTTGTAAAACCGGTCCTGTTTCGGGCTTCAAAATGACAACGCGTATCGCTATTAAACGCATTTTTTCCATCTTTTAATTATCTGAATTTCAGCTAGCTCCGGATAATTCAAAAACGATGCCTTGATTTTTTCCGATTTTTATCTCAACTCTAAACCGTGCCCCAATGATACTGGATTCCTTTCAACCCTTTCAGGGGCACATCAAATCTACCGAACGGGTTTAGATGAAGTTTGGTGTAGGGAGGGTATTGCTAAAAATTTGAAAATACAAAATGGCGGATACAAAACGGTGAAACAAATCTCAAATATCGATATCGGTATTTATTCAAGTCAAATAACGATTTTATTTTACTTTTCGAATGAATCCCTGCGTTTTGATCAATCATCGGTATTAGTTAAATAATAACAACAACAACAATAATAATATTCCAAACCTCGTTTTCAATGATGCAGTGTTTCGCTTTGACAGTTCACACTACGCTTAATAATTGATCAGCCTACAGTTTTATGCGATACGAAAAACCTTGTAAGATGTGATTAGACTGCCAGGCATACTGATTCAAAATGCTTGTGAAATTAAAAAAACAAAACAGAAAATTAATAACTTGTAGTTTATCCGATTTATCTTTAAAAAATACACACCCTTTCCAACACCTTTTTCCCGCAGAGTTTTTTTATTTCTCAAGTGGGGAACATTTGATTTCACGAGGGCAGAATACTCGTCAGGCTTTTTTACATCCATGATGCGGAACAATCTTCTTTGGATGTAATTTTCAAGGTGCACAACAACCTTGACTGCGATCCTTAGTCGTGATAATATATCATTTTTTTATTTATTTTTTTTTATACTTTCACATACGAACATCGGCTGTATTTGCATACGTTTAACCTCGTCAACAAATAAAGATAACGTTATACCTCGAAATTATACGTTACGTCATCAAACTACCTGCAGCGATATAATGTAATTTATTTTCAAGACGAAACGATGAACGCCGATGTTTCCATACATGTACAGTATAACAATAGAAGGGGAATAGAATGGCATTTTGAAAGTACGCGTTAAGGAGTTTGCCACTGAAAATTCGAAGGCTACAATAAACGCGATCTCAAGGATCGAACAACGTTTCTTTCCGTATACTTATTTATTCTCAGTAATGTGAAAACTATAACTTGTTCGTTCAACGTCTACAATATTCAAATCGTTTATTACATAACGCGTATGCATTTACTATTCGCTGTTATTATATATAACCGTACGGTCAATGCGAGTGAATATGTATGCAGGAGTGTTAAGGAAGCGGCACCAAGTTTACAGTCGTACTTTAACACAGCGATGTATGTATGAGGGATTCCACCCAAAAATGACCCGTTCCTAAAAATACAAACACCCGATTTTTGAACGCACAACCCTGAAATCGATATGCTTGAGATTTTTCTCTTGAATCCTTTGTTAGAAAATGAAATTTTTAAAACCGAGATGAAAGTGGGAAAGCTTTTGGTTTGGACGCTGAAGGCGAAACAGGTGATTAAAAAGTGAGAAAAATGGAATTGAATGTAATTTAAAAACATGCAAATTTATATATTATTCTTTTTTTCACACTTTTCAATTACTTGTTTCGCCTGTAGCTTCTAAATAAAAACCTTGCCAACTTCCATCTTGGTCTCAAAATATTCGTTTTCTAACAAAGAATTGATGAGAAAAATTTGAAGCCAATAGATTGGGGCTAATCGTTCGAAAATTGATTTTTCGCGTTTTTGAGTGTTAAAAATCCAACCCTTGGTTCAAAATAATCCAAGTCCCAATGAAAGACGATTTCTTTTTTCGTACACTGTACACCGTACTTAAAAATGAAAAACATTGCCGATAGCAAAGATCATACTTATGTCGGTTTGGTGTGGAATGCCTTATACATATGTATGCATGTATTTATGTATTTATGTATTCATGTATCGATGCAGAGGGCGCGAGGTGTTAAACAATGAAGAGACGTAGGGTAGGTGATAACGAATGGCGCGCAGAAATTTTCAAGACAAAGAGCGACGGACGGACGAGTCTCTTCTCTTCTCTTCTCTGCTCCACCTCCACCACCCTCGTTATTTACTCCTTTTAAGACCGTCTTCAGCACCCGGCATGACGCGAAGACGAAGAAGAACAAGAAGCGTGCGTTTCCACCTTCTTGGTTTTGACGTTGTAATACACGTAGGAGGCCGTTCGTCATTGATGTTTTAATAAACTCACTCACAACATAGAGTGCCTTATTACGTACAATGTGTAGGTAGGTATGTACATACATACATGCATACACAAATACCGTACAGCGGAATAGAAAACAGAGAAAACAGAAAATAGGAAGAAGAAGAAGAAGAAGAAGAAGAAGAAGAAGCTGCAGGCACTCTACTCTTGCTCTCTTTCTCTCTCTCTCTCTCTCTCTCTCGCTTTCACCGCGCATGATCAAAAGTGCGCCAGACTGTAAACCGGTTTGTCGCAACTCGCAAAAGCGAGGAGCGATAGTATAACTATTACAATAAGATGATGCAGCGAAGCCGAGCAACAACCGGGTAACACGCGAGCTGCACAAATCTCTTCTTCTTCTTCTACTTTTTCTTCGTTTTTTCATTGACGTCGTCGAGAGAATAACCGCAACTCGTAACAATCGGTCCCAGAGTAATAATCAATTAAATTCGAGTACAATTGCGTAAGAAAATGTTTTAAAGAAACTTTCTAGACAACAGCGATGGTTCCCCTCCCCTCCCCCCCCCCCCCCCCTCTCTCTCTCTCTATCTTTTTGGCATCATTTGCCAAATCAATTTTAAATCGTTACTACTGTTCCAATAATTTGTTTTATAGAATAATCGCAGGTCTACGCGACACGTAACAGGATTATAATTCCGACCGTGTGAAATATGATCGATGGAAATTGGAATGGGAATACGCAAAGTAAGGTGAATTCGAGTCAAGGAAATAAGGTGAGGCGGTTCGAGATAAGTCTGCAAAATTGTGTAGCTCCTCCTCTCTCCTCCTCTCCTCTATCTCGCGGCCAAATCTCGACTCTGAGGCATTGTGTGTCGCATAGCACGGATCACATCGGCAAGGCCAATCGCCCGCCTCAACTCAGCCATGTAGAAAGCGCGGTGAACGGATTCGGCTCGTCTCTCAAAGATCTCACAGGCTTTGTTGCTGCTGCTGCTGCTGCTGCTGCTGCTGGGTGAGGAGAAAAGAGGGAAGAAGAGGAGGAGGTGGAGGAGGAAGATATCGTAGATTCACAATGAGATACAGCGGACGGTAGTCGTTGTCTTTACAGGTTCGCACTCGGTGAGCTGTGATATCACGTACTACGTATTTTGGCTTCAATATTCTGCGGAGGAAACAAATTAATGCCACGTAGGTATTCTTATTTCTGTCTCCGTTGTAAAACCTTCAAATTTAGCTGCATCGGAAAGCCAGAGATGAAGAAGAAGAAGGTGAAGGTGAGAGAAATAAAGGAAGAGATGAAATTGGGTGGAAGTAAAAATACGAAATAGCTGATCCGTATAGAAGGATCGAGATCTAATTCGTACAATTATGAAAATATATAGTCTACAAGTATAGAAAATTAAAAATATACAAAGCCGAAAGTATACAGAAATATCAAATATAGAAAGGTCAAAACATAGAATGGTAAAATCTAGAATCTTTACACGATTCTATATTATTGAGACAAATTCGGCGAATTCTACAGTTTGTAATTCCAAATTCTAACCCTTCTATTTCTTAATTTCTACACACTTCGACTGTCTAAATCTTTAAATTTCCATTTCTTTAAAAATTTGATAATATTTACCCTTCTATTTTTATTTGATTTTTCTACATTTTTACCCCCACCCAAGAGAATTGCGGCTAAAAAACCATTTAAATAATTCCTTTAATATTACTACCACCTGCAGACAATCTTCGAGCACCGGACGCTGGAAAGCATCCAACGAACGATCGTCGTTTTATATTGTAAGTATTCAACGCCGTTGCTCATATTAAAAATTCTCCGAATACTATCGGGAATTTTATACGTATGGTATATGTATAAAAATGAATATCCCAGCTTCACGGTACATCCGATTCTGGATATGAAAATAGAAAACAAAAAGAGAAAGAAGAGGTGGGGGGGGGGGGGGGGGGGGGGGATGAGAGAGGCACCGACGGAATGCCGGCGATAAATATTTCAAATGTACGCGAAACCGTGTTGCCCGTGTGCAGTTTTATCGTCGAGGTGAAGCATAAATAAAAAACATACTCACGCGACAGTGACCGCAACGAAAAACCCTTTGCGATCATTCATTTATTCGTGTGAATCAATATTCTTTTCTTATACGTTTGTTTCGTTTTCTTATGCTTTGTTACGTGAATCCAAATAATACGTATGTGGTTGTGAATTTATACATGTATTTGCAAACGCAAACGTGCATAAAAAATTTTGTAAGAAATTTTTTAGAAAGATAATAATTAATTTTCCCCACGTTTGTGAATTGAATTTAAGAATTGTTTCGTTTTATGAATCGTGCTTGATATGTCGATACAATTTAACAAAATTATCTGCAGTTACGATGACAATATAATATTTTTGTAAAAGAGAAAAGTGCCGACCCTTTTGCTATACGTCAAAGTTAGGGATCTCCTATCGAGAGGAGTTTCGCCCAAGCGCAACCAAAAATAAAACGAAAATTTTACTAACTGATAGAAATCGCGTGATTTTTAAATTTTCTTAAATTATCGGCTTGCCAAAATTCTTTCAGTCTGAATTATATCTCTCATTGTCCAAATTATCGTCGAGCTCGCAGTTTACTGTAACACGTGACTCTGTCTTTGTTCTATCATAAATGTGTAAGCGACTTCCCTTTAAGCACCCAAATGTGAAATATACTCCATCATCGAAAATTCAAGCTAACTAACTAAAAACAAGGTCAATTAACTCTAGATGTGTCTGAAATCCTAATGCTGTAGCAACGCGAAGTGAGCTCTTTGCTACATGTCCTCGCATTCATAGATTAGAGCATTCATTTGCTGCTGGAAAAAGGATTTTCCCCCACCTTCTACCTGGTCCGCGGTCGTTGTTGTCGTCGTTCGATCAGCTGACCGTTAAAATACGTAAAGAAATACCTGGCTGCTATTGTCAAATCGTTTGCAAGTTGGAGGCGCTAATCTGAGGCGTTAAACGGCGTAAATCACTACTTCACACCAAGATTATACTAATGCAAACGAGAACCGTTCGCCAATTTAAAAACCTATGAATCACGGTACCGCGCACAGATGCGTGTGAACGTATGCACAAGGACACCGCCAGCCTTCACATCGATTGTTTGTTGAATGCTGCAGAATCAGGATGTTGAAGTTTGCAACGTTATCGTAACGAAACATCGGAAAAAGATGCACCATTTTCTTTGTTTTACGATGACTCAAGGAACTAAGATTTCAAAATATAAGTATCTCTTGTTTTATTACTGTTTACTGGATTTCAAACAATTCCATAGTAGCGAAACAACGATTTTTCATCGTCATAATTCGTTGCGATAACGTTACCATCTTCAACACGATGCCGGCATTACGGTCTGCGTACATTCAGCGGACGGACGTCTGGTCGAAGCACAACGACAAAAGATGCGGGTGATCGGGTTTTAACCATGTTTTAACAACCTTACGCAGGACACGATGAGTGCAACGATATGCAAACTGCATAAACAGCACTCAATTGATAACTTATCTACAGGTCTCGCGGTTTCACAAACGTGACAGTACAAACAAGTGAAAGTCAGCGTGCACGACGACATACACAG
Organism: Neodiprion virginianus; assembly: GCF_021901495.1. Classification (NCBI taxonomy): domain Eukaryota; kingdom Metazoa; phylum Arthropoda; class Insecta; order Hymenoptera; family Diprionidae; genus Neodiprion; species Neodiprion virginianus. Next base: position 4,250,124 of record NC_060877.1, on the reverse strand, counting down.
CAGCAGGGTGAATTGAGCAGCGGGTTGAAAACGAGATAATAAAAACGATAAAAACTCACCCAGAACATGACGTTAAATCCAAATATAACGTATTTCAGACAGCAGCTAACTTCACTAGTATCCCTTCTGTACTTCCGCACAGGCATGTTTGACACATTAATTATGAATGATATATATCAGAGGCGGTGGCGAGCACACGGGGATTTTCCAATTCGGAAATTAGGGAATTCGGAATTAACGGGGCGACGACACGAGAGCACAGGCACAGATTTCACACAACACGCTCTGCGGGGGTCGTGGGTGGTTCGCGGCGAGCAGCTTCTTCGGACGGGAAAACGACGCGCACTTCGACGATCACAAAGCCCTTCGGATGGATACGATGCCGGATTATTACTTGGCCTCGCGTATGCGCGCGATATTCCTACGCGAATATCCCTTTAAGGCCGAACGCCGAGGGGGTTGGTCGTCGTCCCGGCAGTCGATCAGCTGATCACGACGCCGTAACGCACCGCGATTCCGACCTCTGACATCGTCCCCTCACTTCGCACGCTGAGTTCTGACTGCCGGACGGCTCCGTTGCTTGCCGTTGCGTCGGAATCTGCCGGGGACCCGGATCCCCCCCCCAACACCCCTCCCCCACTTCTCCGCTCCTTCCGTCAAACCGAATCGACTCGCACGCTGCAACCCCGAATCCCGACTGAGCATTCGCCCACTGCGCATGCTCCGACGATCCCGTGACTAACGGAATGTTGACGCCTTTGATTTCTTATTTCGCGCTCCGCGTTATCCCTCGGTTTGCGTGGAATGGAACTAGTTTCTTTATCGAGTTTCGACTTGTTTTTGTCCCTTACTTCGAGCTCATTATCGTCAAATGCTTTAATTTTTTGATTTCTGTTTACTTTGAGCGCGGTATAATTTTTGGGTAGAAATATGACCTGTTTTATCTGCATCCGTACGAATTTACACGGCTTGATTTCAGTTTGAACAATGATAACGTTCAATGGAGTTTGTTTAATTGTTTTGTCTCGGGGTGCGATGTAATCGACTGCGAATGAGCGTTTGTTCAACCATAAGATGTTAACTTCAAGTGATAGGACGGTTAAGCTAAACAAATGAGAATCTGCTAGATTTTTTTAAATTTCATGCTAACCTACAAAATTTGATCTCGTGAATGGCGTGTTGAACACCTTCCTTACGAACGTCTTATTTCGTTGACAAAACAATATCTTCGAAGCTGTTAGCCAATATGCAAATGATGCAAATGTATGTTTGAACCTTGGCTGACGATTGGCGGATTGAAATTGTGAGAGGTGGATGCTTCTTGGTTAGCTCGAATACACGCGGATAGTTAGATCAACGCTCCGTTCTTGACATGCGCAACACGGTGCCTGGAGAATCGAGTCGACGACGCAGTTTCCAGTCTACTATAAGATCGTCAACACGGCTCGTGGGGAAAGCACTCAGCTGTTGTGACAGGCGAGGGGGATCTTAACCAACAAAATTCGTTGAATACCACCGAGGTTCGTAGAATTTTCGACATTTTATTTCTCAAAATAGTTCATCAAACTACGCTTCAACTGATACACCAATTCGGGGGACAAACTTGACCGCCGCTGCGGTGAGTTTAAAGTGAAAACTTGTCGTCGCTGAGCAGCTAACTAACACAGGCGAATCAGTTACGTATCTCGGTTTACTCGGTGTCACGTACACCGCGCCTGTGTACATGCATACATGCTTATAAAATATCCTATTGTCGTCGGAAAACCTTAATAATGCCATATCTCGTATATACTATTAATGACGATCACTTTTAATCCTGTAACTTATTCGTCGGAATTGTGCGACATGGCGATTCTGATACCTGATGACTCATTTACGCATTCCTGGAACAAACAGATGCTCAACTCCGGTTGCATCTCGTAATACGATTTCATTTTCCCTTACTTTTATTATGTTTCATCATTCTTTCACTTGGTGGAGGTTAGAGTATTTTATTACGTTATTATTCGAGCTGTAGAAATCTGACCTTGACTGATAACACTTCCCTCCCTTCGTATTTTCGAAAAGTATTTAATATTACATTGACGTTCTAACGGTAGAAAATAAAATTTTGTGATTCTTGAAATATTGAATTTGCATTCAAAGATGTTTGGACATGGTATTTCCGTTGAGTATATTACTCCATGTTTTTGCATAACCTGTTATTGCTCAAGTTTAGCGTTTCTTTTTTTCTACCTTAAACATAGTCAACTCATCTTTACTTTGTCCACCAAATCTTTATTGATAGCTACTCCATAAGGTCCGGTATGCAAATCAACCTGTTCCATTGGTTGAACGTTGCGGATAAAAACGAAAATAAATATTCAAGTACTTAGACATTTTTTCTGTAATCTGTAACGGACAACAAATAGCTGGGTAATAAATACATCCCGAGAGGTATTGACTAGTTCCATTGCTTTACTAACATCTGACAAAATACCATTGACAATAAGAATGATAATAAAACTTGTTATTTCAGGACAGGTAGTGATCTAAACCGATACTTCATAACACATCTGGAAATAGTATGGAATCCTTGTAACAAATATATACGAAAACCATAATATGCGTAAAGAAGTTGAAAATGGAGGTGGGTGTAATGGAGCTGCGTCCAGACCTCGAAGATTACTGCCACGCTTTTCTTTACGAAGACTATTATACTCCAGCCCGCTTCTTGGACGACGCTTTGCCCGCGCGTCGAGTTCTAGCAATCGCACAGCTAAAGGTTTGCTCATTAAGAACAACATCTGTATTCATTTAATCAGTAGCAAGTTTCTCACACTTAACAAACACTTATCGAATACACCTTTAGCTAAAGATGCAGTTGACGGAAGAACAGGAGATGTAGAAAAAGGTGAAACGCGCGGAACCAGTGTTTCCAGCCAGCCGCAGTCACACACGATAGACATGCAGTATGTCACGAGCAAAAGCTCTGTTCCCACTAATGCAGGAACGGTATGTCGATTTGTTTTTCCTATTTCTTCTCCGCTTATTAGTTACCGCTGGCGAAATTTTTTAATGTTAAAAAACTTTCTCGATGTTTTTAGAGCCTTGAAAACGGCTTGATGGAGTGTCCCCTGTGCTTAGCCGAGCTTTCTGCCGAGTCTTTCCCTGTCGTTCAGTCTTGCGATCATCAAAGCTGCTATGACTGCTACCAGCAATATCTTAAGGTTGAAATATCGGAATCCAGAGTCAATATTGCCTGTCCTGAATGCTCTGAACTTTTGCATCCCAACGGTAAGTTAGATGAAAAGTACGTACACCGAGTAGTACTAACGAACCTCGACTATTTGCTTGCCAACAGATATACGAATGATCCTGAACGATCAAGCTCAGTTTGAAAAGTACGAAGATTTCATGGTGCGAAGAGTTTTGGCCGTTGAACCAGATACCAGGTGGTGCCCTGCACCGGATTGTAGCTTTGCCGTTATTGCCACTGGCTGTGCCTCCTGTCCTAAACTACGATGCGAACGACTTGGGTGTGATTCATACTTTTGCTACCACTGTAAAGCCAAATGGCATCCTAATCAAACTTGTGACGCAGCTAGAGCGCAAAGATCTCAATACTACGACCGTAGCTCATCTCTCAGCTTTAGTCAAAGTGACTCGCAACACAGTGAGTATTTCTTTTCAATATATCAGATCTACGATCTGCAAAAATTGAATTGCGACTTACTGAACTTACAAAATGCAACGGTTTGGAAATCTGTTTTTGTTAGGAGACGATATCAAGCCGTGTCCCAGATGTCAAGTACTGATTGTAAAAATGGACGACGGCAGTTGTAATCACATGACTTGTGCCGTCTGTGGCGCTGAGTTTTGTTGGTTATGTATGAAAGAAATCAGTGACCTTCATTATCTCAGGTAACACTTTTCTCTTTTTTTATCGATCAAGGACGTATTCAGTTAAATTCGAAAAGACTATATCAATACATATGTTATATCAAAATGACCGATATTATTTTTGTGTTTAAGCATTTAATCGTTTTTCTAAATCATAGCCCGTCTGGATGCACGTTTTGGGGTAAAAAGCCTTGGTCAAGAAAAAAGAAAATCCTCTGGCAACTTGGAACTCTGGTTGGAGCTCCGGTCGGTATTGGTCTTGTTGCTGGTATTGCAGTGCCTGCCATGATTATAGGTAATCACGTTTGAACGTTGTAATTTTTCAATCTAATAATAATAGTATAGCCGGTTGAAACTGACGTCATTGACGTCACGCACTGTATACTTCAAGGAAATAACAAGTAACTTTAGTTTTCCAGCATAACAATCATTATTTGCCATAAGAGCTTAAGATCTGTTTACGATCTCTAGCTAATGACTTTCTGGAAAATGGAGTAGCGTTCTCTGACCATCAGCCAAGTGAATTGTGAAAGTGGTTGAGAACCGCTACAAGAGAAAATAGAGTATTAAGCGATTTTAGGGAATCTCCATGCCTGGCAGGTATTGCTGCAGGCAGTCATCGGTTTAGTCGAAACTTTCATTGTAGATTATTTTTATTATTTTTAACGATCGCATTGACCTGAAACTCGTTCCTTTGCTCTGATTGAATTATTCAATTTCTTGGGGCAATGTGGCACGGCCGTTTTTTTTTTTTTTTTTTTACGAAAATAAACTCAGACGACGCTGTTTCTTCCAGGAATCCCCGTTTGGGTGGGAAGGAAGCTCTACACGAGGTACGAAAACGCAAACAAACACAAGAGAAATGCCTTCATCGCAGGAGGTGTAACTGCGTCGGTGAGTCATACAAATCTTACGTAACAACTATTTAGATTATCTAGTAGTCCAGATGCTTTTTTTCCTGTACCAGGATTGGTTATCACTTGATACATTAACTTTGAGAGCTTTTAATCATTAATATTTACCGTCAGGAACATTTTTCACATTGACATAAGCCAAATGCACATTGCAATTTTTATCCTGGTAGGAAAAACTTCATTATATTTTTCAATTCTTTATTGCAAAATAGGTGCTAACATTGACATTTGATAGGGCAGTTAATGGCGCAAGAAAGAGAGTAAAATGATTACGATCACAGGGGAAAACAGACTTGTTGCTTCTTAAAAATATTTACACAGAATAACGCAAATGCTGTGTTAATCATTTAGCGACTCTTTAATATTTTATTTCTTTCCAAGTGTTGCTAAATTTGCATTCCTTCAACAATTCTCAATAATGAAGCTAAGTGCAAAGAATTATTTTTAACAGCAATAAGGATAAACTCAAAACGGATAGTTCAAAATTATTTTTTCAGTTGCTTGCTAATGTTTGGTAAATATTTGTGCAAGACATTAGTTTGAGAGATAATTCGACTCTATGGAATGACGTAATTCGGGACACGCAAAAATAACACGAATATACACTGAGCAGCTTACCAGGCTTTGAAGTATTTATTAAACTTAATATCACACAATTATATCAGTAGAAATGTGCGTTGTAAGCGATCGTAACAGGGTAATGATGCAAAAGCCACGGTAATATCAGTAAACTATCATTATTCTTGAATCGAAAATTCATAATATTTTGATCTTTACGTTATCAATAGTATTCAAATTTAGATATTTGCTTGATACATTATCAATCCAAATTAATTGAAGTTAAATATAACTCGATACTCTCGACGCACACACTAGTAGTGACCTACTTTCAGATTGATATCGCTGAGAAATAATGTCGTATCGAATTGCTTCATCAGTATCAAAAAAGTTCTGGACTTTGGAAGCTGCCGGGCTTACGAGCCCTATGATGCTTTGATTTTTATTATATTATCACTAGCTTATAATAATTAATTGATTAATCTACGCGATAATTTCATCACCAATTCTCCTTTAACATCACAAGCATAAAAAAAGCAACAAGGAAATATCTTCCAGTTGTGTTAAATGAATGGCTTAATTTTGAATATTAAAATCAGATTGCGGGTTGTTTAAATATTCCATTAGTTTCTCTCCCTTACTGCTCAACTGAATGACTCCACTGTTACGGATCACTTTGCGGAACACAAAAATGGACAGATTTCAAACAATACATTTTAAGAACCGCTCGAGGATCACTGAACCGATGGATTTATTTCAATAGACTCTCCCGATAGTATACCGTCGTTATGGAGATCTTCTAACACATCTATGAGCCGCTGTTCGGTGAGGGGATCGCCTAAAGCTACGTCTACCGATCCTATACAGAGTAAAAGAGCCAAAAGCAAAGATCGCCTATAATCCCGACTCAAGTCAGCTCTACTGTAATCCAGATCTTTTGGAATGTCCAAACCAAGACCGCTGCAATTACTTGTTAAAACGGCCCAGTATCTGTCCAAAAGTGATTCGGTGTGCCTGCGTCTGAGTTCCGTAGGAACGGAGCTGACCAGCAGTAGAGCTACGTCGTTTGTCGGTCTGCTGTAAGTGACCATTTGCCAATCGAGTATGGCGCACTCGCATACACCATTCTCCGTGTCTCTGAAGAGTAAATTATTGCACCAAAAATCCGTGTGAGTTATCAGAGCCAACGGACCTTCGGGTGCAAGAAGAGCTGCAATAATTTCCTTGGTGCGAGGACGCAGAGCCAGAAGAGCTTCGAGCACAGCTTCGAGGCCCGGTCTTCTCTCAAGGAATCGAGCAAGCTGGGGCAATCCTCGCTCAACGAGCTGCTGGTAAGAGTCCGTAGCTCTGGCTGTTTGAAACAAGAACGTGTAGCGCTCGGAGAGCGATCTTCCTTCCTTGACTTTGATCGCCAATGACAAAGCGTGGAGTCGAGCAACAGCCGTCAGCGCAGCTTCGGCCTGCCTAAGGGTTAGTCCTCGGGAAAATTCAGCTCCCTCAAAACCACGAGGTCGAAGATTTTCTAATACCAAAAAGGACTCCGGAGGCTCCGGACTCTCTTCAGTCCCTCCCGCTGGACTGTAGTGAGCATGAACACAGGCAGGTATTGGCAATTCGGGGAGTTGGACTCCGCTCCCTTCTTCTTCCCCGGCTAATTGTTTCTTCTGGAAAGCTTCCAGCTCCGGAACAACCTGCACGGAATACCCAATGACTGAGTCGTGATTTCAGAGGTCTGAACACGACGGCAACGGTTTTCACACAAACGATGCTACAAATAAAATAGATTCTGATAATTGAAGAGGAGTAGCCAAGATTACCTGGGTGTAAAATTTGATCTCTCGAAGATCGAATTGAGCCTCGGTCACGAAGAATCGACTGAACGGATCCTGGGGCAAAAGTTTAACGATAACGCTGAGCTCGCACCGCGTGTTTTCCGGCTTCAAACGATACTCGACCGAGACAGCGAGGATGTCGCTGAGGACGCTGTCGCCTGCGGCGCATCCGGGTCTGACGGTGAAATCGTCGACGGAAACCTGCGACCCCTCGCCGTGATGGACCGTGAGTAATTCTTCGAGCCACTCCTTGGTCACGGGCCACTCCCCGACGGATTCGTCGGTGTCCTCGCTGTCCGACATCGCGACGTCGCAACACCTGCACTTCCGGAAACAGTCTCTCCCGGTTATCCTCCCTTCTTACAGACCCAAAACGGTACCTCCGCCAAGAATCGGTTTCGTACTACGTCTTCACGAAACAAACCGCTGATCACACTCTAACATTTCCCTTGGAGCCATCGGCTCCAAATGCGGAGATTTTACTTGGAACAAGCCCCGACGAGGATGGACGCGGATGATTTCGAGCCGATTACATCGGTAAACTTGGATTCCGCCACTTCTTCTCCAGTTGCAATCACCGGTTTAAGTACTTACGATTCGTTCGACAAGGCTCGATCACCGGCTTACCAAAATCCTCGGCTTAACTGCGACGCGTTAACACGCATCCAGGGACCGCACTCGCGGTGTCTGCATTTCTCCGTCGGCGCCGGGTTCGCGTTTTCCACACGCATATATAATCGCACAGCCACAACGCCGCTTCGAGGCGCACTTCCTCCACCCTTACGATAACGCAGCCGCGTCACCAAGGGCGGGTCTGTGCGCGGACTCCTCGTCTCAATCAATATCCTCTTTCCCGCGCCGCATCTCGTCGCCGTCTCCACCGCGTCCACCGGGATTTCTATGACGAAAAATTGACCCCGAGTTGATGCTGGGATAACGAATCGTTATATATACGCCCCTTTGTTCGTTCCTCCGTTTTATATATTATATATATACCCTCTCAGATCCTGCTCTTAACCCTTTGAGGGGCAGTGGGACGTATACATATACGTACCACCTGTTCGATCTCGGTTTTTTTTTTTCCCCCATATCTTAATATATTTTTGCAACTTTTATATACACATAAACACTTTTTGGACTCTTGGATGCCTAAGTCGTTATAATTTATTTATTTACATGTTTTTTTTATAAATAACTGACGTGAAAAAACTCGTTTTCCTTTGTAACTTAGACAGCCCATGCTCTGTAATTTTTTTTTGCGCATTTTTCATACACAATTTTATGGTATATATTTTTTTCAGAATTATCCTTACCTTCATTTTTTTCATAAACAAATGTTAGAAATTTCAGAAAATTACCGCCATTTTGAAAATCCTTATTCTGATTCCAGAATCGTAATCAGTGACCCCAAAACCCTACAGACCACCTATGATTTTCTAAGTTCATTCAGTAGAAAAATGTCCCTTTCACAGGATTGTGCTCGAGATTTCTTGAAAATATTAGCACATTTTTCAATCTCTTTTTTCTCAATACTTATACAGGTGCATTCTTATGTTTCCTACTACTATATTTTGCTGGTAAATAAATAATAATCAATAATGATTAATATATATCCCGCGATGCTTGATCTCTTGTTATCTTGTTACTAGGTACGTTATCAGGGCTAAGATTCTTATCTAATATGAACTTTTGAATTCGGATTACAATATAATGAATCAATAGACATTCAATCGCTAATGAAATATTATACGATCGCTCAATTTTTTATTGAGAATATAAATACCCGGAAAGTTAGAAGCCTCCTTATAATTAATTATAAAATATTCCAGGATTTTTTTTTTGCCATTGTTTTATCACATTGCGTAAAAATAATCACCACAGTGCGAATCACCGATCTTGACAAATTATCTTGGGCGTTTTTTTTTTTTTTAACTGTTTATTTACTAATAATTTTCCAAAAAAGTCTGCTTTCACTATTGACTGTGACTAATTAATATTGAGACGACAATAATGGTGTAGGTACTCTCACTATATCGACTGGTATTAGTTTTGAAGCTTCTGTTAATTTTGTTTTTTCCACCCAAATTTTTTGCTTTTATCAATCCAGATTTCGTAATATTGTAGGTTGAGCCGCGATCTTATTTCGCATTGTATTTCACATAAAAATTTGACGTACAAATTAAACGGAGAGATTCATTTGAGCTGGTTATTGGATCGTATTTGATTGAAGAAAACAAATAATCATGATAATGTTTGAAAATCGATTGGCGAAGCAAATGTAGGCTTACACTGTTATTCCACTCACGTTTAATTACGTATTATCACAATTAACAGCAACTTGTCAACAGTTTAAATATACGAAATCGAAGCAGTTCATACGGAATTTTTTACCTCCGATCTGACGAGTAAATCGTTACCGTTGGCTCGAACGCTTATTGGATTTTATTACACATCGTAAAAATTTTCATTAAAAACAAGAACGAGACTATATAAAAACAAAGTCTTTAATGATAGAATAACGATATTTCATGAAAATCGTAGTGTATTTGACTAAATAACTTAAGTTGTGAGTGGACACACATATTCGTCTTTTCTCAACAATATTTTCGCGATTCATTTTTTTCACTTTAAATGTAATATATTTCAAAACAATCCGTTGCATTTATACACAGGGTTTTATCGACTAATCTTTTAAATCTCGAGACTTGATCACATCATTATTTTATAATTTCAGGTCCTAGTATCGCCAGTGTTGGCTGGACTGGCAGTGGGTATCGGGGTTCCTATACTTTTGTTCTATGTTTACGGAGTTGTTCCCGTGTCTCTTTGCCGAAGCGGAGGTTGTGGAGTTTCAACAAATGGCGCAGGCGTCAGGTTCGATTTCGACGATGAAAATGAGCTGATGGGAGCATTTGGCAACAAGAATACCGGAGGTATATAATTAAAGTTGAGATACTTGCGTACTTTATACTGGCCAAATTGTCAAGAGTGATACCACGTATTCAATTTCGGTGAAAGATTATAAAAAAATAATTCAGATGTTTATTCCAGACGCATCATCGATAGACGCTGCCAGTCACAGAGGTGCGAACCCCTCGATCGGAGAAGCGTCATTATCTCTGGGTAGCGGCAGTCAATTAAACGATCAAGATGTAGCAACGTACAACTATATAGTATCGGCAGGTGCCAGTCTTGCTGCCAGTATAGCATCGACACTCTTGCCTGGTGGCCAGAGGTATTAACAACCTCTGATATTTCATTAAAAACATTAGCTCTATCTTAAATCTAATCTAAAATCTGTCACTTCGACTTTTCGTGAATAGACTGGAAGTTCAGGCCGACGTAGCATCTACGCAAAGATTCAGTCTCAGTAGCGAAACTGCATCAGCCGCCACTAGCCTGTCTGAAAAGTCTGTCAATGCTTCTATCGCTCCAGACGATGGTGCAGCTTCTACGAGGGCCCTGGCTGGCTCAGTTTTAAATTTCAAGGTAATTTAAACTGCGTTCGACGACATGTTTTTTTTTTTTTTTCTAAAAGACATACTTCCCCGTGGTGAGCATGTTACCACCGAATTTTATCAAATTTAGGTTGACACTGGAACGGCAAGTGGTGTACGTAATACTGACGGTGATCCGGAAGCTGGTACTACGGCAGAAAACCATGTCGATACGGCCGGACAAGCCGCTTCTCTCAGTTCCTTGGAGGAGCTTGCATCTGGTTTAGCCAAACGCGCGCGCCGCAGGCCGATTCTTGACCGTCAACTCAGTGACTCCAGTAGCTGGACTACTTGCGGTGAGGATGGAGGATCAGAAAGGGTTCGTTTCGATGATCACGTTAGTTTTATTGAAGCTGACCAAGAGGCTGGTCCCAGCAGTAGCTGCAACACAGGGAATCGAGGTCCGGGAAGGCGTAAGCGAAATAAGGACCACGATCAGGAAATTGAAATAGCGTCGAGATCTCCGTCGAATCCAAGGTAACTTGCTCGTTTTGCCAAGTTTGCTTTCATAGCCATGATCGAGGTGAATCCGGTCTTCCCTGTGAGGAGATGTATTTTGGATGCTGAAATTGAAATTTTCCTTCTTTCATGAATTTAACAAAGTACAAATTTTACTGGTTCTCATCTCACAGTAAATTAATTTTACCCCTTCAGATCCTCCAACAATGATTCTAACGTCGATGCTGCGGCAGAAGATCACCCAAGGGAGAGGGTAAACGTTGCTACTTTGCGCAGCGTGTTCTTTCATAATGGTTCAACTTTTGAAAGAGAAAAGCGACTGCCTGTGATAGAAGAACCTTGTCCCATAGAGAAGCGACAAAATCGCGGTGTCAAAGAAGCAAAGACTTTAATCGCATCACGACCGACACATAGTGCCGATGTTGAAGTAGCAGGAATTCCTCAGCGATTGCACCATGTCATTAAAGAGGAGACGCCTCCTATGGCGTCGATATCAACCCCCCTGCCAGATGTGGAAGTGCCAGAACTTCCTCAGCGATCGTACCATGTCACTAAGGAGGAGACGCCTTGTATGGCGTCGATATCACCCCCCCTGCCAGATGTGGAAGTGCCAGAAATTGCGTCGCGACCAAATCACGTTGTAACAGAAGAGATACCTTCGATAGCAACGCGACCAATGCAGATAGAAATTGAAGAACCGAAAATAGCAACAAAATACAATCATATAATAGACAAAGAAAGACAACCGGCAATTGCATCGCAACCAGCCAATGTAATGGATGAAAAAATTATTTGCCCCGTTGCGTCGAAACATGGCCATGTTCTCGAAGTGGAGAAATCTTGCCCAATAGCATCCCATTACCAACTCAGGCAAAGTTATTGCGAAAATGACAATGTTCGTATCAAGGAGGATAATTCTCATTGCTGAAATGAAATTACGGTAAGATGAGAGTTACGTTTATAGTTGTGCTTAATACCCTGCGACATGCCTTAGGATGCGAATGAAAATGAATTTGCGGAACATGCATTCCTGGTATTCTGATATGTGCGTCGGATATGTAAGTATGTACACATGGATGATGATTTTGATTACAATTACATGTTGAGTTGTTATCCGCTTCGTGAAACCGAAAAATCGTGATACGCAAATAAACAGCATTTTCGACGTTTACACGAGCAGATTTAATCAGTAACGACAAGTCGATATGTTATACCAAGAAGAATTAATCGCGATCCGCGGTGCTTGAGTAACTCATGACGACTTTTGCACAAGCAAGGCGCCTTCACTCTCAACTCTCTGAAATTTTTTTCGGTGTATTGCGTAAAATCAAAATGCAGATGTATAGTAGGAACGTTCTATGCGTGTTAATGTTTGTAACTATCAGCGATAATCGTAATTTGCAACGATTTGACACAAGTGTGAGTAAGGAATTGAACATTTCTTCAACGAAACTCAACATTATCTAGTCAAATGAAAAATGAAAAAACATGATTCAGTAAAATATACACTGTAAGACAGTCGAAGAGAAGAAAATATTACAGCGGGCTTCGATGCTTAAAAAGCTAAAATCTGAGGTCCCTTTGTAATTTATGTAAATTCTATTTGGTCAATGATCACATATTCACTTTTCCGTCACCCCGAAATATCTTATGACGGGCCAGATTATATATTTTTTTAGTTTTAAACTATAACTTCCTTTGGTGTTAGGTCATTTTGCCCAACAATGTATGAAATTATTCTTGTGTGAAGGTTTCTCAATCTATTCCGTTATTTTTTCTTCATTCAACAAATTGATCTTTAAGTATAATCAAAGTTTCGATATTGTTCAAATTGAATTGCAGTGATTTCTTTGAAATTACGAACTTCACCTGTATAAGAAAAATTCTCTGACATTGTGTTCATTCTAGATTGTATATCCAATTGACAATCCAAATCCGAATTGTAAATTATACGTAATTCGATATCCGACAATTTTATTCTCATTTCTTTATTTCTGGTGGATATAAAGAATAGAATTTCATTCGAAACAAAAATAAATAATCCAATATTCTGCTTGTGTTTCTTTAATTTTTACAATCCATCCAAGCTTTGAGATTCACAATTACGTTTACATATTTCTGGTTTTTCGGTAAATCAGTAAGGTGTTAGAAAGAAAAAAAAAAATTTACAAAGGAAAAGAAAAAGCATATAACGGATGATGAATAATATAAGGAAAAGACGACAATACAGTTTGAGGATTGTTTTCATCAAAAAAAAAAACTCGCGGTTAAACTGAAGATGGATAGCTACTTAATACGTAATTTTCAATCAACCATCGACCTAATGTTGAACGGCAAAAAGACTTATATTCGAACAACTTTCGATTCATCCTAAAAATATTCTAAACGTGTCTCAAGTCCGTTCAATTATTCGATTGCTCACGTGTAAAAGAGAATTTTACAATAGATTTAATGTGAGAAAAACCCATGTACGATAATTCTGCTTCTATGTCCTCGCCCGGTAGCGCAGCCATATAGAAATTTTTTATAAGAACGGTTATTTATGATAGCAATCACATTATTGAATGTTTTCTTGTATTAAGTTCTGAAAATCTTGGTATAGGTAGAATATATTTATCAGAATTTTTCAACTATAAATACTACAAACAGAATCGAATTACATGAAATTTAAGGGACAAGTGCCAATACAATCTTAGGATGTTAGAAAAAAAAAAATTTCCTTTGCATAAATTGTTGCGTAATTTTTCAGTAGTAAACAATAAATTCATTAAAACGGTATGAAAAAAAAAAAAAAACAGAAATAAACTAAACCAACCTAACGACAATTTATTGTCAACAGTTGGTAACAATTTCGAGGGCCTATCTTTTGCGAAATACAATTAAGATTTATATACGTATAAATATACTTATACTTATGAAATAGTAGAAACAAGAAAGAAAAGAAAAGAAAAAAAAAAAAAAACAAGCATTATCTGAAATAAGTTCCTGGTTACTCGAGAATATCTTTATACGCATTACTCGAATCACATAATTGTTTGAATTTTATTTATATAGGCTTAATTAAGATTGACGTGGTGATTAGAAAAGAAGTATTAATCAGTGATTGGAAACATTTGTTCGTTATCCATAGAAAACAACATTAGTTCTCCGAGTAATAAATTTCAGATTCATTGTGACGCTTTGACTAGTGAAGAATTTTCGCGCAGTTTGATAGGATATTGAAATTTGTGCAGTTTGTTGAGCGTAGCGAGAGCACTTTATAATTTCATAAATCGCTCCAACGAATTATTAGCATATATACCTTTCTAAATGTATTGTTATTATATCAGACATACATTAATTCGATGAAATTTTTGTACACGATGATGGAGTTTTGCTAGGCGTATTCGTACGTGAAAATAAAAAAAAGAAAACAGCAGCTTATCCTCAACCATTGCTAAATCACGAATTACAGTACATTTTTTTTTTATTATGATTCTACATTTTAATTTTTCTTGATTTTCTTTTTTTTCTTATTTTTTCTTGATTTTTTATTTTGTTTATCTTTTCTCTTTCTCTTCAATCTTTGCATTTTCTCAGAGTCGATCGGAAAGTCGTTTTTCAATCCCGCAAAAAAAAAAAAAAAAAAAAAAAAAAACAGGCAATAGTAAGGCAAATATCTAACGATATTTCCATATATATATACATATATATATATACTCACGAATTCGGGACGGGGTATTTTGCTCATGAAATTTTCTAAAATCCTTATACTTTTATATGCCTATACTTTATACACTGTATAAAATTTCAAAAGTGGGATTTGAGTAATTTAAAGAAATAAAGTTAAACCGATCGCAGGTTACAACACCCTATCCCGTTATATACTATACATAGATATTTGAACATATAATCGCACGATTATCCAACATGCAACAGGAGTATGAATTGTACGATTTTTTGTCATTCTTTTTACTTTATGTAAAGAATGAATGCCTGAAAAGTGACATAAAATGTCCTGTTCCATTTCAAACCGATGGAAAGTACTTTAAAAATAAGTATAAAATAATCTATTCGTAAGGAATTTCGTGTACAGTATAAATTTATACATAATAATTGTGTGCATATATAAAAAAGACTACTCATCAATTAAACTGCGTAAATATATATGATAAAAATTAATAACACCTACTAACTCATAATCCGTTTCACAAACTTTACTCTTGATTCCGTGAAAGAATAAAAAGAAAACAAAAACAAAAAAAAACCAACCCTTACGCCGATGTGCTGGTAAGAGTTTTGCTCAAATAATTCGGATATGTAGTTGCAGCCATGTTCCTTTTCTCAAATTCTTTATTTTTGTTTAACTAACGATATCGTTGGGGAAGAAAAATGACTTACAGTAGAATATAAATTGTTATTTTACCGGTGATATCTGTAATTACAATGAGCACAGGTATAAATATTATCTATCGGTATGTAATACATACTTCTATAAATAATACAAACAGAAGAAAATATGTATATATGAATATAAAAATACATATTAATTTTAAATGCCAGTTGTACAGGTATTTTTAAGCAGGATAAATTACTTGCCAGTTACTATTACTATATATATATACATATAATATTTTTTATGTATATATATGTTCATATTTTACTAGACTGAACATTTAAGTAAAGTTTAGTCCGGGAAAGATTTTCACTTTAAATACAACATAAAGATAAATTGTTGTTTATAATTTTCTTTTTTTCCTAATTCAGTTTTGATAATATAACTATCGACGATAGTCCATATATAGAAGAATGATAACAGAACACAAAAAGATTATTTCTCCTGTGAGCATGAAGATTGAGATTTCAGTTGCGGGATGAAGTATTTTTCGTGACATTTCATGCTACTTTGATTATTTTAATGTGTATCAGCAACATCGAATGGAATTCGGTCGATAACTTCACGGTAAAAATTATTACCCTAAAAATATTTTCCTATACTAATAATTATATTTGATTCAAATAAATTTTCGGAACTATTGTAATTTTAATGGAGTTTATCGACGAAAAGTCATGATTTCGTTTCAATTGGACATCCGATTGAAGTATCTCAAAGCAATACATGCGGCTGAGAATGTGAATTATTTTTAATTGAATAGTATAATAATCGCGTTATACGCGATAGAAAGACAAGATAATGATTATACTTGAGTTTAACGTAAATGAACGGAAATAGATGAATAGTTAATTACTTAAATGTAAGGTACTAAGCGTACTTTGTTGGAGTATAAATTTTCGTTGAGGTTCTACAGCATACGAAATAGTTAATCACGACGCCGTTAAAAAAAAAAAAATCGACGACATTAAGTTAGCAATTGTATAATGAATATGATATTTCTCACTGTGAATTATTTTTGCTTCTCTCTTACTCCGCAGTGTTCAACTTTCTCTTTCATATTTGTTGATCAAATTTTGCATCGTGAATATTTATTGAAAACCGTATGCAACAGAACCTCCGAACGATACGTAACATTATCCTATAACCATTTACCCGGTCGCATCCTACATATTATTTAACTTTTACCTCTATATATATGTATATATATATATATAGATATAAATAAATAAATAATTAAATAAATATTAAATGTAATGACTAAACATCGTAGTCCAAGAACCAAGGTGACAAGATGATATTTGAGCTAACGTGTATCGACACTATATATATATCCGTCGCAACTTGGAAGATTTGCAAGAAAACGGAGAATAATTCGAAAGATGAATGGAAAAACTTGGCAAAGTCCTTTTCAAATGGTCAAATTCAGTAACGTATAGACTGAAAAATAATACGTTGATACCGTAGATTTATAGGATCTCGGTTTTAACCAGAAAAAAATCGGTTTTGTGGACATACTCGTCGACTCAAACACTGAATTTCAAACACTTGTATGAATAACTGAAAAACTATAATGAGAAATTAATAATCCTTAAACAACGTCTATAATTATATAGGCGGTG
The DNA here is from genome assembly GCF_021901495.1 of Neodiprion virginianus. NCBI lineage: Eukaryota > Metazoa > Arthropoda > Insecta > Hymenoptera > Diprionidae > Neodiprion > Neodiprion virginianus. The sequence goes on along the minus strand of NC_060877.1, from coordinate 4,232,988 downwards.
AGCCTCGAATTAGCCGTAAATTAGGTATATATATTTTAATACGTGAAAATCTATGTATATATAAATTGAGACATCTTTCCCCAATCGGGTATAAATGTCGAGCGAGTCGACTGATTTAACCATCTTAACTATTTTTAAACCGGATAGAATAAAATAACAAGATTAGTATCGGTATAATCCAATCTTAATTAATACTACTATTACAAAATCTAATTGTAAGAGAAATTGTTTCGTTAATCGCTCGTCATTTGTGGCGGGGGAAAAGGCGTCGTCTGAACATATGAATCTTTATTTTATCTCCTGTTTCGGGAGAAAACAGAGCAGTGGTCTATAATGTCCTAAGAGTAGAAGCAAGTCTTGGAGGTTTTTTTATGCGCGTTACTGCCGAACGGTCCAACGATTCCTTTGTTCGGTAGTTTACCGAACGGTCTTAAACGGAGGCAAACGTAGGCCGTGAGGGCAAAGGATACGAGTAGAATTGCGAGGAGAACGATGAGCGTGATGGCGAATCCGGGTGTCGTCATGCATATGAGACTCGAATTGGCGGCGTGTTCCTTTGCCGGAAACACCATCGTCGGTCCGACCACGGAATCGTTGCTCGACTCGTCGATAGCGAAGGTTAAATCGCCGGTGGAAACAACCCGGATGATCCTGTTGACGCCGACCTCTTTCTCGGGACTAACCGCGACCTCGCGAGACTTTCTCCTGCGCTCATCCCTCGGTCGTCCGGCCGTTGCCTGGAGGTAGGCCTCGAGAGGAAGCGGATGAAGAGGCGGTGGTCCGTAACCGGACTCGGGATGGATCACCTGGTGGTTCTCGATGTACGTCGACTGCGAGTCGAGGAGATTCGACTCGGAGCATTGGTCGGGGCACTGGTACCTGCAGATCTGAATGGTGCACTGGAAGTGGACCTCCATCGAGTCGGGGAACTTGAACGCCTGGAAGTGAGCGTAGGAGAGAACGGAGGCGCTAGCTCCGAAGTTTTTGATCTTTGTGAAACGGGACATCAGCTTGGGCCTGGTTATGCACCCCTTCTGATCCACCAGCTGGATCGGGGCGCGCTTTCCGTCGTGAGCCATGCAGTTCCGGACCAGCATGTCGAACTTGGAGTCGTCGTCCTTTATGGCAAGGACCATAGTCATCGTCTGACCGATCTTCACCAGTCCGGATACCTCGGAGGCCCAGGGTCCCTTGCCCACCTGGATCTGCATCCAGCAACCGACGTTGTCCCCGGCGAAGTCGGTCCGCACGACGTCGAGCATGTCGACCGGAAAGGGCCTGAACGTGACCGACTTCTCGTACTGGTCGTGCCACGTGCACCGGAGCTTCCTGGCCTGGTCCCATACCTCCTGAACCTGCGGATCGTACTGCACGACTATTATGTTCTCGAAGTATGTTCCCGAGCCTGACTCGGCGCCGTAGCCGTATAGTCCGTTCTCCGTGTTACCGGCCGTCCCGCAGGCGTGGATGCTGATCTCGAAGTTGGCCGATGTCCTTCCGAGGCCGGCCGGAAGGTGAACGCAGTTCACGTTACTGTAGTGACCCTTGCTGAAGACTATGCCGTAGAAGGGCTGGTCGAACCCGAGGTATACCTTCATCAGGTTCTTCTCGCACTTCACGTCGAGCGATATGATCTTGGGCATGTCCGGCGTTGCTACCGGCCAGGAATCGCCGCCCGAACCAGAATGGGACGTGTAAACCTTGTCCTGAGCCTCCGTTTGACCCTTGGACGGCAAGGGGGGTGGAGGTCCGTGATAAGCGACGTTGTGATGAGGCCGGGGATTGGATAGGCCAAGACTAACGCGACCCGGATGATTCCGTACCTGACCGGTGTTGTAATGACCACCTCCGGCGGTATTTTCACCGGTCGTCTCGAGAGCCAGCTGGTCCGAGCTGCCAAGCTCGGTGTCCTGCCGATCCATCGCCGATTTGTCGTTCCGATTGTCCTCTCCGGGCACGGCCTGTATCACCTCGACGTCGTCGGAGCCGGCCAGCTGAAAAACGAAGGACACACGTTTACACACGGAGTTCACTACCCGACGGATAAAGGCCGGAGCTACAAGGAGGGAAGGAAACGGGGAGGAATCGAGTCTCGAGGAGACGCCTGAGGTTAACACCGATAGTCCAACGGCGTGACAGAGGAGCTGGATCTTCTCGACGAGGTAGGGATGGGTACGTACAAAACAGGAGCATCCGACACGTCGCACATGACCCTCAGGCATAACGGATCAACCGACCGACCGACCGACCGAATGAACGAATGAACGACCACCGTGCCATCCTCGGCGCAGGTCAATCGGCCAGCAGCATCGCTCACTTCGTCTCTCGTCCCGTGAGCTCGCGGATCAGCTCTCGGTGCTCACGCGTTCCTCTAACCCAATTAAAGACCGTGCGATTTATGCTCGCGAAGCTGGCCCGGGGAACGGGCACACGGGAATCAAAGGACCCGCTCCGTCTGGTACCGGCACATCAGGCCGCGTACCCGCTCACCAAAACCGGCTCTAATTTAATAACAAACGTGAAGGTGAACCGCGGATTGCCCACACACAGCGATCCTTCTTTCTTTCTTTTATTCTTTCTCTTTTTCTTCCTACCCGCGATGCGCCTCGAGCAGACGCTGTTGAATAAGGAGGTACCACCGACCGACCGACCGACCGACCGACCGGCGTGGCCTGACTCCAAGGAGGAAACTCGAAGCCCTTAGCACTGGGTCAGACAACTGGATAACGGCAACGCTACGTGGCCTCCCATGGATATAAGTACATAACGCGCGATATCTGGGTTACATAAAGCTGTTATAAATCGCTCGCGTACTCCCCATCATCCAGTCCAGTATACTGTAACCCTTCGTTCATCCCGTTTACAAAATTTTCCTTATTTTTATACTATTCGGTATATTCTTCACGCCTATGTCTCTAATCGCCGGAATTTATACTCTAGTGGCAGAGGCGTTAAAAGCCGAATTGGTCGACGGTGATGCAGGTCCGCAATAAATCATGTCAGTTTATAGCGATCGCCGTGGATGATCGGGGTGTATCGAACGAAATTGAGGACTATGCAGCCGATCTATCGATCCGTTCTTACTTTCTTACACGTGCTTCGCACGCAGCCGGTCTCGATTATTATGTACAGAAATACGTGGCATCGGGGCATCCTAGTGAGACATCAATCATGGCTAATAACACCGCGAGAAGCAGCGTTGAGCGGTAGAAATGGGTTTTTTTCATTACTGCGTCGTTTTTTCTTCTTATTTTACCAAACCATCGTAGTGTTGAGCAAAGCTGGAGGCATGAGAATGTTCAAAGGTGCCTATTTCGGATCGAACCTGCAGATGTAATGCCCCACACGCGTACACTTTTAACTTCCATTGAAGAAGAGCTCTTCGAGCTGCACGATATACAACGATTGAGAGAGAAACGGCGGTGAATGGAAAACAGTTCTGTATACATACGTGGAATGGATAGTGTCGGTGGGAAAGGTATAAAGACGCGAACACAGCTGAGCTGAGAGCGTTATACCTCAACCATAATCTTATACGTCTGGCGCTTCTTCAGAAGCGTTCGTCACACCTGCAGCTTACAATGCAGCGACGGGTTTGTCCGTTTGTTTTCATTTCCTTTTTGCCCACTCAACAACCTCGTAACATTGAACAGAAATTCAATAGAAGAATCCCTGGTCGTCTCTCGTCTCACGGTACACCAACGCGACGTCCGGAGTGATTAATGACCGCAGCAGCGAAGCGTAATCGAAGTTACAAAAGGGTTACTGGAAAGTAGGCGAAAATAAATGCTCAACAGCTTCTGATCCTAATCGAGATGCATCGACAACGCGTCATGTATACTCGTCTATTTCCAATTCGGGACCAAAATGTACCCGATGAATTTACTACAATCCAAAACCCAACTGAGAAGAATTTCAGATTCTGGCGATCAGTTTGTTCCCTCGCTTTTGAACGCGTGTTCTACAAAACCAATTCACATACTCAAACTGGATCCATGAGAGCTGCACGTAACAGCAAACGACGCGACGTCTCGTCTGGAGACTGTGACACGGACGACAGTTAGTGATCGGTTACCTTCAATTGGATTCAAGCTTCCCCGAGTAGCTAAATTTCTACGAACCGAGAACTAGAGGAGGAACACAACCGTAGCTAGGTAACTGAACCCCCAACAAATCCAGATTACGACTGATGGTCTGATCAGTGTGCATTCCGCTCTATGGGGTCAACGACATTATTTTTTATTTTTTTATTTCTTACGTTATGCAAATATTTTCCATTGATTACACTTATGGAATATCATGAAGGGGGGTTCAGTCCACGATCGCTTCGCGAAGGGCGTTAAAGTAAAGAATCAAAATACTCACTCCCTTGAAGAGAAGACAGGCTAGGACCAAGTGTATGTGTAACCGCATCGTCTGACGTTTTTGGTTGCACCGTAGGAGCTCGGATACGGACTCTGGAAAACAAATGTTTTAAGATGTTAAATTTTTAGGAATTGTGCTTAGGGAGACGAGGATTAATTAAATATGGATTCGTTTTTACTCGCAGGGGATCTTGAAAGATGGGCTTTTAATTACCGCCGCGCCGACCATTTTTCTTCCATACGTATATAGGTAGGTAAGTCTGCAAGCTAATCATTGCAGATGGGTATACCCGTAGGTGCAGACTTAGTTTTTATCTACAAATTGAGATTTAATTAGTTATTTACCGTACAGATTCCTTTAAATGGAATCATCATCATCGATGCGCGCAACCAAGAGTACGAAACCCACAGCAGGGTCTTCATTATAACAATATCGTCGATGTATCCTAAACTGTAATTAGCGGATTCCGTGAAAGACGTACGCTTTGCAATTGCATCTGAGGCAGAATATTTTAACGCGTATTCGTGAAGTTTTTTTTAAATTTTTTTCTTCTGTTTTTTTTTTCTCTTTTCAATAATTTTTCCTTTCTCTCGTCATGTCTTCAAGACTCTCAAGTTGTTCCATTAACCTTCTAAAAGCTTCAATTTGGCCCACACGCGGCACGATCTTCCGACGCACTAATGGTTTCTCACACTATTTTCGACGCGTTCTTTTTTCTTTTTTTGTTCATTTTCATTTCCTCATTATTTTTATTTCTAATTTGCTTCTCCCTCCTCCTTTTGAGGCATGCTTCCTTCCAATCCTCGATGGGATATAAATCTCAAGTTTATTCATGATCCCCGTGTCGGGACGACTTGTGGTATGATATACCTCTAGCGGGGAAGACCGTTAGCTCTCACTTGTCGTTTCGGAAATATAATTATTTTCAAGTTGATTTGTGAATTTGGGTTAACGACTCAACCAATCATCACCGCGTGCTCTCTCTCTCTCTCTCTCTCTGCTGCACAATCTTAAACTATACACATGTATATATATAGTATATGTATATATATATATATATCCGGCCACTCCTTCTTTAATTCGGCTCGAGATTCCTCTCGCGTTTTAGTCGAGGTTCCGAATGACGAACGAAAAGGAAGAAGGCAAAAGAAAAAAAGTTTACGCCTACCGCAAGATAAGGATATCATTTAATCGATATATGCTGGCATGAAAAATGGGCCGGAGCGATGACGGAATTAACTTTTTATACGGGAAAATTCTTTAACGAACGTGAGGTTCGTTGAAATTCATGAAACGACGCGTAAAGAAATCGTAATGCAACTTCCAATCCGCCAATAATGACGGGCAGGTATCGGTATTCCAAATGTGCAGATGACCCATGCCGCCGTTGGGGAATTCTTGACAAGTTTAAAACAAGAGTGTGCGGCATATATATCGCATTGCTATTCAGGCACGAAGAGGCAGCCCGTAATTAGCATATGGGAACGTTCGAATAATAAAAAAGGAGTACAATGTTCCCCTGAATATGCAAGCATTTGCCCCACAAATAACTATACCTACATGTCAGTCGCACACCTTGTTACGTCAACAAGTCGAGGAGCCGGGTGTGTGTATATTTGCTTGAGTTACTTAGGCGGCTCCTCTGGACTCTGGGCCCAACTGGTCCCCCAGCCCGTTCGGCGCCGTCCGTCCCACCTTTTATCTTCTACTCATTATCAATCGGAGATGAAAAGTGCCGTTACGAGATTCGGCCCTGATTATTTTTATTAACGTTAAAATCTGGCCCCGAGCCCCGAGCTTCGACTTTGTATCGGAGTAAGAAGATGAAAAAAAGTCTAAGAAGAATACGAAGAAAAAAAAAAAAAACAGATACAGAGAAAGAAAGAAAGAGAAGGACTTTAGAAAAAGAAATGAATTCAGAGCATCGTTATAATATCTGTACCCACTGTCTGTCACACATGTTTCTACGACTATACCCATGATCTTTCGATCTTACGAACCAACAATACCTATCGCATTAACACGGCTTACCGAAGTCTAACGGTGAACAATTTCCTCACTCTCCGGATCGTACGGCGGTATAATTTTATGAATGAAAATTCTTTCCCGATCCTTTATACGCCGCCGCCGCCAATGAATCGGCTATAATTTGTGCAATTCCAGGCGTTCGTTAATCCGGAAAAGAATCCTGCCGTTTATCTCTGTTCAATGACCTCGCCGTGCGGTTGGGGCATCCACGTGGCCCAAAGGCCACTCCGTATTTACAATACCTTCTAAACACGAGGAAGGCGGCTGGCAGTCGAGATGACGCTGGTGACCCACTGGTCCACTGGCCGTATCGTGCGCGTCGCGAGTCGTGAGTCGTATAAACGAGTCGTGAGAGGAGCTGTTGGGATACGGGTACGTTTCGGAGCTCAGATCTTATCCGGATCTCGCCGAAGGGACCTATCGACGAAATTAATCATTCGATAGGTCAGAGGAGTGGAGTGGACTGGTTGACAATTGGATACTCGCGTCATTTTTCGAGTGTTCAACCTTTTGCGAGGCGCTTTCTCTCTCGGTTTTTGGTCCTACGGAAAACGCCAAGTTATCGGGTCGATTCCGCGTCTGGACAATAACGTGGAGCTGTTACTGCCCATCAGGCCCTTCGACGATCGTCGTTAATTACTACGAATTCGTGACCCAGAAACCATTGCCCAGGTGTTGCAGCCCCGGCTGTGGGAACACGTTCACCGTCTACTACTCCCCGAGAGGATGTAATTGAAGTGACAATTAATGATCGTTGGACGAACGTCGATTGATTTGAAATTCGTAAGCCATGCATCGGCTCGTTAAGACGCTGTTGTACGGCGTAAACGGTCGTGATGGGCGACTAAACACGCTGACGTATGCCTGCATCCTCTTGTGAGAAATGATCGTAGGATAGGCTGCAGCCTGTATTCTCTCTAAGTGTATAAGTAGGAAAGTAGGCGAAGTAAGTTGCGCGGTTGGCATTCGCGGATATAATACATGTCCGCCTTGGAGCGTCGAGCATTCCTTCGACCAATTGGCAATTCGGCTACCTTCCAACTCCTCGCCTACTTTGCGCGGTTGCTTCTTGTATGTGCGAATTTCATCATTTACTTCCCGTAATGACGCCAAGTATACATACACACAACTACGCGGCGGACATCCTCCGGCGTTTATGCCGGTTCCACGTCGATAAATAATAATCTCGAACTACCCCCGGGGCCTGCAGGCGGTAGCTCACCGGGTACAAGATGATCCTAAGATGTGGTAAACATGTCACGATCCGGTCTTATGATGCAGTAATAAATCAACAACCGCTGCGGTATAACTGCTCGTTTATTGCCATCCCATATCTTTCCAGTCGGGGACGATTTCTTTTGAATTATTCATAACCGTGACGAGATTCCGCAGTCCGATGAAAAGTCTTACGTCTGTGGAAAAATTTGTATGGATATTCAAAGAGAATTGTTTTATCGAAACTCTTCCGAAGAGTTCCATTATTCAAACGTACTCTGCGAAATACTTCCACACCATTCGACTCGCAGATTAATTAATTAAATTACTAAATTGACTTTGTTCGTCCGCAAATCGAGTCTATTTTTACGGTTAACGTTGATTAATTTTGGTCCCCCAAAGTATTTTGCAAGCCGAGCAACAAACCCTGTAATTCACGAGATTGATTAACGACGATAGGAAATGATAAAACGACCAGCCTACATTCGACGTGTCTAATTTCGAATGGAAATAAATTAGCGTGTCCAGCTGCCGGTTTCTTCGGTACGTTACAGATGTTGAAAACGGAGGCTGCTCGGACATGACGAGAAAGGCCATCGCGCTTTATGGCAGTGCCGGAGGATTTCAAGTAAAGTAGGACCAAGAGATCTGTGACCGAGAACCGATCGTCAAATATACGCATAACGGTTTCATTGATGAAGTAATACGCAACCGACAACCTCAGCGGCCTCGGCAACCGGTCGCTTTGACCGAATGAAAGCTGCAAGGTCTCTTTTCCCTTGTCGTGAAAAGCACCGATGCGCTTGTGGAAACGAGCTTCCGAGTCTTCTCCGCATCTCTCCGAAGTGTTGCACTGAAATTTACACTACTTGCGATAAAATTTCGAAGGAATTACAACCCGGCGATCTTCGCAAACTTAACCGTGCCATCTGCAAAATGTCTTTTTCGCCCCGGGCTTTCTTCCTTCTCCTCTCTCTCTCTCTCTCTCTCTCTCTCTCTCTGTACCGCGTCTTTCGCTATTGCCTCTTCATCCTCTCTGTCTCCATTTTTCTTCCTCTCTCTTCGGTTTGATATAATCATCAAATATTATTCGCGGGTTATACACTGCGTGCCGATCGGTCGTGTTCCACTTTCGTGTAATACGCACGTGATAAAAGTTCGACGACTGCACATCGGATGAAAATCAACTTTCATACCCCGAGCATCGAGTCAACTCGATACGAAATTCCCGCTTCAATCGTACTGTGATTTACGATTGAACCAGCGATCAAAAATGACAACCTCTATGAATGTTTAGAAAATTTGGTGAAAAATCGCCCGACTCGACGATTGAGATTCGGATGACACTGTTGGTGAAATGGATCGTCACTTCGATGCATCGCGATTAGATTATTTAAATAGATTCCCGACGCGTGCAGTATCGATAGATACCTATACATGGTAGAAAGGAGCGGCTCGCACAATAATTTATCACCTTTAAAGATATTTTGGTCAACTGTTGGCGACGGTAAAACATAACGGATTGGACATTTACACAATTCGGTTGTACCGATCGAACGGGAATATATTTTATATATAGGTATGTGTCACAGTCAACAGTGTCCGGTGACACCAAAAAACCTTTAATTAACCTTAGGGTACACAACCGTAGACTCGGCACCAGGTTCGCGGAACTTTTCTTTCTCGTTTAAACTCGTGACCAGTTTAACCGATGGAGTAAATATGGAGGCATGTGTACGCACGCGAGCTTACGCGTTATGTCGAAAGACATTTTTTCCAATTTCCATTTCATTCGGTCGGCTAATTTAAATACAAATTATATTCACACCCGAACAATTTTTACATAACTCATCGGGTTCGTTAATTTCAGTGTCATTTAATCTTGAAACTCTTGTACGTCGATTAGCGTAATTTTCAATCAACGTTGATCAAGTCGAGAAAATGATGATAAAATTTGTTAACAATTCAAACTCTCTCTCACACCGATTAATTTCGCACACGGTTATCAAATTGTTGCGAGTGCATAGATGTTTAAATAGACGTATTGTGTGGTTTGTATTTCACATCACGGGATATTTACTTCGAAGTTGCATCCCAGAAATTATTACCAAAAGTCGGACTGCGGTAGCGAAAGAAATTCGGTATGAAACAAGGAGTTCCTTATTTATACGTCAATCATTTATTTCCTGTGTTCGGAATCCTTGTTACACAATTCTGTAGAGAAACTCGACTGGATTATCAACGTGCAAAAAAGGGGCCCATCTTATTTTACACTGAAACGAAAGTGGCCGGATGAGTCTAGCCTTGCTGGAGATCGAGAGAAACGGGAATACAGCGTAATGGTATAATTCAGAGGCGCCTGCATGCGCGCAGGTAGTCAGATAGCTAAGTGGATAATCATAAGAGATAGGAAATTTTTCTCCAGATTGTTAAGTAAGCATCGCCGCGCTCCAATAATCAATTTTCTGTGCCATATTCACGCCGTAATATAACAAATCACACGACGTAGTCGAGCGAGCATTGGCAATTTCTATTCCTCTACACGCGTATATCGTTACTTTACATCGTACGTGTGCTATTATTTCTTTTTCAAGGGAGGAGCGATGAATTATGACGCGGTGAGCCGTTTCCACGTACCTACATAGTTTCATCTGTAACGCCTTTTGACTAAAGACCTGATTAATTCGTCACGCCGGTTACCCACGAGTTACTTGTTAACCCGGACGCACGTTTACGCGATTTGGCATGCTTCGCGAGGCTCGTGCCCATCTTCAAGGTACGTGCTCAAAAAAGAAAAAAAGAACCCAAGAGGCCCAGAAAAGACGAGATTAATATCAAACAGTCTAACGAGACGGTACTAATTGACCGTGTCTAACCAACCGGCCGCAATCGCAACCGCCTATCGTGTACCAATTATTACGGCCGCGTGTGCTCGAACGCCAGTTTCCGAAAAAGTACAGACATTCGAGACGTACTCGACACTTTGTACAATTTAATACTCGTTACGCGCTCTGGTTCAGGACGAATTCGTACCTGCATCTTCTGCTCCCAAGAGTCGTTCACGGTATCATCGACACCAAGCTCAACTGCATGGTCAAACCGACATTGTGTTATTGGGACTTGGAAACTCGGCACTCGAGGAAACATGAACGAGCGATCACCCGGAAACGAAATCAAGCTTCCGACCGGCTACAGGATGTAACTTATTCTGGGGTGAAGGGGGCGTAAAACGATCCCTCGAAATACACGCGCAGACGGATACCTTGATTGGTCTTGATTGGTGGTACTCGATCCTCCCGGGACGAACGGATCAGGGTGGTCGGTGGTCGAGACGCACGTGGAGTGACACAAGATGCACTTAATAATCACAGTGATAACGTTCGCGACCCTGGATCATAGACGGTCTATCGATACCCGGGCACAAGTGACACAGACACTGAAACGTTGAAACGCGGACGAATGGTGTCGAGTACGTCGATATCGTCCCGCGCCGACCTCGAGGAGATGAGAGACCCTCGGACACTGCTGGATCAGAGGTACGGGAACAGGTGTTGAGGCGCGAGCGCGAAGACGCGGAGACGCGAGGGCGCGCGAACCAAGAATGGGATACACCTGTCCGATATACAGACTATATCTACTACAACTCCGTGATCCGCCTCCTGACCCAGACACGCTGGTACAGTTATATAGGTTCCTCGGGCTGAACCGCGAGGAGCGTAAGCGCGAACCTCCGATATCTCCTTATTCACCTGGCACCGTCGGTGTCTCTCCTCGATGCCTATCGGTGCACTCTGCATCCCGCCGACTCTTCTACCATTCGACTAACGACAACCCCGGTCTGCTGGGGGCCCGAGGAAATGGTCTCGGAAAGTCGTAGAATAGGCGAGTTTTTCTCACGGCTAAAAGTCCCCAAGGACGTCTTTCGGGCGTAGAGGTATCCTTCGGACGCCGGAAAATGGGGCCTAAGATAATTGAGATATGACCGAGACGTCTTTTTGACGACTCCGTGGCTCGGGCCATCTGGAACGCTTATCGCGACGAACTTTGAGGAATCATTTTACTCGAGCTCGCTATACACCAGACGGTGCAACGCTTTGAGTCGTCGAAAAGATGTCTGAATGATTTTTTATGCGACATTTTTTGACATCTAAAAGTCACCAATGACGTCTCTCAGGCGCGGAGGTATCTCTCAGTCGTCAGAAAATGCCGAATTAGAAATAATTCAGACATCTTTTCGACGATCCAAGTATCGTGCCATCTGGGACGTTTATCGCGACGATCTTTGAGGAATCATTTTTCTCAATTTCGCTGACTTTTTTCTTCAGTCCCACTTCTTCTTGGCTTGATGTAACTATAGATGTTCCGATCATCCGTGCTACCTTCACGGTGAACGTTCGTGGCGAAAAAAGTGGTCTTCTTCTATACTTGGAATCCGTAATATGTTTCATCATCCGCGTGTTCCGTATCTCTGGTCCCGATTGCGAATCTAGGTCACGAGGAACTTGCCAAATTTACAATATTTTTGACCATCTTATTCGTTCGCAAATATTCAGGGAAGGGTGACGACTTTTTGGCAGGATTCTCATGACATTCAGGATTTAGAAAGCCGAGTTCCGCAAACATTTTCAAGATTATTAACACTGTGATGTAAATTGGTAAAGCTTTTTTTATTCGATTAATAACATAGTCGCGACTCCAGAAGCAAGCAAAACTTCATCTGCATAAACTGCTAGATCCCTGATTTAAAATTTTACCGCTTTTTCGACAAATTCCAGATATTATATCCGATGCTGCAGTCGTAAAAGTATCGCGAAGAAGAAGTTGTTTGGGCTGGTTTTGCCGGCGGTGATCAGAACTCGGTACATTTATCTATCGGGACTATCGATGCGGCTGACTAACGTTACCGAAGAAGCCGATCACCCTCAGCGTCAGTCGGTCTGGCGATAAGATCGACACGAGTCGATACAACACAGTTGCATACCTTAATTCAAATATTCCGTGCCCGTGCATTCATCTTTTTTTTTATTAATCTTACAAACGCACGCGCCCCTAATTGCTTTGCTATATCCTATTCCTTTTCCTTCCTCTCGTACAGTTTTCACAAACCTCTTGTTTCAGCATCGTCGCGTGTTTGCGCGGATCGCATTGTACCAATTCTTAAATTTTTTTGCACCGTATAAAATGATCCAACCGTGCAATCATGCGTATACAGAATCGAAACGGAAATGGGCGGGAGGGAAATTTGGCAGTACATGTAGCATCGTTAGAAAGGTTGCCGCAACGTGTTCTCTTTTCGTTTTTTTTTTTTTTTTCTTCCTCTCCGCCAGCAAATTTGCCCCATGACTCAATGATATTTCTCCTCCGAGACCGCGTAACGAATTTGTAATATTATACAGAGCCCCAGAATTGTATTACACGGGGCTTGACCGATTGGAGAAAGCTTGAAATTTTCGAACATTCTGCCATATTTTATCATCGGGGCAAGGATCGACGGCGGGTATTTTTTATTTATTTTTTCCATTCCCATCACCAGCGTCAATATATTTAGTTGATTGAAAATTAACTACAAGACTGCGTCATCCGGGGCGGTTGGAAATATCTATGAAACATGTGAAATAAAGATTGCAGGTCGTTATTATGCAAATTTATTTATCTAACACGCACGATTCTCATTCCGATATATTTTATTTTAACCAAATTACCGATTCAAATCGTGAATTAAAAAGTAGGGTATGCCTGACTTGGATTTAGTAGGTATACGGACGGCCGGTCTATTGACCTAGTACGGCATCTATCCCACCAACACAATCTTCCAATCAACGTTCCCGATACCTTTACGACGTCTTTGTGATTTTTATACCGGAAATATTTGGCGTCAAACCCTCGCAGTTAATACATCTGTATGCGTTATGTACCATCGCCGATATCCCGTTCCTCGAGTATATAATACCTTACGTACATATGTATACCTTGATTCGTTCCTTCGACCAATAATCGTAACTATAACCGCCGTATGCTACAATATTTACAATAACGAATCGACGCTGTAAAGGTTCAAGCGTGAATTTTCACGCTGATAAGTATGACGAAACGGATTAATTTTTCCTAGCAAATTTCATTAAAAATTATACAGGACGAAATGAATCGAATCTGAGCATTGCTCGAAAGAGGTTGAATTCTTTCGTTCAAACGATTGTGTGTGATCAAGCGGTTTATTTAGGTCTGCACGCGTATCGTAACTACAAGGCATATTACACTCTAATGAGATTCTTCGCAGATATACATTATGCCTATACAGGCGTGTCATATCGCTTGAATACCTGCTATGAAACAAGTGTGTCAGTTAACTATTTTACATGCGACGGTACTGCAAACAAGTCGGTTAGGAGGCACAGCGACGTGTGTCAACAGGACAATGTTGCGTCAAATATTCGCGCTTCTGTCAAAGAATACAATTAACAGAGGAAAACTTATTCGTATATATTCGTAATGCTGCAATATGTGTGCAAATCCATCCGTGCAGTATGTAATCTTTGCAAAGATCCGGTAATAACTTTACATTTGCGCTAGTTAATTTTTAATAAAATTGCGAATTACGAGTGAACAGATTTGGAAAATTTTAAGGCCCTCATCTTCAAATTTTCCCAATATCGTCTGGGTACGAAATTTCGGAGATAATTTCTCTGCAGTGACGGGCTGGCTGACCACCGACCGTCAGTCACTACTTTCAAATATACTCGCGTAGTCTGTCCAGTACAGATATTACCACTGATTTTAATTCAGTAATTATTTGTTAAATCCGCTCGCTTGGCGTGGCAATTACAGACTTCGGCTATTAACTAACGAAATTGTGGTTATTATACGTACCTTTGAATTCTTTGTATACCATCCCGGATGAAAGTTATCGACAAGTGATTATGAGCAGCAAATTCGCAATGTGCATGTATAAGAAATAATGATATTCATTAATTTGTCGTGATTTGAGGCTTTTGTAATAAATTTTGTACGCAGAAAATACTTATCGTTCAACGTCAGCTTTATTAGAATACAGGATTTTCGATATACCGATATATATACATTTTTTCTTTTTTAACATTTTCTTATTTTCAATCTATAAAGATGCCTACTAAATTTTTAATTTAAACACACAACTACATGTTACTGGTCTAGAAAGCATCGTTGCAAAATTTTATACGTTTTTAAGACACTGCAAAGGTTATACGATAAAACATTTAATCAAGTGTTTTCTCGACTTGGTCAACAATTTTCTTCGATATCTTGATACCGCGATTCTGCACACGAATAGTAGGAGAATCTGTACAAAGGTACGTTGATAATTTTTAACAATGAATCAAAATATTTCATATCCGACCGTTAGAGAAAAATGAAAGAAACAAAACGAATTCAGCTACTCAAGTTTTTTGTTTCGCGGTAATCATTGGCTACTAAAACTGTACAGGGTTGTAAAAAATTGGGGAAATAAATACATCGTTACGGTTCCACAGTTATACAAGTATAATATCACTTATCTATTATACAAACAAACCTGAAACATTTATAAATATCATCAGTTATTTACAATATTGTACAATCAAATAATTTTAGGGTTTTACAATTACAGTTCGCCAAGCACGCGGTTTATACTATTATAAGTTTTCTATTACTTTGTCTTTTTTCTCTTCGGTAAACTATCAATATTACATGCATATTTGCAAAATCAAGAAAGTCTGCTGTGCGTCGGAATTATACGGATTCTGCAAAGACAAATTTGGCTTACTACGTTTCAAAATTGAAAGACACGTTGGGTTGCGTGCTTAAATAAGGTTTAAGAAAACAAAACGATGCTGTAATCACTTCAGCCAACAAAGCAAGGAATTTGTATTAAAAATATTTGTTATTTTAACGGCACGTCACGTGGTCGTCCAAGCCGGCAAAGAATGTGGCGTAAACCGTTACTGCAGGGTGCAGGGAAGCGATATGTTTCTCTTTCGGTGCATCAAAGAGAGCGTAAATTAAATTGGAAAAAAAAAAAATACAAAACGAATACTAAAACTTGAATAAAAAGGTACCTTTGATCGACAGTAATTGCTCTCATCTTCGTGATGAAAATCACCTACAGTCATTCTGACTTGTGTCAAAGTTTTCTCGAAAGGGAAATAAACTGTAGTTAATATTACAAATTTTCAAAACTAATCTAATTAAATACGATACGTTATTTCAGTGAACCTTAGCAGCGCACATTAAATTATTTGCACACCTTGTCCGTTCTGTTAATTCATTTAAATCATCGCGATTGTACGTTTAACTAAGCTGTGTGACGCATGAGAGTTTTTACGCTGATCAATCAAATTAATCAAGTATACCTAAATTAAAATTGTACGTTCACTCTCAGTATTTTTACGCTAAATAATCAAATCAATAAAGTATGCTTGAATTAAAATTACTTGCGTTTGAACGATGTAACAGTATTTGTACCTAATTCGTGAGGGCCGTATAAAACCAACGGCTAATTCATTCGAGTATATCTCGTAAAACTAAACAAGTCCACTGTGGCGCCTGGCAATAATTAATCCCAATTATTTTTACAAAATTTTCAACGCAACATGTTTTCCCTAATGAAATTAATGTTCTCGTAGTGGAAAATATTTATCGACAAGTTTAAATCGAGTTAAAATATAACATATCGACGAAGTTTTTACAATTATAACATGAAAGATGTCATTACTCTCGATTTATCTGCAAAAGAAAAAACTCAACGTCGTATCTTTGAAAATATGTAACACGAGTTTGAGTATCTGAAATTTTATAGCACGAACATGAGTGAGAAATTAATGATCTAATGTGAAATTTTCTTTTTATAATGCCATAAATATCAGCTATGGCCGTACTAATGATGTGTATGATATATGCTCCGTGTTTTCACAGTTTCGTGTTTAATTATCTCTCTAAAATTAGGCCGAATATGCATAAATTGTATGACAAATTAGACCAAAGCATCGTAGACTCTGCGACGAGTGACCGTCCTGGTTCCTCACCGTATCGAAGAGAACCAGAAAGGAGGGGGAAAAAGATCAGCATCAAAAGTTGGGAAACGAGTGGCGAGTGAAAGATAAAATTTCTTGTAAAATGGGTTGTGGCCACAGGATTTTATCGAAAAGCGTACAAAGGCCAGAGTAGTAAGAAATTACATTTATTTGATGCATTTGTGCTGACTTGTAAGCAATTGTTTGTTGTTTTCTGCTTTTTAGTTTTTTTTTTTTGGTTTTTCTAATACATTTTCATCTTGACTGACATCAGTCAATAAAACCGATACATCGTACGCACTATCTAAGTGGAACAATTGTTTGTTTTTTTCTTTAAATTATGTACAATATTATATTATATAATATATAATAATATATTTTTTAATCTGAAAAGAGAATGAAACTTCGTAAAACACAGTGTTACTTAAGATGTATAAATACCGTTATTGTTTGTTATGCCTTTATTGGAAACAAACAAATAATCACCGATCACGTATTTTTGACTCATTTCGATCTCTCAATGAAAGAAAAATAATAAAAGTATTCATAGTGTATTTTAAAGGCACAGCTTTAAATATATAATCCAAATTCAACGTTTTATGCTTATTAAAATTAACACCGCGCTGATGTTAAGTATGAATATCAGACTTTTTATAACATTTCTTCTGACCGATATTGTTCTCTTTAGACATTCGTCTTCACATTGGAGAATATATAACTATATACATATGTTTTTTTTTTTTTTTACTTTGTTAAAATCATTCACCATGCATAATCTATGCACAGACGTTAGAATAACAGATACACAATTATTAATACACCTACCGCCATTTAGCTGTACCCAAGTTCCTAAGTTTTGACGTATTGGAATTACAACTAACAATAGCTTCAAATTGGTGTTTCAGAAATTCATTTCAATTAACAATATACATCTAGACGAATGAAATTTTTTTAATTCGTATAAATTTAGATACCATGTACGTGGAATATATCGCTATTTTTTTCACAATCCATTTCATACACAATACACGCAATGCTTTTCATCAATATAAATACACGCCTGCTATTTGTTTTTATATTTAATTGTTTTCTCCTCCGCTTATAAACAGATGGTTACTAAACTTTATACTTTGATCTTTGATGCATGTATGGAAGTGCATGGGTGTGTAATAAAAATATATTGTTTTACTGATGACAAAACAATAGAACGCTATAAGTATAATTCTATTATATTACAATTAGCATCTCATTTAAATTTACAACTAACTTAGAGGGCAAGAGGACGATATAATATTCGCAATATTAATAATAATATTTATAACTGGTTAATTATGACTATAAAAGATTTAAAAAAGTTTCTTTACACGACTATGCAAAATTTATTGAAGATTGCAACGAAGTATAATATAACAGGACACATCGTTTCTTAGAAAACCAAATGTGTGTGTGTGTGTGTGTTTATGTCTTTTTTATATTAAAAATCATGCTGATGATTAGAATATGGCACAGAAAAATCATCACTGCAATTAACTTGATTTAGTGCGCGAAACAGTATGGTGCATTTTGATATACATCATTTCTTATTGGGAAATCTCATTAAATTTATGTCCAACGCTGGAAGCTTTCAAAAAATTAATGCATAAAACAATAAATTATGATTTGAACATATAATAAAAAAAATAAATAAAATGAATAAGTTTCCAACCACGGTCTAACACAGAAATACTGTTGCGTAATTTTTAAGCAAACGTTTGATATTATGTTTCGTTAATTTCTAAAAAACATGAACCAGACAGAGCAGTGCACATGATTTGAGAAACCCATTACACGATTCAAGCAGAAAAATTTTGTTGCTCTCTGCGTATCAGCAATTTGTTACATGATTTTAATTTTGGATCACAATAAATTAGACGAATGATTTGATATGGAATTAGCAGGATTGTCGTGAAAAATGTCATTAAAACGATTTCATTCGTGATAACTAAAAATGTAGTTTTGTCTTCAATGTGGGGAATAGTTTAGTCAACATCTTGATTAAATTAAGAAAACGCCAATTACAGACCGATGCAACAGACGAAAATTACCGATTAAATTACTCTGGAATTTGTTGGTGAAAATTTCGCGTTATGCGAGTGCGGATGCTGGCAACGAGCTGTGTTTTGGTTTAGTTTTATTTAGAAACACCTTAATGTATCCGTTAAAGTCAGCGCTAACTAAAACGTGACCACCGCATCCCTTGGTTCGTTGTTCCACAACCGGATCAACGGGCGTCGTACCGTCGATGATGCTCTTCGAATCAATTCCTCCTTCCCACTGCTCTCGTGTTTCAATTTGTTTGATAATAATATCAGGATTTGGTGCAAATACGGCGCAAGTTACAACTGCGTTGTGAGCCTTAATCCCTTCCCAAAAGTCATTGCGATCCCGTCGTACGCTTGAGAATTTTGAATAGTCATGATGCGTCTTCCATATGTAAATGCATTGATTCTCTGATCCGCTCACAATGTACTGTCCGTCTGGACTGAAGCTTGCCTTTATCTGACTGCTGACATTAACGTATCCTTTGTATTTGCAGGAAAGGTTCAAGTCCCTCAAATCGTAGAGGCGAATCCTACTGTCATTTGATGTTACCAGTATTTTGTCTTCACCGGGCATGGGCTCAATGCCGCTTATTTTTCTACCGGTTGAATTTTTACCTCTTGTAGATCGGACGTGAATCTGCGTGTGATACTTCAACTCATCGGTGTTGTAGAATATGCATCTACCGTCGTAAGATCCGACGACCGCGAATTTTCCGTTCTGGCAAAAATTTGCCGCTGTGATCAACTTTGTTTGTCCATCAACTTCGTTCCATACCGCTACTTTTTTGTCAGGAATATTCCATAGCCGTAATTTGCCGTCCAGGGATCCGGAGAGAAAGTATCTGTCATCTCGCGGATGAAATACAATCGCTGTGACGAAATCAATGTGCTGGAAACAGCAGAGACATTCTTTTCTCGATATATGCCAAAGCCGGACCGTTTTGTCCATCGACGATGACAAAACAAAGTAATTTTTAGACCACGATACATCGAGGAGGTCCGAGGTGTGCCCGGTATACGTGCAAAACGGTTTAGGCATAAACGGGCTCTTCGCGGCTTCCGAATCGCTGCTCATACTGGCCAAAATATTTGGATCATCCACAGATTGCTGTGAAACGAGTGATTCCTGAGATGGAGTCGGGCTAACTTTTTCCGCGTTATATTTCGTTCGCATGTCTTGAAAGTACGCGAACGCGTCCCGCAAGACCCAAATTCTTAGGACACGATCTTGTCCCGCAGTGGCCAGCAATCGTCCGCAAGCGGAAAATTTCATACACCATACAGGACCGACGTGTTCTCCACTTAGATCCTGAACGTGTTGTATATTGTCAAATTCGTAGGGGCCTTTGTGACTGTTCGAGGCTTTCAGCTTGATGTATTGCTGTTCTCCTGGATAAACGTCGTCAACAATATCCATAATATCCTCCTTGTGTCTTGCGTGGGATACCTCCTGAGCAATTGATTTTGCCTTGTCCATTGTCTTCTTGACCGTGGATCCCAGGAATCGCTTCAGTTTTTGCGTTTTCTTGCGTACTCTACCCACTGCCACGTCCTCGTCGGGAGGTATGCTCGACATCTTACTGTCTACGCTCTCCTCGTCACTTTCTTTTTCTTTTTCCAAACTGGCGTTGCTTATGTACTCTGATGTTATTCTCATTATTTGTAACGACAAGGGATCCATGCATTGCGGTAATTTATCTTCTGCTACACTAAGAGGTACTCGTTCTCCAGTGTCCAAGTTTAACACAGATACTTGTTCCAGAATCTCCTGGAAAACAACGATATCACGCATTATTGACGAAATAGAAATGAGTTTTAATGGTCCGTTGTAAACAAAAAGCATAGTTCAGCCAGTTTCTGCATTTATTGACTTCAAGAAGAGAGATCCAATAAAACAGGTCATTTTTTTGTACCAACCATATCTGTGAGTCGTTTTCCAGAGTCGGTTCGTGTTCTGACGACCATGTTTAGCTGTTTTATCATATCCTGATCACCGGCAGATCTGCGTCGTTCTCTGGAACCTTGGAAACCAAAACCAGTCAAACGATGCGGACCCAAAGAACAGCGACCTATACTGTTACTTGAAACGGACCCGAGGGGACTATTGGACATTTCGCTGGAGCGAATACTCATTATTTCAGCTTTCATTCGTTCCACTCTAGCCAATTCTTCCGGAGACGGTCCCTCTGCCTTTGCTTTATCTTCATCCTAAGAAGAGCAAGTATTTGAGGTCAGGTAATTAACAGATTGGATGTTGTTAGTTGTGTTTTATTGCAAATTTACTTGTGGTTTGACGACGTATTGCCCTTTAGTTGCTGATCGAATGTCAAGAGAATGTTCAAATTCTCTGGTAATGGATTCGATTGTACTTGCTGGACTCGGTAGTGGCGAAGCAGGTATGAGTTCTTCAATAACGGGTGGCTAAAAGCAAAATCACAATTTTATAACGTAAGAATGAAAGTTCTAACAAATATGTGTCATGTGCTTGAATGCTATAACTCTATTCACTGCGTTACCAACTATTATGTGCTTCACAATATTTACATCTAAACTGCGATAACAGGGCTAGCGTGAAATAATTTTGGTTGAGAATTAAATTATTTAAAAATGTGTTTCATTGTGTAACCAAAATGATAGATGAGCAAGGTTCAATTTACTAAGAGACACGTTGATCGAACATTGAGATATCTTACAGTAAGATCGGTAGGTGTTTGAGGTTTAGATTTCTTTTTACGTCGTGGTGGTGCAACAGGCATTGAAGGAGGGGGCAAATCCTGTACGCTCTCGATAGGTTTTCCATTACTCTTGGTACTGGCGATAACGTCAGGTTCTTGGAACATCACAGGCATGTTACCTTGTGAGGATGCAGAATAATCTGGCCTATCGTTGATACACGATTCATTATCATCAAGGTTGTCTCCTGACAAAGTTAGAATACTAGAGGACTGGGATACTTTACCAGAGGCAGTATCCTCGTCTTTAATAGGAATGCTAATGGCTGAGGGTAATTGTGTATCGACGAGAATCGGAGTGACGGGACATTGAGGTAAATTTATTGGAACTACTCCGGAGGAGTTATCTGATACACCAGACAGTATTCGACCGACGCGCCCTAAAGAAGTCATACTTTGCAAGCTAAGGGTATCGTGTTCTATTATTCTGAACGGATGAGAAGCTTTGGAAGGTGCGGGATACACTCCTTCTATAGAGGAGGTCTGGCTATCGGGAGGTGAATTATTTATTGGATTATCATCATCCTCAGTTTGCATGCGCTGCCTTAGTTCGCGAAATCGACGCCTGCCAACAATTTTGTCCACACCACTACCTTTCCAGTCCTCCTCCTATTGAAAACAGATAAATTTTATTCTTATTACACCGTTATTCTTCACTGTTCAAAAAAGTCTAGCATTTTATCACAATTTCTTGTAAATTTGTTGAATAATTTTTTTTTGTTTATTTTCAATTGCCACCGAATACTACCTACTACCTATTCTTAGAAAGATGCAAGTACATGTTACGCAGTTAGTGGAGATATCTGCCGGATGATAGGATATCACCTTGAGATAAAAATATTTACTTCCAAACAATTTGAACTGCTGCTCTTCGCATGAGAGAATCGACAACAGCAACTATGTCAATCACAATTAAGCTAACTTTGCAAACAATAAATGGATGAAGATATTTGCCAGCCTAACCAGACATGAAAACAATCCGCTGCAGCACATACGAATTCTGAAGAATATCAGACCTCTATTTTGCTTCATCTGTATTTTTTATTAATTACGATTACTAAAACTACGGCACATCAACCAGTGTTTATTCTTGGAAAAATCTGTCAACTGTGCCAAATTTAAAGAGTGTATGCTTGAAAATGAGTATATAGGATGACTGGCAAGGAAAGCTGACCGGTACACCACCGTAGTCGACTGAATCAAATGGATATACACAAGGGATATGCAAGATTACATAATAATAATCTTCCTAAGAAAAAATTGGTACCGATTATTCGAATTGAACAATTAAGCAATGAAATTGAATAAATGTCAAGAATTTTTCTCCAGAGTAAAAAATGTTAACAGGAGTATACTATTCAATTGACGTTACAGAGCAGTGTAAAGCAGATTACCCTCATAATCCGGAAGCGCAGCATACTCAAATACAGAAGCAAAGAAATTAGCGTAAACTATGCAACTCCCCGATTGGTTTCAAAGAACTGTTATGCATTCAATAATGACTCTTTTTCAGATAATCGTGTCAAGGGTACATTGAAAAAACTTGAAATTTGCATACTGGTTTATCCGAGTTTTCCTTCTTTTCCACATCTGCACAGTTTTTAGAATCATCGATTGGCTTGGGATCCGCAGGCTTGACAAAGACATCATCAGCCAACTGTTTACTTGCACTCAATATATTAGGCGATTGCAAATCAGCCGCAGTTGTATCTCGCGAACGAGATTTTCTGCAAACATGAAATGAAATGTTATTAAAAATCAGTGATGTAAAACAATCAGAGAATACAACATGAACTGGTGATTGAGCCATTTTGTTAATGATTATAGACATTATAATTGAATCACAATACAAATTTTACAATTTTTCATTAGCTGTCATTACAGTGAACGTTAATAGTTGGTAAGAGTTGTTGGAGATTTTGAAAGTAGCGACAGCTAGTGCAAGATTTGTACGAGAGTTGAAGAATGGTTATCTCGAATTAACTAGTGGCTGTAAAGTACTTTGTGTAGATAAATTTAAGCGACTTGGTTAGATATAAATTGAGTATCCATATTAAGAAAAAGTGAAAAAGTAAACATAAGTAAGTCAAACAAGTATGAAGGTGAATATCCATAGAATTGAAATCGAAATGGTGATTGGAAAACAAGTGAATGAACAAAATCATTGGATGACGTTTCTTAACGAATGACGAGAGGATGATAAAAAAAATGGAATTATTTAACAGTGTTCATTGCCATTCTTGAAGAATTCCGATTGTTAAATAAATATTGAGAATCAGTTTGACAGTGTTGCCCCACCCCCCCTCCCCCCACCCGCCAAATCGCTTAATCGGAATACGCAAATCACATGATGAAATTCACCGTGAACTGCGATGTGAAATGTCGTCCTCGGCGTCGAAAAATTCTTCGGAATCGCTACTTCCAGACATCTTTATCACTTTCGTTAGCGATAGGGATAACCATTGGATAGTAATTAACACTTCTGTTTCATTGCTCTTGCACGCAAAAGCTCACTCGATCACGGACCCATGACAGTCGCGTATTGTCGTAATTCCCCAGCCACTCAGAGCAGGGAATTTTGATTCGGTGATATCTGATTGGCGGAACGCCGCGTAGCCTCGAACCCATCGGCCATTTCCCACCATGCATGCCTGCTCCAAAGGATCCGTCACACAAAAGCAAGATGGAGGATCTCGCAGTCGAAGTATGCGGCGAAAACGGAGCGTATTATAAGGTTTGTTATGTGAAAAGTATATGAAAATGTAACGGTGTCGTGTGGTACATCAATCCTCGGAATATCGGGCCATGTTATGGTGATAATATCACCCCTCGGAGGCTTGTACTTAATGGAAATCTGAGCTTTCAATGTCGTCGAAGTAACGCGGCTTCCTACGACGCCATGTCTCATTTGACAGGGCGTGATTTTCGCATGTGTTTTATTAACTCAATTTCCAATATTACGATTCTCTGGGAACAATTCGAAGCGCTTGTTGATCCAGCCGTCAAATCAGTTTGATAGAATCTCGCCCGGTCCCCGACGAAATACAACCCCGCGACACCGAACTTTGCACTGCATTCTCTTCCTTGCTTGCCTACCAGTGAATACATTTTTTTTCCTCCTGTTTCAGGCCTTTGTCACTGATGTCTTTGATGAAGAGGTTTTAGTAGCTTTTGAAAATGAGTAAGTACAAATTGTTTGCTTCTTCGATCAGCTCTGTCTGTCGTTTTGTTACAACCAGTTTATATGGCAAATCATCTAGATCTAAACTTTTCTATCAACAATTTCTCACAAGCTGAGTTCAACGAGTCGATTATCTTGGTCCAATTCTGTGACTCGCTCTAGTCACACGTTCAGTGTATCAATCTATTGCACATTTTCAACATTCACTATTCACTGACAATCTAGAGACGATATTTATTATCATTTATTGAATAATTTCGTTGTCTACAATTATCACTTTTTTACATTCTCTTTTGTTGCACAAACAACGGTTCTGTACAATCATACCTCAAAATAAAGAGAAGGATTAAAACTATAAATAGATTTAAAGATTTTTGTTTCCATGTAAAAGTAGAAAATAAATTTGACCTATGCTTACATTAGAATTATGGAAATTTCATTTTAATATGATTAATGTCACATACATAACCAATATTCATAAGAATTTTTAGGTTAGTTTGATCTCTACAAGAAATACGACTAAACAGAATAGCTCTTTATACTCTTTCGAGATAAAAGTGAGTCATTCTTGGATTGTATTCCAGCTCAGGAATCGATCATCCTAATTAATAAATATAATTCAAAGTCTCACATGTAGAGGTTAGCAATGCAATTTCATGTTTTTGGGCTGCATTGAATACCGAGAAAATAGGTTTGTCTAATATAGTTGATCATGTCGAAGAATTATTAGGAATGATTTGATTCTTAGCGGTTTTATGCAATAATAGTTCAGAAAGGAACGTGTAAAAAATTCTAGCACTATTTCAATAAGAAACGAATTATCCGTTGCAGCTGGCAGCCTGAATCGAAGTTTCCTTTTGCTCAAGTACGCCTACCTCCCAAAGATGGCCCTAAGCCTGAATTTGTAGAACATCAAGAAATTGAAGTGTTCTCCAGGGCAAATGACCAGGAAGCCTGTGGGTGGTGGAAAGCCATTATCCAGGTCTGTTGTTTCAAAAAATATCGTACTGCTAATGATTAGTAATAATAATTTATTGGGATGTACATTAGGTTGAAAAATTTAGAAAAGTCCAATGGTATCGTATTACAGAGAATATTCAGTAATTGTTGAATTTCCGTGGAAGTCCTAGAATCTGTAAAAACTGTAGCCGAATCATCTAAGATGATTTTTAAGAATTTATCAAAAAAATTTAACTTTTTTTCTACCTAATCGCTTTATGTACTTGTAAAGATTTTACTTCGATTCGTGTTACTGATTTTGGCTACACTTTTTCTTTTTCAATTTCATAAGACCTTTAACACCAAGATTTTAATTTTAGTAAATTTTAGGTGAAATCAATAGCTGCATAAATCAAAGCGATAAAATTTGACAAATAAGTTCATTGGAGACAAAAATATTTCAGATGATGAAGGGAGGATTTCTAGTTGTGGAATATCTAGGATGGGAGAACACATATACAGAAATAGTCAACAGTGAAAGACTTAGGCCGAAAAATCCCAATCCACCTATCGACAAGACCACCTTCCACAAAATTGAGATCGATGTACCTGAGGAATTGCGGGAATTGTGAGTTTTTAAATTTTGATTAACACTAGTCTTCGGTAAAAGTAAATTCAATTTTTTGGTTTCGCATTGATCCATGTGATTACTGAAAATATCGCACATCTTGGTAGAAGACAATAAATAATCCACCTAGTATTTCAAATGCCAATGTCATAACGAAAATTTTCTTACTGTCACGTCTTGTGCATTCGCTGCAAATAATTATTTATTCAGCCTTTATTGTCTTTTCCAAATTTATGTAGACCAAAAAGTACACCAAGTGAAAAGTCACGCGCAACTTTAAACTCGTGTTCGCTTGTTTTAAAAATGTTTAACCAAGTGATTGGATGGATTTTCAAGTTGTAAGTTAACCTTAATTAGATTTTCTTCACATCGCAGTGCAAAAATGGATAATGCACATAAGGAATTTCAAAAGGCGATAGAAGCTGCTGTGTGCCGATACGTGCCTGATAGGGGAGTATTGCTGGCCATCTCCCGTAGTGAAAACACACGCCGACATAGTGCCATGCTACAGGACATGCACTTCCGTAATTTATCACAAAAGGTAAGCTTAACCCTTCAACTTGGAATCTTACGCGAAATTTGATAATATTATTGAAATTCCCGTACTCTGGGTTCCAGAATAATTTTATTGTTTTATAATAATTATAAAAATTTCGAATAATAAATTGATCTCTTTCTTACTTGTAGGTTTTACTACTGAAAAGAACAGAAGAGGCAGCACGTCAACTTGAATCTACTAAACTGCAAACCAGTGGCGGGTAAGTTATGCGATTTTTTAAAATATGATGGTTTTTCTTTTGTTTCTTATTCCCAATAACGGTACGAAAATGTGGAACTCTTCACCTGCTAGCGCCCTTCTGCACACTAATACTCCTTACCATCCTGTCTGTTGCCTGCACAATTAAGGATGTAATGTTCAGAAATTTTGACAGCATCAAATTTCAGCAAACTTAATATTATTAATATATATAAGTACTAACTGGTGCTGTATAGGATATTCCCAATTTTTTTTAGCTTGTGTGAAATTGTCGATTAACACCTATACAAAGTTTTTTGAATCAAGAAATGGTATTAGGACGGGTCAATCATGAGTATGTAAAGTTCACTAATTAACTAATTAGTCTTTCATCGACCACTTACGTATGTTTCGTATTAGAGAAACAGCCACAGTGTAGTGTCTCACTTGTTGAAAATACATGTACAATATTCATGATGAACAAATCTAATATTCTAAGGATAATAGCGATAATTATGCCATATTCATAACACCAATGTTGTTACTTTAAGTGTCTACATTTTGAAATTATCTAAATAATTATTCCTCCCGATATGCCAACAACTTTTCAGAGGTTCTTATTTTCGATTTCGCATCGTGTTGTTTAAAATGATTTTGTACGAATAGCTTAAGGAATCGTCGTTTTTCCCATAACTCTGAAAGTATCCTCACTCAATTACTCCATACAGACAATGTCAAATATAAATTCATATTGTCTCATTCCGAAAATAGCATGCGCTTTAGATTACAGAATGATACTTCTGCCAATATTACTACTTACAGGTAATGCAGTCGTACAATGGCAATATGCAAAATTTGTTGAACAGATGTTTCTTTGTGAATTGTCTGTAATTGTTTTTAAAATTGCGAATTTAGTACACGACTCAGAGTATATAACAGAGTGAATTCAGAAACTGACATAATTTATTTTAATCTGATTATTTAAATTACGCCGTATTAGCGAGAATCACGATCTGTTCTGGGAGTTGACTGAAAAGGCTTTTCATACAGAATCTGATATTCAGCAACACTATTCACAAATTCGTATACATTTTTGACTATTTTATCTTGGTACTGTAAAACCAGTTACTTAATATGTATTTGCTCTGTAAGTAATGCAAAATCCCATCACTGACTACGGTTTGTTGTAACCACTGGAAATGAAGGTTCATTGATATTTCCAGTTCCATTTTCTAGTACAAAGATTGTCTACAGTGCGAATATGGAAATATTGCTCCACTGTTAAGTCTTGGAAGTTTTTGCAACTATTTTCATACAAGTACACAAGGATAGAAAGCATATAAAATATAGTGCATACATTTCGCCAAAGTAATATTTATTCAGTTTTCTCTTTACATCACTGTAAAAATATTTTGAACATTTCTATCGTTATATATTGCATCAGATAAAAAATAATACTTATTACAAATATCCACCTATGGGTCATTACACACACATATCATAAAGATCATTTTATTATAGTTAGTCAACTGCATACAGACAGTATGGTAAAAATAAAATAAGAACAGAGTCACCGTTCGTTCGTTATTTCCATTGAGTTACATCAGGGTTTCTTTCTCATTTCAGCAAATTTAGATCTTCAAACTTTATATATCAGCGTGTCTCAAACTTTGAGGCAGGAGTGAGAACGAATTCAAGGTGAGATCACAGTGGCGTGGCTTAGACATAAGTTAGATTATTGTATAACATGTTATATCACTGCATCATAAAGATTTAAAAAAAAGATTTTTAAAGATGAGAAGTCTTTTACTTTATCGATGTGCATGCAACGACGTGTAGATCAGTCATCACAATCATATGCTTCAACATACACGCACAAACGCAAACAAATATTTTCAGTTGACAAATTAGATGCTGTTTATGTCCTATGTGATTGAATGATCTACCTTGTGTGCTGGTATTTACATATACATATATTTAGCATCTGCTGCCACTCTCTAGTTTTTCACATTTACTTTTCTACTTTACCAATAGTAGATTCATAGTTTTTCTGTCGAAGAACGTGTAAGAGTAAAAGACAAAAAAATATCCAAACCTGCCAACGTTTGAGAAACACTGATATATAGCGTAAAACTTGCGAGAAGTTGAAAGTAACAAACTATTTCTGTACCATTCCCAAAAATTTTCTATGTAATAGTCATATTCTAGCTTTATGAACTTCAATTTAGTTTTAATACAAAAAATAAGCTCATGCCACATATTAATAAAACTAATACAGAACACATTTATCAGGTCTTATTTCTTCGTAATAAGAGTATCAGGATATTAGTTTTGTATCAGCATTGAGCAAGATTTTGTATTATCGTGATACAAGTAATTTTAACAAGTGATGACACCTATAATTTTATTCAATTTAATGTTAGTAACAGAAACATTTATTACATGTGTGCTACGTAGAACTATTGTAGGAAAAATTATATTTCATATCCTCTTTTCTTGTCTATTTACTATTTGATGAAGTATTTGATAGCTTCTCGAAATTATCAAAGCCTTTGATGAATTTGCAACTATCGCCAACAAGTATATAAAACAGTGTAAATGAAAACTTATTCGATATTTTTGACCACTAGGAAATCGTATGAATTTATGCAGTCATTAGTTAAAGTATATTTAAATCGATGGTGTTGATGATCATCGATGAATTTCCAAACAGACAGCATATTTTGATTAATTTTATCTTGTTCCATTCATAAACATGTTGACGATAGTAGAATTGAATTTCTTTTTCTCTTTTACTAAACATCCCGAAATTGCATGGTATTTTATGTGTTTTCTAACATCATTGCGCTTAGTAAATCTGGTTGTTAAAGTTGCAGATATATTTCTTACGTATCATAAAATTTCAGAATTCTGACCTACTCAAATATGATCAACGAGCTTTTTCAAAACACAACTAAACGTTTCAGGACTGATCCAAATTTGCAGCTTCAAAACTATAGTATTGACTAAAAGTTTATCTTTTGAAATAATTCACGTCATTTACATGCAATTATTTAATTTTTTCAAATCACGGACATGAAGAGAAGTTTTTGCAGCTACATAACATTTTTTTGTAGAGTTGGGTGTAAATCCTAAGATACTGATAGTGGTCATGCATCGGAATTTTGAATTATAAAACTTAATTTTTTCGATTACTCCACTATTGTTAATAATTACTATCAGGCATGATTATGAATCCGATTACGTGAGGACTTAAAAATTGTGTTACAGTTTTTTTCTACGTTTTATCAGTGAAGTACTATATATAATTTGAAATTTTTCAGGTATACAGACGAGTTCAATGTGCGAGAAGACTTGATGGGACTCGCGATTGGTGCTCATGGAGCCAACATACAACAGGCCAGAAAAGTTGAAGGAATCACCAACATAGAGCTAGAGGAAAACTCGTGTACCTTCAAAATTTATGGAGAGGTAAACACACAAAGTTAGCATAAATTGTTCAAGGAATAGCTAGATTCGCATTGAATAGTTTGGTTGATTATAATTGATGTTACTAATAATCACTTTGATCTGTATTGCAGACGCACGAAGCTGTGAAGAAGGCGCGGTCTATGCTGGAATACAGCGAGGAGTCCATACAAGTTCCTCGCGTTCTCGTGGGGAAGGTTATAGGAAAAAACGGTCGCATCATACAGGAAATTGTAGACAAAAGTGGTGTGGTAAGCAGAATTTCAATTTCTTTTATGATTGTTAAACTCGCACGTGCTCTTAGAACTGCGCAGCTATCATAAAGTAGGATGGAATTTTGAAAACTAGGTTTCTTGTCTACTTGAAAGTTGTAGTGCAGTGAAACTGAAATTGTAAAAACGGTCTCTGCCATAGAACTTGAAAGTTTTTCCTCTTGCCTTCCAAGGCTGTGCCTGCATTTGGTCTAAGATATTTCTGCACCTCCCGCAATTGGCTGCACATTTGCAGGTCCAAGTGATACGCGCAAAAGTATGTTTATCCTTGCTGTGGAAACTACATTCCAGTAAATTTCTTATGACTAGGTTTCACTGTGCCAAAATAGATTATCGAACATCGCTTTATACAATTCAAATATAAATACTCAATTCCATCTTACACATGTTTCTTACTACGATATTTTGACAAATTTTGTATTATTTACAAGGTTCATTTGTGCTTTGAATCTCTGTTGTGCTAATGCTGTTATAAACATTGACAACCCATATAAATTTTCATGATAAACAATACATCTGATGCATGCATTTGATTATACAGAGTAATTAGCCAACAGTCGAATGGTCTAACGTGCATTATTAGAATTTTAGCGCATGCACGTTAGACCATGTGGCCATGAGGTAATCACTATGTATATACAAACACAAAACATGCAAAACAATCGAACTACTCATGTTATCACACGCGTATTATTTCATGGAAAATATTGACCTACATTCGAAAAACCAGTTTACGTTAAAAAACGAATGTGATATGAGGCATACTGTTTTGTTGTAGCTTATTCAGTAGACTAGTATCAATACCGAACATGAATTACTCGTCTGTAAGCAGACACAAATTCGTCAGATTATCTTCTCTACATTTTTCTATTGCAAACTGATAACCCAAGGTACATTTAAACAATTTATGCACGCAGACCATTGCTGCGCATATTATCTCGGGTCACTTCATCTTCCAGATGCGTGCAATGTAGTATGCAAATGTCGCGTCATCTAAACGTACCTTGGGTATTTTATTATTTTAATAATTTTTAAACTGATCCATTTTCATTTCTAAGACTAAAATGTGGCATAAACTCAAAATTTCAGCTCCCATTGCTAATTTCAGAATCAGCGTAATTTTACCGTTTGAGACTGTTCTCTGTGTTATAATTCTGTAACAAATTTAAACCGCTTATGATTACTACCAAGCTGATTAAATGTCATTGTGGGAGTGATTGCAAGTTAACTTTTATACAGATATATGCAACATTATCGTTGACAAAGATTCCGAAATGGGGTGTAAAGGTCACTCTTAGACGTTTTATGGTAATGCTTAAATGCATCCACTCTGCCGGTAAAGTTTTACTTACGAGAGTAGTTTATAGATGTATCTAACAAAATTAATACCACTTTTTTGTAATACAAGTTTCGGATTTCAATTTGCACTTGATTTTACTGTACAATCAATATTACGTTGTTGGTGATTATAGAATTAAGATCAAGGACAAGCAGGTAAGTGAAATAAATCATTAATTATAATACTTTGCCATGTGTCAAAAGTTGCAATTTTTGCCAAAATTAATTCGTCTTGATCGAAAATTTTCTCTCCATTAAATAGGTATTTTTGTCAATTTTTACCTGTTGAAAGTTTCTGGTCTAGATATTACTGAACAGATCCAAGAATGAAGGTAAAAAACGATCATGTATTATTAAAGGTTACATTCGAGATGCAAGAATGAAGACCCACCAAACCAGAAGCACCTTGAACCACAGTACAATTGTCTGCCATAATTTTTTTGTACTCTGATTATGTACCTTATAAAAATTTTTTCAAAAGTTCAACTATCGTTTTGTTGAAATAGCCTTATAAATATTTAGAATCTTTATACTTGTATACCTTTGATTTAATGATATTTAGATTAAGTTTCATTTTCGTCGAATAATATTAATTTTGAAATATCTAATCCAGCAAAGAAATTGATGTTTTAAATTTCATTATTACGGTAAAATTGAGACTGATCAAAAAAATTTCTGCATCATGTATGCACTTCCCGGTAGTAAATGCTAAAATTTTGACATAAAATGTTGTACCTATTATAAAACGAATTTTCTTGCAATGCCACATTTTACGTCGTACAGTATTTTTTCGTGTTCAACCAAGTGGTAGGTCGCCAGTTTCAACAAATCTTTCATTTGGGATACTGCCACGTGGTGAATGAACTTTACTTTCTTTACATCTAGTCGTACTGAATATATTTCACACCTCATTGTTGCGGGTGATAATGGATTGACCAATATTATTTAACTGTACAATGTCCTGTGAACTGTATCAATACTTCGAGACGCGCAAGTGAATCAGTATCACACAGAATATGATAATATACGCGTCCTATTTTGAACATGACGAAATATTTAGGACCGTAAATCCTGTGTCTGTAAGCATTAAATCGCTGAGACATTTATCACACATTGGTAGTAAAAAAAGTGATGTCTTTTTTTTTTTTTTTTTTTTTTTTTTGCTCAATTTAATGAGTAATTTCTACAATTTGTCAAAATGTTGTTCAGCTCGAAATACATATTATATACTATTTTGTGGTCAAATGACAAACCAATCGTTATGTGAAGAAAGAGAATCATCAGAAGAAAACCAATGTAAACTCATTCTTTGTTAAGCGATCAAATTTTATTGTTTGGCCAAATTTTGTTTCTCCATTTGACGGTTGTAAAAACAAAGCAAAGAAAAAAGAAAAAAAATGTAAACAAATGCGTCCAGCCAATTTGTCATGTGAGCACAAATTATAGATTTACGGGGTGATGTTATGCGTGATATACTTGCATTGTTTGTTCTCGGTAGATAACATCTGGCTCGAGTGGGAATGTACATACTGATAGAGTAAGTATATTATCTTACACTGTTTGTGTCTTTGTCTCATCTCAACCTTATCCAACTGGAGCTTCCACCTTCCTTCAGAAAAAGAAAACGAAAGAAAAAAAGAATCAACAAAAAAACAGATCATATGTGAATGTTACATGAACCACTTGGGCCAGCTTCATTTTTGAAATTGCATAATCAACAATAATATTGTTAATTTATGGTGTTTTTCGATGCTATTTACCTTTCTTTATCGAAAAAATTTGATTATTTATTGAAATAATGCCTATTGTTTGCAAGATACTTCGGTTGATTCAAGCGATTCATATATCACACATAACAGCTATATTAATCATTATTCTCCTTTCATTGCATACATTTAATATTTATTCATTATATGTTTCCACATGGCCAGATGGCATGTAATTATCTTCAGTCGCAACCTATTCAAGTCAAATATTTATCCATAAAGTTGGTCATTTTATACATTTATTGGAAAACCATGTAATATTCAGTGATTATCAAGACTCAGGTGTAATCAATACACGTAACAGCAAATTACAAGTTGTTGAATTTCATATGTTGGCTTGATAATGAAACCTTTTTTTCTCCCTGTGAAAAGATTGGATCGTTCGAATTCAAGTAGTAATTGCTGTAGAGTAGCATCTTTTGGATACTGCATCAACCATTTACTACTACTGGGTCATTATACAATAATTCAAAGCAATTCTACACGTATCCTGTATCGTTTAAATTTTTACTTTATTCGTGGGTTCTATATTTGTTTGGCTTTAAATGTGAATTTAGACAAAACTAAAGTAGAGTATCAATATAAAATTACACTTCGGATTCTCATTCACTTCAATTGAGTAGATAACAACCATCATTTTTATTAAGTTCTAGGAAACCTCACCGTTGGCTAAATTATTTAGCAAAATCTCCTATTTTCACGTAAGGATCTGTCTCAAGCAGTTGAGCATAAAAAAAATTTGGTAGTCTTTTTTTTCCAACTTCATATTAAAAAATATCGATGGAATTTTTTTTCCTACAATGGTAAGTAGTAAACTTGTGAAAATGCTAAGGTCTGAATTTGTTGAAGTATACATTTGTGGATAATATTTATTTTGTTCTAGCATTTTGGATATTCAATGTTTACACGATATGGTATTAATTTCATTGAATCAAACACATTATTGACTATGAGTCATTTGATTATAAAACGGAAAAAAATTATGTATTGCAAGTCATAAGTATTGTATATCAATCTTTGATGTGACCATGGAGAATTAAAAAGTTTTTAAATACAAATGTTGCAATTATATTTCCTAAATTGATCATTGTAATTGATAACAGCTCATTTTTAGATTGTATCTTATCCTGGATAACATTACTGATGGTATGATAAAAATAATATTTTTCATTTTTACAGACTTTGTGTGATACAATTTATTCAAAGTCTCGACTATTGTTAACACTAGAAGATATATTTCCTTTTTTCTAAATTTTGTGCTTGATTTATGCGCTTTTAAGTCATTAGATAGATCAAGGTTTGACTATTTCAATGGGCAATCACAATTGTAATGTGTAATTAAAATGACTAATAAACTGAAAGTAACATCAATTTTATTTTATCGTGAACATCTTTGAATATTTTACATTTGTCTGCTTTATTTTTATCACTGATTAGTGCATTAGCTTTTCTGAATAATTCACCATCTTTTGTGCAATACTTTAAACTTCCAAATGAATTGGCATGATGTCATTTATACGTCGACATTCTCCTCAAATCTCAAGGTATTACAATTTTTGTAGTGAGTCAAATTTTGATGATGATAAGTTTGAATATGACGCATCCTTACGTGAATATCGTAGACTGAAAATTTCAGTAGAAACTTGGTATGTTGACTTAAAGTTACTACAATCTTTTTTCTCAACATATTTCACTGTTGTCGAAATCATCGGTTTTGTGTAATATCTCACCTGTGTAATTGTCTTACGTATGATATTACTGACATCTGAGTTTAAAATCATCATTCTCTATGTAGAAAGGAATTCCTCCAATCTGAAATATCAAATTTGGTATGTATAATTTATATAATTATGTTTTGTTTTCTGTTAAATTTTAGGTCCGGGTTAAAATCGAGGGCGACAATGAGCCTCAACCCACGATTCCTCGCGAAGAGGGTCAAGTTCCTTTTGTATTTGTTGGCACAGTCGAAAGCATAGCTAATGCTAAGGTCCTGCTTGAGTATCACTTGGCACACCTGAAGGTATAATTTACACACGTGCATTTACTAATTTTTGGTACATATATTGAGTTTTGAAAAGAATTAAACTGTAAACATTCGATTGGTTCTTGGAAGTAAATCATCATTCACAGCTATAATACTGCCAATATTTGATTACAGGAGGTGGAACAACTCAGACAGGAAAAACTAGAAATAGACCAACAGTTGCGGAGTATGCATGGTTCGACAACTGGACCAATGCCTAGTTTTCCTTCCCAAAGACGAGGCATGGGATCCGGGCCTGAAGATGGGGGAGGCGGCCGTCCCAACAGAGGTGGTCCATCCCGAGGACGCGGGAGGGGTAGGGCCTCGATCAGACACAACGCTGGTAACACTATTACCGATTATATCAACAATGTAGAACATATTTCGAAGCGAGGTCGTAGAGGTTGCCGTGGTTATGAGCCTGTAAGAGAAAAGGGGCATGTTACTGCTAAATGATAATAGTTCCCCTTTTACAATACTACTGTTCGTTCAACCAGATTTATCTAACTTTCTAACAATCATTACTTCCGTCATGATTTTAACGGGACTGATTTTTACATTAAGTTGGAATAACTGGTATGAGTATCAGTAGCAAAATCACCTTACACGGTGTTTCAGATTTTGTATTGAAATTGGTTCCTTTTCTCACCTCTGCTCGTCCATAGTTGCCACTTTCTTATTGCGCTCTTCTCTTATTGTTCCATTATTACACTTTCCAATCTTACACTCGGTTAAGCATTGTTGTTATCGTCGTTACGTAATTGGGTAGTGGACGCTGTTCTCGAATCTCAAGGTGTTACAATTTTTATATACACGATTTGTCACCTTTCAATCTATGTTATTGAAGAATTGTTCCTGGGTTAAATAGAATTAAACCAAAACCTTTTGTACTGTTTCTTTTGCGCAGTATTTCATGTGTTCCGTCTTGTAATAAATATATTTCTAGGGTAAATTTTTATTATCTAGAAATAAATTATGACTAACTAGTTTAGAATTAACATTGCATATAGTAATGAAACTTTCTTCTGGCAATAGCCTGATATGAAACGTTCAAAAGCTGTCGATGATTATCTGACACGTTTGACTTTCGTGCATTGCACCACTTGTGTGAGTATTTGCATAAAACATTTCATGCTTGTGAATGTAATACAAGGTCAACTTTTTTCTCTTACGGTTGGGAACAAACCTCTCGAATTTTGACATTCCCAATCTCTTCATATCGAATAGAGACAAGTACCTTGCATAGCTTGAAAGCACTTTTCAATTTCAATTGTTTGAGCAATAATTTTTGACTATACTGTTCATATCTCCATTACCCATGTTTAACGATATTCCCGTTTGACCTGAAGTTTGAACCACCGACTTAACACCGTCGTTGGAATTCACAGTGAACAAGTAAGAACATGCCCTGCATTAAATCCCTTCCTTCGCAGTTTTTATTCAGTATATTGCAGTTCTCGGCTCTTCGATGCATAAACATCAATGTTTAACACGTGATTGCATCTTTACAGTTTTTAATTGATAAATCTGCTCATGTGGTGTTTTAAAAATATTTTCAGGATCTCGTCGTGATACTTTGGATGGTAGCGAGGATCGCATGAGGGATTCGTCGATGAGAGGGGGGCACCAAGGTCAAGGTGGTTCCGGGAATTCCGGATACATGGGTAGTAGACAAGGACGACCTCCGTCTCAACGCCGAGATCGTAGAGACGATCGTCGCCGAATGACAGATGATGAAGATACTGTCCTTGACAGTCAAGACGTTTCAAGTATTGATAGAGGTAAAATTTAGATAAATGAAATGAGTGTATATTTTCAACGTCAGCCTTTTATCTGCTACATAGATAAGTGAATTGACGTTAAAATTACTTTGCGAGCAGCATGGGGTGTGGGGCAAACACTTGTGACCATCTAACACTGTCTCTTATATTTATTTTAACACGGCGCACGCTACTAACTTATGCACTTTAAAATTTCGCTTTTCCTCAATTATTCTGAAGAATAATTAACCACGCATATGCAATTTTCGCTGAAACACTAAAAAATACTTTGAAAACACATCCTCGTATAAATAAAAACATGTTGAATAAAAAGGGAGATGGTCACAATGGTTTGTATGTGTGTAGAATCAGTATCAAGTGTGGAGGGAGGATCACGAGGCATGAGGAGAAGGAGACCGAGACGTTCTCGACAGCGCAGCTCTACACCAGCAAATAATCCGAAAGGTAATTGTCGCCGTGTTTCGCCTGTATCTAGGCGATTCATCGGGATCATATGGGGTTTATGTAAAAGTTATTCGTGTCTGCTAGATTGTCACATATTCAATATTTGGAAAATAGAACGCTATCAAAATTGCAGTTACTCTATATCATAGCCGTTGCAACGAAGAGAAAAGGGCAGCATATCGATTTTCCGCAGGTATATAGGTGTCACCATTTTTTTTAATGGTTGAGTCGACTTCCTGATTCGATTATTGTTTAAACTGAAATAAGTTGAGTATATTTTCTTATTCTGGGACCCAAGCTACAGTCACGAAGACCTGCCGAGCAGTGTAGAAGAAGAAAAACGTAACATCTTCAGACCATCTTGATGTTATATTTTACCTTCCATCTTGCAATGCTCTTATTTCTTTCTCACCGATGTTTCAGCGATATCCCACATATTATTAATCTTACAATTTTTAAATAGAAATGTAACCCCCAGCGAATGGTGCTAAAAGGTGACATTGGTATTCATTTAGGTAGCAACGTTGGGCCAAGTGATCAGTCAACTTTGACAAGTAAGGAGGGAACTCCGGCTAATGATGTGATTGTATCAAATTCAAACTCCCAAGGGCCGAAGAGCCAGAGAGAACCCCGACCTCGTCATTCCCGTATGGCGCCTAATAGCAAGCCGAAAGAGGCCATGGTCAACGGTACTAGTGGCTAAGCTATCTATAAATATAGTTGAAATCAGCCTGTATCTAAAAAGAAGCTGTTGATACCAGTACACTACATGACGCATACACCCAAAAGGACTACGTAATTATGGAAGACGACGTGATTAACCTATGCTCGTTGTTAAGACTGTTTGCTACCGATAAGAATATGACTTGTTTAAGAAGAAAGTGTCATTCTCCTTACGAAAGAATTTTTTTAAGGGCACATATTAATACCCATGCATGGTTTAGTTTAATGATAGTAAAGGAAAAGAAAACCAATACTATCATACTTGAATATCTGGACGCTCTCATGATTGGGAGATAGTAGAAGCAAAAATTAATGATGGTGATCGTAAAACTGTGCCTCATTTTTATATATCAAGATCCAAGACACTATACCACTATGGTCGTATTATTTAATAGTACTTCCAGAGGGGTTTAAGAATTTTTCAAATACACTGAAAACTGGTTTTTTGGAGGTTGTTCGTCAATTTCCTTATGAACATATATATCTCCATCACGTTTATTCTTAACCAGTTCAATCACGTTAGAATTCATAATACCCATGTTAATTTGATATTTCGTTATAACATGCCATATAAAATTTGGCATGTAAGTTTCACGCTTACTCAAATCAGAATGGTTTTTTTTAATTTTTTTTTTATTTGTTATCTTTCATTACCTCAAGCTTCTTTACAATGGAGTTTATTTTACTCGCGACAATGAATTGTGCGTGTATAAAATAACGTTTCACACAAGGCATAGTTACGTGACGTACCTATTACTTTATGGAAAAATAAATTCTTTGCTTATCTATTACTCCTAATATGTGAAACGTGTGAGTCCGTATTTTTAGTTGACGTGTTATTCGCATATCACGTTCAAGTCAAAAGAGATCAATGCTATTACTCAATTAATCCTTGAGACAAAATGAATGGCGATTGAAACTCACATAATCTTCAAATTTTGTTTTGAAAAAACCTGTTTCAGGAGTTAGATATAAAGTTTGAACTTAATAATTATATCCTCAATTTTACCAACTTCTAATACAGTTAAACTATAGTTTGGTAGAGTAAAGTTCAATGTTTCATTGAAAGTCAATAAAAAAATTCAAATTCACGTGGTTGAATGTTTTTATACGGCTTTACTCTTATGCTATGCTCGTTTTCATATTTATCTTCGAATATATTGTTGTTTTCGCAAAATTGAAAATCAAAGTAGTTTGAAGTAAGTTTTGTAAAAAAAAAACTCAAAAATCGTGCTCCTCGTTAATAACGCAAAATAAGGTGAAATACCAAATATGGCTCAATGACAATGATATTTAGTGCAATGAGAATACAAGTTATTTTGTTTTTCAATTTTTTTCTATACCGAGTATTACATTGTATCAGCTATTATTGAAACATAACGATTGGTAGTACCTTACCTACTACGTGAACAAATACAAAATTTTCATTTGTAGACAAACAATAAAAAACGAATGCTAGTATTTTGAACTTACCACAATCCATACTTTAACGATTCTAACATCTTGTTAATTGGTTTAATCGTGTGTAAAACCAGCTGTACTCTACTATAAATCGTGCTGTCGCTTGGCAAAAATAGATTCATCAACCGCGTACACCATCTGCCTCTGGGT
Source organism: Neodiprion virginianus (assembly GCF_021901495.1). NCBI lineage: Eukaryota > Metazoa > Arthropoda > Insecta > Hymenoptera > Diprionidae > Neodiprion > Neodiprion virginianus. The sequence goes on along the minus strand of NC_060877.1, from coordinate 4,192,634 downwards.
TTTATTATACTTCTGCATAAATTACATGATTGATTACACGTTAAAAAAAATGCTCAGTCGTTTTTTTATACTGTAATAATCAATATGAAGTATGTTACACGTTTGCCTCCTAACACTTGGAAAAATTGAATATAAAATAGCGGTATAAGTATTTCGTCCATTCTAAAGAATCGATGACAGCAGCTTGTGATTTCGGTTTTGCTGTGTTGCCAATGGTGTCATGTTTCTTTCCTGCTGAGATTGAGTTCTTGGTTGTTTTTTTTTCAATAAATAGTCTGTATAGTTACTTAACAATACTAGATTTTTATGTTTCAACGCTGAGTGCTAATTAATATCTTGAAGAACGTTAAAGCGGCCTGTTTAGTTGAGAAGAAGAAGAAAAAAAAAAAAACAAGATTAAGAAAAAAGCAAACAGGTGCGCACAAAGGGGTTGGTTTTATTTCCCATCACACTTAGTAATTTAGTCGTTTATTTTTACTACAATATAAGCATATTATATCAAGTAATAGCATTTGGTACAGAGTTCATTTCTGCATTGTTTCCCCATTTGATTTAAAATGAAAGTAAGCATATATACTTAGTGATATCTATGTATGAGATGCAAAAAAAGAAATGATTAAGATACGTGTTTTATAATATCTAGCTGAAGTGCAGACTTAGCGCATACTTTTATTACTATAATACTACTTAGTCAAAAATGTGGATGTCTGAACAAATAAACTAGCTTTATTATACTGAGCTATGATATAGATATGGCCAGGTGTTTCAAATTGGTAATCAATTTGAAACAGTTGACCAAATTCTTCCGGATATGACAACAACTAATCGGACGTGTCTCATGGATTTTGCAAAAAAAAAAAAATATATATATACATGATCAAATAACAACGCACGGCAATCTGATGTACCAGATTGATACCTAACAAAAGTGCTACCGCAATAACCCAACTATTGTCTAGGTAGCTGAGAACCATCTTAAAAAATAACTGAGATATCCCCCAACTTGCTTGTTTCAGATAAATTTGTATTGATTGCAATTTGTGCATAATTTAAGAATAAAAACATTTCTGTACATAACTATTTGTAATCCCTATTACCCACGTTAACATTTAATCTCAACATCGCTCCACATTGTTAAAGCTTGTCGAAGGTGAGAAATTTGTTTCCTGACTCGCAAGAACATCGCAAAGATTGGCTAACAGTTCTTTCAAGCAATTTTCACGAAAAAATCTTATCCATGCAACCTTGGCAATGTTGAAAATTCACAGTAATTTTCATCCCATGATCAGAATTGATTTGAATGACCCTTTCTAGAATATTTGTGTTCTAGATTTTTTTTTTTTTAGTAGGGAGAGAAAGAACGAAGCTTCTTAAAACTTCGAGTGTATTTTAATACACATTTGAAAGGTACGAGCAAAAATTGTATCATCCAACTGTTGCAGAACGGCAGCGTTATTATCTGACCCGTTAAGTGAAGAATATATCTTGAGTCAAAGGCTGACCATCGAAGGGCCTAGTCACTTGAGTCTCGAATCGGCAGGAAAGATGAAGTGCATAATTCTTGTCTGAAATGTGAAAGCGAAATTCATTATACATCATGTCATATTGTACATCATGCATCATACATAGTATGAGAGATCGAAACCAGAGTTTGGACGTTCGGATGTTTAGAAAGTGACGTCACCCAAAATTTCTTTTCTCGAAATATCAGCTAGCCGAATTCTTCAGTATGGAAACAACCGCGCAGTAGAGCGGACGTATGAGAATCGCGCTCCGCAGATTTCGAGAACCGGGTTCTCTACTTCCTGGTTCCTGCGCTCCGGGGCCGCTTCCTGGTGTAACTCGACTTCCAGGACAAGCGCTCCGTATTTTCTGCGCTCCAGGTCCACTACCTGGTGAAACTCGACTTTCAGGAACGAGCGCTCCAGGTGGCCCACCTGGTGAAACTCGACTTCCAGGACAAGCGCTCCGTATTTTTTGCGCTCCAGGTCCACTACCTCGTGAAACTCGACTCTCGGAGGACGAGGAAGACGAGGAGAACAAGATGGACGAGAAGGACGAGGATTTGTGCACGGTGAGAATAATATTTTTATAATATTTGATGAAGTAGGATCAGGATCAGGAGTAGGATCAGGAGTAGGAATAGGAGTAGGATCAGAAGGAGTAGGAGTAGCAGTAGAAGTACAAATAGGAGAAGGATCAAGAGTAGGTGTAGGATCAGGAGAAGAATTATATAGTATCAGAAGTAGTCAACCACCTCCTCCCACCTCCGACCACGTTCGTCCTCTTCGTCCACCTCGTCCCCGTCCTCTTCTTCCTCCGCCGCCTCGTTATCCTCGTCGTCCTCGACTTCCTCGAATACCGCCGCTCACTTCCAACCACCGCCAAACACTTCCTACCCCCTCCTGCCCCCGCCAAACACCGCAACCATCTCCGTCCACCTCCTACCACACCCTGCCGCCTTTTTCTGCTGTTTTTAAATCATATTATTTACTCAGAGTAATTTTAGTCAGGAACTTTCTTAACTGGCGTTTATATCTTAACCATTTTTCTTCAACGTTGTAATTGCAAGATATAACTAATTTTTAATATTCCGCATTGCAGGAAAGTCCGTCAATGGAACGGTCTGCTGACTCCGAAGGATCTCTACTGGATGTGGATGAAACTTTGGAAAGAAGTAAGGAGGTTCTAGGATCACCATTCTACGAAGAAAGTAATAAGATCAAAAATTCATAACTTGTATACTAATATCGCCTTGTCTTCATTTGTATCAAAACATCTATGTTTGCACGGTCTTGATTGAAGTTGGAATTTCATGTTGACAATTGATTTCAGAACTGCGTCAGCTGTCAACTGGCCAATTAACAGAGCTTCTCGGTGAAATGGAATCCTTGGTCGGAGCGCTCAGCGAAACTTTAATAGCTGAGTATTATTATTATTAATATTAGCTTACTTTTGTAAGTATTTATGAATATAGCCTCCATGAATATTTATTGTTGGTATATAAGGTCTGGCAACGTACCTACTTTCTGTAATGTTAAAGATTTTGAAAGAAATTAACTAACTATAAAAATGGATAAAAAATATTATCTCTAATAGTGAATGTAGCTAATACAACTTTAACCGTATATTGATTATGTTAATGATCTATTGTGACAAGATCGGAATTAGATAAGCTCTTTAGATACTCTTTTCTAATCTATTAATTTATATCATGTATATGTAAATGTATATTTCTTCAGTTTATACAATCACTACACTAGGATTACCCTTGCCACGTTTTATGGTGCGCTTGTGTAATTTGTATATTATTAACCTTATGTTTTACTCTATTTGCGACAAGCTGTGAGTGTTTCTGATTTCTTGGCAATTATTTATGTACATGTATATGTATATGTATATGTATACTTATGCATGTGTATATACATATATACACATGCTTAAAACTAGATTTTTACAATAAACACAGAGGTTTTAGTATATTCACATACGGATTTCTGTGTATAGGTATACTTGAACTAAGATATCCTTATCTCTAATACGGAGTTTTTCGTAATTCGCATTTGTTCTTGTAACCCAATGTCCTACATACGATGGCAAAAATCGAGATCCAACTTGACTGAGTCTCAAAGCCCTATTGACATAAAAGCAGCAATTTGATAGAAATTATAGTTTATAGTTTACACAGCCCATTGCATGATATTTCATTACAAATACATATGTTTCAATGTATTTAGGAATAATTTATCAAATATACAGAGGTCATGTGCAAATAATAAATGAATTCGACCGCAGTTTGATGTATTCATTAGAGCTTTAACAATAAATTTAAGCTTTGTTACTTCTTTTATTTTATTATGGATAATGAAAAACATTTCCGACTATTCGTGCTGTGGAAGCATGGGGATTAAACCAAATGTAGCAAAAGATTAGAAACAGTGTATGTAGAGTACGGGTATTTTTCTAATAATGCAAACACGTGCCGCTAGCTTAGTTATGACATATCTAGAATACCACGCCTTGCGAATTAGCTTTCCAGACAGAGATGAATGATGAATTTTAAGGACTGCATTATCGTTGTTGAATATTCTATGCCTCGTGGAAAACGAAAATCTGTAACGATAAAATTGATGCACCGGATCATCGTCGACTTTAACTTTGGAATGTCCTACCATTTCCGAACACCTCCAACCATCCTATTTACCTATATTACTAGATTAGCTATGATATGAAAAGAGAAGAATTATTCATTTCGAAATGGGATTCTATTCGACACGCGCTCGATGTATCCCATAACACTAATATTCAAAATTATTCCAACAACTTTTCATTTGCTCTCTCGATCTTGAATTTTCATAGGCATAGAATCGAAACGCTGTTTTAGCTGGTCGCAAGTGAAGTATCTGCGTTGGGTGGAGGAGCAGAATTGTTTTTCGTAAAGTATTCGGATGGAAAAAAATTCAGAGTAACTGTAATACATCACGGATGCGCTAATTTTGAACGAGACGAAATGGATGCTTCGTATATGAGACGGTATTTAACACTGCGTAGTGATTTAAAGACCTAAAAAGGTGATAGGGAGAGAAAGAACGAAGCTTCTTAACACTTCGAGTGTACTTTAACACACATTTGAAAGATACGAGCAAAATTTTTCATCATCCAACTGTCGCAGAACGGCAGCGTTATCAGCTGAGCCGTTAACTGAAGGATATATCTTCAGTCAACGGCTGACCATCGAAGGGCCTGGCCGCTTGAGTCTGGAATCGGCAGGACAGATAAAGTGCGTATTTCTTGTATGAAATGTGAAAACTAAACTCATTATACATCATATCATATCATCATACATCGTACATCATACATCATACATCATACATCATCATACATAGTATTAAAGGTCGAAACCAGAGTTCGGATGTCGGATGTTCAGAAAGTGACGTCACCAATTCAAAATCAGCTAGTCGAATTCCTCAGTCGGGAAACAACCGCGCAGTAGAGCGGACGGATGAGAGTCGCGCTCCGCAAATTTCGAGTACCGGGTTCTCAACCTCTCGGATCCCGCGCTTCGGGTCCGCTACGTATTTCGAGTACCGGGTTCTCAACCTCCCAGATCTACAATAAATTATTTCAATTCGTTTTTCGCGCAAGCCGAAATTCAGTAGCTGTCAGTCCGCTAATAAAATTTCTCGACTTCCACGATAAGCGATCGGTGGTTCCTGGTTCATGTTTACGATAAATTATTTCAATTCGTTTCTCGCGCAAGCCGAAATTCAGTAGCTGTCAGTCCGCTAACAAAATTTCTCGACTTCTAGGATAAGCGCTCCGTGGTTCCTGGTTCACGTTTACAATAAATTATTTCAATTCGTTTTTCGCGCAAGCCGAAATTCAGTAGCTGTCAGTCCGCTAATAAAATTTCTCGACTTCCACGATAAGCGATCGGTGGTTCCTGGTTCATGTTTACGATAAATTATTTCAATTCGTTTCTCGCGCAAGCCGAAATTCAGTAGCTGTCAGTCCGCTAACAAAATTTCTCGACTTCTAGGATAAGCGCTCCGTGGTTCCTGGTTCACGTTTACAATAAATTATTTCAATTCGTTTTTCGCGCAAGCCGAAATTCAGTAGCTGTCAGTCGGCTAATAAAATTTCTCGACTTCCACGATAAGCGATCGGTGGTTCCTGGTTCATGTTTACGATAAATTATTTCAATTCGTTTTTCGCGCAAGCCGAAATTCAGTAGCTGTCAGTCCGCTAACAAAATTTCTCGACTTCTAGGATAAGCGCTCCGTGGTTCCTGGTTCACGTTTACAATAAATTATTTCAATTCGTTTTTCGCGCAAGCCGAAATTCAGTAGCTGTCAGTCCGCTAACAAAATTTCTCGACTTCTAGGATAAGCGCTCCGTGGTTCCTGGTTCACGTTTACAATAAATTATTTCAATTCGTTTTTCGCGCAAGCCGAAATTCAGTAGCTGTCAGTCGGCTAATAAAATTTCTCGACTTCCACGATAAGCGATCGGTGGTTCCTGGTTCATGTTTACGATAAATTATTTCAATTCGTTTCGCGCGCAAGCCGAAATTCAGTAGCTGTCACTGCGCTAATAAAATTTCTCGACTTCCACGATAAGCGATCGGTGGTTCCTGGTTCATGTTTACGATAAATTATTTCAATTCGTTTCTCGCGCAAGCCGAAATTCAGTAGCTGTCAGTCCGCTAACAAAATTTCTCGACTTCTAGGATAAGCGCTCCGTGGTTCCTGGTTCACGTTTACAATAAATTATTTCAATTCGTTTTTCGCGCAAGCCGAAATTCAGTAGCTGTCAGTCCGCTAATAAAATTTCTCGACTTCCACGATAAGCGATCGGTGGTTCCTGGTTCATGTTTACGATAAATTATTTCAATTCGTTTTTCGCGCAAGCCGAAATTCAGTAGCTGTCAGTCCGCTAACAAAATTTCTCGACTTCTAGGATAAGCGCTCCGTGGTTCCTGGTTCACGTTTACAATAAATTATTTCAATTCGTTTTTCGCGCAAGCCGAAATTCAGTAGCTGTCAGTCCGCTAATAAAATTTCTCGACTTCCACGATAAGCGATCGGTGGTTCCTGGTTCATGTTTACGATAAATTATTTCAATTCGTTTCTCGCGCAAGCCGAAATTCAGTAGCTGTCAGTCCGCTAACAAAATTTCTCGACTTCTAGGATAAGCGCTCCGTGGTTCCTGGTTCACGTTTACAATAAATTATTTCAATTCGTTTTTCGCGCAAGCCGAAATTCAGTAGCTGTCAGTCCGCTAATAAAATTTCTCGACTTCCACGATAAGCGATCGGTGGTTCCTGGTTCATGTTTACGATAAATTATTTCAATTCGTTTTTCGCGCAAGCCGAAATTCAGTAGCTGTCAGTCCGCTAACAAAATTTCTCGACTTCTAGGATAAGCGCTCCGTGGTTCCTGGTTCACGTTTACAATAAATTATTTCAATTCGTTTTTCGCGCAAGCCGAAATTCAGTAGCTGTCAGTCGGCTAATAAAATTTCTCGACTTCCACGATAAGCGATCGGTGGTTCCTGGTTCATGTTTACGATAAATTATTTCAATTCGTTTTTCGCGCAAGCCGAAATTCAGTAGCTGTCAGTCCGCTAACAAAATTTCTCGACTTCTAGGATAAGCGCTCCGTGGTTCCTGGTTCACGTTTACAATAAATTATTTCAATTCGTTTTTCGCGCAAGCCGAAATTCAGTAGCTGTCAGTCCGCTAATAAAATTTCTCGACTTCCACGATAAGCGATCGGTGGTTCCTGGTTCATGTTTACGATAAATTATTTCAATTCGTTTCTCGCGCAAGCCGAAATTCAGTAGCTGTCAGTCCGCTAACAAAATTTCTCGACTTCTAGGATAAGCGCTCCGTGGTTCCTGGTTCACGTTTACAATAAATTATTTCAATTCGTTTTTCGCGCAAGCCGAAATTCAGTAGCTGTCAGTCCGCTAATAAAATTTCTCGACTTCCACGATAAGCGATCCGTGGTTCCTGGTTCATGTTTACGATAAATTATTTCAATTCGTTTTTCGCGCAAGCCGAAATTCAGTAGCTGTCAGTACGCTAATAAAATTTCTATTACTTTATAATCTTCTCATAATCTTCTTGGTAAATACGTCGATAAAAAAATTATATTAAACCTCACACTTGAAGGTGTTCGGAGTTGGACGAGGAGGAGGACGAGGAAGAACAAGGAGATGAAGGTGGACGAGGACTTGTGCTCGGTGAGTAAAACACTTTTATAATATTTGATGGAAATTGTAATTATATTTGATCCAAAATATTTCAAACTAGTCATGTTTACATTAAATTATTTCAATTCATTTTTCGCGCAAGCACATATTCAGTAGCTGTGAATAAGCTTATACAATTTATTATATTATTAAACAATTAATTAATTATTTCAATCCTTATACAATATTTTTGATGTGTTCCTATACTGAAAATATTTACATTAAATTATTTCAATTCATTTTTCGCGCAAGCACATATTCAGTAGCTGTGAATAAGCTTATACAATTTATTAAATTATTGAACAATTAATTAATTATATCAATCCTTATACAATATTTTTGATGTGTTCCTATACTGAAAATATTTACATTAAATTATTTCAATTCATTTTTCGCGCAAGCACATATTCAGTAGCTGTGAATAAGCTTATACAATTTATTCTACTATCAATTAATTAATTAATTATAATAATCCTTACACAATACTTTTGATGTGTTCTCATACTAAAAATATTTATTACTATTCCAGGTATAACCCGAGGTAGTTGGCGGTGGTTGGAGGTGGTCGGAGGTGGACGAGGTGGACCAGGAGGAGGACGAGGACCAGGAGGAGGACGAGGAGGAGGCGGGGTGGGTCGTGGGAGAGGACGGGCGGGGGAGGGGGAGGGAAGGGAAGGGAAGGGGGTAGGGGAGGGGAAGGGGAAGGGGAAGGGGGGGAGGGGGAGGGAGGGAGGGAGGGAGGGAGGGAGGGAGGGCGGGAGGGCGGGAGGGCGGGAGGGCGGGCGGGAGGGCGGGCGGGAGGGCGGGAGGGCCGGGGAGGGTGGATGTCAGTTCGAACCCGTTGGAGTTAATAGAGCAGAACCGCCCCCCCCCCCCGCGCCCGCCCTCCCGCCCTCCCCAGCCCTCCCTCCCTCCCTCCCTCCCTCCCTCCCTCCTGCCCCCTTCCCCCTCCCCCATCCCCCATCCCCCTCCCCTGCCCCCGCCCTTCCCCTTCCCCTCCCCCTTCCCCGCCCCTTCCCATCCCACCTCACCCCCTTCCCCGCCCACCTCTGCCCCTTCCCTCCCCCTCCCCCGCCCGTCCTCTCCCACGACCCACCCCGCCTCCTCCTCGTCCTCCTCCTGGTCCTCGTCCTCCTCCTGGTCCACCTCGTCCACCTCCGACCACCTCCAACCACCGCCAACCACCTCGGGTTATACCTGGAATAGTAATAAATATTTTTAGTATGAGAACACATCAAAAGTATTGTGTAAGGATTATTATAATTAATTAATTAATTGATAGTAGAATAAATTGTATAAGCTTATTCACAGCTACTGAATATGTGCTTGCGCGAAAAATTAATTGAAATAATGTAATGTAAATATTTTCAGTATAGGAACACATCAAAAATATTGTATAAGGATTAATATAATTAATTAATTAATTGATAGTAGAATAAATTGTATAAGCTTATTCACAGCTACTGAATATGTGCTTGCGCGAAAAATGAATTGAAATAATTTAATGTAAACATGACTAGTTTGAAATATTTTGGATCAAATATAATTACAATTTCCATCAAATATTATAAAAGTGTTTTACTCACCGAGCACAAGTCCTCGTCCACCTTCATCTCCTTGTCTTCCTCGTCCTCCTCCTCGTCCAACTCCGAACACCTTCAAGTGTGAGGTTTAATATAATTTTTTTATCGACGTATTTACCAAGAAGATTATGAGAAGATTATAAAGTAATAGAAATTTTATTAGCGTACTGACAGCTACTGAATTTCGGCTTGCGCGAAAAACGAATTGAAATAATTTATTGTAAACGTGAACCAGGAACCACGGAGCGCTTATCGTGGAAGTCGAGAAATTTTATTAGCGGACTGACAGCTACTGAATTTCGGCTTGCACGAAAAACGAATTGAAATAATTTATTGTAAACGTGAACCAGGAACCACGGAGCGCTTATCCTAGAAGTCGAGAAATTTTGTTAGCGGACTGACAGCTACTGAATTTCGGCTTGCGCGAAAAACGAATTGAAATAATTTATTGTAAACATGAACCAGGAACCACGGATCGCTTATCGTGGAAGTCGAGAAATTTTATTAGCGCAGTGACAGCTACTGAATTTGGGCTTGCGCGAAAAACGAATTGAAATAATTTATTGTAAACGTGAACCAGGAACCACGGAGCGCTTATCCTAGAAGTCGAGAAATTTTGTTAGCGGACTGACAGCTACTGAATTTCGGCTTGCGCGAAAAACGAATTGAAATAATTTATTGTAAACATGAACCAGGAACCACGGAGCGCTTATCCTGGAAGTCGAGAAATTTTATTAGCGCAGTGACAGCTACTGAATTTGGGCTTGCGCGAAAAACGAATTGAAATAATTTATTGTAAACGTGAACCAGGAACCACGGAGCGCTTATCCTAGAAGTCGAGAAATTTTGTTAGCGGACTGACAGCTACTGAATTTCGGCTTGCGCGAAAAACGAATTGAAATAATTTATTGTAAACATGAACCAGGAACCACGGATCGCTTATCGTGGAAGTCGAGAAATTTTATTAGCGCAGTGACAGCTACTGAATTTGGGCTTGCGCGAAAAACGAATTGAAATAATTTATTGTAAACGTGAACCAGGAACCACGGAGCGCTTATCCTAGAAGTCGAGAAATTTTGTTAGCGGACTGACAGCTACTGAATTTCGGCTTGCGCGAAAAACGAATTGAAATAATTTATTGTAAACGTGAACCAGGAACCACGGAGCGCTTATCCTGGAAGTCTAGTTTCACCGCGTAGCGGACCCGCGCAGAAACTACACAGTGCTTGGTCAAAAGTCACGAGGTCGCGAACCTGTACAGCCGGAACTACGCAAAATTACTCCCGAAGGTCAAAAGTCATCAGGTCAAGTACCTGGGCAGCCAAAACTGCGGAGCGCTTGTTCTGGAAGTCGAGTTCTTGCAAGTAGTGGACCTTGAGCGCAAAAACTACGGAGCGCGTGTCCTGAAAGTCGTTTTTTACCAGGTAGCGGACCTGGAGTAAAGAAATTACGGAGCGCGTGTCCTGAAAGTCGTGTTTTACCAGGTAGCGGACCTGGAGTAAAGAAATTACGGAGCGCGTGTCCTGAAAGTCGTGTTTTACCAGGTAGCGGACCTGGAGTAAAGAAATTACGGAGCGCGTGTCCTGGAAGTCGAGTTTCACCGCGTAGCTGACCCGAAGCGCGGAATCCGGGAGGTTGAGAACCCGATACTCGAAATTTGCGGAGCGCGATCCTCCTACGTCCGCTCTACTGCGCGGTTGTTTCCAGACTGAGGAATTCGGCTAGCTGATTTTGAATTGGTGACGTTACTTTCTGAACATCCGACATCCAAACTTTGGTTTCGAACTTTGATACTATGTATGATGATGTATGATGTACGATGTATGATGTATGATGTATGATGTACGATGATATGATATGATGCATAATGATTTTAGGTTTCACATTTCATACAAGAAATACGCACTTTATCTCTCCTGCCGATTCCAGACTCAAGCGGCCAGGCCCTTCGATGGTCAGCCGTTGACTGAAGATATATTCTTCAGTGAACGGGTCGGCTAATAACGCTGCCGTTCTGCGACAGTTGGATGATGATTGCGAAGACTGTGTTACTCGGAAAGTGAGTGCACCCAGCATACAGCCAGCATCATATCGAAATCGTTAACTCTCCGATGTTCTGCAATAAGTTCTCAACTCTACAGTTGGAACATCTCAGGGAGCGAAAGCGCACGACGATTTTCGGTTGTCACACCAAAGCTCATCAGGGCAACTGTCTTTATATGCTTCAGTCAACGTAGGAGGTGTTTGGAGGTGGTTGGCGGTGATCGGAGGAGGTCGAGGAGGACGCGGACAACAAAGCATTTTTCTGCACTTTTCAAAATCGTGAAAATTTTCGCCAAAAATATAAAGGCGTTAGCCTTACTTTTTTTTCATTTTTCAAGCAAAAAATTTTTGGTCTCAGATTCGATTTGTGTGACCCTTTCCTGACTCATTGGACCCTCAGGAACTCAGGAAACGCAGCGAAAAGAGCGTAGGACCAACAGGAGAGAAACGGCGAGCGAAAAAGCACCTGCTGAAAAATGCCAAAAAACACAGGATCTCGTTTTTTGGCTGTAACTTTCGATGCGTTGATTGCAGCGTGTTGGGACTGCGCCCAATCGATTTCTCTCGCAAAATTACGTCGGAATAGTGCCTGAAAGAATTGATTCCAGCACTTTTGAAAATCGCGAAAATTTTCGCCAAAAATACAAAGGGGTTAACCTTCCTTTTTTTTTGACCTAAAAATTTTTCGTCTCAGAATTGATTCGTATGACTCTTTCCCGACCAATTGGACCCCAAGGAACTCAGAAAATGCAGCAAAAGGAGCGTGGGATCAACGGAGGAGAAGATACGAGGAAAAATGCACCTGCTGAAAAATGTCGAAAATGCAGGTTTTCGTTTTTTGGCTGTAACTTTCGATGCGTTGATCGCAGCGTATTGGGACTGCGCCCAATCGATTTCTCTCGCAAAATTACGTCGGAATAGTGCCACAATTAATTTAATCCAGCACTTTTGGAAATCGCGAAAATTTTCGCCAAAAATACAAAGGGGTTAACCTTCCTTTTTTTTTGACCAAAAAATTTTTCGTCTCAGAATTGATTCGTATGACTCTCTCCCGACCAATTGGACCCCAAGGAACTCAGAAAACGCAGCGAAAAGAGCGTGGGATCAACAGAAGAGAAACGACGAAGGAAGAAGCACCTGCTGAAAAATGTCGAAAATTCAGGTTTTTGTTTTTTGGCTGTAACTTTCGATGCGTTGATCGCAGCGTATTGGGACTGCGCCCAATCGATTTCTCTCGCAAAATTACGTCGGAATAGTGCCACAATTAATTTAATCCAGCACTTTTGGAAATCGCGAAAATTTTCGCCAAAAATACAAAGGGGTTAACCTTCCTTTTTTTTTGACCAAAAAATTTTTCGTCTCAGAATTGATTCGTATGACTCTTTCCCGACCAATTGGACCCCAAGGAACTCAGAAAACGCAGCGAAAAGAGCGTGGGATCAACAGAAGAGAAACGACGAAGGAAGAAGCACCTGCTGAAAAATGTCGAAAATTCAGGTTTTTGTTTTTTGGCTGTAACTTTCGATGCGTTGATCGCAGCGTATTGGGACTGCGCCCAATCGATTTCTCTCGCAAAATTACGTCGGAATAGTGCCACAATTAATTTAATCCAGCACTTTTGGAAATCGCGAAAATTTTCGCCAAAAATACAAAGGGGTTAACCTTCCTTTTTTTTTGACCAAAAAATTTTTCGTCTCAGAATTGATTCGTATGACTCTTTCCCGACCAATTGGACCCCAAGGAACTCAGAAAACGCAGCGAAAAGAGCGTGGGATCAACAGAAGAGAAACGACGAAGGAAGAAGCACCTGCTGAAAAATGTCGAAAATTCAGGTTTTTGTTTTTTGGCTGTAACTTTCGATGCGTTGATCGCAGCGTATTGGGACTGCGCCCAATCGATTTCTCTCGCCAAATTACGTCGGAATAGTGCTACGATTAATTTATTCCAGCTCTTTTCAAAATCGTGAAAATTTTCGCCAACAATGCAAAGGGGTTAGCCTTACTATTTCTTGGAGGTAAACATGTTCAGTCTGAGATTCGAGTTGTATGATCCTTTCACGGCTAATTGAACCTGGAGGATTGCGAAATAGACATTACAAATACTGTGGGACGAATAGGTGAAAAAATATCAAGAAAACATGGAGATATACATTTATTCATTTATTTGAAACTAGTATACATACAATAGTAAGAATACAACGCATACATATCGTATCATGCACAGGTACGAGATTTCATGTATTTCTACGTGCATCAAAACTAATCAAAACGTACTGACATGATGCAACAATCGTTTTCGCATTCCATCGAGTTCACTTCAAACTCACGAAAAAAATGCAAACAGTGAACTCTTCTTTTTTCAACACAGTTATTCTTGAGACAATTTGCAGTATATCTCACATTCTCTCTTTTCATTAATCGATTTTATAGGAGTTCTGTCCAAGTAGCACCAAAGATAGCGCAAGATCTTGCGGAAATCGACTGTGGACACGTCGTGAATATTGACCTAATTCAAGTCGCCGCCGAGCCTCATGTTAGTCATCGATGATTTTGTGCCACTTGTACCGTACATCTTATAAATAAGTAAAACCGAACAACACGAATCGTGGAATCTGCTACTGAGGAAATGTACCATTTGAAATTTCCATGTTACATCATTTGTACATCCAGTTTCGACCTGATCGTCTCCTCATCGTCGGTCCGAAGAATTCGGTACTTTATTGTTAGTTCTCGGCGCGTTCTCCGATAGTTCGATCGTGTTCGCCACACCAGTTTCTCGCCTTCGGACAGTGTCTGTTCTCTGGACGGTGCGCAATCGTCATTCGACGCAAGGCGACGAGGTTAGTTAGTCAGTACAGTTAGTAGGCATTGGGATCTTGTACGGGAATCAGCAAAATGGCTGCAACAGGGAGTTCGAAAGGTTCGGTGCTCGAAAAATTCGGTTTACAGCCGGTAACCAAATGCAGCCTTGCCAAGTTCTACGTCCCGGCACTCGGTGCCGTTTCTTATACCGGTCTGTCAATCAACGTAATGAATCCACGTCTAATCGTCAGGTAATTAAAACAAAACCCGACCTCGTCAAATTTCATTCCGCCCAGTTTCGCTCTCGCCGCGTCTCATAACCGGCGTCAAATTATGTAATACGGCGCCCCTTGAGCCGGACAAACAGTAATTTCGAATCCTCTTCGTGTCATTCGTCTTACTGAACTTTCATTCGCTTTCTAATCGTTAGTCACGTGCCTGTCAATAACCGATTCCACGTCACAGAACAGCGGAAAGTGACGACGAATTCCCGTGGCTGATGCAGAGTTTCATCATTCCTGCAAATATAACCTAATCCGGAAACGCACATGTTTCGGTCATCGTTCGATCGATATTTTTACCGACCCGTTCTGTTTTTCTAACCTCAACTGATTTGCACCTAGAGAAGTCCAAACTCCATTTTACCGTTTTCTATTTCAGAATATTCCCAACAACGGATATAACAAACCTGCTACTCGGTAGCACGTTTCTAGGCACCGGATCCTACATTTACACCAGGGAACACTTAAAAAATGCTCCACCAGCAAACAAAATTGCATACAGGTAAGTTCAGCAGCCTTTAATAAGAATTTTTCAGAACGTAACCTTACATTTCTGACCTAGCGCTGTTGGAGCTGTGCTGCTGAGTTTTGGGTCAGTTCTAGTGTGGTCTATCCTACGCTCGATCATCCCACCAAATTCTTCCCTTCACACTATCGCTGGTATCGGTTCTGGAATTGCATTTATCAAGATCGGAACCAGCTACCTGGAGTTTGTCGACTCGCAGGTGGTGGCTAAAAAGTAGGAAAACATAGTAAATATGCTTTGAAACATTGTCCAAATATGTCATAGACACCGTAATCGAACAAGACTAATCAATAAGTAAAACGGACAAACAGTACACTTGTTTATCATATATTTGAAATAAAATTATATGGAACCTTGTAGAAAGTTTGATATAGATAGTTTGGTAAATGATGCGAATGATCTTTTTAATGGTTACAACGTTTCGCTGAATCATTTTTAATTACAAACTAAGTTTATTTCCTCAAATGTTGACTAATCATTATATTACCCTGTCCCATTCTCCAATGTATTATAATTACATGTATACTGAATATACTGAATGTGTGACGGCATGAAATCATC
This sequence comes from Neodiprion virginianus, assembly GCF_021901495.1. Lineage (NCBI taxonomy): Eukaryota > Metazoa > Arthropoda > Insecta > Hymenoptera > Diprionidae > Neodiprion > Neodiprion virginianus. Next base: position 4,177,084 of record NC_060877.1, on the reverse strand, counting down.
TTTTGTTTTTTAAATGGATAAAGAATGTATCTAGTATCCCTTTTTTACTTTTAAGTTTTTCTTTTCTTTTCAAACTTCTATTCAAATATTTAACATTAAACATTTATGAACCACTTTTCCTTCAATACATTTCAAATGTATACATAGAAGGACCTATGGGGGGCATGTTATGCTCGTACATAGGATGGTCTTGATACTAAGAGTTTGTGCATTTTACATTTTAGAGTTGATTACCAGTTTACATACTATACAGTCTTTATTTTCAATTTCAAAGGAAAAAAAAAAAATTTTTAGTCTATTACTCAACTCCACAAAATTATCATATACAGACACAGACAGAAATTAACACTCCATATATTATAGTAAACTATATCACAATATTGCAGATATGTTTCTTCAGTTTATTTTTTAGTTACTTTTCAGCAACGGCGAGATTTTTGAGATGATTAGAAAGTGTATTAAAGTATTTTTTAGCATAGTATACCTAACTTCTTTACCCAATATTTAACGTATGTTTAGGTAGCTGGATATTTCCGTATCTCTCCTCAAGTCTATATTATCACATATTTACTCTTGCAGTCATCTCAGCGGTTCAAAAGCGGTTCAAAAGTCATTATAAACCATCCCATTCAATGATCCCATACACCGCTATTGCTGCTAAAAAGACCGTAATATAGCACGAGTAGCTTCTCAGATAATACGCATCTAAGACTAAAACACGTACGTTAAGTGCTTAGTTTTATTTACTATATTATTCACATGAATATCCCACTTGATGTTGCTATCGTATGTGACACCTAAATACTTACTGAAGTTAACTCTTTTTAAAGAGGATCCATTTATCCTTACATCGATACTATCCGAAACACAATCACAGTAGTTGTCAAAAGTTATAAGTTCATCATATAGTTTTAGCAGGTCATTCATGCATAGGATAAACAACAGTGGTCTCAAAATGGAACCTTGTGGAACACCAGTATTTATTCCTACAGGATTACTTTTAACTCGATTGACCTTGACAACGTGAATTCTATCTTTCGGGTAGTTTTTGATGAGATCAAGACAGACTCCTCTCATACCAATATTGTATAGTTTTGACAGGAGTATCGTATGTTCAACTGTATCGAAAGTTTTCGAATAATCTAGAAAAGTAACTAAAGTTGGCTTACTCAAGATTTTGAATAATTTCCGTAATTTCAGCTTCACTGGTTGAGGATAAGAACATACTAACATATAATATGTTGATTAATAGGAATCCGAGGTGCATTATGTAATGATCCCGTATTACGTTTTAGTTGGCCAACTACATTGTTGAAATACTCGTTGAAAAAATTTTCTTTTCTGATGTCATTCTTAATTGAAAGATTGTTAGCCTCAATATGGTTTATTCGATGTCAATTTTTATTCGTGTTTACTTTATCTTGCAGGAAACTCCGCAATTTTTTAGATTCGTCATCTTTGATCAAATTAGTTTCGTATCTATTTTTTGCATTGCGTATTAGATCCTTAAGGATTTTCTCGTATTGGAAATAGTTTTGTTTTTTTACCCAAGTTATTCCTATTATTTTTACAAATTTTATACAATTTACCTTTGGTTTTGACTGAGTTTATTAGCGCAGCGGGTAATTCAGTTTTTTCTCAGTATTTACTTTTTGTTTTTACATATCATTGCCAATCTATTGATATTTCCAACTTCATTAATCAATAATTTTATTGCGTCTTCTATATACTGTACGAGACACACTTCATCCCAATTTTCAATTGCGCACAACTCAATAAACTATTTTTCATTAATGCCATATTTATCTTTTGAAACACCACTGAGATTGAGTCCTGATAATGAAATCAATGTGGGGTAATGATCAGTAATTGGATCCACAAGTTTCCCAGTAGAAACTTTAAAATTAGCCTTATAGAAGATCTGACCTATAAATGTTCCTACATTTGTCCGGGTTGACGGACGGGTGCATGAGTTAACAATTGATTGATACCCATTTTGTGATAGAAGATGGAAACATTCCTCTGCACTTATGATTGATGCGATACTTCTTTACTAGTATCAATAAATTTTTTGACGTCATTTATAGCATAGCCAGTACCATAATCGTGACACCTGCATAAACGAGATATCTTATGTGCAATTTTATTTTTTAACTCAAACTGTGTACCAGTAATTTTGAGATCATCATACTGCTCCGATACTACTTGAAAGTGAAGAGAATTTTTGACATGTATAACTACACCATCTGCAATGTTTATCTTAATGTTATTATCATATATATCACATCCGGGTATACTTATAATAATGTATCTTATTGGTTAGCCACGCTTCGGTGCATATTATTACATCAGGTTTCATCTGAAAGGCATTAATCAGTGCTTCCAGCTTGATAGGATTTTTTTTTTAACACCTTTAGTATTAGCATGAAAAACTAATGAATGTAATTTATATATATATATATATTTTTATAGTAAAAAATAGACACATTCAAATGAAAATACTTAAAGCTAAAGTGAAATATATTTGTTTGTAACATTCTTATTGTCCAACCATGTTCAATCTTATATCTCATCTCGATAAACAACCAATTAATACAGCTACTTCAACATTCCAGCACGGTAATTTCATACTTCTCATTGCACATTGTGTCTATCGTTTCATTCTACTTTCCGTTTCACTCATTGTCAGTCATAGTGGAATGCGAAAAAATACTTCCGGCTCTACGTTAAGTATAAGTGCATGTACAACTGTATCAACACGGATCGAGTCTATGAATTATTGCTTCTATATAGCGTCGTACGTAAAATGAAGTATTAGGTTTGTTTAACACTAATGAACGAATTTTACGTCCGTATTTGATAAGCCGTAGAGCTAAAATCTCAGTTGACAACCGGAGAATCGACATTCCTCTATCCATATCGGCCTCTTCGATTGAGAATTTCATTTATTATGTTTACCTAGATTAACTCGTGCACATCTATTCTTAATTATGAATCTACGTGATTTGAAAAAAGTTTATAAGCGATAAAAATGAATTACAGTATTATCAGATTTCACTATTCTGAAAAAGCGTACGGTAAAAAAATAGAACCGCTCTCTGTTTAATTATATTGTAGGTATAAGGTATGTACAGAGAAAGTGTTTTCATCACCATTTGCTTTTAGCTTACTACACAATGATATAATGTTTGAAATATACTTTTCTCCTCGTGAAACTAATTGCTGATTGTGAGTTCACCGTATAATAATTCAAGTACCCGGAAATGCATCATTTTTATTTTATGACAAGTATCGGAACTCAAGAAAGTCTGGTTAACATGCTAGAATTTAATGTAAATATTAGAATTGCGATCACCAAGTTTACTATTCCGTATCACCGTGCGCATTGAGAAAAAGATATCGCCGACTGAATCTTTGATTCGCTATAATAATTTACTTTTATTTGACTCGAAACAGGTCTATCTGACTTAGAGAAATCGCTTCCTACATTTATTAAGCATAAAATAATTTCCTCAAACTGAAAAGTTTTATATCGAATCTCAGGAATGATATTATTTAACGTTTGCGCGACTCATTAAATCGTAAATATGTTTTATAAGACTAATCAAGCAATACTAGTTTAGAAAAAAAGTTTCAAGTCAACACAGTAATGTTCTGTCAAAGTAAATGATAATAGGTGTATAATCTCACTGCATCAAAGAGTCAGCGCGGTTAAGAAATATTTTCCTCGTTAAACTTAGCGCTGCGCGTTTTGATGTGACGACAAATCGATGAACTCTAAAGCAAGAAGCTAGGCAAGTGCTATTGATTCGAATTAGAAATAGAGAGAATAATCGTCATGATTCGCTTCTATTTTCGATCAACGATATAACGAGCCTCGCCGAAGAAGGCATCAATTCAACAAGTATATTCGATCCACCTTTCCCGTGTCCGTCTGTATCGCAAATCGCGAATGACGAGAGCGTAATTTCACGAACTTGAGAAGTTTGAGAAGGTAAAAATGACGCGGTCATTACGTTTCCTGTTTTAGGTGAACGTCGTTCGTTCCGCATCGCCGAATTCCATTCTTATAACGATAATAATAACTCTCGCCGTTGTTTTTCACGTGAAACTCCGGATGATCGTTGAGGCCACGATTAAGCAACCTTCCCCGGGAACTTCCGGTCGATTCACGAACCACCGATTGGTCTTGACGAGGCGAATCCTGGCTGGCCGAGTGACCATCACTCTCGATGGGCGATGCCCGAACATTTCGGGTTCCTTAGATCTCGGTGCGTTTTTTGTTTTTCCGATTTCTCTGCGGACAATCGAAGGGGAGACCGGAACGTTGCAATTCAGGAAACTTTTGAACAATGCCAATATCTTTGGCCCATATCGATCGTGTATCAACTCACTGCGTTATGCACTCTTTTCCGTGACCATGGTCGACGACAGAGTTGTAGATATCACGTCCAATATCTTCTCCGTGACGTTCGATATCGTCGAGGCTATCAAGTCATCGGGATGATGCCGATGATCGTGATTCTGCAGATGATCGTCGTCGCCGTTCTTGGTTTCTTCCTCGTGGGAATGGCCATGGCTATGACCATGACCATGTTCGTGGGAGTGTGAAGCTGGAATAAAATTGAACCGTGAACAACAAATTACGCAACGAGTATTGCTACGCGTATACACGATTTATAAAACTGGTAAACGATTAACGTGCGTCGAATGAATCGATGAATTTATCAAACAGCGATACGATTATTTTTTACAATACAGGGGGACATAACGTTGTTTTTTCGTTTATCATACACGACGAACATTCCGAACCGGATGTTCGCAGTTTAATATCTGACTAACAATGATACGGCTGACCGATTTTCTCAATACCGATTTTCAAGTTTCCTAATCATTGACTAGGTTCTAGCTCGTAACAACATCCGCCTCTCTTACGAAGAAATAAATAAATATCAAACGAGAGGCACGATTTCGAGGTAACGAGAGGAGAGATATTTGAAAATCTCTTTGTTTGTATGCAACTAATTCAAGAATCACGAACCATATAATATAACACCTTGCACGGAATCGCCATTGCGTAATCGATCTTTGTCTGCAGTTTCGCTTAAACTCCATAAGGCAAATATCACTAACAAGAGACTTTAAATTTCGCAAGTTTCGTCTAGAACACCTGGTGATCGCCGATCAACTTTCACCGCGTACTTAACCCGGGCCTCGATGTACCGGGAACGGATGCCATGAGGTTTTACAAATCGTTCAATGAACTGTGCCGGCGTTTCTAGAGGTATAATATCGTCGCGTAGATGCCGATCAACGATTACTGAACGGTAATTGCCTCTGAGGAAAGAAATCGACTGCATCTTTTTTCCAACTCCTTGTTAGGACGGTGTACTTTCTGGGTTTTTTTTTTTACTTTGGTTTCTCAAGAATTATACGAGACTCGCCTTTATCTTGAAAAACTCAATTTTATTATCTGTCGTATAAATCCTGTCTTTTAATAACCCAGAAGCCTCGAATACTCAGATTAATCGCTTACACGACGCGACCAAACAGGGATATTAAAAGGTGAATCGTGAGTACCTTCATTTAACTCCGAACCGCATAAAATCCAAGCCGTAATTTCTCGGATTAGGTTTTCCGGTTTACGGCATCGAGTTTAATTGTTGTTGCCATAGTTGCACTCAACTACCAAGTCGCGAATTATACATGTTCTACTTCGAGCATTGAGCAGGGTGTCAACTTATCGTTACAATTAATCACGTTATCGCGAATTGATTGAGCTCGGTGCGTCGTTGGCGTCCGGTGTTAAATCACTCGATGCGTGCAAATATGTTCGCTTTGTTGTGGCGTATAAGCATTTGCAAATGTTGCGTAAGGTATGCGTAAGCACGTCTCGTTTCCCAACAAGCACAATGGGGTGTGTTAAATTATGTGTGCACCGCTCAACCCTGCAGGCGAATATTTATCCGATTCGATTCGCAACGATAAGATAATCACGAAATTGCCGAACCCTGTGCCGGAATATCAGCGGTACCCTACGACTCTGAATATAGGTATACCTATCAACTATAGATCGCGATACCGTCTTCTCACACGCCATTTACTATACATGTACACACAAGTATACAGTGCTGCAATATTTGGTCTATGTGTGTATAGATTAAAGGAAGTGATTAGATTCTCATTACACGCTTCGCAGACACTGCGTCCTCCCAATTTCGCGGATAATAAGAAGCGAGAGAAGCTCAACTCGGTCAACAAACAGTCAGGATTTATGCAAAATCTATCGTTTATTGACAAAGAAATACTGTTTACTTTGTAAATTTTGTAAATCGAAGGGTTACTTTTTCGGATCGTGAACCGAGCCACTTCGACGGGAGTAAGATTTAACCCAAGAAAATTTTCAGTGCTCTTTAGAGCATCTAAAACGTTTTAACAAATTATCTGGACAAGAGTGAGATTTCAGACGAGAAAATTTAAAGAGCTTTCCAATTTTTTCAATATTTCTTCGAGATTCTCCGTGCCTCGGTTTTCACTTCGCAACATTTGGAAAGTGAGAAGACACACGTCGTATGATAGAAAATTTACAATTTCAAGAAACTCGCATTTAGTTATATAATTTACTGAAAACGGTAAACCGATTACTCTCTTCTGGGCGACATATTTTATTCGATCCACATCCACAAACCGGTTCCAAATTGCAATGAATCACAGGACAACGTCTACAACTTATCGTAGGAATTTAAAACACACGTTGTACACATTTACGTACACATGTGCACGTTCGATGCAACGTGCAGAAATTGTGATTCGTGATGTGCCGAAACAGGTGCGGGATTTATGCATATGGACAAGGAGTGCCGTGCAAGTTGAGCAAAATTAGTTACCTATATATGCGGGTGGCGTAGCACTGGGAAAGAGGGATGAAAAGGGGTCGAGGGGTGGCAGGGGTGGAAATTTGTACCGGTGGGTTAGCCCGGTACGGAGTTGCTCGTCCGACCTTCGCCCGAAATACCTACTGACCCTGCACCTGAGACTTTCCGCAACCCTTTGAAGAGATTGATTTTAACTTAAACGCGTAGGTACGTAACGCCGTTCATACGGCACTCCGACGATTGGCGAAAAGAGGTGAGAAAAGAAAATGTGTAAGAATAGGGATCTGGAGACGTGGGAGGGAAGAAAAAAAGGCACGAGGAAAAGGGGAATGAGATACCACCAAAGCACCGTCCAACTCACTGGCGTACTGGAGTCCCAGCATGAACATAAACCCGACGAGGATGGCGGCGAGCTGAAGCAGCCCGCTTTTCTCGTTCGCTCTCTCCCTTGCGAGGACTTCGAAAAATACAATGTAAAGAAGGGTCCCGGCGGCGAAACCCTGCAGGAGTGTTGGTAGGGGTCCGAGTCCTTCGCCGGGGTCCTCGAGGCGTCCGATCACGAGTCCGATCCCGATGCCGATGGGAGTGACGACGGAGAATACGACGAGGTAGCCGAGGACTATCCTGGCGTTCGCCCCGGCCGCTACCATTTCCATCCCCACGCAGAAGCCGATCACCAATTTGTGGGTCGCGATGGCGGCGGTCAGGTATATCACGGAGGACAACGAGGGCTCGAGGCCGACGGTGAGGCCCTCGAATATCGCGTGAAAGGACAACGCTATCACGGTCAACAGCCCCCTGACCGAGGCGTTAGGGGGGAGCGTCGAGGCCGGGGGCGAGGCCGTCGACGCGGAAGACGCCGAAGAGTTTCCGCAGAGCGGGTTCGCCTTTCCTTCGATTTCCCCGCCGTCGAGTCCCCGTGGGACTTCCAGGTTCCGCGAGAGATAACTGCGCTCGTTCTGCGACAGCGGAATCGTGTTCCCGAAGCTGTTCCTCGTCGGGTTCGCCGACGCGTCGCAGGGACACGTCGAGCCTCCGTTAACCTTCCCCGCGAGGTTTCCGTTCTTCTCGTAACCCGAGTCTACCTCCTGGTGGAGTCTGGAGTTACGGGTGGCGAAGATCCCGGGGTTGTCAGTGTCGGACTCGTAGGCGCGGTCCTGGGCCATTGGGGATATCCGGGCGTCGGGGGATAGGGATTTTTCCCCGCTTCTTCCCGCCTCTCGGCTTCTTCGACTCCCGCTCGAGCTTCGGTTGCATCTTCGCAGCGAAACGCTTCGGTGCAGCGCCGCCTCCGTCGGTTCCGGCTTTCGGTCCAGCGCCGCGTGCACCGCCTCTTCCACCAGGTAGACGAAGAAGAAACCACCGCAGAGCAACAGTTCGGCCAGACCCAAGCCGCCACCCAATTTCATCAGCTTACCGCTCTCCTGCAGCTTCTCCACGCTCTCGCGGACTTCCGGGGCCAGGTGGACGAACGACGTGAAGAGCAGAACACCGCCCCCGAAACACAGGAGCAGCGACGTCAGCAAACCCTGTTTCAAGATTCGATTAACCCAGGTGTATCACGCCGTTATCACCGGACAGTACCAACTTCCATTTTTACGGCTTGTCGAGGATTCGTTGGTGGTCAATACCGATTCGAACGATCGTTGAAAAATTCGAATACCTACCGATTTCATAAACGGAATATCGGTATACGTGTAAGGTGCGGTTGGAAACCATTCACCTTATACGGGAGACCGGAGAGAATACGACGACGATTTTTCATCGCCTACTTTAGATCCTTACGAACCCACACTTTAATTTAGCGGAAAAGTAATGACTCGAGCGTAAGCAAAAAAAGAGAAAAAAAATTAAAAATTAAACGATGTACCGAGAGTATGTTTATCCGCTCGACGGTATCTTCAGATGTAAATAAATACAGTGGTTTTAATTGAGCAATAACTCTGACGCTGCGCCATCAAAATTAACGAACGTAAAGATATTTCCTGAGCCAAATGGTGCACGGTTTCCGCGATACCTGTCTGCGGAATAAACTTTAAGACAATTTCACGGTCCCTCCGGAGGGAGGATTTTAAAGCTCGGAATCAGCCATCAGAGAAGGAATTCATGGAATTCTAAATTGAAACGAGTATAACGTTACATGAGGTGGTACGAGTCGCAAAAACTCGCGTCGCGTTAAAAGGATTTTGCGATCGATCCCGCGGTCTCCCCTTTCCAACCTTTCGCACAAAACTGATACGATCTTGGTTAGAGAAAAAGAAATAAAAATAAAAAACAACAGTAAAACATCCATATCTCGACTCATTTTGCTGCGAATATCGTATGATATATTTACTTCAGCGGTGCTCGCGCTGCCCCGACTCAATCTGCATCTGTTGATGCAAAGAGGTAGCGATCCTACGCTGAGCGATCCGATTCCAAGGACCAGCATCGCCCCGATTTTCGCCAACAAAATGCCAACGGCTCCGTTGTTCACAACAGGTGTCTTCTGAGCGTTGTCAATTATCGTCCCCATCGCCTCCATCCTCGCTGATTTTACTTTTATCGTTTATTTGCGAATGTAAATTGTCGTACAAGTTCTTCTCACGTTTCAGCGGATAGGATCACTCGATCTTCCGGCACTTATCGTCATCCGGACAACACTTTTCCACGCCGAAGATTCTGTAGGATCGGTTAAATTTTAATTTTTTTTTTTTTTTTCTAATTCAAGCGAACAAAAACGATTTTCCTCCTCGAGCGTTTCTTGGCGAGCGAATGGTAGGTGTACCAAGGGTGCGGGTCGAAGTTCCGAATGGTCAAAACTCCGAACGTTGCTGCACAACTCCTCCGCAACATGCCGAGGAGCGTTTTGAAGGTCGCAGTGTTCGGAATTTCGGCCATTCGAGGTTTTGGCCGTTCGGAACTTTGACAACTCGGATCTTTGACTCGCACCCCTAGATTGCTACCGCGCTATGTCCTCATCGCCGGCTCGGTACATTCTGATAGTAACCGTGGTACCAGGTAGTTATATCAGTACCAAGCTCCGCCCATACCACACCAACCACGGTTACAAGTTTCGAGGGTCGCCAAAAAACGCCTTTCGTCCCTCCTTTTTCTACAATTCTTTTCTTTTATCTATCCTACATGCGGCGCCAATTTGCCTCCAAGGCTTGCGAACGTGACCCAGATCTGAGGAGCAGGGCGATATTGCACCGTCACGTAGCTCTTCATAATATCCTCTTTTCTTGTATTCTTCCTTTCCTTATTACCGTATTATTTTTATTATCGTTTATTATTATTATTATTATTATTATTATTATTACTATCCTCCCCTTCACTCCTCTCTAAATTGCCCGTTGTCCAATCGCACCGAATCCGTTTCTTCGGGTCCTTTTTGCCGGTTATTTACTACGCGTGCCACACTCTTCGATAACGGTACAGCGAATCATCATCTCCGTACCGTACGTGTGAGTAATAATTTGCGGATGTTAGATGCGTCAATTGCGCGGCAAACCACCTGGCAGGTCGAGGACTTGCGACACACCGTCATCCCAGTGTGCTCGTTTAATACTCATTTTACCAACCGGCGATGCTTCTCTATCGTCTCCTTGTTTCGCACTTGCGTTACACGCGACAAGAACCGCATGTGTGTGGCGTTCGAAGAGCGCGCGGAAGTAGGTGGAACAGGTATGCGGAAAGGCGCACTTTTCACAACAATCGCGTTTCCACAGCGCGTTCTCGTCTCTTCGTTAAATCGTCATCGTCATCGTGATCTATGGGTTCTCACGGTTGGCACGTTGCGACATTGAAACCGTCCGTATTACGCAACGCGATTTAACCACCGACTTATTGTTCCCAGATGAGACGCGACGTACGGCGGAACGAATCCCGCCGGTATTCTTTCGAAATCGTGTACGAAACGAACGGTGTTTCTTCTCACGCGGGTATAACGTGCAATAGATTCCAGAGACGGGTACGTTTAGGTCTCGTGGTGTGCGACGTTCGGAGTCGATGACCGTAAAACCGAATATGAAGAATGGTAAACGGGACGAGCACCCGGCAAGTGCGTTGCACGGCCTCGTAGCGACGATTCAAATTGAACAGTTACATCTAGCGGGACATAATCGCTAACAAAAAACACATCCTAGGTCTCAAACCCCAGTCACCTAAACCTGTGACGCGATGAAGCGGCAGGGTGGCAGATAGTTTGCTGATAAAAATTTAATTCAGCCTAAAAAATCGTTCGAAATACTCTCGAAACGTTCTCTTTAAAGCCTAAGAAAAATTGGAACAAACTGGTCAACAGCAGGACGCCAAGAGACCAAACTCCTGGACCGGAACTTCCAATGGTCTTGGGTACGCGATTCCTGTCGCCACGCTTTTCCGCCAACTCGTTTGACGATGAGGAACGATGATAAGAATAAAAAATAAAAAAATTACAAGAGAATCGCGAGTGTCGCGTGCCGGTTTTAGAAAGTCGACGTACAACTTCGGGCTGCACGCATCGCGCACTGTCACTGGATCCCGGAGGTTCCCAAAATCTCTGACGGTACGGACTATCGTCGGATGATTTATACGGTTTTGTCTTCTCCTCCCGGCGGGGGTGGAAGGAGGTTCGAGTGGGGCTCAGCCGTGCCGCACGGCCGGAGCTTCTGCGACCGCGTGTCAACTTGTTACACGGTCATTGGAATTCCGCAAATCGCGTTACACGGCCGGTGCACCGGATATACGGATCGGGAGAAACGCTCGCTGGTTGACGAGCCACTGAGCTTTCTAAGCAGATGTAGGTAGCTTCCGATGGTCGCTCACGCTCGGTTGGCACCGTCTCTCCCCCACTGTGATGCCGGTGCTCTCCTGGCTGCGTGGAAACGCGGTGTTCGTGTTCCCCTTAGCTTTTCGCTCTCCGCTCTCTCCCTCTCACCTTTTCGCGCATGCCCTCCTATCACGCCGCTTTTCGCGTATACACCGTCCTCGGCCTAGGCGAACGCTATATTTTTCCACCTCTTTCCTTTTTCACGAGAGCTCTTTTCCTCGCGCCGCACCCCGCGAACCGGAAGGGTGCAGCCTCCTTCTTGGAACGGAGAAACGGAGGCCTGCACGGGAGAAAGGCGAGGAGAGAGATTTTCGCAAACGCGTTTACGGCCTGCGAGTGTCCTGGAATGAAGAGGGAGGAAACAAAAAAAAGAAAAGTTTCTTTTTCCGCAAAGTACCAAAAGCATGGCGATCGGAAAAGCGCGCGTCATTGGGTACCAGTCGATAATTCTTTGTTGAAAAACAAGCCCTGCCAACGGTCTTGAACCAGGTTTGAAGGTTGAACCGTTTTTTGACGGAAGCCGTTCAATGTCGGCCGTGAGCAATTTTTGCGCGGAATTTTACGCCAGAAATATAATTTCACGCTCTTCGATATAATGTCACGGGCGTGTAATAATTCATTGCCGATACGTGCTGTATCGGTTTTCCGGGATGTGTAAAAAGACTGGCAAGAAAACGTGCACACATTACCGTCTTCGGTTATAATGCTGGTGCAGACATGATAATGCCATTTACACTCGACGCATTCTCACGTAAAACGACCTTACACTCTATGCGCGAACGATCCCACTGTCACCCTAGTATTCATTATTGCACAGGCAAGTGTGTGTACGAGTTGTACAGGCACGCCTTGACCGGTGAACAAATGATATCTGGGTCAGCAGTGATCAAGTGAAACGAGTGTGTGAGTATGTGCAATACGCCGTGCAGATCTGCAGGAGCTGCTTTTAGTTCCAGGCCAAACCGACCGAGTATCGTGTGCAGCAAAAATGGAATTGGAATTTTGACAACTTCGAAAGAAACCTTTTTTTGGCCAGTAAAAGTCATTTATAGACAGTACTGCTTGTGGTGGTCATTTTTCAAAATATCGGACAGACAAGAGCTGCAGCGCGTTTTTAATCGCAGGGATAAATAATTTAGAAAATTTTGGAAGTGAAAAGTTTTACGGAAATTACGAAGATGCGGTCCGCGACAGATATCGCGCGAACGCAATGCATTCGCCTACAACAGGCACACGTGGTAATTATTTATTAATGTACAATTACGTGGAACATCTGGTTAGTACAAGGGCGGGGTTAAGTGTGTCGCCTACGCTTCGCAACAAGAGACGCCGAGTTGTTGGCACGGTAATTCATAATTCATGGATTACCGACAATTTGAATAATTGTAATGCAACGGGGGGTGAATGAAACAGCACCGATTCATCGTCAGTTCGATAATAATTAATTAACGACGTTGCGATGCACGCACGTATATGGATACGTATATTGTATCCTTACGTTATGATCATGCGGAAGAGTTGATAAGGTAAGATAAGCGTAACAGTTATTGACCCTTTTTTGGTTGTGTCTGTTTGATCGTTGGTTCTGAAATTACCGAAAAATAAAATTTTCCCGTCTAACCTTCCAGCAACTGGTTTTAGTCATCGAGAAATTCACAATTCGTGCCGTCAGTTTATAATTTTGAAAAATAAAAGTGTCAATAATTGAGTCTGAACGTGTCGATAACTGGCACGCTCACCTCGGTGCGGTTAGTATTATATCAAGCAAGAGAAAAGGGAAAAGGGTTGGTTAGTTCGTTGGTGTAAAAAGAAAAGTAAAAAGGTATCGTATTTAATGGTATAAAAAATGGAGTAACTTCGTTTCTACAATATCAATAGAATTGACCTCGTCTCATTTCAAACGCAACAATTATACTGTATTCTATCTACTCCCGATACGAATCGTCCGTCCCTAATTCTATCATATTTACATACATCATCTCCCGTGATGTTTCTGTTATCCCATCACCTACTTTTGTTCACCTTACGTTGGCGATCGAAATATCCTGCACATAGCCTTGTAAGAGAGCTGCATCACTTGCAGAGCTGCGATTGCCGGTCACGACGTCCTTACGTCCTCCTCGTTCATCCGGGATGATTCGGGCGCAGGTGTAAAATTATTTCTCGTTTATTCTATTCTTTGAATTGTCTGTGGGTTGTTAGTACTTCGTTAGTGAGAGTGCGAGTGTTCGTGGCCCACTGTAAATTCCCCCAGAAGCGTATATGAAAAGAATCAGAGAAACAACTGGATTAGTATATCTGTTTAAATAAAGAGTCTGAATGTGAGGTACGCGCAGGAAGGGATGAAAATTATTTCAAGTATGTATGTAGTTAGTAGGAGGGATTTTTAATCATTCAGAGTCGAGGTCAGCCGTGTTACGGTACGTGTTGAGCCTGCACGTGGTTCAAATTGAATCGACCGACGGCACTCCAACCTAAATCACAACGGCTCGTGCGAAAATCGACGAACGAGTTGTGCGTGGAATTTGAATATGTTTATGTATATATGATGCGAAATATCGATGCGTACGTTTTGAATTAATGCATGGGGGAAATACCGAGAGAGAGAAATTCATCGCATGCCAATTGTGAGTGTACAAAGCTGAGTTTTGAATTTTTCATACATACGTACGTGATGGAAATAATTTACGTAAATCCCAATTATTTTTTTTTTAATTTTCGGCATTAATTATCGAGTTTTTAAAGTTGAAATTAAATTTTTAATTCGATCACGTTCGCTAGTATGAAACACTAATTTTGCTTCATAAGCGTTATTTTCTTCAGCGATAGCTGAAGTCCCAAGGCGCTAAATTCGAATTTTTTGGTGGCGAAAATCAAGGTAAAGAAATCAAACTTTGACGTAAGATCAAAGTTTCGAGTGGTCCGAAATCCGACGCGCAAAGTTCGGAAAGGGTAAAATCACGAAAGCGCAAAATGGCGAAAGGGCGTAACTTCGACAAGTCAAAGGTCCGAAAGTGCAAAAGTGAGAAAATTAAAAAATCTGAAACATCGAAATTCCGAATGATCTAAGATTTTTAGTTCTGTGAATTTCTGGATTGATGAAATTTCACCACTTTGATCATTCGTTTTTCTGGATTTTCGATATGTTTACGTTCGGAGTCCTGCACGTCGTTTAGATTTTCGATTTTTCCGATTTTGTACACCCACTCGTTGAGTAAACCAGGCTGTGTGACCATGTTTTAATTTTTGAAATTTTCCTTTATCGAAACTCTATTTTTCGGAACCTTACTCTACTGGTACTTGACTTTTCAACACTTTGCTGTACCGTAACTTTAATTTCCAGAATCTTAAATTTCGGAACTTTGAGCCTTTCGGTTTACGACTATTCGAAACTTTGTTGTTTCATCAAAGTATGATTTCTTTATCTCTGACGAACGAAACGCAGTGACGCGGGTCGCGTGATACCAGCGCAAAATATCATATTTCCTCTGCAGAACCGGTTCTAGATTCCAGGGTAAAACGATACGCTTATGACGATAAGTCCGCATGCAGTAGTACATATTCAGCAAACCGGGTGTGTAAGTGTCCTGCGAGCTTTGCATATGAGCGATTATCACAAGCTTTCCATTTTTCAAGCCTCAGGCTTCTCCAAAAGAAATTTCTGCAGACGCGATACTGCGGCCGAAACCGATCGTCATTCGGCTCGAACGATTCCTCTTCGAAATCGGCTGAACGATGATGAAAAGTGTCGGATGATATACTCACAGGAAAACTGGATCGTGACCATGAGAAGAAACCCGATGAGCACCGACAGGTATTGGATTATCCCGTGACGCTGCTTCCTCAGGATTTCAAAGAACACAACGTAAAGTAGAGTCCCCGTTGCGAGTCCCTGCAAAGATTTATAATCCAATTGAAATTCGATAATGAATCCAACGTTCCGGAAGTCTGATTTCGAGTCGCGAACTTACTTGCAGAATTACAGCGACGGGTCCACTGGCTGCAGCGCTTGCACCGCCAGTCACGATCATCGCGATTCCAACTCCGATCGGAGACACGACAGCGTAAGTACAAATGTAAATGATCATCAGGGGAAACCGGGTCCTTGCCGTGACGAGTTCGACCCCGATGCAGAAGGCGATGACGAACTTGTGCGCTGCTACCGCACCGAAGAGGTACCTGAACACCGAAATACGGGGATGAGATAGTGTCCGGAGTTCCACGCGGATCCGTAATCATCCCCGATTGTGAGATAGCAAAATTCTAATCGCTTACCAGACGTCACTCGCGGTGCTCGACAAGCCGATGGCCAATCCCTCGAAAAGCTCGTGCACCGAGAGACCAAGAACAACTAGCAACCCTCTCAGAGAACTGACCACGAAATCATCGTCGTCTTCGGCCGGAAGGGGAATGTGGCTGTGGCCGTGGCCGTACCTGGAACGAGAATTTATCATTTTCGGCACGAGTTGTGGAGCTCGGATGGAGTATTGGGCGCTTTGAAAGGACCTCGAGTGCCATGTTCAAGGATGTAATCCATCCCGATGATAATTGCCGCATCTTACCCAGGATGGGGCTGAGGACTGGCGGAAACACCGTTCTCCATAACCAGCTCGTTGGTGCTCTTATTGACATCTTTGATCGTCTTTGAATTCTCGGATAGTCTTTTCCGCCTCTTGTCGTCCCTTCCGAGGTATACGTGAACCAATTCCTCGACCAGGTACATCAGGAAGAACCTGCGTAGAAGCGAAACGAACGTGGCGTGTTAAGAGGGGCTCTCGAAACGCCCCTTGCACTTCACTTCACTTCACTTCGCTTCTTAAATCGCGATGGCACTTACCCTGAGCACATGAGCAGCTCCGCCAAGGATACCGAGAGGGAGGGCAGCGAGCCCTCTTCCACCAGTTCCTCAACCCCTTCGGAAACCTCCGGCAAAATGTGGAGGAAAGTTGTGCTGAGGAGAACGCCGCCTCCGAAGCCCAGCAATAAGTCAATGATCTTCGCGGACCTAAGTTGGGAAAACGAGCTTCGTTAAGTCTGACGACCAAGAAGAAGAGGATCGTCGAGTTACGACAGGCACTGACTTACCTCGGACTTATCTCGTTCGATGTCCATTTGAACCACCTTGCCACCTGGATGGGAATGAGGCCTATGCAAATACTGACCAGGCAGAGACAGACCATGGTCACTGATTTCGCGACGAGTATCGCGCTGCTCTCGTCATCCTCGGTTGTGTCGTCCTCGTCGTGCAAAACGGCGGACGACAGGGTCGTTATATCTTCCAAAGACATCTTGGAGGGTGATAGCTGAAGATAAAACGTATGGAAATTATTTTAAGCCAGTGTAGCTTCCTGCGGACAAGTGGGCAAGGTAATCGTTCAACTCGTATTACAGGTACAGGTATAATACACTTTTGCAGCAAGTGGTACTCGAGGCTCAATTTAACCGGTTACAATCAATCTTCGGCAGCGGCAATACCGCGTCTACTACGTGTACAGTTTAATCTCCCACAAAGACACAAAGTTGATAGCACGAGATCTGATTGTATACATTGATATAGACTCTTACGACGGTGGATGTATCAAGGCTACTTTCAGACGTTGGGGTGCTTAGACCGAAAAAGGGGAGTAATTTGAGCCACCGTGACAAAGGGGATTTCCGTTTTATTAATCAGGATACCGCAGCCCCGTTTAGCTATTAAAAATGCGTCAATGACCAATGACCATTGACTATTGCGTACGAGTTTTGGTAGTCGAATCCAACGGATTTTTCAAACATCGTCGGGCCCGCTCTAAAAAATTATAATACGAACCATGAATCGTGAACGGTTCCTTTCCATATATCTCGGGAGCCATTAAGGCTGTTGCGAAAAACCGTACCGGCCTGTCGTTAATTGTATATTATAGGACACGACGTCTGCGTGTGAATGTTGGGTCTCTCTCACCTGTCGTTGATGTCTATAAAGCGGAGCGGCTCGGCGGTGTCCAAGAAAAAAACGACTAGTGACGGGGGCCCTTTTTGACCGGTATATATACCCCGATTTCGTATCTGTCTAATCGCTTATAAGCGGTGATAACGCGCCGTTAACGCTCGGCGTTCTCTCGCTGCAGCGGCGGGAAATAATTTCTCCCCCACTAGTAAAGGCTTAAATGGCCTTCGTTCCTGAGCGCCGTTGCGTGATAAATTACGTTACGGCGTATGCCGAGTATTCCCACACTTTCACGCAACACGCGTGTCTTAAACTTGGAAGCAAAAAATTCTCTCCGCATGTCGAAGATCGATCGAAATTCGTAAAGTTCATTTCCCGCAAGCTGCAATTTCACCCCGGACAATTAGTTTCACGCGACTGCGCTGCGTAAAAATCTATAACTATGCCTAGAGGATCGAAACCTCGAAGTTTTTTTCGGTTTTTAAAGTAATTTTTGACTGCATAGCTGAGATGAAAGTTTACCGAATTAACGAAATCGTTAACGTTTTCACGAGTCCGACTTCATCCGCTGATATTTTCTACCTTATAATTCAACAACGGCCATTCACACTTCGGTCCAAATCACGAACGTTTTTATCGTAGATTTGTCACCTCACGGAGGTAAGTTTTCACGCGAACTAACAATATTTCGTTACTAATTTCACTTCTCCCGATGTTCGCCTTATGTTAATAATGGGAATGCAGTTAATGCCAGTATTATCGATGCCAAGTAAAAATGTTTGTCAGTTATTTTCGGTCTTTGATCGATGGTATGACTACAGTGCGACTTGAGTCTCGTTGATGGTTCGAAAAACGAAATTGTCGCATTTTTTATTTTGTATCATTAGTTACGGAAACTTTCGTTTCAATCGTTATACGGCCATCCGATTTAAATTTAAACACTCACCCGGTTCAAATATTTTTCAATGATTCACACTCCGGAAAAGTAGAGAATTTACGGCGACTTCGGATTGAAAAAAAATTCAAGAGCTCGAGGCGTTTTTACGTAAGATAATTATTCTTTCTCACCGTCTATGGTTGAAGAAATGAGCGGAAAAAAATATCTTCGTTGAATTTGTAGGAAAACTGCGAGTGATTTGAAACAATTGAACAAATACTCTGCAACGTTAGGAATACAACATCTTAAGCGATAAGGAAACATTGCGTTTTTTATTTATACCAGTGCCGTGAAGCTGGAGTCTCTCTCTCTCTCTCTCTCTCTCTCTGTGTAAATACGTTCTAGTCTACCCATTTGCGCACCTCACTGCAGTAAGTACCTAGACGGTTCATTAAACTGATAATAATAAAACTTCTAGAGCACTGTTATATTATATCTTTGTGTATCGTTTACCAGGTAAACGGAGAGAAAAAATCACCGCCGACGTCACACGCCGGCACGCTTATAATTATTCGTAGGTATTATTCTGTTGTCTCCTCATTTCTGACGCGTTAAATTTACTCCGCGATATCATAATACGATAACCACTCCTGCTGTTCGGGGAGAAAAGCTAATTTTCGTCTCTTTATTCCTTTGCCGACTAGAAATAAATTCGCACATACGTATGTTCGAAGCTGCGATAGACCAATTTCACGGTACGAGCCACGAGGTGAATTCTACAGCAGATCCGAAAGGTTTCGGTGAAATTTTTTCAACGTAACGAGGAAAGACTTGACGGGTAAAATTTCGATCCGCGATTCGTCGCACAGTCAAACGATTTATTCCGCTACCACTGATCGTCGTTTTTGTCAAATTTTGCGAATCGACGGCTGCTGCAACTTGGGTTCATTAGTCACCCACGGCGTTAGAATCATCCGGGTAAGGGACCGGGTGACACAGATTCCATCCTCAACATAGTCGCACTGTCTCGCACCATTCACGATCACGATCACCACAAAACTCGAAATGCAGGTGAGAACCGGATTGATTCCCGGGGTGAAATTCCTACTCGACTTACCCACATATAGTCCGTCGGTATCGTGTGGCAGTATTCGTTGCGACGCGACTCTATCAAGCCGGGGAGACTTGACGTAAGTACGTAAAAGCACGTGTGCGGGCCAAGCGTCGAGTAAAAAATACCTCGTTTCCGACAGAGTAAAAAACGCAGCTGCAGGAGCCGGCGCCCAGAGGAACGATAGCTGGAGGCCGGATATCTTGCGGTGAACGTCAAGAGGTCGGTTCGGTTCTCTTCGGTTCTCCTTGGCGGGCCGAGTTCCTGCGTCCTCGGAGGTTGACTATCGCGTTATACCAACCCACGCCATCCAGTCGGAGGGCGGCGAGTGGACAGAGAGGAGCGAGAGGTAAAAGAGAAGGAGTAGGAGATGAAGGAAGGGGAGAGAGCGAGAGAGCGAGAGAGAAGTCTCCCGTCCACGTTCGCGAAGAAAGGCGATAACCGGCCGGGGTTTTCCCTGTCGAGGAAAACCTCGTATCCATTTGCAATTAGCGTCGATTGGACGGGCAAGTTTCCTCCAGGAAACCCCGATATGCCCATTGTCCGAGCACCGGCGCTCGGCTAGGTTGATTATTTTATTCATCGACTGGGAGGTAGTTGCCTGTCAAGATTGCTGCATACCAGGATGCAGCTGCATTGAGTATAATTACGATCTCTGCATCGATCGGAACTAACGTCACCGCGAGAAATACCTATGCCGTTGCTAATCACTCGATGACTCGTCTTCGGAGGTCGCGTTCTGTGTTCAAGCTTTCCTCATAGCGGGAAGATTAATCATTTTACTCGTGACCCGCGTCGTTTCCTCTGGTTACAAGAACCACGGAGAATGTGCATGTTTTTCAAGGTCGATGATGGCGCGGAAGGGTGCAACGGGGACCTAATCGTATACGCGAAATTACGTTAACTCTGCTGCAACTCGTCTCCTCGATGTTACGACTTCGAGATGATAATCGTGCGCTTGGTTTATGCGACGAATATATAACCCGCACCGTCACTCCTGCATATTTATGACCGTGGAGCGACGTCGTCGCGACGTTTGCGGTTTATACCGTACCGACCAAGACCCAAAACTACCGGCGACCTTTGCAGAGTTCTCCAGAAGTTAGATCGGAACCAAAGACGGTCAGCCGCTCGTGGATTTTCATACTATCGAGCATGGCTGTGTGATATTATGCCTGTACAACGGAAAGCCGAGTGTTGGTTGTGAGTTCCTTACACACATCACATTCCTAATATTCTAGCTCCCACCTTCGCATTTATGTTCACCAATGACCCGTGCTAGCCGTCACGTGGGTATTAAACGACTCGACGGTGAATGTCTCTGAATGAATCGTAGGACCGGGTATGATTCGACTTTTCTAACAATCGCTTATTCGTCACAATGCGCTATTGTATACCAGCTGCTACGTATCTCGATACTATAAAGCGGACTACAGTTCGACGGAAATGGAAATGTTTGAAACTGCTCGATCAGACGAGAGTCACTTGACTTTCATCTTGGTGGACTTCTTCACCGAGAAAACTAAGTCTTTAAAATAAACTAAATAAATCAGTCGAGTATTGTACAAAAATATTCCGTTTCTCTCCAACTCCAATTTTATACGGGATTAATAATCGTAAACCGGTTATTGTGACATAAAAATTAACGAATTTCCATTACCAAATAGAAGGACTCACGTCAGGGTCATTTATCACTATTCTAATGTCATTCGAGAATCCTTGAAAATTCCAGTACAATCGTATCAACCGCTGTTCATCCGATCGTCAGCTAATGGGACGGCTTTTACTTAGCAGAAAAATGGTGATAGAGATACGATTACACGCAAAAAATAATCAACCGCAGCGAGAACAATCTCCGTACAAGAGAGGAGAGACCGGCGTAGTCGGTGAATGGCCAAATCCTTGGAACGTGGCCCCGAAACTTATATTCGCATTTCGCCGGCGATTCATCGAGGGAAAATACCGCAGAGCCGCACCAGGATCCGTGGCTGACCCTAAATAGTCATGGATACACAATTTTCGTCGCGACGTTCCATTTTACCGTGACAATAATCATTGTTAACGTCCCGCCGCACGTGATATTACGCTATTACGGTGTAGGTGTCCGTGGAGGTATGATATAATCCAAGGCATGACGACAGGAACGAGCAGATCGAATTCCTCCAGCCGTATATGTATATAATAAACGTATCTAGAGTGTATGAGACATTCGTCAATGTGTCCGGGAACAATTGTCAAATACACGTGCAGTGTTAAAACTGCAACAAATGCAACCCAACGCTGTTGCGCAGCGGAGTTAAATTTAGCAACACTCCACTGCCCGAGACGTGTAACTTCTTAATTTTGTTGCAATTTGTTTCTCACGTATTCCTCCATTTCCGAGCGTCACGTTCACGTCTGCCGGGTTTTTCTGGATGGGGATTTACCGTGCCAACCATAAACCATGTAACGCTGTTGGATATCGTACGCGAGTCACGAAGCCCGATGTAAATACGCGGCGCCACGTTTCTACTTGTTCGCTAAAGCCCACACACACGTGGCATGTGCATCACACCTATGCAGGTGAAAATTATGCACCTCTTGTTCTTCGTCGAATGCAAGCGAGACGGGGACCATAGAGATCCATGCAAGACACGCACGCGAAGAGCAAAGACCCCTGCATGCGGTACGCTGTAATGGATTGAACGTCGTCTGTAATCGAGGAATCCTTATTCCTTGACGTAACGTCTCGACGATCCCGTGTGCGTTTTCTTATACGGTCCTGTACTGCCTTTCTTTTATCTTCTTTTCCATTACATTCAAAAGTGTCAATTACTCACGTTATGCTCCGCAATGACCGCAAAGCGTCTGGTGAATGTAACAAACACACACACACACACACACACACAATTACATATCGCTGATATCCCAGGATTCGTGCTAATTTTTTCCCTGTCAGCAATATGCAGAATTCTCTTTGCATGCAGTTTTCAAACTATGCTAATTACCAGTGTGAAGAAAATATGTGTACTCCAAATGATTTTCAATCTTTTACCGACATTTACTTATACCTCTGTATTACTGATTTGTTCTATACAATTCCGCTCACCGCAACCGATGCGGACCAGACGGTACGAAGAAGACAAAGAGATATTAATGTACAGACATACGCCGAACGCATTCGCTGGAAATTTGTTGAAGCAGGAAGATATAGCAAGAAAAAATAAACTATCCATGCGACCGTTGAATTCTGTAAAATTGGGACTTTTGCTAATTGGCTTGTAACGTATGAGTAATACAATTTGTTATGCTGAGAAATATTGTAAATAGTATGAGCTGTTTTTAAAATTATTCCAACAGGAAAGTGTTTAATTACACTTGAATCACGAGGGAAGTACGTTTGCTGCTAACTCAAAACACATACGACTTTCATAACAGGTATTTTCCAAAAGTGGATGCGTCAGAAAAACCGGACGTATTTTGCATCGTTTCGTTGAAAAATATGTTATAATTAGACGTAGGCCTTTCTAATGCGGAGCGATGTCTACATAGAACCGATTAATTACATAACATTAATTATGCGCGTAGGCTTGGGTGCTGCGTAATCTGAACAGCAGGTTCGAAAGCCACTTGAAAGAGTTTCCTCACTAATATTTATAGATACGATCGTCAAGACGAACCGGTGCCCTTATCTCGTTATGGAATGAAGATGTGTGCCTACGTATTTCCTGCGATTGGACAGTACTCAGGTTCTACCTGTTGCACGATTCGATCTATGCTGCAAATTGTAATAATTTTATCTCTCTATCGGCGGATCGGATCTACGAGGATAAAATTTTTTTGCCACACATCGAATCTCTTCCCGAGGCGCGAAACATTTGAAAACGGTGATATACACGGAATTTCGCTGTGTAAATTCTTCGCTTGTACAAGTATGTATAGAGTAAAAAACGAAAAAAAAAAATTGCGGTGGTTCCTCATGTTAGGTATTCTCAGTACGCAGCGGAAATTTATAGAAAGTTTGCACGATACTCGGAATCATTGCGATGTGCGCACTTCCTTGTGTTTTTTTTTTTTTTTTTTTTATTGCAGTCGGAAGATTTATTCACTTCCCTTAAGCAACCGCTGGTATTAAAGTCTCTCTTCAGGCCGGCGGAAGTACAAAAACAAAGCAAAATTACCGAAAGTCATAACATTTCTTGGTAGTATTCATCAGATTTGCGAATTAATTTTTTTCCGCATAACATTATGACGATAATATTATTTTATTACTCGGATTTACAGAGGCAATTATAATTTTGCATATTTACTGCTAACAGTCAAACCAGTGACGTATTTTATGATACATTTCGTTTCATGTTTATGAAAAAAATTATTTGTAAACGTTCAATTATCAATTACTTGGAATCCCGCTAACGGAAAACAAGTTATGCGTGTATGAGAATCGTGATCATTTTTAAAAATACAACGAACAATAAATCCCGGATATGGATGTTGCAAAAACACTTCACAGGTAATCTCGCTGAATGTTTTTCTTCTGTAATTTGTTTTTTACGCCTGGGATTATACTTTCCAATCCGTTGAGTTGCGAAACGTACGAGGTCTAAGTGCAAACCATCTGCATGATAAATAACGCGAAACTCGCGACTGCGGATCGAGGGCTTTCCATTTATTGCTTCTGATGGCACGGTAAGCGCACTTCGGAACCGGTCTGGATTCCGTACGTTATTTTTAAGGGATCCTGTTTCACCGGGAGTCCGGGATACCGTCAGGCAAATTCGCGGACCTTGACCTCCGGTACAAGAATTCGTCCTGGGTCCCCGGTTCGCAAACTTGAAACCTGATTCTTGAGTACCCCTTGAGTGGAGAATCGTAGGGAGAATCTCGAATGCGAAAAAAAAAGATTAAATAGAAAAAATGCCGCGCGGGAGCAAGAAACAAGTTTCGAATGTAGGAAACGTTCGGAATTTACGCTCTTTCTATTCCCAAAGTACGGATACAGGGTTACGGTCACTCTCTCGGAAACATTTTCAATAGAATAAATTTAAAACAGGTACCGATGGAGGTCCTTTACACGTGTTCTGAATCTAGGAATTATTTATTTGATTGCACGTGAATTTTGAGTGATCATTTGTGAAAACGCATTGCAATATTTGCCAGCGTTGTAATGAGGCGATTCGCAAAACCCGTATTCAAAGGAGCGGATCTTCAGGCATTTTTCCACCTTTATAATTTTATCTCGGACAGGTCTTATCTTAGCGTTAGCGGCCACAACGAATGGCTCCCTCATTCTGCACGTGCGAATCGCTTTCAAGTTAAATTTAAACACACTCGAAATCGAGAATGCAACGGAGATTATATGCAGGTACAATATTGCGCTAATATGCAGATGAAAATGATACGACGGCAGTCAATGTTAAGAAAGATTCATTGTCTTTCACGCGGTTAGTCGTTTCACGATCAGACATCTTTCGCTTTTACTGATCGAGTGAAGTTTCACTCGCTATTGTCATCCGCCAGATATCAACAAGTTTATTTTGTTTTATCACCGTTGAATTAACATTGTGAGTTTTTATAATCCCCGATTTTTCAATTTATGATCTTGTACGTATATCGTGAACTTTTGTCCGTCGGCTTCAATGCCAGCGGAATTAACGTTACGCACTTTGTGCAGCTATTTCTTACGGAAAGGATAAAAAAAAAAAATGCGTACAACTGCACACTTTGTAATTCCAACGCACATCGATAAGCTGATTTTTTTCCATCATTGTCCGAATGTCAAAATATTTCAACCGATTTTCGCAACGAATTAGTTATTTTTATCGACTTCATTGCGCTGGCAAAAAAAAGAAGATGTTAATTATTTTATATACGTTAGTATAACCTCTTTTGGGTGACCTCAAAAACGTACGAAGAATCGTTCGGTGATTCGTCATCGAAGAAAGGAACTTCCTTAATTCATTACACTCGCATTTTTATACACGTACACGCTGGAAATTTTCGTATTAAAACTTTCGCATGAGTTCACAATCACCCAGCTAAAACATTAATTGCTTCAAACGACTTCGAGTGTTATTCATACTATGATACGCAGTATCAAGTAGTTGGTGAAAATTTTCCAGACCCTTTTTTCACCCCTCATTTAATCGAAGTGTCTAATCAAATTCAGAATGTATAATTACAGCAAAGTTTAATTTCTTCATAGCACAGGCGATTTTTCGGAAGAACTGAATAATTTGATAAAGGACCAACGACGTGTTGTGCAAAGAAATTTCTCCGTTTGTACGACAGGCGAGTTTTTATTCCGAGAAGCATTAGAGACTTCGACAATTAAAACCAGGCCAATAATGATCGACTTAAAATCGCAAAAAGGGTCGTTTTTCCAATTGGAAAATCAACTACGGGCCAAAATTGAAAGAGGACAAGGGTTGAATTTGTGTTCAACATTCTTGCATAAAATTAACGTAACAAATTGAATATTTTTTTCGAAGGTTGTATAATCCATAATTAGTATCCAAGCGTTTCATGTATCGACCATACATACACATACATATTCGAGTTCGTATAACGGCTGTCGTTTCAAGAGCTCCGTTCAACCGATCTGACAATCAATGGCCGATCGATATCTCGTTTATAATCTGGCATGTGGGACGAGCGTTGTTTCGTATAGCGGGTATCTTGATGCCAGCTGCACGATAAAACACCGCGAACAAAGCGGCCGATAACGGCGCGGTTTTGTAGGCACAACGAGAGCTCGTTGCGCGGATTACTTATTATAAACTGGGAACTCGCGAGCAGAGAAATCGAAACACCCTAAAATCGTTGAGCTAAGTACGAGCAAGCCTGAGATAATTAAGTAAAAAGACGATTAGCCGCGCCGCAGTTATAGTATAAATTATAGCAAAGGCCTGCGATGGTTTTTTCCTGACAAAATTGAGTAGTAATTTCGGTAGCTATTAACACGAATCTATGACGAAAAAAAAAGAAAAATTTTAGAAATTTTTCATTTTTCTGTTTTCTTAGTATTACTACAGTTGAATTTCCAATTCCTGTGCTAATTATATTATTGATGGTAGTGTTGATGTTTGAATATTAATCCACCATCACTAATTGTTTTTTATGAGAACTTTACGCACATTATTTAGAGCTACGTACAAAGTGAAAGAGAAAAAGATTGAACGGGAGTTTTAAAGAAAGTAGAAAAATATATCACAAGTCTTTTCGATTTATCTAGTATTTTAAGTCCTGTTTAAAACTAACGCTGTTCGTTTTACAACTAAACATTCGGTATTTTATTCGTTACGTTTGATTTCTTCGTAAAAATTGTTCAAAAGTCTGTAAATATGCGTATCTTGCATAAAAATAAATCTCGATGTGCTGTAAAAAAGCTAGCGCTACATTCAACATGCCTGAATACCTAAAAAACAAGGCATTGTTATTTTAAAGGGAAATTAAAAGTTACATTTCGCATGCCTGTGTAATTTGCAGATGGACGGTTGCAGAAGGATAAAACCGAATTCCTGATATGTAAATCATCTGGTTCTACATCCACTCTGAAACCGAATAGAAAAATACTTGAGTTTGATATTTTACACCAGACGTACACATATACCTATAGATATGAGATCGATAAATTTCGTTAAAAATACTGCATACATAATCATTCGTTTCATTATCGTCTTGCCAACTGATGCTGGGTTACGATAACGGCGCGCAAAGTTCGTCGTTCGTCAACGCGCGATTAACGACCGGCTGGCCTACGGCAAAAAGAGTAGGAAAAAAAATGAAATAAAAGTGAAAAAATTGCGTTATTTTATACAAATAATCCCGAGTATCTACATACAAGTTTTTAATTACTTTGCCGAGATAGTCGTCGAGGGATAAATTTAATTCGCGTTGTTAATTGTACCGTAATAATGCAGCGAATGAATATCCCTTACCTTACACTGACTCTCGAGATTCTCATTCGAAAAACGTAATTCTTCATCGTTATACAATACGATGACTTTTTTTTTTTTGTTTTCCATTTCAATTCCAATTCTGTCGCTGAAAAATGGAATATAGAGTTTTGTTACGCGCATGCATACAATACGCGTAATGCTTGTGACAATTAATTCTTTCGTCGAATACTATATTATATATATATATGTATTGTTTGGAATTTTATATAGGTACATTGACAGATACAACATCGTAGAGTGGAGCTTTAGGACTTCTTAGTGTCACATTATTAACCAAATGTTGACGCGCGCGCGCGCGCGTGTGTGTGTGTATATATACACGCAGGATGAATATATTGCTATGTTATACGCTATTACAGATCATTATCGATAGCTAGTATTATAGGTACGTTGTCATACAACGTCGTTAATGTAGGCTACTTAGAATTTCTCTTCTTTCTCATTTTCTTTCTTCTTCCTTCTCATTTTCTTTCTCTTCTCCTTTTTTGGTTGTCCTTCAATGGTAGTTGGTTTATCGATTTATATAATTAATATGTAGGTATATCATTTATGTATATAATATATGTATATGTAAGTACATAAATATAGAAAACAACGGTATTATTTATACAAAATAGTGAAAATACATAGACGTATATATGCATTTCTTTAGTTGTGTAAGTGTGAGTATACATACATGTGCACATACATAAGTAAATGTGCATGTGTATAGGTACACGCACATATGTATATAATATATATGTATACATTGTATACACACACATGTATAGGTCTGCATGTAGTATACAATGAATTAGTATACGTAGTGTATGTTATGTAGTTATTGTAATAATATATATTATAGTTGTATATTAATACGATAAATAGAACTTGTCAGAAGTCAAGTGTTATACAATATGCTGAAAGTTATCGATTAAGGTGGGGTTTAGATTAAATTGGCTCGTAGATGAATTTTTAAATACGAAACACTTAAAGATTCTTTAGATGACCTCTAATTTCTATTTAATTGTTTTGCGCGTCAACGCCACCCATTTTTATATACGTTTGTATTTCGAATCGGACATCATATATTATATTCAATAGCAGAGTGGCGACAGATTTTCTCAAATAAAACTCACCGACTTTTTACCCGTCAAAAAATTCAATCTCCCTGAACTTTTCCCACAAACTTAGATAATGTCGGGTGGCTTTTATCATCAAGAACTGCAGAAATTGTGCACCTTCGATATATAAATTTCGATTCAAAAACACAATTGCTTCGTATCACGCGAATAATTAAAAATTGAATAATACCATTTCTGAAAGTTGGCTTAGCTGACGGTTGAAGTTTAGTAACAATTTATATAAAAAAAAAGTACGTTTTTTCTTCTGGTCAATCATAATTCCCTGACTTTTCCCGATAAACGAAATTCCCCGACTATTCTAGGTTTCCTGGTCAGTCGCCACCCTGAACAAAGTGTATACACCCAAGTAGCTCGCTTAGTGCAGGTATATATATATATATATAATATATAAGCATGAGTGTAAACGTTCCCAAGTTGAATATCAGTGTGTAATTTACACACAGCGCACACACAGATGTGGGGGGGATAGTCCAACTTAGGAACGGCTTGAGAAAAAAAAATTACAATAAGAAATAAGGATACATATAACGAACAAAGTTAACAAAATGAAAAAAACATATTGTCAAAGTATTATTGTACTATGACTTTGAAGTTTTATTAAACAAATTAAATACAAAAGTTTTCTTGTCGCATGCTTATTATGTTATAAATAATTAAAATAACAGAGACAATTATATAAATTAAAAGAAAAAAAAAGATGAAATGAAACAAAAAATAAACAAAAAAATATATATATGTACCGTAGTATATGTATTCAAAGAGTTATCATAATTATTTATTATTATTATTACTATTATTATTATTATTATTATTTTTTATTATTATTATACGTACGAAAATTTGAATATGCATATGAACATGAAATTTTTTCTCCGAGTTCTTTCTCTGTTTGCCAACATTGCAATGAATGTACGTACATACGTTTCTTTTTCTAACATCGGTATTATATGGTTAAACTACAGTTCAATGAAACTACGCCACCGGCTGTGTCAGACTTGCCCACATCAATCCTGCTCAATTTCGCAATTAACAACATTCCAAAACATTTTCCCAGTGAGTTAAAACTAATTTTACACAAACAGGAATCGTCTTATTTTCTGAGTCAAGTCAATTGTTTGAATAATTTATACATAAATCGTCCAATGTCAATTTATCTAAAGATGAGCGACGAACGTGGTGAAAATAATACCTAATAATAATGACAATAAATAAAAATTTACGCAAACGATCGCGCGGTTATTGAACTGATAGAATTATTACACATGTATCGTAATAAATGCGTAATCGCGAATGAATACTCATTTTTATTTTTATTTTTTTGTGTTAAATGAAGCAAAATTATTTTCAAAGCCACTTTACTTGCAACAATTGTACGGATATTGTGCAGTCATCTGATTTCTTGCCATTGTTTCGAATTTCAGGAAGTATACTTCAATTACAGGCTAATTTCAATGATTATCATACATACTTGAGTACGATAATTTTTCTATTTTTAAAAGGAGCATCACGATTTTTAAAAACATAAGATATGTACAAGTGTCGTTGATGCTGCAATTTCTTCACGAAACGGTTGAAACGGTGTTTTTTCACATTCAATTTAATATTCTGGTGCTATTCATATGCATCGTCAGTTATCATTGCAGCGAAGTAAGACTGAAACAAGGTGACCAGGAAGTCAAATATAGGTACATACATTCAAAATTCTGTGATAATTGTTTTTCGTGCAAGAAACAAGGTAGTAGAAAAATAAAAATAATGAAAATTAAGAAATTTAGTTCGTCTCGGTTCTTTTAATTCATTCAAGTAATATATTTGTTGGAATAAAAAAGTATTTTTCCTTGTTGATCGAATGACAAATAACACGGAATGTTAAAACGAGAAGCAATATACATATATGCATAAAATGTATTTTCAGTAAAATTTCGAGCCCGTTATTATCCACTTTTGATTAATAAAATTAACGGTGAGGCTGAGAAGGCGGTTAATTATTCGAATAAACACAAGCCTATAGGTACAGTCGCATTAATGAAACTGCCTAGTGGCATATGAAAAATTTCACGCGTTTCTTTTTTCACTTGTAACGTTCATTTGACTTCGTGGACACTGAGTGGGTATTTTTTTTTTTTTTCAATAGTTTGGTTTCATCTTTCTGCATTGCACTATACCAAGCTGGTGGCAGAGAGATTGAGGTGAGATGGTAAATCGGGAAATTCAGGCTCTTCTTTAAGCAATTAACCACAACAGCCCAATAATACATATACATACAGGTATCATCGTTACTATAGCTACGTAATATACAATTATTATTATTATCGTCATCATTAAATAATAATAATATATATATATATTAGTTTATAGAAAATTGCAGTTTAAAGTAATACGTTACACTTTTTGTTGTTTGTTGCTTTTCTTTTTTGCAATCGACGCAAGGCTGAAATGTTGGTTTGTTTACTTTTGCGTAAAGATTACCCATGATAAAACGAAATCAATGGACGCGAGAGAGAAATGGATATACATACATACATGCAAATAAATAACAGTAAATATACTGCAATATTTTCTTTTTGTTCTTCCTCCGAAACGGACACTTGTTGCGCGTATATTTTTTCCTAAATATTTTATGCCATGTAGAAAATGTATGTTTACCGTCACGCGTACGGAATAAAACCACTATATTTACGATTCATTTCTGCATAGAAAGATACCCGTGCCGTATTACTGCGGAGAATTACTGTACGCGTGTGTATGTATGTATAAACAATGTGATATAGAAATTGTTCGTTTTGTCACGCATAATCCATAACTCGGATTGCAACATTATTTCAACATAGAGGTACGCACGGAAAAAGATTTGTTCACGTTATTATAATTAACAGTTTTAGACGCGAATTTGAACTAACAATAAATCTAATTTATGTTCCCCTGGTCAATAGGAATCGATCGCTATTATTATTATTACTATTAATATACTAATACTATTATTATTATCATTATTATTGTACTATATTTACAGTAAACTGGACTTATTACAAAATTTAAAAGCTAACTTAAAATTATATAATACAGAAGCCGCGTTGTGTACAGCAGCTATCAGCAATAAACGATATTTAACATCTTTGGGCTCAACTTATTACACATATATTATATTATATTGTATTGTATTATATTATATTATATTGTATAGAATATTGTTATTATTACTACTTTTAAATACAAAAATCAAATCAGTTTTCCAAATGTATATGCATAATATTCAATATCGATTTGAGATGATTTTTTTTAATCATTTTGTCGATAATCAATTTCTTTTTCATTCCGTTTTCTTTACTGTCTTAATCATAGTCAATGCGTTGGTCATTCACAGTTTTCTTTTACCTACGTCTTCTTTACTGTATAGATCGGACGCTTTTGATCCGGTTTTCCATTTTTTTACAATAATAATAATAATAGTTTCTCAGTTATAACGTGAAATGTTATTGATCTTCGACTTTTGTTGAAAAAAAAAAAAAATAATAAAATTTGTTTTCGAGCGTATATGAATAGTATACATATATTGTTTTGTATATTCATAATAGTCTTTCCTGTTTACAAATTAATTTCAATGTCAGATTCAGATCTTTCGTAAATCGAGATTTTATAACGTACGCACCCGTATCTTGGTAGAAAATCATGAACAAAACAAAATAAGAGAAGAATTAAAAGAGTTAAAAGAAAAAAATAAAAGAAAAAACTAATAGTTCGTTAAAATATATATCCACGATCCACGTTATAACGCTTGATAATTCTATTCTTTGAGAAAACAATTGGTTAAATATCGCCGAAAGTGAATGATTTATTAAAAATGAATGCGAATCGTTTACTTCCACATTTTTTCAACTAAAAGATCAATTCTATCCAAGCTTACGCAAAAGTTATCTCGTTATAAAATGTAATATATTATTATTATTATTATTAATCGTTATTACTATTACTAATAATTCAATAATAATATTATTATTACTCTATAATGTGTACTCGACATAATCTGTCTTTAGCTGACGGTGGAATATCTTCTAGTAAAATATTGGTAAACGTGCATATTTCATTGCAAAATTTTTCCCACAGCTAACAATGAAAATGAGTAAAAATTAGACGTATTTTCAATATTTAATATTCACTACATGCATAAAAGAAGACGGAGCAAATTATAATTCCACGTCTTTCAACATTCACTTTGTCAAAATATATATTTATATAATATATTTGCGCTATAACCGAATATTTATTCATATGTACTCTCGCAGTCTTGTGTAGAAAATTTTTAGCTAAAGATCTGAATAGATAACTGATCGATGTTATCCGCAAGATCGGTCGGACATCCAACACATATAGTATATATTTGTGTCAGTTTACATTTATACATAATATATGTCTTGTTCGTCAAATCAGCTTCTTGGTTATTATTCCTTTTTCAATTAGTCGAATTTGCTACCCATCGACTGTTATATAATTCAAAAGGAAGAACCTGTTATCTTTTATTGGCATCTATTCTATTACATACCGTTAAAACGAAAATAAAAACAAAACAATTAGAAAAAAAAAAAAAAGATATGGAAAATGTTCCAGCACTTTATAGTTTCGGATCAATCAGTTCACGGTGGTATTTAATTCGCTATCATTGTTGTCACTATTATTATTTTCTCTTGCATTAAATGTCGGTTTTTTTTTTTTTTTTGTTTTCCTTTTTCTTCCAACAAGAAATTACCTAACGTAAAAATAAAATCGGCTAGCTTTAATCTTACCGAAGATTACACCGCCGAAACTTGAGCATCCTCGTCATCTGTAACAATATAAATTTCTATTGTATTATGGCGTTTCGTTTTTCCACCTGGGATTCTTATTTTGGTAACAATCAAACGCTACATGTATACATATATATTTATATATATATAGATTATGTATTTTTTTTTAAACGAAAAAGTTCTCGGTGGTTTTTTTTTTAACGTTGTTACATTTGTTTCATTTTCACGAATGCGCCTAAATTCTACTCACCCTCCAAATACCGCAGCAACTACCATGATTTTTTATTGGCATTTGTGAAAATGGACGAGAAAAAAAAAAAAAATTAAAATATATGTATATAAATACCATACGTGCCAAAGTTTGTTCAAAGTAGTGAATTATTTGCGGATTGAAAAGTAAGGAAAAATAAAACACATATGTATAAGTAAGACGAAAATGTAAATCCTGGTAGACTGTCGAGTAAAATTTTGTCCTAATTTTTCTTCGGCTGGAATTTCGATGAAGACTTTGAATGGATGAAAAAAAAAAAAAAAAATTATAAATAAAACTTAGGAGTATCGGTAATGACAGCGTAAAGTAGAAACGAACAATAATAAGAAAAAAAATGAAAAACCTCGTTTTGCGAATGTGAAAAAAAGCGATTCAACAAAGCTTTGTGATAAATATCGTAAAAGACGAGAAGCAAAACAAGATAAAATAAATAAACGGGATTAAATTTAAAAATGTGTAATATAATGTATATATAAATACGGAGTTATTGTACAACAAAATGCAAGCAAGTAAGAATAAATGGTAGAGCTGAAACAAACAGGCACGGTGCTTCAAGATCAAATAATGTGCACAGCATAACACAGAAAGTACGTACGCATATCACATCAAGTGCAAAACACTCATTTTACGAGTTATTTACATCTAAAGACGAGTTCGTGTATATTGCATATATTATACATACATATGTGTGTGTTTGTATATTCATTTAATTATGTATTCATTTATTTATTTATTTATCAACGCAGCTTACTCGGAGTTTGTCAAAGTAATTAAATATACAAGTGACACATTGCACCGCGAGGAAAAAACAAACTAACGATAAGTGAATATGGAGACAAAAAAGATTAAGAAAAAAAAAAAAAAAAAAGCCTTTGTTCGACGCATGGAAACACGTTTTAAATTGTGCCAACAGAGCAATAATATTTCTTCTTTACGAACACTCTTAAGGTACACGAATATCAAGATCAATTTCAGATAAATCACAGTTAGATTTGTAGGAAATACAATGATATTATTGCTCCGTTCGATGGCATTGAATCGGTCACACAAGAATAACAATAAATTATGGGAAGAAAGGAATAACGTATCTGTACTTAAGGGCCGTAAAATTGCAACTCGGTTATTGAATGGAGAGAGGCAATAAGAAATCATTTTTGTGCACCGACACGTTACACGTTAAACGATACAGACATACATATATTGGTGATAACCTGTGGTGAAATTCTTCATGACCTTTATTTAAGAATACGTATTTGTAGAATTTAAGTACCATCATCGTGGTCGGTGTGATACGTGACCCCCTCGTGGCTATGGGCTCTGCCCAATCTGTGGAGCCTAGCCATCTGCGCCGCTACTTTATAGGCAGGTGGTTGGCGGGTTGGACCACCTCGCATCATCATTCCTCCAGGAGGCAAGCCAATACCAACTCCTATACCTGTAAGCCCTATTTATCCAGTACACCATACTCGCGAAATTTCAGGAATGATAAAATAACAACAATTTATAAAATAGCAAATGGAAACAAGAGTTGAAATTTTATTCTATTTCATCATTCTTTTACAGTTTTACACCGTAACAGTTATTGTTACATCAATTGGTTCAAAGATTCTATCTTTGACTCAGAACTCACGAGGGTTAAAATTCAAATTGATTTTGCAAAATAATATTTCAACATTCCTGGGTATGACACAATTTATATAACAGAATTAGGAATTGAGGTATTGTCAGGTAGTATTTTTAAAGATTATTTATACCTCAATGTCTCGCACACTAAAAACCGAAGGTCGATTAAGTGAACCGTAAATCCTGGACTGTGTGAAAACTGAAACACCTCAGAAATTATACTGAAAAGCTGACTTCAATCTAAACTCAGTCAGCGGTATTCTTCTCAGCCCAAGTGTTACAAAATAAAGTAAGCTGATATAGAATAATTAGCAATTGGAAAATTTCTTCAACTTTTTACACCGTCCAAGGACATACAACAAAAGTGTGTTCCGAGTGAAAATACGCATAAATTACTATACGACACTGAAATCATTGATATACCAAACCACATTATTCACAAGCAATTAAAGATTAAATAATACATATGCGAAACATAAGCAGACGTGACAGCCGACACCTCTTAATGTTACACTGCAAAAATAAAATACATGACACACTACTAAATAGACATAGAACTGTGCACAGGTACATATAAGGAACAATGTCCGATCCACAGTCAGGTAACATAATAATTGTTATATTACCCTGTACCGACACAGCTACACACAAGGTACGCACACGTTAGTCTTAATACAGGTGTTGCGTTAAAAAATGAAAGAAAAAAAATGTGGTGTTAGGTAAGCAAAGCATAACAGCGGCAGCGACAGTAGCGACTGTATTTCAGAAAAGCTAGACACATAATCTCAAACCGCAGGACACTTCTGCTTTACCGAGATGCTACACATTGTACTGCGGTAAGAAAACTCACCTTGAGGAGGTTGGGGGTGGTGATAGTAGTGGTTGTAGGTGGCAGGAAGTGGAGGCAGCACGGCGACTGCGTGTGGGAACGGAGGTAGTCCCCCCCTCATTACAGACCCTGCACCATACACCACACATACAACATTACAATGCAAAGAAACCAACCAATCCACCCACTGGCAACACCTACGATTTCTTTCTTTTTTTTTCTCATTGAACCTCTACTTTTACAGGTGTACGACTACTTGCAACACGAACGAATGATGACGAAATCGATCGTTGACACATGTAAGTTATTATAATTTCGCGTTATCTACTCTCATATACACGTAAAATAGTTCAACACAATTATCCTACAAGTACATAAAGTTTGACACAACGTATCTTACACAAGTTACTACCATAAAACGACCAAATATTATTGCAATCGGTGTGTACATAAATACAAGTACGAATACACGGCTTTGTATACCGTTTCCATTCACTCAATCATCACCGTATACATTACGGTACTAGAAGATTACAGGTTTAATAAATCTCTATAGTGGAGAGGATATGTCGTACTTGTATCCTTCATTTCAATAGTAATCACTCTATACGCATTTAGATAACAGAAATCTATTTTTTTTATGTCAAAAAGCAAATAGGTATTATATTTCCTCTTATTACTGTTTCAATTACATCTTACGTGTATCTGCTTTTTATTTGCTGTAACAAGAACCAAGCTCTGTACAGACAGCGATGCGCAACAGATTTATGCAAGGGGTGATAATACCTTCATCATTATATACAGGTACGAATGAAATGAAATAAAAGCTACAACTGAAAAGTTTTCTCCAAGAAGCTTGTAAGCGATTGTATTTTGCATAAGAAAAAGGAATAAGCAATATCCAATAGATTTTGAACAAATTACCGAAGGGCAATGATAATTTGTAGTTTTTTTCTTGTTCTTCAAACACGTTACATACTTAAATAATTATATTCATATTCTGAGAGAAGCGGAGCGACATGCGACATTCTCAATAAATGTATTGAAAAATAGCCAGACCAATGAGGCATCGGTGAATACCCTTTAGTGTCTGTTAACTGTTTTTATATACTACCAATTCTCGAATCGCTTTCATAATCTTTTACATAGTCACCATATTACCCAATATAGATATGGATTCACCGTCAAAGCTAGAATACAAGCAAGCTCAGCCGGCTTCAAATTAAATATCTACGTCAAAATCGCATGTACGAATTAATTTATTTTCTTCACCATATTTTGTCACTATAATAACAATTATTGTAAAATTTTAATAAAATTTACAATAATTTCTGAGATCCTTTATAAGGTTCTTGCACAGACCAAAATTACGGCGCCATGGAATACCTTAGAAAAGGATCTTATGTCATCAAATACTATCTGTCTTCGATAATATTTGCTATTCAAAGTATATTTGATACACCACTGGTATGACTATAACGCTCAATCAAGTAAAAATAAACTGAAACAAATTTCGACATGTTTTTTGGATCTTGTAATATCGTATAGCATTATTTGTATCGATTGCCTTTTATATTCTATTTTAGAATTTATTTTTAGTTGAATTTTTAAATGAAATTAAAAAAAAAAAACTTTTTAATTATTTACACGGTTTACAAATAAAGCAATATTCTGGCAATAAATAGTTTCAGCAATACGTACTACAAGACCAAAAACGACAATTCACCGACACATTCTATTGGATACCAGAGGAAAAAAAAAACCAAAAACTACCCTTGCCTAAGATGATGATAAGATTACCTCCTAAGATATGCGACATACCTTGCATAGCCGAGTGTCGTCTCTGCGAAGGAGGCGGGCTGCCACCGGCTTCAACGCTGCTGCCACTGTGACTGTCCAATTGCGTACTGTGACCACTGTCACTGCTTGTCACGGAACCTGTCGATTCCCCAACACACGTCTATCACTACCGTTTCTAGCGGGAAATCTAGATTCTCTATACACCTACTCTGTGGCTCATTAAATTTACATATCGGTACATTCAGAATAGGCCAAGATTCAACAATTATTCATTCCTCGAGCTCTATGTACCGCTTTGACATTTTTTGGTGACAATATTATGTACGCAGATCACTGTTTCTTTAAGCAACGTTAAAACTTTAATGATAACAAGCGATGTCGCCAAAATGCATGTGATAGATTTATTGCAAAAGTTGCTTTGCTTTGCAAATTATCTGATGCAAGAGTGCTCATTTTTTTTTTTGATTTAATAATATTAACTAAGATTATAACGCAACGTACATACTGCTAGCAGTAAATCGATAGAGATAACGCAAAACATAAAATTCTATATTTCTAAAGCCTTTTTTGCATGCTGCTAGTTACCAGATTGTCTAATTCAACCACCTACGCGATCAGAAATATTATCAACTAGACTGCAATGAGAGAGTGAGGTATGATGATAATTAGATGTTTCTGATAGTTAATAAAATATATGGCAGAAGATGAAGTTGAAAACATATTTCTGATAGATATTGATCGATATTTTGACCAATTTGTCGTCAATTTGCTTCAGTTTATCGGTCTGAAGTCAAGATAAATATTAAAATAACACATTCAGTCATAATTCATCAGTGGATGAGTCGACACTCACATTGTTTACTAAATTTAACTCTAATTAACAGATTGCAAATTACTTTGAACATACATGACGCTTTTGTTTCAGAAGATGTTTACGTCTACCTGATTAAAATGAAAATGAAATTTCGTAAAATTTGATATACGGTAATTTGTTGCACACCCTGTGGTATCTGAACGATTGGCATTATCTACTACAGTGCAATAAGTGTCAGATGTGTGACTAAAGATGATAGATGGTTAAAAGCACATACGTCGTGAATTTAATTCCGTTGTGTCATAGTAAGAAAGACATATTCAAAACACCAGCCGTAAGAAGTCGAATAATATTTTTAAAGTGCGTAATACCACGAAAATTATTTACCTATACCTCGTATTAAAATTGCTCTCAAATAATCCACTGCCTTGTACAACTGACCACCACTTTCTTTCAAGATCAGTAAACATTATTATTAACAAAAAGAAAGACTTGCTCTAACAGCAGATAAGTACACAAGAATTAAATTTAAAAACTAGATAAAAATAAACAATGAAAATACAAAAACAACTCACCACTGGTCAGTGTTTTTCTCAGAGGTTGCAGATTACTCAGACTAGTAACACTGCTGCTTTCTGCACTCAGATCAACAGGTGGCGGCAGTCCAGAAGGTGTATCGCTATGCGATCTCTCGTGCATCGGAACCCTCGTTGCTGATCCGACTCTTCTCGGCGCTCCGGGACTGGGTTCCAAGCCACCCGCATGCAGAGCTAGGCCAGGTATAGGAAGTGGAGCTGGGCAGTGTTTTGGTTGGTGAGGTCTTGTCTTATGAGGGTCGGATAAGGCAAGTATTTTTCTCTGCGCTTGTGGCGATGCTGCTCCAAATTTTGTACCTGCGAGTTATTGGAAAACGAGACAGTTTCGAGGAATTCATGATTCCCAATTTGCAGTTTGTACAATTTCCTTTTTCTTTCCTCTGTTTGTACGATCGCGCGCAAACAATAGACCATAGCTCACCTTGTATGCTTTTCCGACCTTCGCTTGTGCTACTCGCGCTGCTCGTCGTCGACAGCGTAGGTGACGGGTGTCTCCTACCTCTGTTGGCCAACGGCACGGCGGCAGCAATCGCGACCGCGCCCGCGTGGGGTTCGCACTCGGCGGAAAGCGCGTGCAAACGCTCTTCATCTGTGATCACTTCCATGTTGGCTAGGTAAGCTTTTACTCTGCGAACCATCTGAGCCTCTTCGAACATTTTTTTGGGATTCGGGGCTGCCGTTGACTTCTTCCGTCTCTTCACGGTTGCCGTTTGTCCCCCTTTATGATTTACGGTTATATTAATTGATGAAATTCGATTCATTGCCGAAGTCTCACAGAGATGAGACCGTTTTTACTAATTTAAGGGTAAAGCGAAGCTGATCTGCTCTGAAATAGTCCTTCAAAGGGATGTCAAACTGCTGTAACGTGGCACAGATTTTAAGAGAAACGAAACGCACCTTGATTCGCCGAGTTCATTTGATTCATTGACACCATTGCTGAGCTTAATGCTTGTCCTCCGATGTCTGTCATGGTTTGCAAATCATACTGCGAGGAGCACATTTTCGTTAGTGTACGCACCTCCTTGGCGATCATCCTGAGCTTTTCAAAATTGATTAGCCCTTCAACCCTGGAGTCATTACCCAGATGAATGAAAGTCAAGTCTTTTTTAACAACTGGGTAAAAAGGAATCTGGAAGAAGAAATGAGTGTCCCGAAAATTTCACGATATTCAAACAGAAAACGATCGAGAATGATAGATATCAATTCTTACGATTGGCGGTTGAGTTTGTTCCGATGCTATCAGCTGCCTGTACTGGCTCATGTTTCGACTCGGATCCATGAGTTTTTCCAGATCATTGAATAACCTTTGATATTTAGTAGGGAGTTTCTCCCAAGTTGCTCGAAGACGACCAACTGCCGCATGACCCAGCCCAGAAACGATTGCGAACATTGAGTTGAAATTTTTGCACTCTTTACATTGCCCTGTAGAATACGTAAGTCACGTTTATTTTTACGGATGTTCTTTGGCGCGGTGATCGTTTGATGAAAACCAAACTTACGAGCAATTTTGATAAACTGTTTGATGATTTTGCTTCGTCTGACAAGATTGTGCTCCGAACAAATTTCTGTCACAACCCAGAACATTTCTCTGTTGACGAGCTCGGCAAAGTCCCTGAGCATCGGCGTGCCATACCTACTCCTTAGCTCAAATAAATCGTCAACGTATTCGGTCGATTCGATTTTCCTGATAAAACAAAAATCTTGCATATCACTCGGAAAACTGGAATGAAACTATGCTCAATTGAGACAACTGATGTTTGATGAGTCTACCTAAATATGCTGAAATCTTGCAGCGTCAACTGAATCGCAACTTCAACAGCATTTAGATGGAGGAAATGAACTTGCGATTCGCGGACAAGTTCGGGCGCCTGTTCATCGGCAACAAGAGTCTCGGATACACCCTTTGTTTTTAGGTAGTAACGAGAACTAAGACCTATCGTTTCCGCTAAATTTTGCAGATTATCAGCCAACTGACGTTGCTTGATCATACCGCCTTCCCTGACGCTCACCTCAGCCAGAGAGAAATTCGAACTGCTATCAGTTATACCAAATTCTCGCAGAGCCAGCATTACAACCTATCGGAGAAATGTTGTTTTTTTTTGTTTTGTATTCAGTTTACTGCAATGTGGTACAACAATAATAGGTAATTTTCAATCAATATGGCTTGATTTGTAAATCAATTCTTACCTCGTGAGCTGTTGTCTCTTTGTGTACTAATAAATATTTACAA
Organism: Neodiprion virginianus; assembly: GCF_021901495.1. Lineage (NCBI taxonomy): Eukaryota > Metazoa > Arthropoda > Insecta > Hymenoptera > Diprionidae > Neodiprion > Neodiprion virginianus. The sequence continues at coordinate 4,135,495 of NC_060877.1, read as the reverse complement.
GTCTGGTCAGCTTTGTAAACCTTGAGAACGTGTTCAGGATAATCTGGCGCACGGTCGTCGTAATATATCGTAGTGAGATCTGGATTACTTCTGGAATGATAGAGGTTCGAGGTTTGGGTGAGTCCCGTACCTGGTGGGGTATGAGGAGGACCTAGGGGGTCATCAACGTGTACGCCATCGCTGAAAAAATACAAATAGTTGATTAATTGCGAACTTTGTTAGGTACGAATGTCATCCGAGACGGTAAAACATACTTGATAGTATTCTTTGGCAATATTTTCATCTTTTCCAGTGCCTTTTGCAGCCTCTTTTTCGGCGCTAGCGTCATGAAACCCTTGTGCTCCTTCTTAGCGTCTTTACACGGCGAGACATTACTGTCTGTCATTAACAACGGCAAGTTGCAGACCAAGGGATTGATGGCATTTACTGGTGTCAATGGATCCGTATGCGTCGACAGTCTGAGGTCGGTTTGTAATCTCGTAATTTCCGGCTTGCTCACCCTTCCCCTTGGTCTTGGTGAGTTGTCGGGTGTCTGTAGCATCTCCTTGAATGCTGAAAACAAAGAAAAGGTTATTCAACAATTCTGAGACTGGCAGCTTTTTTAAAATTCACGACAATGCCAATGTATACAAGATGTATTTTTGACTAAAACTCACCAAGAAGATTGGACTTGACCGTAATACTGAGATGCGTTGATCCTCTGAGAATTTCGAGGGCTTTCGCGTGACTAACGTGCTCGAAGCTTTGCCTGTTTACTTCGAGAATTTGATCCCCTCTTTTCAATCCGACATCTTCAGCCTTTGATCGTTTGTCAACTTTAGAGATGAAAATTCCAAAATTTCTCTCATAGCCACCGAGTATGCTGAAATGCAGGACTTCGTCTCTGCTCGGTCTTGTCAATGTAACGTTTCGCGTTCTCGCTTTTGCCGCACACGCAATATTCAGCAATCTGTTTGAGGAACCAGTTGTTAATCATTGTTCAAATAATTAAACTCAGATCCCTATTTATATATAATGAAAACCAAGTCGAACTAACCTCAACTGACCGTGCATCTTTTCTTTTTCCAAACCGATCTCAAACGTCTCCAAAAACTCCATCATTGCTGGGTCAGTTTCAAAATCCGTGAAATGGTTATTCACCCAAAACAACACAACTCTTGTTACACGATCCCTAACTTGTGGTTCGGTAAACCATTCTAAAAGTTGATTAGCTACCAACAGTGGATTGTCAATAAACGTTCTATGCGTCAACAAAAAATCGTCTACATAGGTGGGATCTGTGGTGCTAGTCTCTTTTATTAACTGTAACATCAAACGTTCCGGGGTGCCACGAATAACGACGTGACTTTTACGTCCGGTACCATCCGACGCGCCTCGTAATTCAGTGACTAATATTACTCGACCATTTTCTTCGTGCCGTTTTGTGTTCTCAACACCCTGACTCTGGATTTTGCAGTAATCATCCTGCGTTACACACACAAACTGACAGTCATCGCACCTGAAATATTGAAAATTAATCATTGAACGCCATTCGTCGTTCATTGTATTCAAAATTGCAGTTCATAAAGTTTCCATTCAACACTAACTTCGTTTTCATTACCCCTCGATGCAAGAGGCGCTCTTTAGTTGGTTGAACACCAAAACTGTCCCCCATCTGGAGCTGCTCGACCTGGCCGTTGCTGTGCTCAACTTCAACTGCTCCGTTTATCAGCACGCTCCAGCTGTCCAATTCTTCACCATCGTTAAGAACGATCATTCCGGCTCTCTCGACCACGGCGAACACCATAACGGCACACAACGCTCTTCGCACCGCTAACGTCATATTCGTAAAGGCTTTCAAGTGTTGCGTAAATTCCAAAAGTATGTCTATGTCGTCCGCAGTTCGATCCACGGGATCTTTCTCCAAGCAGTCTCTTATCGTGTCGCGGACAGTCAGGCTCTGAAAGCGATCAATCGATCAACAGGGATGAAAATGAATTCCGACCAAATAGACGATGGAATTTGATTCCTTCCGAAGTGGATGGGCCCAGGTATATTAGAGACATCACACCGTTGGGAAGAAGAATGACAAAATATATGTTAGAAAAAATCAGCGTAAAAAACAATGCTTACATCCATGCTTTCGGCAAGGTCTTCTTCCTCATCGCTGTCTACTATGGACTCGACAAGTCCGGACAAGTCGACCTCGTCGGCATCCAAGGAGCTTTGAACAGACGTCATTGTGTCAGAGCCGCTATAAGCGGAGCTTGTGTCACTGGAATGGCTGCTTCTGTTTGACTTTTGAAACAATTCTGGCCTGCCAGTCAGGCCCTGCGAAAACTGTAACATAACGAAAGAAAATGTTTTTCAATCATCAATGAGTCGAAGCGTAAAGTTTGACTCTAAATATGAACTGAGCATGTTTTCAAGCATGGAAGAGTTAAAATTTGAGGATTTTAGAAATAAAAAAAATCTTCAAATCTTCGCGAAAGGAATCGAGAAATCTAAAGGTTAATTAATTTTTCCCAGGTATAAAAGCTACAGAGGAAGATGAGTAACTACATAGGGATTACGTGATTATCATCACCATCATCGCAATGCGAAAATAAATGTGTCAAGCGTAAATGCCAATATTCAAATTGCAACAGCACGAGAACGATGATCGAATGTAGATGATAGGTTAGAGAACGATGCGATTAGAAAATCGAGGGCGATGGAGTGTACGAGATCCAGAAAATTCCCCTAATGGGCGTGATAAATTCATTTCAAGCGTAGGTTAGAACGCCCGATGACATCACATCGAAACAAAACAGACTGCTCTTATAATTGCATAGCCAGCATCATCGAGTTTGCTGTAACTGTCAGGACGAAAAATAAGAGAACGGCGGAATTAGCGCTGTTACGGTAATTCGTAAACGACCGACGTGCGGCACGAGGCTTAGGTATCCCATTTTTGACATTTTTTTTTCCCTCGTCCCTTTTCTCTCTCGTCATTGGTAAGTACAACCAAATCAGCGAACTAAGCAGGACTCGACACCGGATTTTTACGTGCCCATCGAACAGGATTCAATAGATAATACATAATACCAGGAGAGAGAGAGAGAGAGAGAGAGAAAGATAGATAGAGATAAGGTAAAGTCGAACGAGAGGAGATGAGAGGTTCCCACCTTCGCGCACAGCCCAAGGCCATGTTGGCAGAAATATGTGTGCATAAAACGTTTGGATATGAGTAAATAACATTTAACAAGTTACTTTTATTTATATACAATCATTCGTCGTGACTAAAACTCGCGTGGAATGCCTGGGTGTGTGTCTGTGTATGCGCGCGCGAGTATGGGTATGCGTGTGTGCGGTGTGTGTGTCTGTGTGTGTGAGTAAAGATTGTAAAACTCACTTGATACATCCCGAAGGTGTCCATGTTTCCCGAGTATAACGCGCACGCACGACACAACAAACATACACAATAATACTATCGATTCACTTCTGCATATACACATACGTATACATACACACACATATATATATGTATAACAATAAATTTAAAAGCAAAAGAAACGACGACGAGTCACGGATGATACAACGAGCCTCGTCAAACTCGCTGTATAACATTTATTAAACAACAGCGCCACTTATTTGTTTGTAAATAAACGCATATTCTCGCGTAGGCCGTTGCAGCGAGAGCAGCAGCAGCAGCACCAGCGACACAAGGCACCATGAGACATTTCCGTATTGTTGGTATCGGTTCGTTTCGTTTAGTTTCGTTTCGTTTCGTTTAGCTTAGTTTGGTTTGGTGTTTCGTTTGTATCGGGCCTGAGCAACCGTACGTCGCTGAGGTAGGCGAGGAAACTGTGCGAGCGGCAAAAGGCGTGGTGGGGTCGGCGAGGGGTTAAGAAAGGAAGGGGCGGGGGAGGACGGCGAGAGAACGCGTCACGTGACCCAACCAACCGAGCCAGGGACGGCGCGAGGGAACGAGGCGAAGGGGGCAAAGAGGGTCACCTGTGGCTTTACTCCGCTCCGCCACGTTTACTCGCTGCCGCTGCTCGGCTAGTTGTATCTAGTAGGCATACGATGCATACCCTCTCCCTCTCTCTCTCTCTCTCTCTCTCTTTTTCTATTCTCTCCATAATGCATACCTATACACGACTCTGCGACTCCATACGACATCGTATTCCCATTTCCCTCGGTTCGGTTCCCTACGATGCGGATAGGTTGTCCTACCTATGCCTGTATATCCACAGTTTCTCGTAACTGAATAAACCCCCTCGGGTCTCCCATTAAATGCCCAGATAAATACGTATGCACACATCCGTGTGATTGCGTGTGTATGTATGTTTGTGTAGCATAAATATACAAGGGAAATTAGCCTAATAACGCTCTGTCTCGATATGGTATATTGGGTATGTATATAGAGATACATACTCAGACTGCACAGCGACCGACTGATACAGAGGGCCTGCGAAGCAGCGTATTCATTCATTCATTCATTCATTCATTCATTCATTCATTCATTCATTCATTCATTCATTCCTTCGTTCGTCCGTTCGTTCATTCGTTCATGAAAAACAGAAACAAATTGAACGACGATTGTCAATTGTATCGTATACTAAAATTTGACGTACACAGGCGGGGTCCCCGGATATCGAAGGGTTATACGATTGCGCCGTGAATATTGGATATAAAATGTGTAGATCTGAATATCAGGCAAGAATAAAAATAAAAAATGGTACAAATTTTGTAAGATATTAAAAAGATCGACGTAAGTAATATCGACATGGTCGCCATTACTCGTACATTAATAGTAATTTCTTGAAATTTCACTCGGTCACCACAAGCATTCCTGGGATTCATTGGCCACGAAGTCATAGACTTGTCATTCACAATTCATTGACAGTAAGAATGGTTTATTTATTGTTTTTTTATTCGAGTAGATATCGAAAGCGAGAATTCTGCCTGCGCGAAACTCACTTCGTCATGTACGTATATGTATACGTTACACGTCCGTACACCGATGCCGTAGTCTATGAAAAAGTAGGAATGATAGAATCACGCACGACGTTGCGACATTTTAACGAAGGCTGGATTTAATTTTAATTTTTCTTTTATTTCGCATCAGGCAGTTTTCCACACGAGGGTAAAAGGTTGAAAATATTGATTTGTGATACAGTTAGACTGTATAAAAAGGATCGACTATTTATTTTCTTATGATCCCTTGTTTACCTTTTACCTTAAGTAACTTTTCAGAGTAGATTTATCACAAAACGATAACAGACCTTTTTTCTAGAGCGTTCAATTTCCTAACAAAAAATACGTTCCGGTCTTATCATTACACTAATGCGTTCACGAATTATAAAATTATAACGTTCAAATAAAAAATTTCCCATGTTATTTAAACGGGAAATAGAAAATCACGACGAGGCACCTCTAAATATTAATATTGAGAGCTGAAACTTTGGTAGCATATTTTTTACGTCATTTGGAACAATAAATTTAACCTTTTGTACATTCTACCGCGAATTCCATACTTCGATGAGATTAAACGTCCAATGAAAATAAATTGGCAGGAAAAAACTTTTGATGATGATAATAATCGAGGGAATGACGCGAGGCGTTGACGCGAAGGTATGCGAATCGGAATGCAAATTGGAATACGAATAAGCGAATGGTAGGAGCAAAACAGAGAAAGGTAAATAAAAAATATTACCGTATCATCGAATACCAAGTTGACCTGACGATGGTCGGTGATTGGATGCGGCGTTCTGTGCATTCTGCCGCCTCCGCCGTGTACTTCGGGGTAGTCGATCTGAAAGTTCAAAGACATTATCGAAATTAACACCTTTGGCCGAATTTTGAAAGCTTACATTGATCGTGGATCAAGTTTTTACAGAGTTTGCTTTTTTTCTTTTTTCTTTTTTTTAAATCTTAAACGGAGCTCCCTGCACGTTTGATCGAACGTACATACGTAATACAATAATTGCGAACGAATGATAAACAAAATTACAATTCGCGCTGACAGTTACAAAAATAAACAATCATTCGCGCGAAATATCGACACAACGCAATTATCGCATATATTATATACACCTGTGTGTATGTTAAAAAATATAAAATTTACTCTGAAATAACAATGATAACAAATAACTCGCGCAAAAGTATAGCGATAAGAATAAACTGTAAAGTGTAACGGTAGGGAAAATAATAATAATAATAATAAAACGGAAATATGTAAGGTCCGAGCTAAGATTAGAAAATTAAGAGGGACGCGCGTCGAAGAGCCTGAATATTACATAAAATTATTTTTACCAAAGTGTACCAAACACCGGGATAATTAGTTTCTCGTTGCTAAGATTGTGCGTTATATTTTCAACGTCGTGTGTCTGGTGTACAACAACAACAACAACGTGACAATTGTTGAAGAAAAATCGCCACCTATAACTTCTACGTCAGACAGGATATAAAACTGTTATCGAGGTTTAGAGGTTTTTCCACAATTATAACGTGGAATATACGTCAATGAGTCCGTTTCTTTTTCTCGATAATAAATATGCGGTATACGTACATACATACATATTACATACGTACGCACATTGTACGTACATTTTACGAACATCTAGCCGGCTAAGCGGGGGGTTTTTTTTTCTTTTTTTTTTTTGCTTTTTTTTTGTGGGGAGATTTTAAACAGAGAGATTCGTTGTTACGAGAGGAGAGAAGTAAAAGAACAACGAGAGCAGTAGCAGCGCGACAGCGGCAGCAACAGCACAGCACGTGCAAGCATATAGCGTCGTGTTGAACCGGAACCGGAACTCGTGGGCCGGACTTCCGGTAGATACATTCGCCAACTACGAATCAGAGCATCTGACTCCTCTGTACGTCGGTGAAGGTTCTGATTGAAAATTTGTCCTCAGTAATGACGCTTTTTTTTTGTTCTTCTTTTTTATTCGAATCTCTTTCAAACGATCGGAATTCAATCTATTTTGTTTTTCTTGCGTGCGAAAACCGGAGTGACAAAGATTGCGTAATTTCGAATGATAGAAAGCGTGCAATCATCATCATTATTATTATTATTCGCAGTGTGGTAAATCTCGAATACCTGAAATACGATATTTTTTTTTTTCCGCACACGAGTCACAATTCGTTACACATACCCGGGCATAAGCGACACCGTGCACAAATTATCACGCAATGACGAGCTGCAATTGTACCTGATTGATTGTTTGTTTCAATTGAGCGAGTCGGTTGAGAAGTTGACACTTGCTTACAATTGGATACGCGATAACGCCCAAGTATGCGTGTAAACCAAGATTGTGTGTAAATACTTTGCACATGTCTCTTCTGTGCCTCACAAAATGCAGCTATGCCTGGCCAACAAACAGCAACGATAACGAAAACAACAACAATATCATTTTTCACCTTGGAATAACGAATAATTCGGCAAAGTAAATATTAAAAATGCGTAATTGAAAACGAGACAGACGTTATTATTGTCACCCGAAACGTCGTGCATAATAAGCCGACACCTATATAACGTAATATAATGTAATATAATGTAATTTTATACCGGTATCCAGACATCACGGTAATACCGTGACAAAATTTCACATCTCTGAAACGAGGATACAAGTATAGAATCGGAAAGTCCAATAATCGCAACAATTTCCTTGCACGTTACAGAGAATACGTATTATTTATAAATTTGATATCTTTATATAGTTTCTCCGACCGCTGTACCGCGTACGAATATATCCATCACGGGATTCCGTACTTGTATAAAAAGATTACGTTATATTTAGAATATTTCCGTGAAAACGTTCGCGATAAAGATAATGAACTTGGAAGTTATACCGTAAATGCCAAAAGGGGTTACCGGAATTACGCGTCATATGCAATAATATATGTACAGAGTTTATAAATTACGTAGTATAGTGTCGTAAAAATGATTACCATGTTAATTCATTTATGCAATGCATCGTTCGACCGGTGTACGATATCGTCGTATGTAATATACTACGAAGTAAACCGACGTGTATTTTTTCGATTCATAAAACGGAAACGATCCGCTCGCCGTACGAACGTAGTTATACTTCAATTTTATCATCGGACAATGTTATATTGTGTAGTACAGAGATAACAGCTGTTCAAAGGATTGGTAACGGCCAGAATTCAACCGTCATCGTTAACAAATCCATTGTCAAGAAAGTGTGAACGACGATGCAGACAAGATGCCCGTGTGTGTGTGTGTGTGTGCACAAAGTGACGAATGGTTTTTGAATCCCGCATGATTATTGCGAGAGTTTTCGGTTATGTACTTTGGTTTCTCCGAGTTTCGTTGCCAAAAAATATAATGACAAATTATGTATCGAGTGAAAATTCTTTACCTCGGAATCACCGGAGATAGCAGAGAGAGTGCCTGGGGTACCAGGCCAGCTCCTGGACATGGAACGTCGTCCTTTTTTCTTCCTCATTACAACGCGAGGACGAACAGGTCTGTGAACGTACTTCAACATTTTCACCGATATTCGTTGGAAATGTCACTTCGCGTATGCGCACGATGTGAGTTCATCAAGGAGTAAAATGAAAGATGAAAATAAAAAAAAAAAAAGACAACCAATGTTTCCAGTCAAGAATAAAAAATGTCGTAAGAAACGGGTTCACACCCCGCATCACCGTCGACGATACATTTCTGGTTATAATTATTGTCCATTGTCGCGATAATATCGTCGCAATCGGTGAGGTTTATTTATTGGTGGTTGCAATCATTCGCCGTATTGGTGTGAGCATTACAAAAGTCCTTGTCTATCTTTGTATAATATTACTCAGAATCTTCTTAATCTTAGCGGTGAACCGAAAGATTGCTATCAAAGATCTTCGTTGCAGTTGATATGCGGTACGTTTTACATGGACTGTGGCGTCTGTCTTCCTGCGGTTTGATCAATCACTCGCAACGATGATCGTCATCGAGGATGACGATGATGATGATGATGATGATGGTGGTGGTGGTGGTGGTTGTGTCATTGTTGTATCACTTCTGCGTTGAGAAACGCGTAATCGTCACAAGTTTCGCGGTTTTTAGCCACAAAACTGCATCATCGCGTCCTCTTCTGAAGTGCATCTGTCCGTACTCGATGTTCTTGGATCGAGTGCCTGTTCACACTCGTAATAATTATCTTCCGGTCCACTGGCGCACTCACTCGCAATTATTTAAACGACAATTTGCAAAACATCGGGAAGAAAAACTAGCCAACGTTTAAGTTTTCCGACGAGCATGCGAAGCGAAACGAAACGCGCCTTCACCGAACGACCGCGACTCTGGAACTGAACTACGAGAGGTCGAGTTAGACTCACTCGGTGAACAGCGAAGCACGGAGAATTCGGACCGATGATTGTGCTATGTCTCTGCGGTACTTACAGCTGCTGCCCCCCACCCCCCATCCCATCCCTTTGCCACCGCGACGTTGCAGAGATAAGATAAGGAGATTTCCTACACACCGAGGAGTACGTCCCTGTGTGGCAATACTGTCGAAATAGAATTGGAAAGATAGCTAGATACGGTTAGATTATACGAGGAGACAATTGGTTCGAGGTGATCGACCCGGATCGATTGAATCGACGAATCGAGAACGTATTGCAAAAATCAAGACTCGTTGGTTTCATATAATTTTGCATTGATACGATCGTCGTTTCCGGTGTGCTTTGGAAGTTGATTCGCGATCTCGTTTTAATACTCTGCTCGCGTAACACACCCTTCGTTAAATCACCTCTGACAGGACGAACGGATGAAAATTTTCAAAAATCATCCTGCTGGTTGAAGATGCCTGAATTTTAATGAAAAAACGGTTTTAAAACCCCACAAGGATAATCAAGTTTAGTCTGAAAGTAAGCGAGGGTGTCGGCAAGATTTCGCATACAAACTTTCCTTGTTCGTACAGGATAATCAACGTTTTTTCTCTGGATTACATAACATTGTTGGACAACGCCTGTGGCTGTAATATTCTTGCTTGAAAACTGACAAGATTTTCCACTGAATTCAATTTTCATTTAACGGTAATGAATGAACGTTATGAAAAGTGGAAAGATCCCAACAAATTTGTATAACATTCTGAGAATGGAATCACGCAAAGTGAAGATTCTCTCTCTCTCTCTCTCTTTCCTTCCCTCTGCGTTCCACTGTGTCCCTCTGTCCCTCTCAGTATCCCTCTGGGAGTGGGAGAAAATGGAGAAAAAAGAATTCATGGAACTTTATGGAACTTCATGGAACATCAAAAACTTTTTACATAGAGAAAAAAGAATGGACGAATTCACGGGGCATGGGGAAAAAATGTAGAATTCATGAAAATTCCCGGGACGTGGTGAAAGAATGGAGAGAAAAAAAAAAAGAGAAGGAATACGCGGGACTTTGCGGGACATGGAGAAAAAATGGGGATAAAAACGAAGAAAAAAGAATTCGTGAGACCTCATGGGACATGGAGAAAAAAAATGGAGAATAAAATGGAGAAAAATGAATTCATGGAAGTTTATGGGACGTCAAAGACTTTACATGGAGAAATACATATACTCTGTCCCTCTGTTCCCGTCCCTGTCCCCCCACCCTCTCCTTCGCCCTCTCTCTTTCTCTACTTCTATTTCTTCTTATCAGTCGATTCGAGAAGCGTACGTAAAGTTACAGTATAACACCAGAATCCAGGAATTGGGTATTTGATAAAAAAAAAAAAAAAACTCGTTGGGTCGTCGTCAACATACCATTTCAAGAACGATAAACGGGATACGGTACAGATGTAAAGTCGTAAATATTACCACGAAATGTATAACCTAACTCGGAACAACTGTTAAACCGAGTACTCGTTCACTGTACGTAGATACATCGATGTGTATGCAGTCACTCTCTTTCTGTGTTAAAGCTGTTTCATCAATGACAAGGGGATTCGAAGTGACCGCGTGTCGCCTCACAGTTTTCACCTCAAACCGTAAGGGCACTACATACGCACACACACACAAACACTTATACCAGGCATGTTTCACGAAGGAATGATTCGATGGTTCGCGACCGTTGGTGGTCGTTAGACGTGGTTCCGGATACCGAGAGTATCGATAACAATTCTCCGTAGTACGAAACACCGTTCATAAACACGTTTCTGCCGCTGCCGCACCGCAAGCTTTTTCTCAATGTATATGCGCCTAAGTCAAATTGATTCGTCGATCACTCGAATGTTTCGTCGTCACGAACTATCGAGTGTCGTTTCAGCTCTACGCCGCGCGTCTCGACCGCCAACGCATTGTACGGATACTGCCTTCGCATCCTTTGGAGCATCGTTGCGGACCGGCTGCTGGGACATCGTAGAAGCACAGAATTCGGAAGAGGGAGATAGGCAGAAGCGAGAGGGCTCGAGGAGGAGAGAGAGAGAGAGAGAGAGAGGAAGGGATGGGGGACTAGCTCAGCATGGGACCGAGAAGACGTCCCTCTCTCTCTCTCTCTCTCTCTTTCTCTCTAAAACTATAACGAGATCACGCGTGTGCGGAGAAGAAGAGAGACGGAGATACAGAGTGCAGTTGCGTTGCACACACGGTCAGAAACCTTTGGTGCAATCACCTCTCTCCTTCTCTTTCCACATACTCTTCCCACTTCACAGCGAGATATCCCTCATCTTCTTCACTCTTCCGCGCTATGTAACATATCACGAACGCTACACGCCTTCTTATTCGACAGTACCCAATCACACGTATTATGTAATGCACACGATGCGCGTTTTGGAGTAAAAATTCTTCCACAAAGCTTGATCGGAAGACCGTCACGACTCGACACTGCAAAGAAGCTGTATCGCTGTAAGCTGAATTGAATAAAAAATAACGGGTATACAAAGAAGGCAAAAATACCCGATCCGTATTCCACGCGTAGTGCAGGAATGGCGGAAAGCCATGGTCCTCAGTCTTTTCGGATCAGGGGTAGCAAGGCTACGAGGGATAAGCTTTGGCTGATCCCCGACTCGTATGCACGGTAGTTACGGGATATGCGGGACAGAGGAGGAGGATGAAGAGGATGAAGAGGATGAGGAGTTTATACGCGTGTATGTATAGCACTGCAGGAACATATTTCAGCTTTATTTTTGGACCATCCATGGGCGACCACGTTGGCGTCACGTCCGTAAAACACACTGAGGGGGAGAAGGAGGCAAGAAAGCGAGCTACTATAAATGCATATGCGTGCATTACGTAGGCACGTATTGTACTTCACACGGTGCGTCATTCCTTCATACCGCGGAATAATATCCTGCCGTATATTTTTAAAACTAGCCGCATGCGAGTAGTTTTCGACTCCGTCGTTACACCCGTGGACGAGAAAAAAACCCTTCTCGACCAACCACGACTCATACTTTAAACATGTACCTACATTTGCGAGTCAAAAACATGTCAAGATACTTGTACGTATACTCCAGGCTTCTTACGATTACGGATGAAAAAGAGAGGACGAGCTGTTATAGATCGCGAGTAGAAAGTCAGAAAGTCCGGCCGCAGCAACGCGTCGCAGCATCGAAGTGACGAACTAATTTTCTTCTTGTTTTTTTTCATTTCTTTTGCATACCAGAGAAAATTTGACGCTGTGTAATTTCATCGAGATGCAACGAGTCGTGAAAAACTGTCGAAAACGATTCCCGACTGGAGTGATTTACATCAGCTATACATATATATGTATATAGGATGTAACGAAGTACAAACAACCGGAGATGACTGCAGCAGTTGCAATTATATTCAACGATAACTGCAGTTGCACTCGCCGCCCGGCGGATCACACATGCATGTGTGTATGCAACTACTTTGGTGCACGCGATGCGTGTGCAATTCAGAAATGCGGATGAATGACGAATAATTGAATGTGGAAAAAAAGAGAGAGAAAGGGAGAGAGAGAGAGAGAGATAAAATGAAAATCAAAGAAACGAAGTAACGGAGAAAAATTAATTGGCGAAATAATAACCAAGCTAACTGTAATAAATTTTTGCAACGAAATCGCAGTTCCGGCAACGCGGCGTGGCTTACGTGCACGGTACAATTGGTATCGCAATGTCGCTTATAAAGTTGCGAGAAACAGAATTACAAATCTGTCTTTCTTGAAAAAGATATAATACTTGTGATACGCGTGAATCGGAAATACTCTCCGAAGCTGTGTAAGCCACGGTAATTCATTCAGGACAAGGAACTTGAGAGAAAAAAGAAGGGAAAAAATGACACATGCTTCCGGCTAATCCGACGTCACAGACCGGAAGTATTCGCGCTATTTCATCCGCTGAAAATATGCGTGCATTAAGAAGGAGATAAAACCGACGACGATGACGCTACGCTTTTAAGCTTCGAGAGCTTTGTTCGTCATTCGGTAATTTATAGAACAGTGATCGACGAAAGTTTGAAAATCAAATTTGGCTCGAGTTAGATTTCATTCAAATATGTACATACCTGTAATAGTTAACTAAAAGTGAATCTCGAATAATTCACAATTTGTACGGTACGCGTGTTTGATTCTAAAACAAGTCGAGGAAATGATTACGGCATGACAGTTTTTTTCCACCGATGGATGGATCAAACGGATATGATATAACAATTTAGTGGTCAGACGACATTGACGCAACATTTAATGCCGACGTGTTTGTCATCAAGTTGTTAAACATCATGGCATAACGTTACGCATTCTGTTTAAATGCAAAAGAATAAAATAATTGTTCGAGGTATTTAATTTTCAATTTAAAAATTTTTTTTTTCTTCGCAGCAACGCGCAAACGCGAGACTTGCGTCATCTTGAAACTACGTCAAAGTTTGGAATCATGACGCATAGACCATTTCTTCAATCGGTTATCCCTGTTTCAAAATCTTTTTTAGAAATTTCGTTACATTGTCGTACAATGGATCGGACGTGCTTTGGAAAAAAATTACGTACATTGAGAAAAGAACTCCGTGACTTAAGAAATCGTTTCGGACATAACGCGTGTAACGGTAATTACGCCAACTTCTCAGAATGGAAAGGCCTTGGCAGAGAAGTGCCCTAAGACGAGTACACGAAGAAGAGGAAGAAGAAAAAGTAGAAAAGGGATTGAGGAAGAAGAGGAAGAAGAATGAGGGGAAGCCGGCAGAGCGGACAAAAACCCTGAAAACTTCTGAAATCCTGAAACCCTTGGAGCGCGATCGCGTTGCACATGTTCGCCGGGAGACTCTCTAGAATAGACTCCGGCAGTTCTTAAAATAAACAACCGCACGAAAGTCGAAAAAAAAAAAATAAAAAATAAAAAATAGCACCGCCAGAAAAATGTTAGGGGTGTCAAAAGCTCGGAATTTTTCATAACTTTCACCACTTCGTCCGTTATCGTAAATAAATTTCTGTCATTCGGGATAATATCGTCAGCCGGAAAGTTTTTAACGTTAATGTAACGATGCATATTAAGAAAGACGTGTTGTTTTGCAGCTTATTACCTGAAATTTAGGGACACTGTTGAAATAAATTACGAACAAAGTCAGATTTTGTCAACTAAAGTCCAAAGGTGCGAGATAGCAGTTTTTGTTTCAACGCTACAAACTTCACCCTCATATATCACAATCTACTGTAATAGTTATTACAGATTATACGTAGATATAATGAAAACACTGCTGCGAACGAAGTTCGAAATATTTGCTAATTTGTAATCATTTACATTTGATAAATCAAATCAAAAACTTCGGGAAGTTTAAGGTCGTAAGAATCGATCCGCTTATCAATCCTCAGTTCTTCAAAACAAGTAGAATTGAAAAAAAAACTTCCACTCATTATCAACGGACTAATTACGTTCAGTCGCGAGAATCGAGTGTAAAATTCATTCGCGGAAAATCAGTAAAAAAAATTTTACCTACTCTTCTTTCTTGTTTTTTTTCTTTTTTTTTTTTTTTTTTTATCAAGAAATACGTGCGGCTGTAAAACGGGCGTAGAATTCGTTTCTGCAGAACTTTTACGGCAGCTTTGTGTAAGACGAGCGCCTGACTTCTCCATTCTCCTGCATCTCTCCTCCGCTTTTTAGGTCAACGAAAATTAAGTGGGTCATTTAGAGCAGTAGTTCAAGGGTCGGAATTGGAGTTGAAGAGAAGCAACGAGGCTAACGAAGCTGTGCATAATTTAATATACACATGGATACCGAATGACATTTGGTTATTTACCCGAAGTATCAAACTTTCAAAAGCTCGTAGAAAATTCTCACCCCCTTGCTGCTGCTGCTGGTGCTGAGAAATATTTCTCACCGTTGAAACTCGTAACACATATCGACTGAAAGTTTCGTAGAAAATTAAATTGAAACTCCCTGACTTATTTATATCGAATCAAAAAAATTATTCAACTTTCAAAGAACAAACTTCATTCTCCGCACGAAAAAAAAAGAGGCAAATTCAATTCGACCTTCGATAACTGATCGACTGATCGAAACCAGAAAAAGGAGTTGAGGAAAAAAAATTCATTCACAAGTTTCAAATCGAATTCATTGACTTTGGCCAATTGTTATTGTTATTATTATTATTATTATTATTATTATGTCTTTTTTCTATCAGCTACACAGATGGCGAAATTCGCGATTGTCTGATCCAGTCTTGACAAAAAAAAAAAATAATGAAATCATAATCAAATGATGAGAAATTGATTCGACGTGGGAATTGCACGAGTATATATAATATAAGAATTGGACCTCAAGCTGGAGAATTTTCTTCGCCGTGATCGTTGCGCAACTTTTATTTATAAATTTAATCGTATTGCACAGGGTACAAAAGACCAACGAACAAGGTCTACTATTTCCTTTGTAGTATTAGATATGGGGATATACGCGTCCAGGCGTAGGTCGCAGGTCTGTAGATATAATATTGTTGGAAAACGCGGAGCGAATCGCGAGGCAATCCTTTCCCAGCTTTTCACCTACGTAGCCAAAAGTAATATAGATGCTAATGGAAAGGGTGGAGGAAAAGTTTCGTTCCCGTGTATATTATTCACCGAGGCGTAGTTAGAAAGAGATGAAAAAAAAAGAAAGAAAAAAAGCAACGACGAAAAGCTTTTTCATTTTTCATCCCGCGTCTCACCTTTTCTCTTTCCCCACCTGCATAGAATTATATACCCGTACCCTGATCCATCATACTCGTTGTCATTGAAAATTGATCTCATACATACATATACATATAATTAATATTAATCGTCACGTTATGGGTACAAAGTATAATTGCGAGTCAGACTTTTCTTCTTTTGAGTCAATTTTACATCGTGGCAGATGCAGCAGCATAGTTTATACATGCAGGAGTGATTTCGTGATTATAGTTTGAAAATGGATAAGATATTCCTTTCGAGGAGAATTGACGCTTTATTTAAAGCTTCTTTCGAACGAGACTGTAAATATAAAAAGTTGGGTGGGGGTCAAAATCCTGAAAGACCAAAAATTCGACCGATAGAAGATCCGAAATTTTCGAGATACGAATTTTAACACGACGAGTGATCGGCGTACCAAAATTTGGATTTTCGATAAATCACTCTCGATCGGTAGAATAAATGTTTTCCCGAAATTTCATCTAACCGAACGTTCTTGTATTCGAAAAAAGTATCTTCAGAACAATCTGCATTCCGAATAAACAAAGTACAGGATGTGAAGATAGTAGAAAAATGAATGTACCGAATTTAAATATTGGGAGCGGCTGGTACTTCGGACAGTCAAAGTTCAGAAGGTGGAATATTTCTTATATCTACAAAACGCAGAAGAACTAGAATTCCGAAATCTCCTGAAAATTCGAAATTCGTGACATTCGTAAACTCGACGCCAGATTTATCAAGATAACCTCGTTGTATTGGAGGATCGTCTGTGTCATTAAAGCCAAAAAGTATTGTCAACATATTTTTAGTAACATTTAAACGGTGCATCTTTTTTACCGTAGGTTTGATTTATTCAAGACATTATTGCATTAAATCGCCTTCCACATTCACGTCAGGGTTCTCGGGTCGCTTGACAAGCGTAACTCCATCGATTAGCTGAAACTAGTGACGTTCAAAGGAATAAATAAACGTGTTTCCGACGTCTTGCAACCTTCCGGAATTTTGTCCATTTTGTCTCACAATCAGCGGGTCTCGAGATTTCGATAAATTTTCGAAAACGGCGCCTGTCCGACATTTGAAAAGTCACTTTTTTGACTATTCAGTATTTTCGCAGTACAGTATTTTGTTTGTACATTTTTTTTTCTCAATATTTATCTATAGATCTACAAGACAGCTTTTCGTGTTTATAACGCTTCCTACTTTTTTAACTGTCGGTAATTTGACTTTCGCAATTTCGTCCCGTCGACCTTTTTGGTCATTCGCATTTTTCTATCCCACCCCCAAAGTCGAGAACAGAAAGATATTGAACCCATTCGTACATCGTCTCAATTTTATAATCGATACGCAGTCCGACGATGATCCATCGCACGTCCAACGACAATGATTAATTGTATTCAAATTTGAATCCATTTCACCTACTCCCCTTCATACCTTACATAACCCAAAAGAAATCACGGATATCACGTTTCGAGGCAGAGTTTCCTTAAAAATCTGCATAATACCCGGGGAGTTGTCTCTATAACCTACAAGCATCATAACGTCGTGGAAAGTATCGATTAACCGTCGTAGAGGATTTTCGTGCCTGCAGGTCTGCGCGGATCAGATTATTCTCTCGTCGAAGGTAAGCTGCCGTGGCCGTCTCTCGGTACGGACCTCGAGTCGTTCGACCGTCTAACAATCAGTCTTGTTAGTTGATAACCTAACTCTGCCTATGGCTATTCAGCGTGAAGATATTACCGAGTATTGAAAAGGCGTTCGATATTCCACGGAGCAGGCCGCTTTTACGATTTAACCCTTTCGGTGGCTTTTCGTGTGACCGAAAATTGCCAAAACTCATGGATGTGTCATTTTTTTTTTTGTATATTCCATGTAAAATCCTGATTTTTACGCATTTTCAGGTTAAAAACAAAAACAATACTTAAACTTTGGAATGATTAGGATTTTTTCTTACACCATAATTGTTTATAAATAAACATTTGCAGATAAAAAAAAAAAAAAACGTATTTTCGCGAATGTAATTCGTTAGCGGAGTAATTTGATAATAAACATATACTAAGAACGCTTGGAATTCATTGAATAACAAACAGAGATCTCAGAATGACCATCAGATTTACAAAATTCAATGCATAGGGGTAGTTTTCACCCTCCTTAAGGGTGCATATAGATAGTGTTGGGGGTGGCACCTATTCTTGGCCTAAAATCGTACTCTATCGAAATAAATATTCATACAAAGATCTCATTCAAGAAGACTGTCTGTTTAACAATGTTGCTAATTCACCCCATTTTCACCCCATTCTAGGGGTTGTTTTTGGTTGAATTAAATTTTTTACATTAGATTCGCATTCAGCGTCGATAAATACATTATATGCAAGAAACGTATAATGGCACTTCCGTACCAAAAAAAAAAAGAAAGTGAATTGCACGAATGAAAGTGTTGAATAACGAATAAGCTTCGTCCAGGTGACTAAAAGGGTTGAAAACTTGAAACGTTTAGTGTTTTTTTTATCTTCCCGAAAAATTTCCTTTGAAACGAGTAAGTCGAGTTGAAGACGAATCGAAGTCACTGACGTGTAAAATCAATTTTCAACAATAAGAAGGAAAGCAACGAGGTATAAACGACGTCGGATACAGCGTGTACAAAAAGGTGAATAATTTTTATACTCACGACTATCATCTCGGAGGGTTCCAAGACGAAGCATTCGTTCGGCCTTCTGGCGCTTCCTCCCGTCCGCTTACCAAAGCTGAAACACAGAAAGTAGACGAGGTCGTAAAGTTATTTGATACGTGTCAAGTCACCGCATACGGACTAAAAAATCTCTGATAAACGGTTACATCGCAGCGGTTGGTACATATGCAAATAGGGTGTGAGACAAGTGTATTCAACGACGGTAAAACGAGATTGAGATAATTGTTTATCTTACACCCTCCGCGGGCAATCTCCGGGCTGTTAAAAAACACACAAACACACACAGGTATAAGAAATTTGGTCGACTTGCTTTACATAAATTTTCGAAAAAAAGTTCAATCTCTGGAAAAGCTTCTTTGAAAATCCTTCCCCTTCCTGTCCCCGATTTCCACCGTTCCTTCTACCTTCCAAGTGCGTAATTTTAACTGAACGGGGTTGCGCGCGGGATTTTTAATAAGACGAGAGAGGTCAAGTGCTCTTTTCGTTATAACAGGTTCAAAGCTTATAATCCGGCTGTTTGTACCGGGACGTCGTTTGACAAGTTTTTATGAAAATTTATAACGCGTCAAGAGAAAGCGAAAAACAAGGCAAGGAGGAAGAAAAAAAAACAAAAAGAAAAAACGTTGACGCGAGGTTATTTCTTACAGGTATTCCTAAACCGAGACTGAAAGATCAGAACACAAGAGGTGTACAAGTGATGTAAATTAATTAGGATGGCCACAAATTTTTGGGAAAACAATTCCACGATATTTCCAGGTTTTCCAGGACCTAAAAACCTAGTTTTACCTGACATTTTCCTAGTTTTACTAAGTTACTATAACCTAAATCTTTCAGCTTATTGACTGTATATTCGGTTCGAATTCAATTCGAATTGAATGAAAATATAACGCACAAAAAAGTCAGTTTAAGCCAATTTCTTTTCTCCATGAAAAAACGTAAGCTTGTTACCTCAAAAAAATTGTTCCTAATTACGGTGATAGAAAACAGATATATTCAGTTGTTTGCACGACCAAATTAAAAATCCCCTCACAATTCCAGGTTTTTCACGACCCCTTTTTAATACTTTGATAATTCCAGGTTTTTCAGTTCTGTGGCCAACCCTGGTAAGTACCTGAAATATTTAAACCCGACTAAAATAACCGAATTTCGTCCGGTGAGTGTTAATCGACAACTCCGGTCGCGTAATTCGATTCCCGTAATTCTGCATAACTCTGCGCCGCCGATACCTACGTACATCCATATACTTATACACGTATATTATGTATTGGGACAATTGGCAGGTGTCACGCAGAGATTTGTCAACGTTTGTAGTTAAAAACCGTTACTCTTCCTATTTTGCATCTGCACGTGATTCGATTTCACGGACAGCGATCACGCCGCGCGGCTTTAGCCCCCCTCACCTTTTACGTCTATTATTTTCTGTTCACTTTTTCCTCTTTCTGGTTCGTAAAAGTTTATCAACTTTTCGATCGGAAGTTTTGTTTGATGAGCAGTACAATGAAAGAAAAAAAAAATAAATAAATAACGGGTAAAACAGAACGTGGAAAAAGGGGAGAGAATTTTGTTCCAACATCAAAGTGAAACTTTTTCAAAGGGGTGATATAAACGCGCTGCACACCACCTAACGCCTGCAACATCAGAATGTAGCAGCAACGGTACAGGCGAGATGCATTGCTATACAGTAAGTTTGATTCGGTTAGCGGTTAGAAAACAGAGAGCGCCTTGCGCGATGCAACCAAGCGTACATTGACGCGATTGCAGGTTGCCTGTACAGCGGCGTTGAATGAATTCTTCGTTCCAGGTTACTTGTTTTTTCTTCTTTGCCATTCGTATCTTTCAGCTTGCTCCGAATTTTACCGCTCTTTTGTTACCGCCGCAGATTAGCACGAAAATCGCTCGTTACGGTAGGGGATTAAATTTGTTTATTTTTCTAATCAATAAGAAGATAAGAATCTACAATTTACAAGTGACTTAAGAATTTATTTCCTTGACTGTTCATCTGGTAGGTAAAGTAAAAATAAAACAACAACACAGAAGAAGAGTAAGATAGTTTTGTGTTCTGTGAAAGAATCGTGTGAAAATTGAAAAATGTTTATACATTATACGTATAAAATGGGGTGAGGGTCAAAACTTGGAAGGATCAATATTTGGCATGGTCGGTGTATCGAAATTTCAAATGTGTGAAAATAATATAACGAAAGATGAATTGTTCAAAATTATGATCAGAATAACTACCAATCAGTGATACTTTGAAAAATCAATATTTCGAACAATTCAACTTTCGCTAATTCGTTTTCACATGTTTGATATTTCGATATTTCAGCCAGTCCAAATATTAAACTCTTCCAAGTTTTGACTCGCGAGCGTAAAAGGAGTCTCGAGAAACGTGTTCGATTGATCTCGATAACGGTCACCGACGATAGTAAAACAATCGATTTCTATTCTAACGAAATAATATAATCAGTCCGTTGAATCGATTTTGGCAAATTCTACCGTTGTACATCCATCAGCCGAGGTTGTGAAGCAACAAGATCAAAAATAACAACGACAACAACACGACGGCATGAATCGGCGACCGGTTAATTAGAGTTCCGCAAGAGTTACGCATCGAACGAAGAACGATCGGCTTTCCTCGCCTTCTTGGAGGATTCCTGAGGTGAAATTTTAATTTCTAAAAAGTCGGAGAAATCCGGAAAGGCCGAATCGCCGTTGCGTCCTTGTTTGTCCCTACTTCTCCTTGTCTCCGTGTATAATTTACGGCTAATTGTAAAACGAACTAAACCACCAGCTGCAGCACCAGCAGCGGTGCTGAGCTAAGCTAATAACTGTTGCCTGAGCTAAACCGTTTTCATTGTTCCGACCTCCACTTCATCCTCCAGCGTATACAGTACCTTATACACACCTTTCGTTCCAACTATACGGATATTGCCCGAGCTGTATTACTTATACACCTTACACACCGCTTGCACACTCTTAGCGTCTAAGAGCTGAGGCGAGGCTCTGTTCTCGGTTCTCGGCTAACCGGGAGTGCATTTAACGGGGGTTTTAGCTGGTTTACGCGATAAAATAAACCGGCGCCTTGTACTCGCGGGTAATATTCTGTGTGAGAATGGGAGAAGACGTTCGGTGTTGTAACAGTGGAAAAGTTTACAACAAATTCGCGATACCAGACGCGGAAATTAAATTTAAACCAGGAGGGAAAGAAGAGAGAAAAAATAAAAATAAAATGTATAAATTATGCAAACGGAAAGAATAAGCAACGGGGGGAAAGAAAGTTGAATTACATCGGAACAATTCAACGGTTCGCGGTATGCTTCGGTTAAAAACAACATATTTTCATCGCCGCATTTCTCGCGCATATTATTCTGTTCGACGAATCGTTCAGATAAATCCCAGGAAATTTATAATTTTCTTTTTTTTTCCCCTTTGCTTTCCTTTATCTCTGCTAATCCAAAAGCTTCACCCTCGGCAGTCGATTGTTCTGCGAGAATACGATTGGAGTGTTTTTTCCCCCTCTTTTTCTTATTTTCCCTGTTTTTTTTTTTTTTAGCATTTCTTTAACGAAGAATATTACGAATAAGCTGTAATATTTTGCCACCCCAACTCCTCGAGTAATTAAAGAAAGGGAGGAAAAAAAAAACAAAATTAATAAGAATCGGATCAACCGACGATTTACGTTTTGGAATGAAGTTGTATAAGGATGTATAAGGAATATTAAAATTTTATCCTTATTTTTAATAGGATGTAATATTTCTCACTAATTGAACAGGTATAATTATTATAAGACTGAGCTGTTCAGGCAAACTTGAGACGATAAAAATATGAATTAACTGAGCAGGAAAAGAAGGAGAGAAAAAAATATTTCAAACCTCGGACAGGAAAGGTGGATAACTCGAGAAGACGTTTCTCAATTACCTACTACAATTATTTACGAAACAAAAATCGCAATGATATTAGAATTTGTGTTCATGTTTTACTTACGCACGTATAAGTGAGTGGGTATATATTCTATTAAATAAACGAACCATTCCGTCCATCGAACACAGTAATATACCTTGAATTGAAATATCACGCGTCGATTGAATTCGCGAATTCCTTGTAAAATATTCAAATCGCAGAGTATATATAATACATGTACGTAAACCTTCTGCCGCATATATACGATGAAGAAGAAAATATTTTTCTTCTTCCCTTTAGATCCCAAGGGGTGAGAAAAGAAAGGAAAAAAGGTTCGGTGCTGCACGATTCGACAAACACTTTATTATGCATATTCTATTTCTCACCATCTCTCTCTTTGGCTTTCCATGAACGCCCTCGAGGGCCGTTTGGGAAAATGCTCCCCCCCCCCAAAAAAAGTTAAAAGTCTGCGGAAAATCTCTTTGACATGTTCGCACTCCGACAATATAATATAATACTCCGATGTTCCATAACACAAACCTCGAAATTTCTCGCTCTCCTAAACAAATATTTTAACCCATCGTTGCTATAAAATTTGCTCAGCGTTTGAAATAAATATTCTCGAAATTTCCAAATTAACACGATCAGAGAAGAAAAAAAAAATCGATTCCAAATATCAGTTTCCCAAGTCACCGAGTCAATTTTTACCAAAAATAAATTGTTTGGTTACCTGTCAACTATGGAATATAAATTTCACACCACTTTGTTATACCTAAGAAATAATATTTTCCGGTTGAGGTAGAAAAAAAAAGGAAAGGAAAGGAAAATTCGGTCAGGAAAAGTATGTGGGGCATTCCACGTCAAATTAGCAGTCTATTTTCCTCGCCTCCTCCGATTCTAATCACTTTTTTTTATGATGCTCTCACAGACTTGAAAGGGTTTCGGAATTTATTTTCAGAATTTTTTAGGCACCGTGGAAATTGGAAAAAAAAATCAAAAACCAATTTCAAATACGTCAGTTGTAAAAGCTTTGAAAAAATTCACACAGATTCTACAATTTGAAAAGTGAATTTTAAGCACCACACGATAATGTGATCTCAATATTTACTATTTGTTTGTCAAGTTTTTAGTTCTTTCATGTCGGAATTAAGGTTTTTTTTTCTATTTCCCGATCTAAATAGATCACGAAATCATGATAATAGTGTAATTCAGCAATTTATTTGGATCGAGGCATATTTAAAAAAAAAAAAAAACGCACTTCCGACATGGAAAAACTAAAACATTGCCAAAAAAGATAGCAAATATTAAGATCCCATTATCGTATGGTGCTTAAAAATTAGATTTTATATCATAGAATCAGTGAGTATATCAGAAATTGATTTTAGTCTTTTACACCCATAAACGACGCGATACAATATCAATTATTATTATTGTCTTACTTACCAATTACCCACTTGAAACCCACTTAACACCACAAGCGAAAGATAAATGAATGTTTTCACCTGATATTGAAAAATATTTTCAATCAAACTATAAATTATCAAAAAACTTTTCCGCTATCAAGACCACTCGTTAGAAACTTACGAAATTTTGGTCTCATATGCGACGTTTCAAAAAAAAAAAAAAAAAAAAACGAAACAGCCGATTAATCGATTAATTTCTACCTCTTTAATCGAGTCGTGTTCGATTATTCTAATTTTCGACTTGATTAAGAGACAATCTCCTCATACACGATCTACCGATTCCACGTTGAATGCCCCACACGTTTCCAACGTAAACTTTTCTCTGTCGCGAGTCTGAGCCTCACCAAACGGAAAACCTCCTCCTGGGAAAGGAGGGCGGTGGCGGTGGCTGCGTCCTGTGACTCGTCCTGTCGACGCTCTCGCTTCTGAGGGCTTGAATGGCCCTCGGCAAGGCTCTGAAGGGTTCGGCACCTCCGTGGGCGGCGGGTCCACCCCCGTGGAAGCTGTTCCACCTTCGCACCGGCCCCCTGATTCCCCCGGTCGCAGCGGCAGCAGCAGCAGCAGCAGCAACGCCGGAGTGAGAATTAACGGGGGGCTGCTGGCACGTGTGTTTTCGCATCTCTGGATGTGACGCGAGGGTGAAAACCTCCTCCTCCTCCTCCTCACGCTCACCTTCCTCTCGCCGCCCGATATTCCCCTCGCCAATTACCCCCCATTGTTCAATATTTCTATTACTCTTATTATTGTTGTTGTTGTTATTATTATCAATATTGTGGGTCCTGTTACTTGAACGGTGTATGATTCTTTGTTATTATTTATAGCGTAACTTCACTTTCTGTTCATTATCGTTTATAATATTCTCTCTTATATGCAGCATGTTACAATATTATCTCGATGCGATTCTTTTGATTATTTATAACATTTGACCGCACAGTTTCAGAGAGCACACTTTTCACTATACATACGTATTACGGTTACACGAAACAAACGTATCGGTCCTTAGAATTCTATTCTTCGTGTGCGGGGAGTGAAAAAAGAAAAAAATCACCATGAGTATAAACATAAACGACAAATAGACAAGCAGAGAGAAGAAAATTTTTCATATTTCTTTGCCCGTGCGGTTGAACAGGACACGAGTGAGTGATCGCATACGAGCCTGCGGAGTTCTCGGGATGCCGAGTGTGTGTAACATAAAATATAATATAACCTGCCGGCATGTGAGGCAAGGTGACGCGACAACAGGGAGAGGGGGAGGTATTTCATTATCGTTTAAAAATTTTTGACGGGAGGAGAGGAGGGGAATGAGAAGGAGAAAGAGAAAACGAAGAAAAGAAAAAAATACGAAACGTACGCGATAAGAGGAGAAGACCGGTAGACGAAATCCGAAACCGAAACGGTTGCAAACACGTTGCAGTGTTGAGTTTATAATTCGTATCGCGCGTTATCAGCTCAACACGGAGACACGGAGGGGTGATACGAGGAATATCGTTAGAGAAGGAAAAAGAAAAGAACAAAATTCTTCCTCGGCGATGCGGCAGATAGAAGTAGAAACCCAGAAGATATACGTACCCACGCCACGATATTATGTAAGAGATGTTTTAATCACCCCCGAGTCAAATCGTTGCGCGCAGATTTTACTACAATATGTATATTATAAACGGAGAAAAATAAATAAATAAATAAATAAATAGACAAGATAAAAACAAAATCTTCCGGCGAACGAATTCGATATTTGTAATATATTTGAAATTATTTTTTCAGCTTTTAACGCTGGTGTTGAGTTGTTGTCTTTTCTTTTTCTTCAAATTCCTTATTCAATTTCACTTATCGCAATATATTTCTCTTCGCTTACGCCACGCGTGTTTGAAAACGAGCATCGAGGAATAATTGCGGTATTAGAATAAACGCGCGTTTTCAAAAATCCGCGAGTCTGTAAGCTCCGCAACCGTACGTATACGTATAATTGACGATTAGGGGCGTATAACTCGAGGCGTAAAAGCTACGCATTGGTGTCATCGTCACGGATTAGTACCAAGCAGGAACAGCAACAACAAGTTGCGAGCTCCATTATCTCCCACTGACCATTCAATACGCAGTGTAATAACCACGCGTATAAAATATATACACACACACACACACGCATGTATATCATTATCGCTAGACGAGAATTTAATTATCAAAGCTCGGTCATTCATGCGAGGCGCTTCTGACCGTTGCTCCGATTCGAATCCTCGGCGTGTAAATGTAGGTATGTATGTGAGTATAATCGTTGTACAGTTTCATAATTTTTCTTGTTATTCTCCACATCGGGATTCTTCCCCGTTACGTAATTCGGAGTTCAATACATATCCATACACACACACGCACACTCACACCTAACGTCGATAAAACGGTGTACAAACAAAATTTTCAAATGACAATTATCTTACTTTTCTGCGTTAATCACGTTTCAATTCTTATGAAAAAAAACTTCTTTACCGCGTTGAATTTCGGCGACCGACCGACTCTCGGGCCTTCTTTCGACTGAAACTTTAATCGTCGCCTTGACCTCGGCCACCCTGAATTACGGGGAAAACTGGGCGGCCAAGCTTTCCTTGCCGCATACCTGTTTCCGTGATCCGTGAACCTGCGGGAACCGTGACGACTGCGCGCAGGCGTTTCTACAACACCGGAGGAATGAATGTAAACGCAGGGAGATGAAAGGAAGAAGGGAAGAATCTTCTCCGTGTCGAGGGTCCGTCTCGACTTCACGAATCCAGGCCAGTGCACTTGACTAACAAGAAAAGTATCCCGGGTCGATATCTCCCGTTTCATTTCTGTTGTAATACGTTACGGGGAACGAAAAACTAAGCGACGCATTTTTTTTTATCTCCCATCAAACATTTTAAGGGGGGGGGGGGCACGCTCCAAAGAAAGACGTGTCAAGGAGCGATTTGGTAGCCGTTTCTTTTCTTTTTCTTTTGGTTTTACGCGAGGAAACTACATTTTTCACTTTCACGTTGGGTGTAAAATTTTCCGTTTGGTTGATTGGTTGAAAAATATAATTTTCTGGCGGGTGAAATTGCCAAATCACCCCTTGACACGCCTTACTTTGGAGGGTGGTTTCACCGCTCTTCGAGTGTTTGACGAGCGATGAAAAAAAGAAAGAAAAATACGTGTCGCTTGGTTTTCGGTCTACTGTAACATATTTAAAAATAAAAAAAAATAAAAAAATTAAACGAAGAGATCGTCCACGTGGGATACACCTTCCTTGTAAGAATAATACGAAGGTGGTTCTACGATATCGTTAGAAAAACTTCGCCCTAACGTTTTTAGAAACAACGATTTGTTCGACGCGTATTTTTCTTTCGTCATTCTTCTTCTCGTCATATCAGTCAAATTTTTCAACGACAACGGTTTTGCCATGTTTTGTCATTTTGTCGTGCAGTTGTTACGAATTATACCGACGCGAAATGGCGATGTGTCTTGTTTACACAACTGCGTATAACGATCGATCAATCTCTGTAAGCCGGAAGCTGCGCAGCTTTAACAAACAACTGCGATGAGGATTTATTATAAATCGTATACATGAGCAAAATTTCCGGCTAGTGATTTTACATACCTAGGCATGCGGTATAATCCGTTTTCGGTACGACTGTGTAAAATACGCATTGGTATATGCTATGGGTTATGTATAGGGATACATACGTACAAGGAGTGTACGTAAATAAATCCATCAATTATTTTATACCCAACGAATTATACGGCCATCCGGCTGAAAATCCAGCTTTTCCTTCTCCGAGTAATTAACAACAATTTACATCCCTTGTTCGGGAGAGTTTACCGTATTCGTAATACCTGCATAATAACGAATAATGATTATAATAATAATAATAATAATGATAGCCATAACCTTTGACCTTGACCTTACAACCTCCGACCGGCTAATTGCAGAAAATTTACGCGCGATGAGTGTATAAAAAAAAAAAAATGGTCCTTTACTCTTCCGATATTGTATTGTGGCAAGTATTGTAACAGCTGAAATAATCAAAGAGTTTGTTCGTGTAATGCTTGTTTATTACATACCAAGGTAATCGAATTTAGTAATTTCAATTTAATTTACATGATAAAGCCGTAAGCTTGTGTATTTTATAACAATAATGTTGTGCGGCTTAACTTTGACCGTCGGAACGTGTATAATCTAATTCATCAGTCAGACGTTAATTAAATTCAGGACTCGACTCACTCGACAGCTTATAATACGAAGCACGCCCCCCCCCCCCCCCCCCCCCGCGATGATGAAACGAGAATGTTTGTTTTCAACGGCCGTCGAAAAGCACAGCAGCGAAGAAGAAAAATAATAATATACAAAAAATAAAATAAAAAGAAGAAGACGGAAGGAAGGAAGGAAGGAATTTATATAAAAAAAAAAAAAACGGAATGACAAAGCTGAACCAACCTCCCTTCCCCAAGTACTTTTACCCTGCTAATTTTCAACTTTCGACCGAACTTCCAGCCCTCATCCTTACTTTTATGGCATATTAAAAGCCGAAAGCTCAGAGGCTGCGGGAAAATTATTATTAAAATATTATACAAGCGCCGAGGGGTAACTATGCATGTGTGTAACGCGTGTGTATTAGACAGGTCTGTAAGTGTGTGTGAAAAAGAAAGGGGGGCAAAAAAGAAAAAAAAAAAACTCCGCAGGTAAAGTATTTCGGTTTAATGTCCTTGGCGGTCGAATTCCTGAAGAAGAGGAGGGGACCAGCATCTCTGCGGATGAATGGAATTTTACTACCACCCGCCGCTGGCGGCACTGACAGCTAGAGAAGAGATTCCCTTTCGGAAATTCTTTACTACGTGTTTCAGGTTAAAACATTAGGTTATAACATATGCGTAAAAGAGTTTTTTTTTATCACGCGTCATTGAATTTTCACCTATTTACAAATTTTATCGTAAGAAGGTAGAGTAGGTACGTATCCGTGTTGGCAATTTTCAAAAAAAAAAATAGATTCACATTTAATATTCCGTTACATGCACGTGAAAACGACGAAAAAAAAACCGAGAAAAAAAGTTTGATGACGGTTTTTGCATTTCGGTTTCTTTATTATTTATTTTATTTATTGATTTTTTTTTTTCTGCGACAGATGTTTTACAAGTGATTAATCATCATTGACGAAGTATCGTACAGAATAACGCAGCGAAATCTCTCTCTCTCTCTCGCTTTCGACGTAATACCCCAACAATCCGGCGAACCCTCGGGATCTCTTTTCCATATCGCATAAGCTCGCAGCATCCGGCGCAGACAATATTCTAGACACATGTCTAAGCGAATATACGCGTGTATTTTCAACGTCGGCAGCAGGCGGTCACGGCTCTTCGATCCGATTCCCAGCTTATACTGTACAGGATTTTGTAACATGCAATATGCAGCAAGCGCGGCTGTGTAGAACGGCGAAACGGTCAGGCTACAAATATGCCAGTTGAGAAAACCCGAAGGGAAATAAGAGAAAATGAAAGACAGTAAACGGTAAGTAGGATCGAACACTCGATAAACATTTTCACATTTACGATAAACGCAAAGTTCGCAATAGTAAAAAACGTCATTAAATACCTGCTCAAAAATCGTTAACAACAACAACAACGATAACAACAATATTAATGTTGTAAATTAATAAATCTTATTTCCGTTTATTTTTCCGAGATCAGGGCAAAAGATGCGTAAAGAAAATTGACGCACGTACGATGGCAAAAAGTTGCAAGAAAAAAAAAAAATAAAAAGAAGCGATACCCGAGTGGATGATAAAAGTCGTTACAGGAATTCGGATTAGCATCGATATCATGTCGCATGGCTCGTAGAGTCGTTCGTGTGTAAAAAAACATATATGCGTAATATGTTTTCCGGTTTTTGCCCTCACCCCATACACAATTATAATATACCTATGCATACATACATACATATACGTATTACAATATACAACCCCTCGACACATTTTTTGAATTCGCTCCCTGTTGTCGCGATTTGCGAAGGGAGAGAAAGAGAGAGTGAAGGAATCTCATATCCCCTGCGGCGTTTCTTTTGCAGGGTGTCAACAACTCGTAGGTATGTCTCTCTATATATATATATATATATATATTTATATTTATATATATGTACATACATATATGTATTTCTCTTTTCCTTTTTTGCCTTATACTATTACACCACCCACGATTTTTCCAGAAGGATTTCTCCTCTCCAGCTACCGGTTAATTAATGTGTTGCTTTTTGTATCGTTATTTCTGTTCCTTGTTTTTTTTTTTTTTTTTCTTTTTTTGCTTGGTTTGTTTTTACAACGAATTTCTACATCGTTTTACTTGCGGATCGTGCGACGAAAAAGCGACGACTTTGCGAGAATAATAACTGTGTTAGAATTTACTTGCAACACGTCAGTTAGTTTGAAGAGGTTCGCAAATAATAGCTTGTTGACTAATAATTATACCTATACATATATACACGTATATGTATATATACGACGAATTGTAATTACACAATGTATGGTATAATACGTGTAATATCGTGTATATACGCATACATATATATATATATATAAACAGATGTTCTTTTATACCGTATCTATACTTTATGTCGTACCTGCAAGATCGATCTATGGGCGCATAAAAGACCCGAGAGAGCCAATCGCGTTGGGTGTAATTGAGAAAATGTACGTGTATACGTGTGTGTGTGTGTGTGTGTGTGTGTGTGTGTGTGTGTGTGTGTGTGTGTGTGTGTGTGTGTGTGTGTGTGTGTGTGCGTGTGTGTGTGTGTGTGCGCGCGCACATGTAATTGTACGACCCATCTAGTCGGAATTTAATTACGTAATTATAGCAGTGGCTAAACAATCTTATGTAGGTACCGTACACTTACGATTAGAAACAGAGAGACACGGCGATCGATACGAGAAGTAGTTTGTCAGCATACTTTGTGGAAGATTATTTTTTTTTTTTTGTTTTTCCGACTGGAAAACCACGAGTATCGTTATGCTGGCTAAAATAATCGAAAGAATTGCACACAATGCGCGGGAAAGAACGATTGCACAATTATTCAACGCGGAACCTCGTAATGAAGAAAATATAGTAATATACTGCTATGGGTCAGAAAAAGAATCGTGATTCTCGTGCAAAGCAAAGTTGATATTTTACTACCCGTACGATAATTAATTAACAAGATATACGCAATATTCAACTATTATAATAACAGAGACGCGAGATTCAATTAAAATATTATTTCCTTAATCACTGTAACGTTTTATTCGTGCACACGGCTATTCGTATAAATTATACATGTAACATCGTGAAAGTTTGGTTTTCATCTTTCGATCCTTATTTTTTATTTTTTATTTTTTTTTTTATTGGGACATCAACACGTTTAAATTGAAATTTCTCGTAAAAGAAAAAAAAATAAAATAAAATAAAATGCATCGGTCCTTAATGTTTCCTTTTCTATCTCTTTTTTCGCAATTACTCAACCGTTATACATTTTTGTATTTTTTGACACACATGCGAGTATTTACACACGCACACACACAACGAAGAAGACTGAAACTCATTTACCGCGTACATAGCGTGTACGCATAACTTATACGCTCACCTATTAGCTACTACATTATGCCTTCGCGTAATAATCGCGTTATGAAGTTGAAAGCTAAAAGCACACAGATACATAACCGTCTGTACAATAACGCGAGGAGACAGCTACGCGTGTACAACTTTTTGTATCATCCTACATGATTATCGTATGTATTCGTAAATTAACCAAAGAACGAATTGAAAGTAAACCTCACGACCCTTGAACCAGAATAAACCTTACATATTTCCAGATACATAATATGAAACGATTATTTCACCATTTCGCAATGTTACGCTCGGACTTTTTGAAACGTTAAATTTCCCGTCGGTACATTTCCAACTCTGTAGAACAAGAAGAGGATTCTCCGTGGGATATGAAGATCTTGAATCAGTGATCGCGCAGCTCTGGGAAAAGGGAGCAAGTATCCCCGCCGCACCCACGACCGGAGAAACGTGTCTATGGGGCCCCATAGCTTTCGGAGATGGGGCAATATCCAAGGTCCAATATTTAGGGGGTCAAATGGGGCAAGGCAACGTGGTATCGATGGGACGACACGGGGGCCATATGCTAGACATTTATAGAACCGACCATGCAGAGGTTCTCACTCCTCCTCCTCCTCCTCCTTATTCTTCACACCATGTATTCAGGAAGATTCAACGTCTCTTTATACTCCGTTTTGCGTTTGCACCGTGATCGATAAAATTATCATCATCGTCATCGTCGTCATACTTTACGCTTGTTGTATTAGTATTCCAAAACTAGTCAAATTCCTATTGATCGAGATTTGATGTATTATCGATTTACCGCAATTCTTTGATTCTACGAATCAACGTAGCTTATGCTTTCGACTCGTGAAATGTTGAAATTCGTAACGGTACGCGAAACGTCTTGTTTTACATGCCCGTACTTCTTAAACGTCGTGAATCAATTTTTTTTTTCTCAATCCTCTGAATCAATGAGAATTTTATCGACTTTGTGAAACTGTTTTAGCTGTATAAATATCAATATCCGTCACTTATTAGTCGTTATTGTACATGTGAGATAATTTCACGAAATCGGTAAAACATCTCTTCAATTTGACGAAATTAATTAAGTACGTATCTGAACACATCGCAAAAGTAATGTGCAATTCACGTAAACGTACAATACCGTAGAATTAATTTCTACTTCCTATCAAATTTTGGCAGCCAAAAAAGAGGGTAGAAACGAGAAAAAAAGTCCGTAAACGAGAACTCGGCAAATTTTCATAAAATGAAATGCCGAGTCAGGAATAATCGGGGAAGTGTATAAATGTATAAATTCGTTTCTGGAACGCCGTGTCGTGGGGTCAAACTGATAAACGAGACGACCCAACCCCCGTTTAATTTCGGTTAGTGTGCAACCGAGCACCGATCGGAATCCCCCCCCCCCCCCCTACTTCACCCTTAACATTTTCAGGGGTTGCCGAGTGCACAAAGCATTTGTCGAAGGGTAGGTATAAATAATATAACGAAAGTGCACGCCGATGTTTGTATCAGAAACGAAGGGTCGCCCTTCCCTCCCCTTATCGTCCCTTCCCTTTGCTTTCCTTTCATCGCGGTTTCGATACACGAAGAGGCAAAATGTCACCCTACATACCGTCCATTCTCCCATCTGTCCAAACGGAATGTCCGTTGATAATTCGATCCAGTTTGCCTTGCGGTTTACAGACTACTATACATAATATGTGCGCAAATTGCGTGGTGTTAAATTTGAACGGCAAGTTAAACACATCTGCGGATTCTCTGCTTTGCACGTTGATAACGATTAGTTGATTAAACGCCATGATTTTGAGAATTGTTATCGATTTGTTGTTCGAATCATTTCGTCGCAAGCCGATCTCTACGCCCGATTCTCACCGTCGGTGATTTATTTTCATTATTAAGTACGGTTCAGAGTGTACAAAAAGAACAACTTTCACCGAGTTTTAGACTTTCTGGAACACGGGTTTGATTTTCCTGCTCCAAAAAAAAGCAGAAACCCAATTTTTGAATGAAGAAGCCCAATCGACTGGTTTTATATTTTTCTCATCAATTACTTGTTAAAAAATGATAATTATGAGACCAAGATGGAAGTCGGAAAGTATTTGTTTCAGAAGCTACATGCGAAACAAGTGATTAAGTAGTGAGAAATATCGAATTAAAGATAAATATGAGAAAAAGAAAAATTCAAGTTCACACGTTACTCGGTTTTTTTCTTACTTTGCAATAACTCGTTTCACCCGTACCTTCTAAACCAAAAGCTTGCCCACTACCGTCACGCTCTCCAAATTTTCATTTTCTAGCCAAGGATTCACGAGAAGAAAATTGAAAGTAAAACGATCAGGGCTATTCACTCGAAAATTGTAGATTTATGTGCATATTTTTGGGAGTACTAAAATCTTAAATAAAATAAATAAAATCACCGACGATAGTATGGGTCGATTTAGGGTGGAATGCCTCACGTGTAACGAGCTCGTTGATTAATTGTTGTACCCTGTGTAGTTGTACAAGTAACGTATAGCGTTAATTAATAACAAAGTTACCTGCCTCTCGCAACTCGCGTTAAACGCGTGCCGTATTTATACAACTTGCACAAGTCCGCGTGCATACATACACGTACAAATGCACGATATAAAATAAACTAAAAACCACGCCATGCGGCAAGAACGTAGCGAGTTGAAACAGTAAAACTCCCGCCCTGCACCACGGTAGGTATAAAGGTACGTACATTGACTGAAACGGAGCGTAAATCCTACACTATGTACGAGTAAACATCCTATACATACAACAAGAACAACAGGCAGCAGGAAGTTTGCTCGTACCTACTTTCGCCGTTCGCCATTATCGTTATTTTCTCTCTTTTTTCCTCTTTCTTTTTAATTTACTTGGTTGTTTGTTATTTTTTTCATTTTTATTCCTCAAGCTTTTCTTTTCTTCTTCGATTTTTCGTTCTCTGCGACGATAGTTTCTTATTTTCATTCAATTTTGAGTAATTACGTGTAGTGGATAGTAAAGAAAACACCAAGTATGTTTTTGTTTCGTTGTTCACATTTTTCACGCTCAATTTAATGTATTGTTTCTACCCCCTCCCACGGAGTGAATAAAATAATTCACGCGCAAAAAAGGGAAAGAAATAAATAGAAGACGAGAAATTTTTCTTTTGCACAAAAACCGCGTGAGAAATTCGTCGCTAAATAATCAATAATATAAATATTTCAGAGTAGGAAATTGAGAAAGCAATTTCTAGAAGAAAAAAAAGAAAAAAAAAACACTTGATTCGCATCGATTAATTCGTATTGCACGGTTTAACGTTTGATATGAAATTTTCAAACTATCGTCATCCACCGTAGAAAGAATGATAATAAATCAAATAATAAATAGTCCCCGGTACGGAGTTACATAATGCCTAAATTGATGATAGTTATACGCAAACGTACGTATAAAAATTGTTCTACTTTTACGCGACGCTTCGACATCCTCGAAACATAAGACGAGATGATTCCGTATCTCTGTCAGATCGATGTCTCGTTACAGACGAGCAATAACGACGTGTCGACTACTTTCCGCTTCCGGAACTTTTCCCACCCGCTAACAGTATATTGTAATGTAGGTAGGCAACGAGATGTGGAGAACGAGAAAAGACGGGCTCTGCAGTAGCCGTATCAACGCACGTGATACGATTGCAAGAAATAAGAGTCACGCCGATCGATCCTCGAGTCTTGTCTGACACTCCAACTACCGAGGTAAAATCTAACGTGAGGTAGAAATTTTTTTTTAAATGAAATTCTAAAACCAGTTCGATATAAGAAAGGTAAAATTCATTATATTACTCCTTGAGTTATTGTTGTAAGACTCGTTATTTAAATCATTGTCGGAAGTAAATGTAACATAAAGTAGGAATTTTCAAAAGTTTAATTGTAAAATCAGTCATTTTGACTAGTGTTAACCACGACGAAAAGAAACGTGTTATATTTTATCAGCTGTGTTTAAAATTGAAGAATCTCAATTAATTACAAGACTATTATTATCAGAGCAAATGGGCAAAAAATCAAAAGCCGTGAAAAGCCACGATACACATAACATACCGATAACGTTAAATGCGTATAATAATTCTCGTAGTTTTTGGTTTACGTAATGGAATTTGATTTTTTCCAACAGGTAAACGACAACCGCGTTTTTTAATCGCACGCGCATAATAATAATAAACAAATAATAATAAAAATAATAATAATGAGAAAAAAGAACACCGCCTTCAGCGATCACACGGGGTAGTTGCAAGAGGGCGGATATATACATAGGTACGTGCATGCACACAGATATAACCAGGTACACGTATAATATAATATACGCTAATCGGCTTGCCGTTAAGAAAAAAGATCGCATCTTTCTTATTGCGTGTGCGGTGCTCGGATGAAATTTCACTCGCATATTATTTGTGCGGGGGTTTACGACGCGTTGCGTTTACCGCACACCGTGAATGTATCGTCTTTTGCGTATTTAAAGCGACGGTGAACCGCAACGAAAAGAACGCCCGCGCTGTCATTTAACCTGTGTGAGTGTGACACATGCATGTATTATATATCGGTATATAACGTCAAATATACGTATGACAAATCTTTGAGAGGTCGATTTGATCGATTGTTAAATTCGCGTTGAAACGGAATTTTTGTTACCGGATTATTGCGTCGACTGTGTACCGAGTAACGGGGGTTAATATTTCAGGCAATTTAACGTAGAAAAGAGAAAACATTAAAAAGTGAAAACATACGCGTAGCAAATGAGATACGAAATGGTCAGATTTTCTCTGGTTTTCTATTTTTTTTTTCTTTTCATTTTTTTGCATTCTATTTATTTTAACGATTTTGATTTAAACGTTATTCTTTGTACACGTTTGAACGATGTTCTATTATTCGACTATCAACGTTTCGTGAAATTCTACAATTTCTACAAATTAATGCAACGACGAGAAAAAAAAACAAAGAAAATAGTAGTGTCAAATAAGAACGTGAAAAAATAAAAACTCCGAGTAATTATCCAATCCCTCCTCCTCTTTCTCCTCTCACGGGCATATTTTCTCACCCTAATTCCAACCCTTCCGCATCGCTTCTCGCATTTCCTTGACGGAGGCGTTGCAGCGTGCAGTTTCTACGCCTGCCCATCTCTTCTCTCTTTAGTCTACCTACCTACCTACCTACCTGTAATGTAACAACACAGACCGGAAGAAAATCGCTCGAGCATTATTGCTTTGGCTATGCCAATGCACGCATGGATACTCGTAGGAACGCATACCGCGTAATGTAACGCAGAACGAGCCTTCAGCAGAGTCGGATATTTAAAATATGTTATACGGAAGTCTCGAGTGTCAACAAAGATACGTAAAGCAGACTAAACTTTCCTCCCTTTTCCTTCCCATGGATCCGGCACATTTTATCCCAATCCCTCCCAGAGGCAGCCGTTCATAACGACGACGACGACCTGTAAACACGATAAACCGAATGCGAGTCGTCTCTGGAATCAGCGCCGCATCCATGCAGCCGAGAATAAATATAGTAAGGAGAAAAAATAGCGTGGGGAAATTTGTTTCACATTTTTCAACGATATTTTCGTCGCTCGAGTGACATTTTCTTTATGGGGGCGGGGGGGGACGACGACGACGATACTGATTCGGGAGCAAAAAAAAAAAATAAATAAAAATCCCCGTTTAACTCCACGTGCTCGGCGTTGTGCGATCATCACTCGTGCCAATTTTTTTTCACACGTGTTGTCGAAGAAATTATTTCATTTAATTATATAACACAAGTATATAATATGACATTCATGATCGACGACAGGTTGAATGTAATGGGGGGAAAAAAAAAAAAAATGAAATACAAACAATCGAAACAACACAAGAATCAAAAGGTAAAAACCGTTTCGCTGTCGGCACACGGATGAACATTAAACACTGCACAGTCACTTTTGGAGCTTTCCGCTGCACCGTACAAAGACACACCGCGTGTCGTTATAATCGATCAAGGGTCGATGATCGTCTGACACGATTTTGCGAGACAAGTAGAAAAAAAAGAAAAAAGAAAAAAAGAGGCACTTGGAAAAAAAAAAAAAAAATGAAAAATTTCAAATTCGCACTGCGCGATTCGCGTCGTCGCGAGGAATTCGGAAGAATAGAAAAAGTAACCGCCGATTGTTTCGTTTCGAAATCGAGGAATAATCATGGTATATTCGAGGTGGCGTCGAAAGCCGTACTGACGACGAGAGTCGTCGGAGTTGAGAGGAGAGCAGCGGCGGCACGGTAGTAGTAGGGGGATGAAGAGGGGGGGGGGGGGGGGGGGGGGGGCGGTGGGGGCGAAGAGGGCGGAGGGGGCGGAGGACCGCTTTATCGCTACTGGCGCTACGTCGCGTCGAGCCTCGGTACCACGTAGTTATAATGCCTAGCTCTAACGCCTAGAGAATAGGTGTAAGCGTGTGTGTGTGAGTGGGTGGGTGGGTGGGTGGTTGGTGGTGAAAAAGTTGAGCCAGTGCGCATAGTAACACACACACACACGCATGCGATGGTGGTGGTGGTCTTACTTAGGCTGCAGGATACGGAACATCGAGTTACGTAAAATCGTACCCTGGCTGCCACGATGCACCTCCACTAACTCCTCTATCGCTTTCTTTGATTAGCGTATTTCGTTACTCCTTCTACACGTGTACGCGACACACACGTGCAGGCGAATGCCTGGGTGTCTAGGATGCTACCCTATACTTTTATACATATATGTATATATATATATACGCGTGTGTGCCGACGACGTCGTTCTATCGTCGTTTTAACGAAAGATAAACCGACAGAGGGCGATACTTATTAAAATTGATACTCTGCCCTACGATAATCACGAATTGACACACGATAAAGCGATATATTAATTGAACATGCGATTATACGTAGAGTGTAGAATACGCTGTATCATATAAGTGTAAAATGAAGCTATCCGTCTATCATGTCAACCCATTATCCCGTGAATTACGAAGGAAATGGAAATGTAAAATTTCACGTTTACTCAAATAGCTAAACATGACTTTTTGTATGCGGTAACAGTTTTAATATTTCGTCAGCCCA
Organism: Neodiprion virginianus; assembly: GCF_021901495.1. Taxonomy (NCBI): domain Eukaryota; kingdom Metazoa; phylum Arthropoda; class Insecta; order Hymenoptera; family Diprionidae; genus Neodiprion; species Neodiprion virginianus. Next base: position 4,096,727 of record NC_060877.1, on the reverse strand, counting down.
GACCCGAAGTGGTGTTTGACACGAGTGTATCATCCGCGTTACACGTGAATTGTCAATCGACACGTTTCGAGAAAAGAATAATACCCGCAACAGTGGTATCGTTAATTGCCAGCTAAAGTAAATTTCCGTCGGATTGATCAAATTCTTGCAGGTCATACGTTGGACGCGTGGATATATATACCAATGCATCTATCGTGGCATCCGTGAAGCGTGTATCCACGTAAGGTAGAATAATGCTGCAAGATGCGGAGGCTTACGTACATACGTTGTACGTGCACGCATCCTTGTCGAAGGTACGCGTGTGTACATACACAGACTTGCCTGAGAGAAGCTGCGATGTGTGCACAACGTTGAGGTTCCGTTCGGTAACCATAAACTACACATGGCATCGCGTTCTCACTCCAGACCCTTCGGAAAATATTACATTATAAGGCTATGTATGCGCACGTATCGCACAGCTAGACTAGGGTGTATAAGGTAGGGATAGATACCATAGTCTAGGCTGCGTCCTGCAGGCACTTGACGAACTTGTAAACCGTAACGCCAGGCTGCCAGTCTATAGTCTTACTTGTATACACACACACACACGCATATACGCATCTACGTGCTCTTTTATGCATTTTAGAGTCAGGCTGCTGCTGCTGCTGCTGCACTGTGTCAGGTATCGGCTTACGGGTGAAGATTACGCTTTTAACATGTCTGCAAGCCATGTGGGTACAAACAAAGAATGTAAAACGAGGGTGTGTTCAACGGATTTTTTTCCTAAAAATTCACAACTTATTTTATACAGTAGTGATTATTGCAGTACGCTTATTACACGGTCGCCATTTTCATTTTTTATTGTAACAAAATAAAATAAATAAAAAAATAAATAAAAATCGATCAAGGGTAAAAAATGAATACTAGCTTCGTAGCTGTATAAGTGGGAAATCTGGTACGTCGGTTGATCTTCTTTTTTCGCATGTATTATGCTTTGACGACGTTTACGCGGGGAACGGTAAAATGATGTTAAAGCTGTATTGAACCAAACAAGTCTAGTGTAAACTAAGCGAACTAAGTAATTTCGCAATTACCAAAAAATTTAATCTAAAATTTTTCTCTTCGTGTTCAAATGTCCACTCAATGTACTTAAATATATACAGAATAATAATATCGTTACATCCAATAACCTGAAATCTTGCTGCATATTGATCGGTGTCAGAGAAAAAGAGAGAGAGAGAGAGAGAAGAAAGTTCCTTTTTTCACGAATAAAATCCTTCCGCGGAAGATATGTAATATAATTACAGGGTAACGCAATTGCAATTGCAATATTGCACCGAAAGGTTATGCCGGAAAGTAGTCAACCGGAGGTATAAGAGGAAAAAAAAAAAAAAAAACCCTGCAGGCTGAAGAAATGAAATAAAAAAAATAAAATAAAACCCTCAGACTTTTCCAGCGTTCGGAATTTTCCGCGACAGTTACAGAGGAATGTTTAATTTGTAGGTGTACCTACGTTAAGGTGGTCCCTACATGGCCCCAAAAAAAAAGAAAAAGAAATTTAAATGGGAAGTTACAAATTATTCAAAAATATGCTCATTCGCTCTCTTTTGTACTGAATTTTATTTCAAAGTTATTGGTTGGAAAATTTTCCCTCAAATGATAATCCGCACTTGCACTGTACAGCGAATATGTGCACAACTACATCTATTATATACTGTATATTTATATATCCTGCATGTGCAAATTGAACCTATTTAACAGTATGTATACATGTATGTATGTATGTATGTATATTAACTAGATGGGAAATTATTAAATATAGTATATGTGTGCAGGTGGCGAGGAACACGCTTATTAACCCCGCGAGTTACGCAACGCGAAACTCGCTTCCGCCTGGATTAAGAAGAGGAGGAGGAGGAGGAGGAGGAGGAGGAGGGAGGATTGGCGGAGAATCGCAAAAGTGAAGGCTCGAAGCACGTTTCCTATCGGAACGAGATGCGCGGCGCAAAATCTATCCTAGTAAATAGATTCTTTGCGGTTTAGCTGCAGCGAGAAATTATTTATACGCCTGACAGCATCAGTCGCAATTCGCGCGGCAGGTTTATGACAAAAAAAAAAAAAAAAAACGGTATCGCTAATCATCGCTCGCTTATTTTCTTCAACTTCCGTTTTCCAGAAGATCCTCATAGCGTGGAGGAAAGAAAAAAGGGAGGAAAGAAATCGCGCAGATCAATTCCATTGCGATACTGTAAGTAGGATTTAGAAGATCAAAAAATCGCGTTGCGCGCGCAAACTTTTTTTGAAAATGATTAACAAATATCACGCATTGTTCTGTTTTGCGTTGTATTTTTTTTTTTTTTGTTCATTCTTTATCCGGAGAAGGAATTTTGTGTAAATAATGGATCGAAGGATCATACCACGTTTTAATGGATCTATAATAATATTACATACCATGCCTAGTATACAACACGTAGTGAAGAACATACGATTTATTATTACACGCATACATACGAGGTTGGGCGAGAAATCGCATGATCATAGATTATGTAAGAAACGTGCGAGAATTCGATCATATTATAGCGTGTATCGAACTGTGGTTGTGATGTACGGATTGCGAAAAGAAGAGAATAAAAAAAATTGATAAAATTGGTAGAATAATAAAAGTCGCAATGAGGAACGGATAAAATATTATCCATGCAACCCAACATACGAAAAAATACGAATACATGTAACGGCGTTATTGCCGATCACCGTTACACTCGCAATCAGCGACGCCTACTTTGGCGCCGGTTTGCGATCAGATTTTTTCCCATCCTCTTTTCTTTTTACAATATCATCTAGCTAGACGAAAAAAATGTCTATCCTATATATGTATATACAGTATATACAATTTGAAGGTGGTCGAGATGTGTTCCAATGATGTGTATAACGCACGTGGCAGGTATTTTATTGCGAACGGAAGAGAAAAATGATATGAAAAGAAGAAGTAAGGTTTGCGTGAGTTTCGGTGAACGATACGAATAGTCGTACAAAAAGGTGATTCGAATTTTGTTCAAAATCCAAACGTAACGTCAACATCGTCCGATCTTATCAATGAAAACAATCCCGATCATCTGAATCATCTTCCGTCCGGGTATGTATTGTTAAAGTAAATTGATAGATCGTGTACGAGTTAATCGATATGATTAGAAAAAATAGAAAAACCCTATTAAATTAAAAAAAATAAAATAAAAATTTTAAATACACAAACGAAACCAAATATCGTATTATATTATAAATATGCGAAGAAATTCTTAACGCCGTATACATATATGGTATAATATCGCAATGATTATACGAAAAGTGAGAAAGGATATACGAAAGCGGATGTAAATGTAGGTATATAAACATATGTGTAAATATTATTTATAACGCGAGAGGAGGAGAAAATGTGCGAAGCATGCCGCCGCCGTATCGGTGAGGCGTAATTAATTAGAACCGCGAGCTTTCAACTTCAGTGAATGTATATCATATACGTATATACTCGTGTATATATATAATCAAGAGTTCGCGAGCCCTTTTCGAACGATAAAGTTGAAATCTCGTTTATCGCGGCTATTTATACCGTATGAATGTGTAGATGCGAGTGTATGTATACATATATGTAAATTATAGGTACTATATAACGCTGAGAAATGTTCCATTTCTGATTTCTCCTTATTTCTTCTTCCGTTATTCCTTTCGCGCCTCATTACGCACCGCGTTCAATGTGATAACGGTGATTATCGTTGTTTAACGTTTTTCTTTCTTCGGAGTAGGTACTGATTTAATACAGGAAATCGCAACTTCAGCGGTGATACAGGCAGCTTTATACCACAAGAATGCTTTGCAGCGTTATTACAAGGCATAAGATGAAATGAATATTCATATCAAGAAGAAGAAAAAAGAAAAAGAATTCAACGAAATTGGAATCTTTCGGTAATTTTGTTTGCCTGGACCTGAAGTAAGAAACAGAATTGAAAAATAAGACGAATAGGGGATACGTTGTAAAATATTTCCAATTTATGAAAATAAATATTCTCGAAAGTTAAAAACTTACTTTATGCAGGATTTTTGAATTCAGTGGGATGTCGGATACACGTACGATTAAGGGATGCAAAGTAAATGAGAGTCACAGGCATGACAAGATACGTCGTAACGTCCATTGACGAAATAAATCGATCGAACGTACGCAGCGTGGTTGAAATTCCGAATTTGAAACGTTCCGAAAGCGTCGAATCCCGAATTTTTTGATGGCGAAACTTAAAGTAAAGAATCAATTAAAAATTCGAATGTCCCGAAAGAGTAAAATGTCAAGAGAGCGTAAATCCGACAAGTCAAAGTTCCAAAAGTGCGAAGATGAGAAAATTGTTAAATCTGAAACATCGAATTTTCATTTCTGTGAATTTCTGGCTTGGTGAAATTTCAAAACTTTGATCTTTCTTCGTTATCGATTTTTCACATTTTTGCTCCATCGTATCTTGAATTTTCAGAATCTTGCATAATTCGAAACTTTGTAGTTTCATCAAAGTTTGACTTCTTCACTTCAAGTTTCGCAATAAAATAATTCGAAATTAGGCGCTTTCGGTACTTTTCAAATTCGGAACTCCAACCCCGCCCCCTTAACGTAACGGGGCTCGGTGGAAAACCATGCACACCCGCAAAAAGTGTACAGCAGACAACGCGTCGCTGGGCAGCGGAGTGTTTAAGTAAGCGTAGGTGGTGGTGGGGGGGTAGAACAGGGTAGAACAGGGTAGGGTGGGCAATACGTTATACGCAGGGAACACAATACGCGAATTATAGGTATACAATCCAATCTGCCTAATGGTCCCCGACATCCCGCACCGTTTGCGGTTTCGCATGTTCGCCCGGGTTTCCGGGGGTTGGGGCGTGGGTGGGAAATCGGGAAATCGGGAAATCGTTGCATCCTGCATCCAGGGTCATCCCTCGATTCCCGCAGCGGCGGCGTGTCGATTTATCCCGGACCGATGCACACCGATTGACGTTACGGTTAGGTGTATGAATAAATACATACCTATATCGGGGTGAACATGGCGACCACGAAAAAGAGTCGAAAAAAAAGTTCCCTGACTTTACCCTGATTTACGTTTATGCTAACCACTCTATTTATAATATCTCTACGGATGCAATATCTATCTCTCATCTCTATGAACGGAAGCAATGTATCTTTTACAAAATTTATAAAAATCTTTCCGTGTGTATAGTAGAAAAATAATACAACTTTCATCGTGAAATTATTTCAGATTTTCATTTGTCGCAAAAGATACTTGTGTATTTTTTTTCTTTCTTCCGCTGGACCAACGTTCGTTTTGCCCAACCAATTCAAAGATTCCCTGACTTTCCCTCGACTTCCAGATTTTCCTTGACGGTTGGTCCTTATTTTCAACTTTTGTTTGAAATTGGACCGTGACCTCGCAGCCAAATTATTTCATACGAACAAATAGAAATCTCCTCCAAAGCACAGACCTCAATATCTCAGACCTAAACCAAGGTCTGTGAAGTTTGGCATTTAAGATATACCGATAAAAAAGAAAGAAAAATATCGATTTTAGGGGAAATTCAGCGTAGAGAAAACGCATGATATGCAGGAATGAAGCGGAACGTATACTGAAAGTATAATAACATGCGTATCAACTACGGAGTACGCAGGCCTCGGAGGAAAACGGAGAGGGAGAGAGAGAGAGAGAGAGAGAGAGAGAGAAAGAGGGAGAGCGACGGCGAGTTTGGAGAGGGTTTTCAGCCCTCGTAATCGATTCCGAGGTTTTCCCGGGTATATGACGTCAATGTCAGGGTTACGAGAACGGCCGGCATGTGCCACAGCGTTGCGGATTCTTCCTGCCGCATATTTCATTCTCCGTTCACGCATTTTCGATTTACCAATTTCCGGGGAACCGGAACTCGGTGAGAGAAAAATCAAAGGCGTTGTACCAAAAGTGAAGAAAAAAAAAAAAAAATCAAATACACCAACACTGCAGCTCGTATTCAAATTCTGAATAGCCGATTATGGATTCCATGAAATCTCGATCAAGATTCTACGTCTATGTCTCATCGTCAGATTAATTTTATAATATTTTACGTGTAAAGTACGTATATATATTATACACACGACCTTCAACAGAAGCGATAATAAATGATACGCCAATACGCATATTAAATACTTCACCGAGCGTTGATTCCGAGTATAAAAATTCTGCACACTGTAAATTTACACTATAGGCGTGTAAATATTGTACATATATACGGATGCGTTTGAGTATATATAATAAGATAGGAACTCCCAAGGTGCCTCGGGCGCGATTTACACCCGGAACATCTCTCAGGGAGCGACTCGAGCGTGGAGAAGAGAAATAAAGTTCTCGAGATGAAAGGATACCGCGAAGCGGTCGGAGAATTGTGTCTTATTGCTAGTCAACCTCGGTACAAGTGTGATGTGCATATACACATAAACACACACACACACGGATATAGATATTGTGCCTTGTACGGAAACTGCAGCTCCGTGAAAATTTCGATCATGGTGTGTAATTTGCAAAAACTACCAATTTGGAGTTATACGCAATTTTATATGTCTATATTGTATTGCAGATTTTTATGGATCGTTAATTGAGTTGAAGGTAAGAACAAGAGAAGACCGATACGGCAGATGATGTGAGAACATTTTCTTCATTACCTTAATAACTTTGTCGATTTTCTATTTATTTTATTCTTACATAGCAGCTTTCGATAATCTGTACGGTACGTATGTAACGTCAATTTTTTTTTACCTTTCTTCTCTACTTTTCTTCCTTTCTGAAACATTGTATGTGTATATATATTCAGACCTCAACCGAGACTTTATTTTTCTTCATCAACAAGTCCGAGTCAGTTGTTTTTTACGTAATTATTACCGCGGTCATCTCGATGTAAAAAAGTGGTGGCGAAGATTGACGAAGAACAAAAAGGAAAGAAAAACAAATAAAAAGGAAACAGAATGGAAAAAAAAAAACGATACGAAAATTATTCAACGATTCGCGTTTCGTGTGCAAGCAAGTGGCAGTTTCGTCCACTTAACTTTCCTAATCAACGATTAAGCCGTAACCGCATGTACGGTGATATTAATATTAAGCGAGGGTAATTTTCGCATACACACATATATATATATATATACATACATGTGTATAATATACATAGTCGTACAGAAAATTGGCAATAATCGTTTTTAACGTTATATGTACAGTACAGCTGCGGACGATGATGATGATGATTGTCATTATACTATGGTTACCTAGCATTATCAAGCGTCTACGACGAGCGTTATAATCCAATGTCTGATAGTAGGTACGTATTATTTAACAAGTGCATGTAGGCATATATGTACTTAACAATGTAACATCTTGTGTCTTTTGACAGCATTGTTCCTGCCGCATGCAGGCGAGCCGAGGTAAAAAGCGGGATGCGATATTATATTGTTCACATCAGCAACGCCAAGAGTCTCTCTCAATTCTTTCAAAGTCTTGCCGTAATAATATCTACTCAGCTTGAATAACTTTTTCAACGTCAGCTCAACCGCAACCCACTTCATACATATGTATAACGTACCACCCATGTACGTAGAACGCGTTTTACGCAAAAATTAAGAAAAACATTGTTAAAAATTGCATTCGAAATTTAGCAAGTTTTCAACCATCACGTAATTTGATACAATAATTTTCTTAACAATTTTTATATCGTTAAAACGTGGATAAGACGAGTTTGAAAAACGTTGCCAAGATTTTTGAACTTATAATATATGAGGGAGGGAATCTGATTCATTTCCTGCGTGTAATTTAAAATTAGAAACTTTTCCAAAGATCAAATATTCCCCTCCCTCCCCTCCTCTCATCTGCAGCATCCTCTTCTCGAAGCTTCGTGAAAATCGTCAAAGACCGTACACGAAAGAAAGGCGGTACTCTCAGGACGCGGGTTGAAAAGAAAAAGTCTCTCCCTCTTTTTTCTCCTTCCCCGCCGTTGGCTGTCCACTCGGCATTTTCTTTTCATTCTCTGCTCTCGTCTTATTCTCTCTGCTTATCATCAACATATAGTGACAACTAACCGAAGCGGCTTTACGGTATTTATTCTTCTTCTTTCCTTAATTTTTCAATTTTACCGAACATACGAGAAAAAAAAAAGAAGAATTTCATTCGTTCGACGATAGGAATCCCAAAAGATTCGTCAAACACCATTCGTTCGATTGTCAAACGTAATAACAAAATTGACAAACATGTCTCTACTGGTATAGATGGCAATTAAGACCGAAGTCCTAAAAATTGTCGTACATACACCATAAAACTTGTCAAACTTCCGCCCCGAAAACTATGGCCAAAAATTATTCTAAAATCGTCTCAGGTATACAATAATAACAATAATTCTCGAGCTTCTCGCAAGTTTCTCCATAGATCAGTACCGCGTTTCCCTTCGCTGAGTTCGTCCCACGGTTTTTCCACGCGTATATGAATCGTGTGGGCATCTATCGCTGGTTCTCTTTCGCCGGATGAGGAGGACACATGACATACCCTTTTGTAGCTTATTCCGCCTCCTTATTCTATTCATCGTATAAACGTGATGCTCGACGCATAACGTCGACGTAGGAGTCGAATATCGACCCGTGTCTCCTGGTCTAGACCACCTCCTCATACTCCTCGTCCTCTGCATCCTCCTCATCCTCCTCATCCTCATCGCAATAACGCTAAAACTGTATTATACTCGTGGTATTTGTTAGAGGTACGAACCGCAGATATGGTATATAATATTAGCGTCACGCTGTCCTTTTCGTTCGACGTTTGGACAAAAATGATTAGTAAAAATTATCGAATTAAAAGAAATTGGAGATTTTAAATTTCAAACGTTATAGACACGATATGTATTATATATGTATACCTATATATTCGCACGCCAAACTTTCTGCGGTCATAGATATACTTTCGGTTACATGGTTGCCTGTGTATTCGTACGTACGTAACGTATAAGATAACCGATGTTCGCCAAAGTTTTCTCCTCAATCTTCTGCACCACTTATAGTATTATACGTTATACCGAAACTCGGTGACAGCGTCGAGGTGAAGTAAGTAGTAAGTAAGTGGGCTGCAAGGTACGGATTTGCTCGAGTATCGCCGAGCTGAAATCGACGAATTTCACAACCGAAATGTATTAGCAGCGATTGTAGAATGAGATTTGGGCGGGGCTTCGATGTCGTATAATAAATAGGACACGATATAACACGTACAGGAGGTAGTTTTGCATGTTTTCGAATGCAGAGATTCACTTTAATTGTACAATATGCGGTTAGCATAGAACGAAAGGGGGGAAAACACCAAAATAACGAATACAACGATCGTCAGTGTTTAATTAAATTTACAACAAATAAAATGGACAAATGGAAACGCGTCATGATCTACGAAACGATAATGATAATCGAGTGAATTAGGGATGCGGTTGTGATAAATTAATACACAATAACTTGATGGGAAAACTCTGGTGATTAAAATTTCACTCTATGTTTAAAGTAAATCAGGCCATAAGGATGAAGTTGGTAATTTTAACCCTCTGAGAACAGCCACAATTTCTTGGCGCACTTGTATTACCCCACACTGGGTAATATATTATGCGGAAATAGTTTTGTTTATAAAAATGTTTTAAATTCATATTTTTCAGCTTATAAATAGTGAAATGAAACAGTCACAATGTCTAATGTAGGATGGTACAGCAATGAATTCGATACGTTTACTTTGGATGGCGCGATGAAATTTAATGCAAAATGAGATGTTAAAAATTGGCAATAATAAATGGTTAATATACGATCCGGGTTGCTCTCAAGAGGGTTAATTTCAATCTTCAAACACGAAATGTAGTTGGGTAGAAAAAAATTTGGCACACGTGGATTTCCGAAGTAAAACTTATCATCGTGCAGAAACGTGCGAAATTTACGGTTTGCAATTCAGAGTATCGCGGCGCCGTCGCATCATGGATCTTATGGAGGATAGAAATATGGCAACGAGCCATGTTTTTTCACCCACAACTTGGAGGATAACTCTCTTGACGTACTCGTCGGATCGTAAATCATATACCAACGTGTAATAATACGTTATTTTCAACACTCGTTTTTATCGATATACATCTAAAATTATTTCTCCTTTCTTTTTTCCTCGCACACGAAGGCACGAACTTTATCGAAGACGTGCAGATACAACTTATTGATACTGTTTCTTCACGCAGATAGCGGGAATTTTATGTGAGTGAATGCCGCGCAATGCCGATTTTTCTTATAAATAAACGATTAAGAAAATCCAAGACTGAAAATTTGGATGCTGGACGATCCCCACCCCCCACAATATATTTTTAACGAAAATTCTCCAACGATATCACGAGAGTAAGTGACTTTTGCGAGCTTTCAGCTCAGTTGGTAAAACAGGACGCGAATTGCTCAACTTTTCTCGAACGGAAAATAACGCATTGCCAGCCGTTTACCAATCGTTCAATTGTATTTTGATCAAAGAATTCGATTAAAATTAATACAGAGAAACTGTTGCTGAGCGTGACTTTAATATAGAAAGAAAGCACAAAAATGAGAAACACTGCTGAAATTAGAGAGGCATTTGTTACCCGCTGATTGAGACCAGCCGAAGCTCATACGCCGGCACCGGTAGCTTTGCCTCCTAGATCCTGGTGGTCGGTAATGCAGAAGCCTGTTATACCGGATGTTAGAATTCATAAAGGCGTTACGGTGTGACCGTGTTCTCTACGTATCAAATGCGAAGGAATTTGGCAAGGTAATTTTTTCATCGACAGTATTTTCTAGACACTGTCGTCTCTACCTGCGGAGTATAAAAATTATCATTCACTTTCGGTAATAATCGCAGGTATCTGAACGAATTTTCGGTAAATATCAATAAAATTCGACTTCCCGTAAGCGTGGCTAATTTTTCTTTTAGACAAAATTTTTACACGAATTTTGAGAAAATCGCACGTGATTGGAAATACATGGAAGAACGAGATTCCGCGAAAGAATCTTCAAATCGGAATTGTAAGTCTGGATGATTTCTTTCAAACTTCGGGTAGTCGATAGGGTCGGATCTTGATAGTCGCCTACCTTTTACAAATTTTGTTTATAAAGATTTATCCACCTCGAATTGAATTCTGCAACGTAAAGCGGACGTGATAAGATTTTATTTTTATTTATTTTTTCTTAATTCTACATTGGTAATCGTATAACAGAATTTCCAAGTTTCGCAAGGAAAAAAGAAAGAAACAAAAAGGAAACACAACTACGAGAACAATAATTTGTCCGATATGAGAACTTGACGAATAATTTCTCTCCAACGAATACCCATATATATTTTACACGTACGTCTGACGCAAAGCGAAGCATATGGAATGTAAAATATGTTCCAATCCTGTAATCGCATGGACAATTATTTGGACTTCTGGTATTTTTATGCTGCAACGAAGCCGGCCTAATGATTTAATTTCGGTTGAAAAGCTATCGAATTATCCACTCCACAATATATGTGAATATACATATGTATTATACGTATGTATGGGTATCACATATGTACGTCGTTTCGCCGCATTTGATAATAGGTTATATCTACGTACCGGTTTCGGTATGTCAACATCGCATTTTACCGTCTACCGCGTGGGTTTGACATATTAATCTTAATTCGTTACATTATTACATGCCATATTTATACGTAGGTACAGTTACACATGTGAGTATGAAAAATAAACATGGAATACGTCACGGTTTGTGTGGGCTATCAACCTGCGGTTATTATCATATAACGTGGACAATGTCGCGGGTGTTTGTTCCATTTAACTCGTCTTTTATTTTCTTTCCAATATCACGACTCTCCAAATTTAATACTTTCATACGCGTGTGTTCCGACGAAAATTCTTCATCTTTTCGATGAAAATTTATACTGCCTTCAGCGGATTATTCGCATGTGTAGATATACATGCCTGAAATATATTTATAACCAAGTTCCGGACAAATGCGTACATTAAAAATTAAAAATGATGCACGTATAATACAGACTTGAAAAACTAAAATATGTCAAAGAATGTGGAAAATAGAAACTACGTTTTCTGCCTCCAAAGATTATACTTGACGCAGAAAATCAAATGAGGAATGAATATCATTTGAATTAAAAAAAAAATAAAAATATATCTATTTACATATTAATCCGAGCTCTATTCGTAACTATAACATTAATTACGAATAAATAAATTACAATCTGCGTTTCCCTGAGTATAATAAAGGTATAACGATACCCACTCACTGTATTCCAACAGCTCCGTTACATTAGATTTCCTACAGTACCTCCTCTGTATACGTACAGTATAACGTGTAGACAACGAGTGCGCAGTCTTTCTCTCTTTCTCTCTCTCTCAGAATCGGGTTTACAGAGGTAAGAACGAGTAATTTCCACAGCCTCTTACCTTACTGTACACTTCACGTTGTGTGTATATTACCTCCGTTCTCTCGTTACTCCCGCGGTTTCAATTCTCATCGAATCACTGGCTGCTGCTACTTCTGATCTCGATACCCCGGCGTTTTTCCTTCCATTCACTGTGTTACACTTTCTAGGCCTCGGGGCAACCGATGAAGAGAGACAGAGAGAGAGAGAAAGAGAGAGACGGAGAGAAGGCGAGTCACGCCAGGTATACAACAAACTTTTGTCACGATCAACTCTTTTCTTTTCTTCTCACGGTTTCGACGAGTTTTGCGTGTTTATTATATCTGTACACGACGTGAAAGCAGGCGAAATCTTGGCGAGATGATTTGATCGAAGTGAGAAGTAGAAACGAAAAAAAAAAAAAAAAAAATTGTCAAGAAAAGTAAAATGATAAACGTAAAGGTGAGCGAATCCGGAAGATTCTAAATACACCAAACAAAGAGCTTTGAATGAATCTAACAATAAGATTCCTAAGTCCAAGTTATAGGTAACGCTTTATAGGCTGTGCGAGTTGAGAATATATTTCTTCGGTAAAAAATAAAAAGAGAAGAAAACAGGTGTAGATAGAACAAAAAAAAAAAAAAAAAGAAAATATTCCGCGTATAAGTTCCTCGTAAGAATTTTTCATTACTTTTCACGATGAACAACGACGGGCTTTGTTAAAAAAAAATAAAAAAAAAAAAGTAACTTTCAAAGGCAGAAATTCACAAGGACATGGATTCCTTCAGCTTCAAGAAAATAAAAATAAATAAAAAATTCACAAGTAATTGAAAAACAGATTTTTTTTTTAAAACTACCAGCGATTTTTTCCACGACATTTGAATCCAAGCGGTAAAAACGTAACGCAGTGGAAAAGAAATTTTTCTCCTCCTTCCCAACTGAAATTGTCGGTATCGGACTCGAAGGGTTTATAAGTACCTTACGTACAATACGAAACCACAGAAAACACTCCGACAGGTTCCATAACAATATATATAAAATAGCACGCGCGGCGATCGAACGGCTTTTCTCTCTCCCATCGTCGGTTGGAAAGAGAAAGAGAGAGAGAGAGAGAGAGAGAGAGAGACTTCCGGCAACGGGATATAATTCAAGAGGAGGACTATCGTACGGGTGGAGGAACAATAATCCGAAAGGAGGCTCGTACACACGAGGAGTACGTGTGTCAATCCCGTAAGAATGCCGCAGGCACTTATGCGTGCCAGGGTACAATGGGCCTCGTGCGATGCGAGGGACAATCAAAGTATTAAGGGCCTGCTGGCATATGCGCGCAGCCTCCCTTTTTTGCTGGACCAATAACCGCACGAAGCAATGAAACCACTTTTAACGCTCTCCTGCAATCGCCGCTCTGTGTTCACCTCTTTGACTATTTACTACATATTATATTACATTGTTTTGCCGGAGTGCAGCGGCAGTTCGATCATCTCGTGTATTGTATGCGCGTATAATGGTCTTGTGTGAATATTGTTTGCCGACTAATCGTTTCATCAATTTTTCACTCACCTCAGAGTTATTCTAATTATACATACGTGTATGTGTTGGACCGGTTTTTTTTTGTTCTTACGTACTCTTTGAAAAATTAATTTTTCGCCTGAAACGAAGCCTCGTGAAACCGGAATTCGGTAGCAAAATTGTAAACGGTGACTCATCCGGTTTGAATTTTTTCAAACACTCTAACCGAAATATCTCGAAAACTATAAAAGTCAGGATGCTGTGTGTAGTTTAATTTTGTAGACAATGAAATTTCCTATAAAAAAGGTCGGGGCTACTATACACTTAAATGTTCGTCTTGTACTTGATAGGAACGTTTAAAGTTGAGTGCATTGAATAAATGAATGGAGATGCTTATCAATTTTAAACGTTCGGTTCGAGTACAAGATAAAAATTTCGGTGCATAGTAGTCCGGACCTTATTTAAAGAAAATTTGCTTATCCACAAAATGAAACCAATAATAGCTTCCGAACTTGTAAATGTTAGTTTTCGATATATTTCGTTTAGAGTATTTGAAAAATTAAAACCGGATGAGCAACCTTTCAGAATTTTGCTACCGATTTCCGGTTTCACGAGGCTTCGTTTCAGGCCAATAGCTAACTTTTCGAAGGATACGTAAGAAGAAGAAACAAGTCTTAAAAAAGAAAAACCAACCTAATATATATATATATACCCTCAGATTCGTGGCAGATCGACTTGGTTTATCGATCGTGTGAATTTATACAAACGATGAATATCACGTAATTTGTTGTTAGCGATGGGATACGCATATATCAATCTATGTGCGTAATATATCTAAAAACCTCAAATCTATCAAAAATATTAAAAGAGAGGAACGAGAAAGCGGAGGAGGATCGGAATAAACGCCCTCGATAATTTAAGCCTGAAGAGAATCGATTACCCTGAATAATTGATGCGATGCGCTTTTGCATTAATAAAACGAAGCCTTTCCGCATGTTCGATTTGCGACTCGCGCCTGTGATCGGTTCGTTATCGGTGTACGTGCATAACATTCACAGTGTACATGCAAATACCACGTCTGGAGCAACGAGTCTGATCAGACACGCGCGTCACTACTATTCTATTCGCACGCTTTACGGGCGATCGGCGCAGTAGTAAATACCGTCGAAGACGGCCGAGAAACTGTGGCGGACGCGTACGGTCAGCTATCACTGTCGCTGCAGGACGAGATGATTACGCGTGACTTACACGGTGAGGTAAAAACGGGGCGGGGTTGAAATTCCGAATTTGAAAAGATCCGATGGCGCGGAATTATAAATTTTTTCGTGGCGAAACTTGAAGCGAAGAAATCGAACTTTGACGAAAAAAATCTGTGTCGCAGACTATTTGTAGGAAAATCATTCGTGAATGCGAAATAAGCTATTTTCTATCAGAGTCAATCGAACTGAACAGATTTTCCAGTGAATAAGCCAATGTCCTTGATGAAGAGGTTTTTATTGTTAAAAAAGAAAAATCACTATCATAAGGACGTTTTTAATAACGATTGAAATTTTATTAGCTCATGTAGCACTTTATGAACCTAACAATTCGTAAAACAGGACGAACGGAAGTTGAGAAAAAATAAAATTATAACGTATAAGAATTTCGAATACTTGAAATGGCAGAATTTTATTGTTCTTTTAACATTGTTGTTGTTGTTTTGTTCCTTTTTTTTGGTTTTTGCCCCAATCAAAACGAGATCATGAATGTTTGCGAATCGAGGGCGTGTATTTTTTCCATATATGTATACGAGCAGAAAATTGTGCGAGGATATGATCGCAGAGACGCGCAACCTTTGATGCTATTATACCTCAAACATAAACTCTATGGTCGACATAGCGTGGTAACCACAAGAATTATGGTAGAGGTTGCGTGATGGGAAACCCCGTAGAAATTATAAGTATATCTATGGATAATGCGACCTTACGTTACACGCCATATAAAATATATCTTTCCGGTTATCTATTTTCCCAGGTTCTTGCCGCAGCTGAAATCTTGTTTAGAGATTTCCAATGACTGAATATATAGACGTAATACATATTTCTTTATGGAGATTTTCAACACCCACGTTTTGCTTTCTTTGCGAAAAAGAAATTATATATTATGAAAGATAAGAACAAAAAAATACAAATACAAAACACCAATTCTATCTCATCGAGTCATTTAGGGTACAGTTTAAATTTACTCAGGTTTGAAAATCTGTAGTGCGGACAAAAAAAAAATGTTACGAATTTCAAACGATAATTCGTGAATTTACATTTTATTTGGAATCGTTTAAATAACTGAGTACAATTTTCTAGAAAAACCGTACGTGTATAATATCATGAAATATATTTCCATGGTCGTAACTACGCATATATTAACTTTTAAATTCAATGTTTTTCTTTCTTTTTTTCTAACAAACGCTAACCAACACCGCACGACCGTCTATATCTCGGTAAAATATATCTAAATACGTAAAGAAAAATTTCCGATGCAATTGTATTATTTGTAATTATTTAACTGACTTCGGTGAGGATTTTTTTCCGCAATCTCGGTGGAAAGTTTGAAACATCTTATGTATACATGATATATGATATAACGTACCGAATGTTCATAACCGGCTGCGTATCCGATTTGCAAAACTCGACAGTTTATACCGTATGTTGCACGTTTTGTGTGCACCAGGACTGCAAGCGATGAAAAAGCGCAACGATTATTTATATAAGACGTGTTATACGGCATACGTATATTATCGTTATCATTATCATAATCGCATCGCACGCACGATTCGACACTTTGTACCCGAGCCATGCATGCGGTCATGCGCCGAACGTCCGATCAATCTCGTATATCCTACGAAGAGTAACGAAGGCGGGAGGGTTTCCATTTCATTCCGGGAAAAGCTCGCTCGGTGATAACGATTAAATATATTCCTATAGGTACTTGAAACTAGAACGCGTTTTTCTATGATTTCTGATCCTCGAATCCGTTACAAATGCACATGGAGGCATTTTCATTTTTATTTTTTTAAGAAAAAGTTGTATCCGATAAAATCACCGACAGACAAGAAAGAAGAATTAGAATTGGTTGTAACGGATGCGTTGATAAATAACTTGCAAGAAGTACAAATAATTATGAGATTGAATTTCCGAAAACGCACATGCGAAATGATAAAAGCGATTTTGATATTTGCCCTAACATTTCTGAACTTATCGAGGCCTTTCGGAAAGACAAAATCCGCTGCGAATTTCTGTTACAAATAACGTCACATGTTGAGGAGAAAATGGTTAATTGACAGTTTTAGAATTGTCCGAAATTCCGTAAATCGTAACTAACGATTAACGAAGCGGGATTCGGGATTCAAATTGGGAATTTCCACCCCATAAAACTATCTAGCGCAATTCGTGACGCGTTTCGGAATCGTACCGACACCGACGTGTTAAATCCAGGTATCCTCGGTGTTTTCTCGCAATCCTTGGACCCTTGGAAAAATAAAAATAAAGAATAAAATGAAAAGGAAAAAAAGACGGAGAGAAAAAGAGTCGAAACGGGATCGCGGGCGCAGCGGCCAAGGTTATCGAGTGCATTCCGACGACGACGACGTCGGGCTGCGAGTACCTACGTCATGTGTGTGTGTGTGTGTGTGCGTGTGTAGTAACGCACGCGTATATATTATACACACACACAGTGATTCCGGTGCGCGGCATTCGGTCCAGCTATCTATACATCGCGTTGCGTTAAAGCCAAGGTGCATCGCACGCCTCGGCCGTTGAAGATGGGGTCCAAAATGAGCGGTTAAATTGAGGAGCTGCCGAAGGAGAGAAACGGGAAGGGAGAAATTCCGAAATTGCATCACAGCCCGAAGCACGGTCATGCTGCATCGTCCTCTGCTGCTGCAATTTCCCGTTCGCGGTGAAAACGTGCCTTGCATCGTCTGCGAAATTGGTTCGAGGCTTCGTTTAAGGTATTCCTTGCGCGGAGGGCAGTATTTTGTCGAGGCATATGAGAAGGGCTCCACGTTATCGATAATTCCTAAATTACGCTGGCTTTTGGTATAACAATGATTTACAATCGATAATTACACCCAACGACAAACTGGAATCGAAAATTTATCGTCAATTCGCGGTTACGATAATACTGGTTTCGCCCTTCTGACATTTTTCCAAGTTTTACTAATATTGTTATTATTGCTTTATCACCACCGCATTCAGCGAGAAATTTTATCACAGATTCGAGTATTCTCTGCTGCCTGCAGCAGCATCTTGAAGAGAGAATCTCGTTCATTTTGTCGGACGAAACTTGTGTGTGATATACGCATGTATAATAAATAATTGTCGTTGCGGACAAGAGATGCATCTCATCTGATATCGCCTTCTCGGTTCTCTCTCGTTTTCGTCATAACTCTTCACCTCGCTACGATGGACGGATGGATGTAAATAACTGTAAGTAGTAGCGAGGCTGCTCGTACAACTTGTATAATTACGAAAGCAACGGCATAGCTGCGAAGAATGACATTTTAAATAAAACAGAGAAAAGAAAGAAGATGAAGTAACATGTCAGTGGTGGTGGGTAAAATCCCCCCCCCCCCAAAAAAAATAAAATAAATAAAATAAACAAATAAAAAAACATTATTAATATCAAGTAAAAATAAATTGGCCGAAAAGGATGAAAAAAAATAAACAAACAAAACAGTGCATTGCGTATATGGCTTATGTATACCTATGTATTATAATATTACGACTATTCTCCAACTAGTTTTGTAATAACTGGTTGTTACATCTCTCTTCTCTCTCTCTCTCTCTCTCTCTCTGCGTAGCGATTAAGCATATCGTGTATCTGCAACCCCCTCGGGCATTTATACGCACACCAGCATGCAAATTTAATAACCCGTCGTCTACGTCAGCTTTTAATATTACATACGTATGTATGTCCGTATGGACGTATCAAGTATGCGAGTGTATGACATTTGTAAATTTATTCACGTGAGCTCACAATTTTCGATTCAAAATTCTTTTCGACGGCACAATACTTTCCTCTTCCTTTTCATCTTGTCTCATCCAAGCTTCGCCCAACTTTCGCTGGAAACACATTCAACCTCGCACCATAACGCAATTAAGTCTGGCATCATTATGCCCGTTACGGTGTAGTGACGATGATGATGACATTGTGTATATCATACTGTGACACGCACGGCTCATACATATGTAATGACCGGCCGGTTAATATATACACCGGATAATTTATCTCTGATTATAATAAACATTCGGGCCAATCGAAGAAATGACAAACTTATTCGCGTTTATTCTATAAACCATGTATAATTATAATAAAAATAACAACAACAACAATAATAATCGAGAAACGGTTTTTTCCACGATTAATTCTTAATACACGTTACTGATGCTTCGTTTCTGTCAAACAAAGACAATCAACTGATAAATCAACGAACGTGTTAAATCTTGATTTCGATTATTCTCGTTCATTTCATCCCTGCAGACGCACAATTACTTCCATTTTACGGAATGTGTAAAATATTCGGAACACCATCAAGAATAATTGACTCGTAGGGCAATTATTATTACTGTTATTATTGTTGTTGTTATTTATTTAATAACGCGGTACGAGTTCCAGGCGAGTATGGCTAGAAGAAAAAGAGGAAGAAAAATAAAGAAAACGTTCAACATATCGATGCTGCTCACCGTTCATCTTGGGTGATGGTAATGTCGGGGGGAGGCGGGGGTGGTGGGGCACCGTCCGTAGCATCCAGTTTGCCGGCTTTTTTGTTGTTGCTACGGTGTTTTGTATTTTGACGAACACCGGTATTACCTCCCTTCCGCGTAACTCCAGATACGACGACGACGACAACGACGAGGACAAGAAGGGTGAGGTAATTTTTACGTTAGATCAATATCCCCTCAACACGGCACTGCGGTGTAACAAACAGCGAGTAAAAAGGAAGTCGCACACTGCTGCGGCACAGACACTTATTTTCGGTAAGAAACACGCACAACAACGTATAATTCACGGACGCGGATAATTATTGCACTCGGCGAAAAAACGAGACATTTTTTTTTTTGTTTTTTTTTTATTTTCTTTTTTCTCTAAGATTACTTTTCTTCAAACTTCGTCGTTCTGAGTTTCCTCGCCTCGACAATTTGCACAACGTCTTTGACTTTGCAAAGTTCTCTTTTCGTGTTACACTTTGCGCGGAGATTTCGGTGTTTATAACAAAACGGCAAACACAACACTTTTCTTTCGATTATATTTTCAGATTATGCGTATACACAGAAACCGTGTTCAATAAAATCATCTGAAATTTTACAGATAGTATAATTAAGTCATCCACTCTTTGCTTTATACGTACGATAATGTATGTGTAACAGCGTTTCGATCCTAATTCTTTCTTTGTTTCGTTCAAATAATTCTCCGCCAAGTTTACTTCCTCGAATCTTCCTATGGTATGATAAATAATTCACTTCCTCGCTAGAACGTCACTTTCTTACTAAAGACGAAAGAGTTTACAATTTATAACCGAGGTTGTTTATTTAAAAAATAAAACCTTGCAACGCGCACGTATTATATACATAAATCTATTCGTTTATACACAGTTATGCATACGACACGCGTGTAATGTTTACACGCAATATATTATATATATATATATACATACACACACACACACATATAAGCGAACCGAATGTAAACGATTTGATTTTCGAAACACGTGCAGTATGCAAAAGACAAGATCCCCCGTCATGACGATGGTAAAGTAAGTAAGATCGGGACAAATATTTACAGTGTGTGGTTTCAGACACGATTTTTGTTCATCTCGCAGCTGAATTGCAACGAATAAATGAATAAATTCTCCAGTTACGAAAATATTCAACCCGTGACTTGGATGCAACGACATTAAATATCGACCACATCGACAATCAAGGTGTTAAAAATTATCGAAACTAAAAGTATTCCAATTCCCCGCCTCGTGATAATCATTGCGAAAATCGTCAATGGTCCGACTTTGCAATCATTAATATCGTGTAACTATACCCTGGTGAATATTCCTACGACTACGAATTCTCACGAAAATTCTAAAATTTGGTGTTATTCCGTAGAGGAAAAAAATTCTAAACGTGCATAGTTTTTTATAAAGAATTTGCTAATTTCCTTACAAAATTATAGTGTCGTGTGGATTTTTTTTTCGTGTCAAATTATGCATATATACATATATACTTACAATCTTGTAGGACAAAAAAAACATTTTTTTAATGCAAATAATCGTACGAAATATCTTCAAAAATCGTAGAAATCATTTTCACCAGGGTATCGTCGTTTCCACCGACATGTAGGGTACAGGGTGTTTGTAATTTCTCGTTACAGCACAAACGCGTAGAGATACCTTCGCTCATTATACCCGGGAAACATTAACAAAGCGCTTCTCTGTGCAAGTTCTATATGACGTGTAATTGTGTGCAGTGCGGGGTTGCAATAAGCATGAGCGATGGTATACAAGCGCATATCGGAAGGATGGATGCGAGGTTTGTTTGTACCGTATACGTATACGTATAATAATAATAATAATAACAATAACAATAATAATGTATCAGACGCCTGCAGATCGCGGTAAACACGAGGAGGAAGAGGAGTATTTTATCTCTGCATGCAGGACATTCCTCTTTACGTCCTCAATACGAGAATAGAGACATTCATGCTTCGTGAATTGGGGAGAATTTTATTCCTATCCGCAATTGCATAAATCGCTTTGTAACGTGATCGATCGATACATGCAATAAAGCTAATTTTTCACCTATACGGGTATCTAGTATAAATAATTCATATTGCAAAAATTATTACTCTCATATTAAAACAGGGTGGCCACAAATTTTTGTAAAAAATATTTCATGACATTGCCGGGTTTTCTGGAACCTAACGTCTAGTTTACCCAAACATTTTTCCAGTTCTAACAATTTACTAAGACCTGAATCGTTCAGCTTATTCGGTTCAAATTCGGTTCGAATTGAAGATGAATATAACGTAGAAAAAAAAGTCAGTTTAAAAGGCAATTTGTTCGCTCGACGAAAAAGAGTGAACTTGTAAGCCTCAAAGAATCCTTTCTAATTTCCATGATAGCAAAACTGATATTTTCAATTTTTTTTCACGAGCAAATAAAAAAATCCCCCGACAATTCCAGGCCTCCCGTGACCCCCTTGTAAATACCCTGACATTTCCAGATTTGCCAGATTTTCCAGGTGTCTGACCACCCTGTAAAAGTTCCGCATGTTCGTAATGCCGACGTCGACTTCGTCGCGTTATAGAAAGTGAACATTTACCCAGATATTTCATACCCCTTGGATATTTCGCGGTACGTACGGACATATGTAGTATATACCTGGATACATGCGTACTACATGTACGTTGTACACGTTTACACTACGTAGGATGTACGAGCTGTAGAGTTGCATTGCTCAAATATCAAAAGGTCGTTCTTACACTGCAGTGGGTTTATTTATACATACGAGTAAATATCAGCGAGCAATGTGTCTATATATGCATATGTGTGTATGTACATATATGTATAACACGATACGTAATCAATCTCCCGGAAATGTTGAACGTGTTCGACCTCCCTGTCTTACTATCAATTTTCATTCTCAATCACTTATATTTGCCTTTGCGGATAAAAGAAGTATGTAAAAGACAAACCGAGCACCGATACCGGCAAATTTATCTACAAGTATATACGATATGCCAATGAAATAATTTAATATCATATAATTTTCCGCATCGAGAAAAAGATTGAAGAATAAAGATGAGTGTAATTTTAACATGTCATCAGAAATTTTTTACGTTTCATTTGTTCATTTGTATTACACCGGGCTATACGATTATTTTGACAAATTTACCTCAAGTTTACGAGTAACATTGAATTTCCTCAGACTGTATCTCAAAACTTTCGTCACAGAGTTGTTTTACACAATTTTCACATACTCGTCGCGCGTATAACTCGGCAAAAGTTTTGTCGAAAAATATGTAAATTCGCAAAGTTTTTTGCAAGTCTATAATACAAAGGCAAAGGGAATCTCGACGCAGAGGTTATGCGTCAGTCTCACACACGCGTGAATATAAATTAATTGCGACAAAGGTACAAAGGGCAATCGAGGTATAGCGGCGGAATGCGATGCAACCGGTGAATCAGTTGGAAACGACGATACGCTGTAACATCCTGTTGCAACGCACACAGGACGTTGGAACCGTCGATAATTGATAAAACCGAAACGATTTTTGAAAGCAACGTTTCTAACAGCAGTTGTTATACACCTGTGCAAGGATTTCCAAATCAAATATCGCATACGTATAAAATAAAGAGAGATGACAATAATTGTAGTGTAAACATTGTACCTGTAATCACTGTTATACCTGTACACGCTGTATGTATTTCCTAAAAATGGGAGTAAAATAACAAACAGCAAACAAACGAAATACGTATTAAACGCACTTTCTTGTTGTACGGGGGGGAAAAAAAACACTTTGGAGCACTGGTTTAACGGATTTTCACTGTGTCACAAGCGGGAACCGGATATTCACTTTTAACGTTGAACGAAGGAAGTAACGAACCGCATTTATCGAATGAAAAGCCAGACTTGGAAGTTCCGTATATATTGTATTACAAGTATGTGTGATAAAGAAACTTTCGATTTATCCGTCAGATTTTCGAAAACCGATGTATATCGTAAAATTGACAATGACGGAGTCTTCGAAGGATCGGAAAAATCGACGAATCGACGAATCGACGAATCGACGAATCGGCGTGTTTTGACGCAAGGTGATCGAGAAAACGGATGAAAAATTGACAGAGGAATCCAGGGAGCGATTGTGAATACGTAGTTTATCGTTGGTTGTATCGCGTCGCGACGCGTTTCGACGTCGTCGTCGTTCCGTTCGGAGAGACAGGCGAATGAGGAGTCTACGGAGTATCTGACTGGCGGGCGACGAGCTGTGTTCGACTTCGTTTAAACTCGGCTCCCTTCGGATTAGAGGAGAGAGAGTTGAATCTAGAGAGAAATTCAACCCGAGAGAGAGAGAGAGAGAGGGAGGAGAGAGGGAGGAGAGAGAGAGGAGAGAGAGAGGAGGGAGAGAGAGAGACAGGGAAAGAGAGAAACCTGCACCACGCCCCTCAGCCGGTTTGTACATACGTAACATTCGTGCATATGATACATAATTACATAATATTAACATATGAACATATTTGATACATTGCGGTTTTTCATTGATGAAAGAATGAAAGAAATACGAACATGTATAAATAATATTTTTGTTTCCGATTTTCATATTTCCTCGACAAGTTCATTCGTAAAAAAAAGTTGCGATGATTCAGGTGTGAGTACGGAAAAGATGCCGATGAATTTTTATCATTCGTACTTTGTTTTTATTCGTATCTCTACGAAAATGTTAGGATAGAAAGGAAGGTGTTCACATTTGTTTGACGAATTGATAAGACTGACGAAACAAAAAAGAATGGAATCAACAACTTTCAAATTTCGATTTCGTCAAGTCTTCAAAGATGTTAGTTTGAAAGAAAATATTTCCAAATTCGACAATTAAATTATTGCGCAGTTTCTTAATTTTTATACACATATCGTTGTTGTTGTTATTGTTGTTATTCGTGAGACGGCAGCCCGGTTGTAACGGGATATGTACGATCGTCGTGACACATTCGTTGAATCACGCGAAGACGACGAGTCGCTTATAAACCGCAGGCAGCGTCTTCCGTGTAAAATAAAATTGCACAAACTAATTTGTCGTTAAAGTAATTATACGCGCGCATCACGTGTATACGGTCTAATTTACCTGCCCGCCTGCCTGACATGACACGAAGATGAAATTAAGAAGTGAGAGCCGAAATACAAGTTGCGATTGCAACTTCTTGCGCGTATCAAAATAGATTGACCCAAATGGCAAATCGCGTAAATATTTCAATCACAATGCATGCAACGAAGATATTCGTACGGGAAACAAAAGAAACAACAAAAGTAACAAAATGGAAAGAAAATATGGAAGAAAACTTGGCCGACGTCTTCGCGAAAGTTGCAGAAATTTCTTCACTCGGACTTTTTGCATAATTTTCTTTCTATCCTCTTTCGTGGTTTTCAAGAAGTATAAACGAAGGGAATAGTGTAGGATATAAACTAAAATAAAATACGACAATTAATTATGATAAAAGGGATCCAACCGATCGAATGAAAAGATTTATAGGCACGGGATCCGTGTTCAACAAGCTCGACGCAAGAAGAGCGATTGCTGTGTAAGATGGATTATTTTGCAGCCCTTCGCCGTTTTTAGCGTGGGTGTTAAACCGATGTAAAAAAGATCCTCGGTAAGCTCCACCTCTCAACGGAGATGAGATAACAAGAGAAAAGATGAGAGGAAGAGGAAAAGAGAGGTCAGCCCGCTCCGGATTATCTTGTCTATCCTCTCCGCGTCCTTTTTATTCGCCCCCTAAACCAGCCCCTGTATTTTTAACGCGATCGTGTCTACGTAACACGAAGTTTTAATATTTTCAATGTAGGTACAGAAACTCGAGTGAAATGCGCGCGCGTCGTTACGGAATATTTGCTTGTCCAAAATGTCCTTAAAAAATGTGTAAAGGTAATACATCGCGTGGAAATTCTGTATCGAGAAAATTTTCAGTTATACCTGATACACATATGTGTACGATAAAAAAAAAAGTACACGACACAACAGTCATTAACTATAGTCTTATTTTTTCAGCATAATCGGCAGAATATATCTGTCCTTGGTGAGAGGTAAAAAGAGGAAGAATAAGAAACAACAAATGAAAACTTACAGTTTTGCATCTGTAATCCGGATAAAATCCATTGCCACATGTTTTTGTAATTACGGTAAAAATATTAAAATATTAGACTGTAATTTCCTATAGTACTTTACGTACCTGTGATAAAGTTAAATTTTTCTAAATATATTTTTCCTGTCTGCGCATTGGGGTGTATGAGGTAAAACTTTTTTTTTCAAATTAGTCATGAATGAATGACGAAGGAACGATTCGAGGTATTGAAATTTTTTCAATTTTTCCTACCACAAAATTCCGTACACTTTGTGTTTGTCACAGTTTGCAGAAAATGACGTGACACTGTGCAGTCTCGAATTGAAACAAGCTTTCGAAAAGTGTTTAAAATGCGATAAAGAGCCGTTGCAGATTATGAGAATGAGGAATATAGATAAAAAAAATAAAGAAAATTGATCAGAACTAAAACGAAAAAATCTGCGTTTATATCGACCCACCCTCTTTTTTCCCCCTCGTCAGAATTGAGCTCGTGTATATATACACACACACACACACACACACACACACACACACACACACGTGTAGTTAGACAACGACTGCAGGGGAGCGAGGATCGTTCGTTCAATTTCCGCCTGGATTAACCTCGGTCAAAATATAATCGTTATTGGCGAGTGTGGTTACAAATGCCTATAATGTAGTGCATACATGTATGTACGTACCTGCCTACATACACTGCAGGGGTTATAACTGCAGTGATACGATCCTGGGGGAGGCGAACGAAGGAAGAATGGAAGGAAGGAAGGAGAAGGGAGGAAATCGCCGCGCACCCTCCCAACAACTGCGTGCGGGGAATATTGTGCACGAATGTGGGTATGCATGTTTATACACATGTACGTACACCGGGTGTATCAACGCGTCGGGTTGTAGAAACTAACGATGAAAGTAATCGATGCATCGATTAATCGAGTCGAAAAAAATAATCGAACAAGAAAAATTAATCGTTTAATCGAATACTTCGTATTACTTTGAAACGTTCCATTTGAAAGGAAAATTTCGTAGATGTCAGTACGTAGTCTTAATGGCGGAGAAGTTTTTTGATAATTTATACTTTCGTTCGAAATATTTTTCAATATCAGGTGAAAATCTTCATTTATCTTTCACTTGTTATATCAACTAGGTACTCGGTAAGTAAGACTGTGATATAACAATCGATACTTTGATCACATAAATTGATATCGTATCGCGTCGTTAATAGGAGTAAAAAAGAAAGACCGATTATTTTCGGTCGTTATTAGTCGAAACCTTGAAACGCGTGTAACGTACGTAAAGCGTTTTTCAGTCGTATCATCATCCAGGGTGGCAACGAGGCAAGCAGGCTGCAGGAAAAGGGATGCTGCCCCGATTCGCGGACGAGTGAGGCTGCGATGGACCCTGATCGCGCGTCCTTTGCAAATCGGTCAAGCGTTATGCTCCAGGGGGCGAGAGAAGAGGAGAGGATGGTAATGTTAACTCAACACTCGAGCACACGCGTAAACACGAGGCGTACGAGGTATTTTGCAAATATCGATTATATCAATATACCTGCGTGTGTGTGCAAAGACCGTCGAGAAGAGATTATTTATATTCAGCGTTAAAAATTCAACAGCTCGTGTATAGTTCGAATGTTTTCTGTTTTACCTTCTTTTTTTTAGATTTGGCAAAAAAAAATGTCAAACGTTATAATTTCGTATCGTCGCTCTACAGGGTTAAACTGTATGATTAATCGTCAAATGAAAAATGTGTGAAAACAAGAATCATTAGATACACGCAAACGTTAATAAACTTTGTCAAACTCGTCACACTTTTTATTTTTTCAATTTTTCTGGTAACCTAGTACATTCTGCAAGGGAAAAATTCAATTCGATAGATCCTTCGGCGATTTTTATCTTTCTGGGTTTTTTTTTTAAATTCAATATCGGTAGATCGGGAAGAAAACTTGCTGCTGATAAAAACATTGACTAATGTACAACGTAACGGTTTGGCTATTATAAATCAGGATAAATTAGGATCCCAAAACTCAATTGCCGCGTAATATACATGGTTTGCAGAAAAGCTTCGCTACTGCAAGAGTGAAAATCTCGTCGATACTATAATTTCACGTTAACATTCAACATATGTCTGTATAACAAACCTTGCCGCGGTTCATGAAAGTTTATTTTTCACCACGTCACGTCATGTCACATATAATTATTCAACCTTCGTCTAGGACCTCGTAATACATAGAACTTGAATCGTGTAACACGATAGACACGCTGGTATATCATTTTTACACGCAAGCGCACGAGCGTTGAAAGGATATTACAATATGAAAAGGTTCTGACTTTTATATCGAAGTTTGCTGCACGCTGCAGGATCCGATTTCATTCCGGACTCGTATTATTTGACGTACGTAACTGGTTTCCATTCGGTTTATATACTACTTCCATTTATCGTTCTCGTTTTGTACGGGGGTAAACGAGTCGGTTGTGATTCGTGAAACCGTGCTTTTGTCGAAGTAAAAAAAAAAAAAAAAAAAAATGGCGATAAAAAAACAATCATCGATCGACTCACCTGGAACGGGGCAGAAACATGGATCCATCAATGAAGACGGAACCGGACAGCAGGATGTACCAGCTGGTCGCGAGTTCGCCGGTGCTGAAACAAACGATATTCATTCGCATATCGCAGATGATAGTGTAACGATGTTCCGAGGATGAATGAATCGTTTAACATGATCGTGAATTAACGATTCATCTTTCTATTTTCAATTTCTTCTCCTTACCGTTTCCGTTTTCTTCGATTACAAAAAAGATACGAACCGTATTATAATATTATAAAATGGGATCACTGTTTGACGGAGAAAGCGAGAGAAGCCCTGGCATAAAGCGCGGATTGTTAATTGTATAACAGTTTGCGGAATAGGATGACATGCCTGTATGTTACGTCGGTATATTCGCAAATAGTAAATAATTTATCGAAATGTTTGAGAAACCGCGACGAATATAAGAAAATTAAGTAGAATAAAAAATTGAGAAAGAACGATAACGATGCAAAGACGAAACCTTTTCGAAAATCTGTAAGATGCGTTAAACAAACTTACGGTGGCGGAATCTGTCTCGCAACTTTCAAACTTGGCGCCAAACAGGCCCAACGAAGCGAGGATTATCACGCGTCGGTAAAACAGTTTCAATTCTAAAAAATCTCGCTTGTGAGCCGATAATTCAGATTCCTTACTTGACGTCGGCTGGGTTCTACATGGAGAATTTCTAGATGGAGGCAGTAAGATTGCCGCGATCATTTACGACCACGTGTTTCCCGTCGACGTTTCTTTGTTTTTCTCTCCCGCCACTCCGTTTCGCGCAATTATTTTTTTTAAGCTCGCCAAGGCGGGAATTTTTAAAAACGTACATCTTCGAACCGTTATCAACAGGTTTGTACAATTCTAGGCGACGAGTGGTTTTCGCACACGAATGAAATGAATCGGCGGTAGAATTAGGCATATTTATTACACATGTTTAAAATGTTATACTCACTAGTATAGCACATGATTCGCATGGTGTCGCTCGTAGCGAACAATTTTGCACAATCCACGAAGTATGGAATCCCTGCAGGGTCGAAGTGCCTCGAGACCCAGTAATCCGTAATAAATAATCTGCAGATCCTGAAACACGACGAAAAGTAAAAATGATAGTACAGAAACAGTTTTATTAATGGTTCTAATCTCGTGGTTTGAATAAATTCAGCAAAATTCAATCTAGAAACTTCTCTAGGAAATTAATTCAACATGCGCACTGAAGACAAATAAATATATAATAATTCAGAGCTTGATCTAAATCGATGACGTTTTCATGCTGAAAATCAAATAACGTACGTAACTCGAGCTTATACTTATATTGTACATATTATGTGTATACGTATAACTGGATGTCGCGACGTCGTTCAGTCTGAAAATGAAAGAACCTGCGGGATAGCAGAGTTACAAGGTTGAATTTTTTTTTGGAAATAACGTCAACGGAGAGAAAAGAAGAAAACTACAAGTACGTCGTAAATTCGCAATCTTCTCGATGGAATGAAAAGAAATGTATGTATTGTACATGTACGATGTGTATGATATATATATGCACGTATTATGTATATCTATAGATATGTATCCTAATCTGGTGGCGATATGTTTTCGTTCTGGTATAATAAAAGTGGGACACGATGCTGGATGAGCAGCTTGCACGAGTAGCAAGACGATATATCTCAACTCGCGATCGCGTTTCACGTCTTTCCCACCAATGATTCAAGATTGTTTTTCGCCCCATAAGTATATAAGTATATATATATATATATACATATGTGTTCGAGTCCACCACCGTATTAAGAAGAGTGTTTGTCCAATTCTATCTACTCTTCGATATCTTTCTGCATACTTTGAAAACTTTCTGTCTAAAAGGTTGGTCAATTTAGAAAAAATTTCAAACCGTAATAATGATATTCTTAAAAACATTTTTTTTAATCGATATCGATATTTTTTACAACCTCTAATTGATAGGACAAGTATTGTAAACAGTTGATAAGATAAGTAAGTAGTGTCCTTTTCGTTTCGTAGAGGAAAAATAAATTAAAAAAAAAAAAAAAAATATATAATGCCGATAGAATTGTACGTCGAACTAGATACAGTTGCGTAGAAGTAATTTATACACAGATCTCGATCTATGATCTAAGCGGAGCGTGGATTTGAACGCGATTGAGAACAGAGAAGAGAAAAAAGAAAATTGAAAACACGGTTCGACTGCTAAGCTCGCTTGCGGAAGACGAGGTTATCGTTGAAATTTCCTCGGGCCACTGAAGCCACGAACCGGGGTCTAGTTCCACATAGATAAGGAATATATCAATAAAAGAGCTGCTGCTTAACGTATTGGAGGAAATTCCCTAGGCAGAAATATTTTCGATGGTTAGAAATAAAACGAGGTTGAAGTTAGTGACGTAATCGTAACGAAACATTGGGGAAAACTTCACCATTGTCTTAATATTACAGTGATTTTTAAAGGAACCAAGATTTCGGAATATGAGAGTTTCTTTTGTTTCGTTACGATTTAACCGAATTTCAGACAATTTCGAAATGCCGAAATAACGGTTTGTTCACCACCCATCAGGCAGTAAACGCTAGCATAAACTTCAAAACACACCAACCTATGCATTTTTTCTTAATACGCGCCACTGTATCGATAATCGTTGTCTGAGATGTTTTGATAATAGTTGAAACAATTTTTTTCCGATTGTAAAACGGGTACGACGTTAGGGTCGACGCTCATTTTCGTCTAGTCCGATAAAACTCACGACGGCATGCGACTTGGATTTTTTGTTCATCCGTAATGTAAGATTGGTGGTTGGCAGTGGTTGGAGGTGAACGAGGAGGACGGAGGTGGTTGGCAGTGGTTTTCTCACAGCTTTGGTGATCGTGAAACTTATATTGGGGAAAAATTAATTTCTTCCTACTAACCTGAAGAGTCCGTCGGTCTGGATCGCGGCAAAGAGCCCGAACAAAGTGGGTGTCCAGGTACTCAGTCATAATAGGCACCTGGGGCGGCTGTCCGATTTCAGCATCACATTCGTTCGATCCTCATAATTGGTCGAACGATATTTTCCTTAAACCGCAGGAAGAATCACGCCAACTAATAACAATTGATTAGAATCCCTCGATCGGATCCGCGTTGCTATTTTTTTTTTTTTTTTTTGATTTTTGATCTTAATTGACGCGATGAAAACCGTCCAGCAGGTATATAAAAAGTTCGTCAGTATAGTATTAGGATTAAAAACGCGCACTCTGACATTATCACTCCGAAAGTTTGTAGCGAACGTTACGCGGCACGCAAGTAGATGAAGCGGAAACGCTGCAGAAACTCGCCATCTCGATTACGATCGAAAACCGAACGATTTGCAATTATATTTTCCGATTCGCGTGCACTTTGAAATACGGAAAAATATGACGTAGAATATGTCAAGAAGATAAATGAATGAACGAACGAATGAATAAATAAATATATAAATCTAGTATAAATAGTTGTATCAGACAATTTTAGACACGCGTATAAATTTAATTCGAGAATCTGCCGATTCTTTGTTCGATTCTTCGCTCTGCAATCTCGACTCGGACGTTTCAATTTCACGTTCGATCGACGAATGGCCGATATATTATTTCCGTAATCGCGATACGTCGACCGACGAAACGAACCAAATTACGCGGACAGTCCGTGTCCTCTCGAATTCAGCTGAAACTTCGTAAGTCGAGTCGTTGCTGACTGACTAGCCACGTGACAGATGGAGTAGCCGCATCTGGAACACAAGGAAACAGAAGGTACGTGTCATATATTACGAGTGTGTAACGCGTGTCACGTCATACGCTTGTGCGTGTAATGAGGCAAGAAAAGTAGGTGAACGTGAAAAAGTAAGAAAGAAAGAAAGAAACGAGGAAACAAGCAAAGGGACGAAGAAACCACGACCTATTATTACAGGCATATGCCTGAGGTACGTTTGTATAGGTATACACGTACGTACACGCATCGTATGTGTAACAGAGAAAAGACGACAGCTGTTTCAGGTTACCCTCTTAATGCGTTATACGAGGCACGTGCCTGAGGTACTTTCTTAATGCGTTTCGCATATTACATGTATCTGCGTAAGATGATAAAACAATTTTTCATTAGAATACAACGAATTGGATGACATTTTTTCTTTTTATCATTCTAATCTTCTTCGTTTTTTGATAATACAAATAATCCTCCTCATCTTCTTCTTTTTCTCTCGTTTATTGTTTCGCACAATTTCTGGTTGAATTTAAAAGATTTTAAAACGATCGCAAGGTTAGTTTATCAACCGAAATTTATACGAACTTTGAATATTTACGAAGTACTTTGAAAAACATAAGAAGCTTCGAATCATTGCTCGAATCGGTCGCGAATTGGAGTAGCAAAATATTCGTTACACCTGTCCGCGAACTCAGCTTCTATATATAATAGAATACGGGGTCATAGAGAAAATGGATCGATTCTCTGGGAGTATCGATCAAACGCAAGTCGGGGGTTGGTTCAAGGCACGTATACCTACACAGGATAGAAAGCTATTCGCGGATAATATGAGTCAACGGATGGAAAGAGCGCGATATTCTCGACGTCAAAATATTCCAAGTGTATATTATACATGTATACATGTATACACACACACACACACACACACACACATACATACCTATGTGTATATACAAACGGATGTACGTCATCGAAGTCCGGGAAATTCGCAAAGCTTTTTTCCGTCGATGGGGAAAAGGATGTTTGCGAGCTTTTTTGTCACATCCAATATATACAGCATATAAATATAACCTTTGTAATGTATAATGTATATAAAGGAACGAAAAAAAAAACAACAAATTACGTAGCGCACAGAGTAATTATTGTAATTAATATAAAATATTCATTAATATATAAACTTCGGTGGCGATTCATTTTTATATATCTTCATATTTTATACGTATTGGACAATTTTTTTGGTTCTTTTGTTTTTTTAAGCGACAAAGACACGCAGTTTTTATAAAATAACGCGGAATAGCGAACGAATACGAAATTATTTATCTGACGGATGACCGATGTGAGAAAATGTTCTTCTGAAAATTCGCTTAATGTTTTTGGGAAAACAAGCTTTTTGAAAATTTGCAATCAACACTATTCTTCGTCATAGTAATGGAAAAGGTTTTGCATAAATTCTCTTTTTCCTGCAGTGATAATTTTGACCAGTGGTCGAAAAAGGGTTTCATCCGACAGTTAGATCTTGAGGTCGCATCCGAGGAGGAGGACGTTCGGTTCGTCAGCCGACCTTGGGTAAGTGAGTGACGTCAGAGGCGATACCGTAGCCGCATACCTCAGGCAAGCTCGTCGATGTTCGGCTCTCTTGTGAATGCTGTACCTGCACCGAAGCACGCGGAGGATGCGAGATTGATAAAGAGACGAAGTTGACGTCGAGCCGACCGATGACGATGATGGGGCGGGGTTGAAATTCCGAATTTGAAAGATTCGGGAGAAGCGGAATTACGAATTTTTTGGTCGCGAAACTTGAAGTGAAGAAATCAAACCGATTTACGAAGCAGCAAAGTTTCGAATGGTCCGAAACACGACGCTCAATGTTCCGAAAAGGAAAAGTGCGAAAATGGTGAAACTCCGACGAGTCAAAGTTCCGAAAGTGCGAGAATGATAAGATTTTTAAATCTGAAACATCGAAATTTTGAGTGATCCAAGATTTTCAGTTCTTGGTGAAATTTCGCTACTTTGACGTTTCTTTGTTTCTGATTTTTTTACATCCACTCGTTGTGCAAACTACGCTGTCTGATTTTGAGTATATTTTACTTTCGAAATTTTACTCCATCGAAACCTCATTTTTCAGAATTTTGCTCTATCGGATGTTTGCTTTTCGGAACTTTACTCTATCGTAACTTGAATTTTCGGAATCCTCTATTTCGGAACTTTGAGCCGTCGAGTTTTTCTTTGTTGTTTTGTAAAAGTTTAATTTCCTTACTTCAAGTTTCGCGATAAAAAAATTGCGGTATTTGGCACTCTTGGAACTTTTCAATTTCGGAACTTCAACTCTGCCCCGATGATGACGACGATGATGATGATAAGGAAATCCGCGACAAGTTCCGCCACTTGTTATTATAATCGCCCGAACCGCGATCATGAATTGCAAAATCGCGTTTACCACACGACCTAACCGAATTCTACGAATTTGATTATTCATATGACATTTATTTAATGATAAATCTGCGTTACTTCGTAATTCTACCGTCGTTGACAAAAAGGGTTCGCAGGTTCAGCGAGATAAAACACCGCAGGCTGAAGCGAGCTGCAGGGTGTATAGCTAAGGAAAAGGTAAGGAAGGTAAGGTATACGCGCATATATCATTATATCCACAAGATGGGTTACTCGAGGTGAAACTGGTTTACGGTCAGTCAACGCGAGACGCAACTCGGTGAGTTTAATTCTCCCTGCATTCGCCTCCCTCTCCTCCTCCTTATCCCCCGTAGTCGTCGATACCTGCTACTATCGAATGACGCTGTCCTCGATTGATCGGAAAAATCTCTTTATGCGCTAGTAACTCACCGACTCTATTCACTCGTGCCTGTATCGCGTGTATAATATGCCTGTGACATGCCTAAGCAACTATCCATCTACCCGCAGGTACAAAGAGCGCGAGTCACGGAAGCTGGGACGAGATCCGTCGGCTGTCTCCTCTCGATCTCTCTCTCTCTCTCTCTCTCAGGTTGGAGGTAGAGAGGAGAGACAAGAGAGAGATAAGAAGCAAGTAGGAGAGCGTCAAAGTTACCGCTGGCTAATAATGCTGCACACATGTGTGCATAAACATATTATAATATGTGTAGGTATTAATATTGAAAACACAGGGCTTTTTTGTATCGCGCGTGTTTTTTTCTTTTTCTTTTTTTTTATTATACGAGTATACGTATACACTCGCATTTGACGATTTTTATTACACGCGCTTCATTCGATTCAATTACAAGTTTTTTGCTAGTGATACGAAAAACTTTACGCAGTGGGTGTAAGTTTGCCTTGCTTGTAATTATAATAGGCACGTGTAGTATTATTATGTATACTATATGAATATTGTAACAGACGTTGACTTGTGTAGTCGACGAAAATGGATCGAATCGTTTTCAATCAATAAAATATCTTCAATGACTGTGGAAAGATGGAAGGATAAAACGGTCTTGTGAACATATTTTGGATGACAAGTATTGGGGGAAAAAAGAGACGATCGTTATTACGCTATAATTTATAAAAAATAAAAGCTGTTCGAATACGTATATATATATATACTCTACAATTAAAATATATTAAAACTTTTTCACAAATAACCGAAGGAACATAAAGAAATATAATAAACAATACGTTTTATATCGTGCTTTCTGTAAACAAAAATAGAATGCGACTAGAAATTTTTCATGGTTAATGCGGTGACAAAACTCCGCAGTTTAAACAAATCCGATGAAATGTGTTCTTTGTAATGAGCACGATGAACGTGTATTTTAAATAAGTTGTACACTTTGTGAATTTAATAAATTCATTCTCGTCAATATTATTCTACTGTATTGTATTTTATCAATCAATTGTGCAGATACCGCATCGTTAGTTGTTAAAATTGCGCCGAAAATATGATAATACAATAGTATTCTAATCACGCCCATGCGCGATTTCTTACCGCATGCATAATGCGTCACAAAATTTCAATCCTAACGTTTTTAATCTCTCTCTTTGTCTCTATCTTTTCTTTTTTTTTTTTTGTTCCGTCCTCGCTGCTTTTATTGTTTTCTACGTCGTTGGCACTCTTTTCCCATCTCTGTCACAATATCGTCCAACATCGCTATTCGATGAACAATAAATATCTGTCTATCTCTATTGATCCGATTCAATTCATTTATTAATTTTTCTGTACTCGATCTTCGCTCAAGTTAACTTATACCTGTATAAATTTCAATTCTTGTCTTGTGAGTTACGTTTTTTGTAAATCACACAAGGATATCCTTATCCAGCATTGCTGCATGGATAAATAAACTTATCCATTTCTTTCTTTATTTTCAACTTTTATCATTAATTATGCAGACATGGTTCCAACCAACACCATAAATGATTGAAAATTGCGTTCAAGTTGCTCACGTACACTTTTTACCCTACAGTTCGACTTGGAATAATAAATCATCATTCGTTCGTTCTCTCTTTCTCTCTTCCTTGTTTTTCTCTCGCACTTTCGAATCAACCGATGCAGCGAGATACGCCGGGATGCGATGCTATCTGTGACGTGATGCGACGTAATACCGGATCACAGGTACACGCGCATGACGCACGCCTTTTATTCACCATCATACCTGCGTACTAATCGCTTCTTCATTCATTCGCAACTGATTCCCTCCTCCTTCATTCAGCCATTCAAAAGTCAGTCCAAACCCGAATCCCCGCAGGGTATACGAAATGAATTCCGTTTTGCAAACGAGAACGTTGTACAAATATTATAGTATACCGTCTATGCGGTAATTATAAGCCAAAAGACGGCAGAAAATGAGGGTATAATTAGACTTGGAATCAAACTGACAAAAATAAAAAATAAGAAAGAGAGAAAGAAAAATGAGGAATTGGGAAGCTTGTAGTAAAAAATATCACGATAAAAATAAACTCAATTACGTCATCGTTTTTCTTCGGTTTCAACTATCGCGTAAAACGTTATAATCCGTTAATCGAATATTACAATAAATAATAACAAATATTAAGGTTTATCGTGAAAACTTCTTGCAATAATATTAAATTTTACTCATACCAATAGCATAAAAGATCAAAAAATTGGCAATAAAATCGATGTAATCGATCCAGAAATATGAAATAATTTTTTTTTGTATATTTTCAAACAGTAATTAATTAAAATCTGTACTAACTGTTTTCGTATATTGATTATTAAACTTTGCGACAATAATAAAACGACTAGCGAGCAATGAATGCAATGATAGATATGAAAAAACGGCTGCATACATCATGCTTACAACACACGTGTCGATAGTCTAGCCGGATGATCCAGAGGCGGCGGCGTCGCGAACACCCGTGAGTATTAATTTAACCCTTTGTTTCCGGTCGTATAATCCCTCCCTCCTTATCCCCTTCTTTCCGCTGCACATGATCCGCATCCGAGTCGAGGCGAGAAGAGAGAGAGAAGGAATGAGAAAGAGGGAGGGAGAGGGAGGGAGGGAGAAGGGGCTCGATTTTTGGTCCAAGGCATGACGTCGCCACCCGTCGAGTTTGGAAGAAAGAAAAAGGAGGGAGGAGGGAGGAAAGACGACGAGTGCCGTGGGCGAGAGGATCTCGTCCCTCGAGTTCCAGAGAGGCGGAGGGTGACCTCCTTACAGCGAGCCACTAACGACTTCGCCGAGGGGTGAGAAGAGGGCCTTATTTTCCACCCCCGCGGAGGCCGAGGAAACTCGGATGTTGGTAGGTGAGGAGAGCGACTTCCTCCTCTCCCAGGGCGTAACGAAGGCTTGCTCGGCACTTTTACTTCCGACTTTTATGCTTCCTGTAAAGCTTTGAAGAAGCATTCGACGTATGATTATAGATGGCGAGGAAAGAAGAAACGTGACGAAAACGAAGCTTGCGAAAAATCATTTCGGAGATATTCGGAAGCGTGGATTGCAAGATTTCAATAATTTTTAATTATTTCAATTTTCAAGATGATCGGTGATTTCCAACGATTTTAAGCGATTTCAAACAATTTCAGATTCAAGTCTAAGCGATTTGAGCTTGGATTTCAAACAATTTCGTTAAGCGTGCAAAGCTGTGAACCTCGTCTAGTTTCATTAATGTAACTGACAAGGTTACCGTGGTATAAAAAGTGAATATTTTTTAACCCTGAATTTTACGAATTCTAAAAACGTTTATGAAATTTTGCAGTATGTATTTCTATAGACCATAATTTGGTATTAATCTGACACTACCCTCAGTTAATTCAACAACACAATTGTTATTAAATCTTGTAAATGACCACAAAATCGTTCTACAGTAGTATAAATCACTGATTAATTTTTTTCAATTATTTAAAGGCGCGAATCTGTTACGGTCAACGGATTTCGAGCCGAATAATTTTTGTAGCGAAATTAAAATTCAAACATCAAAGAAATTTCCAGTCGAATCACAATGCTCGTTGTAATATACAAAAATGATGTTTATATTTCTTGAGAATGCTGTATAACTAAACTCTAGGAAGACGGAGGCGAATAATTCGTACGAAAAAAAATTTACGCTTCATTGTTACGGATGAGAATGTCTCTGCAAAATTCTTCGCTACACCTGTACAGTGACAGAGAATCCGCTCTGAAGTTGCTCCTAAAATCGACCATACATAAAAGTTAGTTACGACCGCGTCAGATAAAGCCGACATATAAACGTCTCCTATAAACAAAGAAGCACGAAGTTGGGAAACGTGACTTTTATCGTCGAATTGCCGAAACGCCAGCAGCAACAGCAGCAGCGGCATGCAGCCGTTTGGACAAAAAACTTGCGCAATTTCTTACGCTATCTTCCGGTTGGCGTACGGAACCCCGGGGAGATGGAACCCAGGCCTACACCGCAAAGGCTGTGACGAAATGAATCGAGATC
The DNA here is from genome assembly GCF_021901495.1 of Neodiprion virginianus. Classification (NCBI taxonomy): domain Eukaryota; kingdom Metazoa; phylum Arthropoda; class Insecta; order Hymenoptera; family Diprionidae; genus Neodiprion; species Neodiprion virginianus. The sequence continues at coordinate 4,057,773 of NC_060877.1, read as the reverse complement.
AGTCGTAGATGATCCCGAGCGTCTCGGTGGTCCAATCAAAACAAACCAACCTCGTTTAGTCAGTCAGTCAGTCAGTCGTCAAGGAACGAATCCTCGTCTCTGGTTGTTTTTTTTTCTTCTTCAAAAGACAGAAGTCGATTAACACCGATTTTACCGCGTAAAAATCCCAGAGTGCGGAATAATCGTACAGATGATGAACAAGAAAAAAAGAAACAAATTCAAAAACGAATGTCCAACGATGTAATTAATCACCGCTGTAATCTGGTGTAAACGGCTTACTGTAATCTCATGTATTTTTTGTAATTTTTTGTATTCCTTGTAATCTTTTGTATTCTTTGTACTCTATTGTATTCCCTGTTATGTTTTTGCAATCTCCATACCTATAATCTTAGGTAACCTTTGTAATCTCTGTAATATTTCTATAATACCTGTAACCAGTTTTAACTCTTGCAATTTTTGTGATTTTTTGCAATCCTTGCAATCACTCTGATTGTTTGTAATCTTTTGTAACCTTGCTGTTATCTTTCAAATCATCTTGCAATTCCATTAGCCTTTTGCAATGTCAGCAATTCTTTGCAATCTTTACCATTTGTGTAAACGTTTGTAATCTTTTGTAATATTTGTAATCTTGCTCCGTACTTTGCAATGTTTCTGTAACACCTACAATCATTGTAATCAATTTGTAATCTTTGTAACGGTAATAAGTGTCCGCCATTTTTGCACGGTGGTTAATACAATTAAAATACGGATGATATTGCAGTTGCACGTTGTAATTATTATTATATTTCGCCTGAGAAATTGTTCACACTATAAACCGAACGTTTTTTTCAAACTGCTCGCGATAAATGTCCAATACAAAAACGTGGATAAAGGTTCTGAATTTATTGACCGTCAGAAATTGATAAGAAAAATTATCGTTTCTCTGGCAAAGATGTTTCGAATTTTAGTGCCAAAAAATTATCCTCTTCGAGAAGCAGCTTCATATAAAAAAAAGACGTTAAATAAAAATACCCGCCATACAAGTTCGTTAAAAAAAAATAAAAATGCCTGTAATATCTATATACGTAGTCTTCATTAATTAAACAGAATAATATCGTCTCACTCGGCAAGAAAGAATGTTTAACTTTCAATTTTACAGTGACTTCGAAGTAGTCAACTTTTCAAACTACGAGTACAACGCTTTGCTCTATATCATCATTTACCAGTTTTTCAACATTCCTAAAATTACGAAATAACGATTTCACCGACACGCGAATCATTCCAATAACGTTACCAACCTTAGGCCTCGTTACAAGCATCGATAGATATTACTTCGTCAAGAAAAAACAAAAAACAAGAATCAAGTCGCAAAATGCGTGTATCGTTTTAGAAACTCGTAAAAAATCAACGACACAGATAGCGAATGATTGATAACAAAAAATAATAAAAAAAAAATAAAAAATAAAATAAAATAATAATAAAACTGAAATAACCGCGAATAACGTCGCTATAAATATTGTTTTAACAGTGTGTGTTTGCTTCGGCGTTCTCGCATGGCTGGTCAATTGCGTCACCGTCTTCTCCGGTCAGTTTTCGAGTTCTATTCGTGGCCCGACGAATCGCCTTGCCATGGCATGATCTCGTAAGTTCGCGTTTTGCTGCAGGCTCCCAAAGCCCGTATCATCGTATAGATACGCATAATAAATTCGCACACTCGATACGCCAAAGCAAGTACATATTACACGGGATATAGGAACGAACGAAACGATACGGTAAGTCACGCGGGATTCCTGTATACCCGTAATAATGAACAGTGCGATAATAAATCGCGAGCACATGTCGCCACGTGTGTTGCGCACAGTCATCGAATGTCGCGGGTCAATCACTTCCTCCTCCTCCTACACAGGTACGTGTTAATAAATATACGCACTCGGCAAACCTCGGCGTCACTTATTAACATACATTAACTCTACAATATTATACACAAATGTCGCAGTCAAATATTATACGTTGTACAGGTATAGGTATTTATCTTGTGTAATTTAACGCGGTGTAAAAATCATCTGGTTCTTCTCCGATCTCGGGACTCGGCATTCTCTCAGCTGGACGCCTAATTTCCGAGACTTTTACGTTACGCTGTAATATATTATGTAAATTCAACGGCCAACGCGTAGAATCGTCCCGTTCACCCCCCACGTGTGCGGCGGAAGCTGCATGTATGCGTGTGTATTAACATATCGTTTCTGTCTTCTTACATTACGCAGAGAGATTCGGGCATATGGTGAGAAGCACCGATTTATCGTTGATTCTTTTATTTCAATTTTTATTTTCATTTTTGTCGCTCAATTTTCGAACAATATCACACCGCGTAAATGAGAACAAAATCATTGTAGGCGAGGCGCGATTTTAGCATACGACTTCGATGCTGTGACGAAGAATTAAAATTGATAAAATTAGAAGACACTGTAATTTCGATGTGTTTGCAAATTTGGTATAAAATAATATTTAATGGAGTAGAGTTTCGATAATACGCTCTAGAGTAATTATATATTACTGAAACGATACTGAAGACTTTCAAAGCAGTACCATTTATTCCCTCAATAAAAATATCAGAGTTACGAATTTCAATACCACAATTATATCGCTAATCAATCCGCGATAAAGATTACATCATGTAATTTCAAAAAAACAAAAAGACGCATTCGAATACAAGTTTAATTTCATCATCTCCTAGTCTCTTTCCGTCGTAAAATCAACCAACATTCCAGATGAATTTCCATCGCATCGCACACGTGGGCAAACAAGGGTCGATTAATTTCTCTGTTCCCGCATATTCATTAATTCGCTTTCACGCACGCTACAACACAGAGTGAAAAATAAGTAAAGCAAAACTTGGAAACGCAGGCGTACATGCAGGGGTGAAAAGTCGTCGTACCGCGGCTGTTATCACGTCCGTGCATTTCTCTCCGGAGGAGGGTAATCCCTACGTTCCAGGCTTCCAAAGAGGGGTCGCGGGTTCGTGCTCGGGACTCCGGCGATCCCCTGATAACGCGGCAGAGGCCAAGCCCAAAGGGCTGCATCGAATCGCGTCGCCTCTGCATCCCACCTTGGTACGATACGACACGGCTATCGGTACATAGGCGTACATAGAGACACAGGCGTGTATGTATCCGCGTACCTTACACCCCAACCCCCGAATCGATATGACGCGAGTCACGGAGCTTCGTGCTTTCCGAAAGTGCAACCGAAGGGTTTCGCTTATTTCGGGGGGATCTACGCGTTGCCGAGCTGCACCCTCTACGCGAATACAAAGACCTGCAATTTTATCCCGACAATTTCCTGGGTGGTCTTTCATAGGGTAGTTTTTAAACTTTATGTTCTCTAAAAAGAAACATATTCCCTGAAAATTTGGGCTCTATGTATCAACGCTGAGATAGTTCGCTTGATTTTGATCGAAGTATGGTGTGGAAACGACATGGATGAAAAAACTCTTTTATACTCTGTCAAATTTTATAATTCGTTGACCAACGTTGTAATATGTTTTATGCCACAGTTGCTTGTTTCGTAGCTATAATTGACGGAATGATAATTTTGTACTAATTAAACTCGAATTTTATGCATCAGAGATTTTTTGTACGATGTGTAAAGATGTGTATTTTTTTCCATTATCGTCGGTATATTTGTCAACGACTTGGAAAATTTCAAAGAGAAAAAAAAACCTTTTCCCACGTTATTTCCACACGAGATACTTCGATCACAAAGCGGACTATCTTATCGTTAGAGTTCATATAGATAGATAAAATTTTTCGGAAATTTTTTTTTATACGTACACATCTTTGTATATGTAACGAGACATGTAATTTATATATTAATACTGCGGTGATTTTTTACACGTTGTTATTTATTATACAATAGAAATGCAGACTGTCAAATTACATCTGCATTGTAAATTGCGCAGTGAAATAAGAAGAAAGAAAAAAAAAAATTCCACGACCGAAGAAACATCTCCACTAATCATTAACAAAAAATGTAAACTTGAACTTGCACGATGATTTTACTAACAATTGTTTTTCTTTTTTTTTTGGATTACATATTTTTGGTAAGATTGTTTGTAACGGTAAACTTATCGACCTATAAAAATCGTTAAAAATAGTATAACCCAGAGTCGAAACTGTACAATATAAAGTAAAGAAAAAAATAAATAAACAAATAAATTAAAAATTCATTCGCCGACACAAAATTACACCGTAATGTAAAAAAGTAGTGCGTGGAAAATTTTGCGTGGTAGGTACGTTATACAATACGATAAGCCTGACGGTGATCAAATAGGTGATCCGTACCTTATACGGTTATAACTGCGGTAAACTGTTCAAACTGTGTTACATCCTCATTACGTTCAGCGTCCCTCATCTCACGGTATTTAACCGCTTTTTATTATTTTATTAATTTGACTTTGCCAGTTACGTTGCGTACGACGCAAAATAGATCCTACCGTTCACCACCGTTCTACCTAATATATTCCTACAATCATCCGCACACCTATCGTAACTCGCCTCTACTTGTCGTTTCACGCATAAATTCCACATCCTGCGTGTAAGCAAACAGTCAAGGATCACCGTGACGAAGACCTTTTTACAATAATTTTCAGCCGCGAAACATACGATTCGAAATATGCGGTAATTGCTTTCTGTTCGAAACAGTTTGCAAAAAACTTTTTTTTCCTACTCATCGTAAGTGAGCTTTATCAAAAATTCAAATTTTGTGCTCAATGAATTTCTTGTTATTTATTTATTCTTTTTTTTACCATTTCGGTCACAGAAGCCAATGTAGTGAAAATTTCTTTTTTTATCATTTTGAAGTTAGTAACGTTATCGTAACGATTCACGCTGAGAAAAAATCGTTATTTTCGTGACTTCGGAATTGTTTGAAATTCATTGAACCGTGATAAAACGTGATTTTTTCGCTGATGTCAAGTTACGATAACGTTACTAACTTTAACCTCGACTTTATTTTAATTTTTTTTATGCGAAATCCTGAATGTAACTGATTGACAAAAACTGAATTACGTGGCTGAAAGGGCTGAATGTAATTTATTTGACACGTTTTCATCCGACAAATGTAACTCGTGTTACTGTTTCTCAGCGTGTGTTCCAAAGATATAAAAAAAAAAAAAAATATCACAAGATTTCGGAAAACGATAATATAATAACATGTAGGGTAAACCGGAAGTTGGCATGGTTATAACTTGATCGCCGTATAAAATCGAGTAGTAATAATAAGCCAGCTGCATTCGTTGATTTCTGTGTTTATGAAATATATATATATATATATATATATATATATATATATATATATATATATATATATATATATATATATATATTTGTAGTAATTTACGATGGGGTGAGACGATAATAAAAAATACAATGGGGTGAATAAAAGTAAGTACGTATCGATTTTCGGCACCCTTGTGCTGGTTCGATTTTCGCGTGAAAAAAAAAAGAAAATTAAATAAAGAAAACTACTCCCGTTTCTGCCACATGTGGTTATAAAATGCATGTACAAACATTCGCTTCACCGACACGTTTGCTCTACACTCTGCGTCATGCGTGCAACGCGTAAATGTTACACACACACATATATATATATATATACGCACGTAAATTTGCGTAAATATGTACACGCGTGTCTGCGCGGACGCGTAACGAACCCCAAGTTTCACGGGGCAGTCGAGCTTATGTTATAGGCGTGAGTCGCGCGATGAGCAACTCTATGAGAACTATCCCACGCACGAAAGCTATTTCGAATCTCGCATTACCCGCGCACCACCTTCCAGGTGCCATACCGTTCTAAACGTGTAAATGTACGCGCGTGTATAAAACTCAACACGTCAGGCGAACCGAACCGTCTGCTGCCGTTGGTTATCTACGCACTTCCTTCAGCCACGGCCCTAATTAACAGACCCAGGTATATGTATACAACATGTCGTACCTTTATGGTGTTTGCTAGAAAACGTGCGGAGGTACTAAGGGTTTGAAAAAATTACGCGGGAAACGCCGTTACGAGCAGAGGATCCAAAATTGGCAAGGTGAAGACTGATTCTTCTTTTTTTGTATTTTATTTTTTTCATTTCGCTTCTCATCGTTCGTCCAACTGTTATTTCCCATTCTTTGTCTGTACGGTCGCTGTTTTCGAATGATCATTTATTCGCGAATATTGTCGAAAATAAGACGAGAAATATAGACGTGATTGTTAATTTTTACGCCTGTGGGTTCAGAGAAAGTAAGGTACGAAGGTAAGCTTACAAACGCATACACGGATCATCGGTAGTCCGACTTTGTTCTCGGAGAAATTTTTATTTGCGTATAATAAAATCATTAAAAGTTCGCCGAGTAATCGGTCCAATTAATTGCACTCACTTGAATTACAGACCATAATGACGATCGGTTATTGAAATTTAACAAAAGCACGATCACGTTTTGTAGAAATAAATATGACAGCGGAAATCGATCGTTAACGTGTATATGATACCAATGTACGAAACGACGAGTTAAACGAGTCTGAAAATCCGTCGAAATGATTTCAGCGAAGCTCAATGATTCCCGCATCCTTGATCTTCAAGGCCACGGTCGAAGGCCGATCATCGTCGAGTAAAAGTACACGAGTGTACACTTTTAGTTACACGTCCGTAGGTGTATACGTGTACGGAGTGGATAGAAGGGGAAGTAAACGAGTGATTTTCTTTGCGTCGAGTGAAAAATTCCGAGGATCGCGTGTCTGTCGTCGCAAAGGGCGAGAGTGGGATATAATGATAAAGATAATAGTAACTCGAGGAGGTGGAGGAGGAGGAGGGGAAAGGATCCTCGAGATCAAGGATCTGCGGCTGTGAGATGGCGTATATTCCAGTTTCCCATCGAAGTGAGTCGACACAGGGATTCCTAAACTCCTTGGAAAGTTTGGACGGCGTAAAATGGAATCCGCCGATATTAGTTTCTCTTCTACTTCGCTCTCGAAGCGCAAGTGCAACGCATCTCGTTTCAGAATTTCAAATGCTAAGGTTGTCGGTGTCTTTGTTGAATATTTGAAAAGTTCACGAATGCACGATGGGAAAACTGTTCAGTAAAAATAAGTAATAAGTAATGATAATAAAAAAAAAAAAAAATCGATTCCATTGTTACCGAAAATTCGTGCATAAGAAACGATTCTTCTTTTCTTCATCGTCAAAGTTATCGTCGAAATTATCGACACTGAACAATCATAAATTTCGAAATCGAACATCGAGCGTGGCATGCAGCGGGTGACATTGTTACACGACATTGTGACAATGCTCGTCGATCCGGCGATGGTGGGTACGAGGAAGGAGGAAGGAGGAAGGAGGAAGGAGGAAGGAGGAACGGGGCTGTACGTGGTCGCGCATACTTAGCGATCGCCACTTCCGGTCTGAAGCTCTTCAGGGCGGTACTTTCCTACGCCTCTGCATTCCCTCCCTCCCTCTCGCTCTGTCTCTCTCTCTCACACGTGGTGCGTTATGCCCGGAGAACGACCCCGGTTTTACAATATACGTGAACACGCGCGTGCAGGTGAGCGAGAAGAGGGAAGGTATATTTTACGTTACCTACCTATGCATAAATACACACACACACATATATATATATATACATATATATAACACTTCAGCTGTAGACGGGGTGTCCAATTAATTAGAACACGAAACCCTCAAAGTTCACATTCGGTTCTTGTATGAAAATGCCTGTATATATATATATATATATATATATATATATATATATATATATATATATATATATATATATATATGTATGTATGTACTCCCGTATAATAATAATAATTGTTTTTTGGTTAGGATTCAAGACCCGCGAGTCTCTGTAATGTAACTTTAATTACAGGGAGGTAAAATTTCCCCGGCTTCGCGGCAGCGAAAATAAAAATAAAATCAAGTAATCACATATATGCGTATATGCGTATGTATACATATAACCCGCAGAAACTAATTATAATATTGTCTTACTGACGATAACACGAATAAAGTACTTTTCTCAAATCACCAAAAGCGATGAAAAATAAAAATTTGAAATCCACTTTGCAAAACGTGCGATATTGAGAGAAAAATTTATAAGCGAAAAAGGTAAGTCGGCGAATTTTCTTCCGAAATCTTCTCCCTACCTCCGTTGCTTTAACTTACTTGTACACGTCTTCGTAGATTTTCATTTCTCGGTAGCTCGACAAGGAAATCACGCTGTACATACATGCATGTAAGGAAAATTGGCAATTTCGAGAAAGACGAAGACGGCCGGTGCCGTTTTACCCGGGGTGGTGATTTTCTTGTACCTTCGGGGCATTTCGCGTCTCGTCCACGTACCAAGTTGTACGTACAAAAATCATTTCATACTCTGTAAGTTTTCCAGGTTACATTGGATATACGTATTACATATCACACGCACCTTATTCGCGTGAGTTTTATTATGCAGATACGTCGCAAGTCGTTTCGTATACTTCACAACATAAATACGTCCACTCGTAAACGTGTGTCGGTAAAGGAAACGCGATTTCGATGCCTGGTGGTGAGGCGCGGTGGCGGGAATCAGGAAATTGGTGTGAAATTGCCTCAAAATTGGGACACCCTCCTCGGCGCAACGTAGCGTCCCTTACTTCGTGCCAGTATTTACACGGAATGTTTTTCGCGTACGTAATAAAGACGCGTGCCGGAGCGCTGAGAGTGACGACCGAAAATGGATTCCGCAAATTTCGCGCAAACGGCAAACGGTCGTCGAAAAGAGCTGCGGTAATTTTCTTTATTTTTACGTTGCAAGATTCGTTAGTCAGGTTTCGTAAGCTTTTTTGGAATCTCAAATTCCCTTAATTTTCCTCAACTTTTCTTTGCTTCCACCAAATTACCTGAGTTTTCCCGGTTTTCCAAATTTCCCCTCTGCGTTCGAACCCTGTTTATTATTTTTTTTCGACACAAAGTTCCAGATTTTTAATCCTTTCGATCCGAATTGAATTTTGAACGGTTATTGTTATTGTTATTATTATTATTTATTATTTATTATTTATTATGGTTTTTTGTCTCGTTTCGTATCACCGCGTAAAATAAAATACACCGTACGCAACATTTTGCTAATACGGGTAACGATTTTAATTTCAAGATTCATTGCTTCTGTCCCCGATAGAAGTAACAGACGAATCTAAGCTGCGAAGGTGGCGAAGATCGAAGATTAAACGAGACTTGGAGGCGACGCGAAGGGAGTGCAGACCGTCCCTCGGGGCCCTGGACAAATAAAGGCGAAGGGAAGAGAAGGAGGGTGAGAGGGAGGGAGGGCTAGAATTTCCAGAGATATTATGATCGATAAAGGCAAACCGATAACGAGTAGTATAATTAAAAGTCGAGAAAGTTTCAAGGCTGACGGTTCTTAGGGTGTGAAATATAACCGCAGGGACTGGAGACAACGGCGGTATAAAATTTATAAAAAAAAAATAAAACATCCGCAAACGAGATACCTGGTATTATATATTATTAACAAGACCTGAATAATTCGTCTGTAGTATATAGGGACTTTTTTTTCTTCCCCCTCCAGTATTGCATGTGTAATACAATATCACGTTAGGTTATATCTATAGGTATATGTTATGCGTACATGCTGAATGAAAACGGTGATAGGATAAATTGAAAATAGGGATAATAATAATCGAAGACGAGGCTGAAGCTAGCAGTCAGAATTAGCAGCCAAACGTTCTGATGTTTATTTGAACAAGGTAGTCGAGTCAGAAAATCAAAATTTTGTGAAATACCATCAACCCCCGATACTTTTATAGAATTCCGAGGCTAAAATTGAACTACATTTTTTCTGTTTCCAAAGAGCTCAACACATTTGACCGCTGACTCTGGCTGTTCGCTTCAGCTTCATTAATCGTAAGAACGGGGAGAATCTGAGAACGTCGAGGGGTTCGTTCGACGTCCGACCGACCGGCGGAAGTCTGTCGGATGACCGGAAACGCCGGTGTGTATGCCGCTGGTATCCGGACACGAATAAGTTCGTGCTGTACAAGACTGACGATGAGAACCGTGGCAGGCTTGATTTTATTTGAAAAATTGTAGGCATAATCGATTACATTATTATACAAATTGCACAAATTACGATATTACACCGTCCTCTACTACGACCGAATTTTTTTTCAAATATTCATTGCACAACGACTTATAGGTATAACATGTGTATAAGGTAATGCAAAAAGTATAATAATATGGTTATATACGTTGTAATAAATAGTCACGATATCCTTGACAACTGGTTTAATATTATTGTGTTAGGCTCGTCAAAATCGAAACGAACCGATTGAACTTTCACTCGCGCTGTACGGACCATGGCAGCGTGTCTCTAACAATAAGGTAAAGAGCACCAGAGAATTGCTTCATTGTCAGGTATAAATGTACGACGTGATATATACGTACATAGGAAGAACCGTGACAATTTGACGGAGTGAAATTGTACCGGTCACGATATTTTGTCCGTAAAATAACACGTGTATCTAGTGAAAAGGGTGTTAATGTTGATCTCGAGAAAACAAGAAAACGGTGTTAAACGGGTTACGTTGTGCGTAAGCGATAACAGATCGGAGCGTGAGATTATACGTGTGTGTGTATATATATAAATATACGTCGTACGCTGCTGCATGCAAACATCGTGCAAGATATGAAATGCTCTGGGAATTTTTTTAATCTGTACGATAAATTGGACAGAAGATTCGACAAAAAAAGAACATTAAATTTCTCGTACAGGAGGAGAAAAAAAAAAAAAAAACTCGAGAGTCGACGAAATTGACGAAAAAACGAATGAATAAAAACGATTAAGTTGCTAAGCATAATTTGCAGAAGCAACGAACGAATCGCGAGACAATATTATAATAAATAACACGTGTGACAAACGTGCGAGAGAGAGAGAGATGAAAGATAAAATTGCAACGCGTGCTCAGCGCACCGTTTTGTAAGTTACTGTTATATACCTTAGACGTTGGTGACTGCTTAAATATTTCCGCTAGGCAAATTATTTACGCTAGAAGCTTACGGAGACCGCGATCCATGGAACAAGAAGACGGCGACGCGAGTCTCGCGAGTAGGTCAAAAAGCACGACATTGCACCGCGAAAAGAAACAACAATTGACCATTGCGCAAATTTTTGCGACATAAGAACCGAACAATTGCTTTTAAAAAGATACAGGTATGCGTGTTGTACGTATGTATTGTATAAATAAAAATGTTCCGACGGTTGAACACGGCGTGAAAACAAAAGTAGCGAATATGTATGTACCTATGTATGTATGTATGTATGTATATATATATATACAAACACGTATATATGTATACCTAACATACGTAACTGCCGATATGCGGAAAGGATATGGGAATGAAAAAAAGACGTTTACGAGAGGATAGTTGGTGAGTTTTTCACGGTTCTTGGAGCTCAAGGTGTTCTCCACCACCTCCTCTTCCTCGTCCTCGTCGTCCTCGTCTCCTTCCTTTTCTCTCACTCTCACCCTCTTCTCGTCTCTGGTTCACGCGGGTGAGCAGGAAATTACTCAAACGCAAACAAAAAAATCCTTATACACCAAGCTACTTCCGTTCATCCTTGTCGTTCCTTCACGGATCCTGCTTACGGGCTACACACGCGTTATACGCTTGCAATTTAGGTGGTGTTAAAAACCACCGCGCGAAAATACAAAGAAGTAAGACACCCGACGATTCGCGAGGCTCAAGTTGGTGTAACGTTACCGCAACAATGCATGTTTAGGAAAAATCGTTACTTCGATGCTTTGGGATCGTCTGCCGATGTTCAGTGGATCCTGATAAACAAATTATACTCGTATTTTGTCAGTCTAAAAGTGTTGTTGCAGTTATGCATCGATTAACGGATGCCTAGATTTTCGAACTCTCTCGTACACCACTTTTACATTTTGACGATTCATTGCGATACGATAATCGTCACCATCACCATCATCGTCATAATTATTGGCGGAAGAAGTTCGTCCCGAATAAGAAAATATGACAACGTCCGTGCTGTAATATATTCGAGGTTCTTACGTGGAGAGATTTCACCATTATACAAGATTATGGAAATTACTTAAGCACGATTTTTCTTCCAGAGTGGCTTCGGTATAAATATGCATAAACGAGATTATTGTTCAGTGAATATTGTGATTATATTACGAACACTAGCGGTAAATTTGCGTATTTGGTAATTGATTTTTTATACATCCATGTATAAGTATAATTCCTCTGATTAATGAGCCGCGCGACATCGTTCATGTATATACATATATGTACGTATTATATGCACGATGGAAACGGAAGAGAGACGATTGACGGATGCCCAAAAATAATAGTAGCTTCTGTTGGACTTCGCGGGATGCATCGGCGAGTTACGCAATATCCAACCGCCGAAGAAACGTTATATTTATTTATACGTGTATATATATGTGTGTATGTATATAAATAATACGCCCGTAAGTTACCGACATACGTATAAAAGACGTACGATTTATACGAAACGTACGCGTAGACGTGTACGAGTGTTTCGGCATCCGTGTGCGCAGGTACTCAAGTTAATGTATTTGCATAGAAATGCGCTCCGGTCGTTAGAACTGTCCATTGTTTTCGATCAAGAGTTGCGTATAGCATCCTCACCCACATCCACATCCACATCCCCCTCTCGACGATTTCGTATTACGTGTATAACTGCGGAGGTTCGTTCTTTCGTTCATTCGTCGTTCTACTCGCTGGGTAAAAAGAAAAGTGTTGGTCTTTTACTACAGACGAGGAGGCTCGTCGTCGACGTTTATCCGCGGCGGCGAGACAGATACTCGTTTTGAAACACAGGGCCAACACAAACGTCGTCGTGTGAAGTAAAGAAATTCCGTGCCTGTATTATACGTATCGGTACGAGAAAGTCAATCCCTTTTTCTTCCCTGTACGTACGGGATTCGTTTTAAAAATCATTGCGTAGAAACGGAGACATCGATTCGAGTAACTTGAAATATCTCTGGGATATCTCTTCGACTATATTATTTCAAGGCAGATTGGTTATATTTATCAGAATGAAATTTTCGACAGGGAGAAAGAAGATCGGTTTTTCAAAATAAGACGAGTCTAAGATGGTTTGCTAAATTTCCCACCTTCCTGAATGTGCGAATTGGCGATTTTTCCTAAAGATGGAACCTTACAGCCAACGTTACTAACTTCATCCTCGTACGCGTATTACGTCAATATCGAAAAGGTGCATCAGCAGCAGCAAGGATGAAGGATGCAGGTATAAACTGCAGCGACTTACGGTGTCCGGTTACTCGACTCTCACTAAATATATACCATATACTACACGATATACGATATATACGATATAGAAGGTTGCAAGCTTCAGGTGCATCGCGAGCGTCTTTCTCCCTCCTGCAACACGTAGTATAGATCTCAAGATCTCCAGGTATAGATCACGTCTTCCGCGCGATATTCGTCAATGGATTCTCCATTCACGTGCGTACAACCATATACCCCATTAAATAGGCAAACCGCTCTTACTAGACTTTGTACAATAACGTACCACAAAATATTTATAAACAAGTACGTGGTACGTACGTACATAGAATGACATATTGGTAGAAAAAAAAAATAAAATAAATAAATAAATAAACAAACAAATTAAAATAAAAGATGCGAAAAAAAATCCCAAAAAAATAAAGGAACAGAAGGTTGTTGTAAGCGACTGGTTTCGTTGAAAAAAGAAAACACGAGGCTAGGAACGTGAACGCCGCGGGCGGATTCTGTACAACGCGTGTATGTAGTACGAATGAGTCCGTGGGTGATACATTAGGAATACACACAGTCACACACATATGAAAAATGCAGGCGTGTGTGTCCCACGGAGGCTATTCAGGGGCCTTGTTGGTGTTCTTTTCTCTCCTTATCTCTCTCTCTCTCTCTTCACCCGACTCGACTCGACGCCCGCGGTTTTAGGGAGGCTACACGCACGATTCTAGATAGGACATACATATAAGCTGCGACCTCACGTGTGCGGAGTCATGCAGAAGACTGCGTGTCCGTACGTCGTACTACATACGTCGGCAGTCAGACAGCGCCGACAGACCCCCGGTTTTTCGATTCTTCATTTTATTTCATTGTTTTGGTTACTTTTTTCTTTTAATACTCTCCCTCTCGCCCTCGCCTCGGGGTATCGTCGACGTCGACGTCTACGAATTGTGCGTTCACATTTACACGCTCCTTCTTCCCTGTTGCGTGTCCTTATACGTATGCATACGTGCAGCCTTTATACCTGATGACCGCGGAGCGATACCCTCCTACTCTTCACCTGTCGCGCACCTGTATGTTCGTTGCAAGATGGCTTTTTACCGTCTTTTAGTTCGTTTTTTCGATAGTAAGAATTTTTTCGATCGCGAATCGGTGGAATATATTTTTCGAGTTTGATTGGGGAAGAACGGGATGTTGGTGATAATCGATCATGAAATCCTTATGCGTAATACAGTTGGTTGATAGAAATCTATGGGTATAATAAACTCGGACACATTGTTTCAATAATCTACATACATATAATACCAAATTCTTGTTCTTCGTTTAAAATCCCGCAATTTTCTAATCTGCGTGTGATTGTATACCTATAGATGATAATAAATTATGACACTGAAGTTAGTAGCGTTAACTTAACGAAATATTGTGAAAGAAAAAAATCGTTACTTTCGTTGCAACATCCATATTCTTGTTCAGGTTCTTCTTTATACGGTTTAGGTATTAAATTTCAAGCAATACTATAACGAGGGACTAGAAATAATTTTTTCTAAGCACGCATCGTTGCGCTATAAACGTTGCTAAAACTGCAACCCCGTGATGATAAATTTGATATTATATCACGCAATTGTCGTAGCGACGACGATAAAATTTAACGATGCTGAAGTTAGTAACGATACATTAGGGGGTAAAAAAAAAAAAAACGATCACGATTTTGCAATTTTGTAGTAACTTTGAAGTGGCTATGTTTTGAAAATAGGAATTACTCCTGCCTTACTATAATTTACCGCACATCATAGATTCCTAAAATTACGAAATACGAATCATTACAATTAGATTAGTAACAGTCAGCCTCGTAAAATTAACCAGTTTACTCAGTTGTTGAAATACTTATATACCTATACCTACATCGCGTACGGCGAGGTGAAACAGCTAGACATATCGCACGTGTGTACATCGAATGCACACGCCGCAGATGATGTACGAGAAACTGGCGCACGCAAAAAAGCTGAGGAACGTAATACGTTACACTGACTTACGCGCAAGATAGTAGATACGGTATTCCTAGTGTGGCGTGCATACGTCCATGTATGAACGAGGCATGAGACGGTAACGGTACAGTTAATTGCGCGGGTAGATGAACGCATCTCTTGATCGAGGTGTTTTTGTATCTAATTCTTAGCGCGCGTGCAGCAGCCGCCCGCGATCCGTGTGCATTTGAAAACGTTGATAACAAAAAAGGCTGAGATTTTTGTGAATATAAGGTGCATTCGAGGCGGCTGGCTGGCGACGCTTCGACTATAGTCGCGCGGTCAAATATTCGTGACAAGGGCAGTATATTACACACCTCGATGCGGCGAGTAGTCAGGTGTTGGATCCAGGCACAACCGTTACAGCCGCCAGCAGCAGCACCATTCATTTACATTTAAACCAACAGCATCATTATCCTGCCGAAATTCCCATTCACGGCTGCCGCGAGGTATTAGAATCGCCTCTTCGATCCCATCTGCCGATATATCGTGTATGCATCCGTGCATACCTCACAAGTGACAACGTTCGGTCTATTTGTAAGACCTGAAGACAGGCACGAATCACGCGAGTGGGCAAGATTCAATTGTTTTACTTATCGCAACGTTTGATTTGGTGACTTTGAAGGCAGGTACAGACCGCGCGGCGTGATCGAGATTCAATTGTTTTACTTACATTCTCGGCTGTTTCTCTTGGAAATTGTAATTTCGAAGAAGGATGAGTTCCGATCGGTTAATCCATCTCGCACTTATCACACTCACACACACGGATACGTACACAGCACAGATAGGCAACAGACAACTTCACGACGGTTCGTTCGGGGGTTTCGATTCGAAAACGAGTCGACCGACCGCGTGTAAACACGAATACCTTTATCTATCGATGAAACGAACTCGCGCACGGCTCGGAGCCGACTCAAGACTCGATCGCTGCCGAGAGTTCGGCGTTGTCCCGCCGCCTTGCGCGTCACGTCGAGCCGGGCCGCGCTTGAGGCTTCTGCGCATGCGCCGATAACGCGTTCGAAGCCGCGGAAGGTTCGCTTTCGGATATGTTTTGAGGAGCTTTTACGCCGGCTGCACGCGATCCGAAGCTCTGACAGTTTTTAAGAAATTATCGTATCGCGTGACCTCCGACGACTACCGAGCGATGCGATTTTCAAAGGTTTTACAGCGATTTATTGGCCACGCGCGACTCGTATAGACTCGATTCTTCCACGTGTATCGAACAAACGACGGCTACGGAACGCAGTGAAGCGAACTGCCGATCCCGGGGATCCTGTTTCCAACTCATTTGTTTCTTCTTTGTTTTTTCAGGTTTAGGATTGACTTGGCAACCCTGCCGGTATATTCGAAGTGAGGCACGACGTTATTTTTTAAATCAGATTTTTGTCTTAAAACATCAACAATATATGTAAATAGATTAATATATCTAAATATCGTACATTACGTCTTATCCTCTTCCTAATATCGCAGCCGAACGATTGCTGCTAATTTCCGGAGTCTTCAAGGGCACGATTACTCGTAAAAAAAATTGAAAGTTGTATTCGATGGGTAATAAATTGCGTCACCAGTATCGATTTACTGTTTTTCTCTTTCTTTGCCACCTTAGTTCAACGACCCGGAGCGTGCGTCATCTTTCTATAAATAAAAATTACTATTCAGCCTGAATGAAAATCCTTGGCTTTCCGATCGATTGGTTTGAAAGTAGGCACGTTTCTGTGGGACACGATTTTTTACTATCCTTCTCTCCTCGTTTCAAGACACTCTGTGTGGAGAAAAGGTTCAGTGGCTATTAATTGTTTAAAATATCGTACTTTATTAAATGGTTCATTAGGCGTCCTCCTCCCTCTTTGTACAATTATTTATTTCGCTGTCTGGAATCCTTCGGTTTCGAAGCCAGCTTCTCTCCGTAATTCATAGATCTGCAATAAATTGGTGTGTAAAATTATGAAGTTGCATTACGGTCATCAGGGTAATGATATGCTTACCTGAATATAAGCTTCGGTCAACGTAATCATTTGCGGTAATATTTGCGTCACGTGTAAATCCTGCATCTCGTACCACTGGCCTGTGCCTCTGTGCAAAACGTGAACTCTGTACGTTCCTTGACCGGGCTCACCGTCGTGAACTATGTTCGCTACCAAGTCGTACGTCGTGTACGGGTGTCTAGCCTTAACTTCCGGCGTGAGGATATCACCGAAATCTACATTTCTGCAATGTAATTTGTGGAAAAAATTATTTTACTCAAATGTAATTACTGTAATTGCGTTATTAAAAAGTACAAAAGCAAGCAAGCACTCACTTGACGGGAAAATTAACGATGGTGGGATTCTTCTCGACGAAGAAAGTATTCTTCGTAAATCTCTGTAACGTGTAAAAAAGTTTTTGGTATAGTTTTTTTAATTTTGAATAATTAGTTCGTAAATCGTATTTTATTCACGTACCTTGATGTACAAAATAAGATAAGGTGGTAGTTCGGTGATTTCAAATCTCTTCATGAAATTTTCCTTGTACGTTTTATACTCTTTTTCGGCTACTGCATTAAACTTGTTCAGTAATGTATACAAATTCACCTGTCAATTAAAGAATAAAATTACCAAAGTGCCTGATATTCAATGGAACGAGTTTTACGTGATGACCAACAATATCGATTTGCCTTGCTAACCTGAGGAATGATATTTTCCGTAAATTGATCCTTGAAGAGCGGAGGTGGGGGCAGATCGCAAGTCAGGTACAAGAAAGGGCTTTCAGTTACGGTTTCTCCATACTCGAGTGTATTCAGAAGC
The DNA here is from genome assembly GCF_021901495.1 of Neodiprion virginianus. Classification (NCBI taxonomy): domain Eukaryota; kingdom Metazoa; phylum Arthropoda; class Insecta; order Hymenoptera; family Diprionidae; genus Neodiprion; species Neodiprion virginianus. The sequence goes on along the minus strand of NC_060877.1, from coordinate 4,039,675 downwards.
TCACTTCGTTGACTCTCTTCCAGTTCTAGTGGCGGTATTTTCCGCGTATAAATCCGCATGTGGCCAAGAAACGTTTTGTATATAATGCTAGAGTCTTTTTTTTTCGTCCCATTTAGCGCCAGATGCAACGCGTTGAGAAACCAGGACAGAAAATCCACTGGATCACCTGTGGCGCAAAAATGTGAGTTCACCATGACAAGAAACGTGCGTATAATCATCGTAAAAATCTGGACAACCTTGTTCTGTGAATTGGAATCTTTTTTTGCTCCACAATACAACAGCTTGAAGCATTTCATGCGGGCTGACATGAGCCTTGAAATTTCTGGGATTCCATAACTTTCTCATCAACTCTCCGAACCTCTGGACTAGAAGGTAAGACGAATCTCCTGGCGGTCGTTTCACATGGGAGTAATTATATTCTCTCAGGAAGAAATCTCGCAATGGAGTAACGTGAGACAAAGCCTGTACAGAAAAATATATCGAGGTTGCTTTTCGCAAGTGTCATATTTGGCGTTGATTGTCCAAATTTACCTGCAAAATGACGTTGCAGTAATCATTTGCCTTAATGTTGTTCATTCCGACTATTCCGGGTGAATACATCGAGCCATCTATAGCTCTGGATAATTTGTCACTTTTGTCCAACTGAGAAATTTGCCATTTATCAAAAGTAGGATTTAGAACGTACTTTATGTCGTCAAGGGATGAATCTGTAAACATTAGGAACAGGGTCAGGGTTGAGTCGAAATCAGAAGATTTATATTATATAGGTGTGTCAACTTACCGACAATTTCATAGTTGTCCGGTAAACAGTAAAATTTAAGCGTGTGAAGATTAAGAAATACATGATGACTTTCAGCGACGCTATGAGTATAGGCGTGAGTGTTAGTGCCTCTACCTTGGAAATATTTACCACAAACTAAACAAGCGTAAACGTTGATTCTGGAAAGAGACACAGAACACAATTTCTCAAAATCAAAATCCAAGAATTGACGATTGATCGTATCGAGGTAAGGGCACAGACGTGGAGCCTCTGAGTTCGATCTATAGGTTTTTTGCTGCGCTGTAAGAAAATAAAAATGAATCACATGAAAATTGATCTGTTTGTAAATGATTTCAAGATACCGAGGCATGAAAATCGAGATACCAAAGTCATTCAATGAATTATACTCAAAGATTCAAGGTAAGGTTTGTCACTTGAGATAATAAACAAGTTTCCCGAATTCGGAATCACTTACTACTGGCAAAAACGGATATATTTGCTGTATGTCTAATTGGGAATGAGGAGAATTGATGTTTCAATTAAGTAATAAAATGCAAGCCGAACGTGACGAACTTGTAGGTTAGTTTAGGTTATGTGCCGTTGCGTTGATGAAAAACTTTTTACTCGGGCCGACATATTATCACAAAAACAACGGTATTATTTACTATTTGAATTACAACAGTTACCATCGTTATCGTCGTCCGAATCACTGCCGTGTTCCACTAATTTCCTCTTTAGTTTACTTCCCTGTTTCCTGGACGCCATCATTGATGTTTGTTAGTTTTTCGACTCTCGACCATCGAGGTTCTTCGACTACCGATGAATAACTCGAGAGTCGAATGAAACTTACTTCGAGTCGGTTCAAATACTGACGAATTTATCGGTAGTCGGTGAATTTGCCAAATGCGGACTTGCTAAATAATGAAAATGTATAGTTATCTTCAGTAAACGCTATGCGGTACTTACCATCCAGCAAGTAATGCGTAATACAGAGCGTGCTTATCATAGCGAAGTGCCGCTGTAGCGGTCGAGGCAAAACAAATAACAGACATTAACGATTGATGTTGTTGCAGCAAGAACGAGAATCTAAGAAACTTTGACTACCCAAATATATTTCAAAACATTAATCATTTATCATCTACTCAACTAGCGCATTTCCATTGTAGGAGAGAATCTGGATTTACAAGAGGGATGAACCAATCGCACTAGATTTGCACAATCATGCGTCAATGCGATAAGATCTATGCTTAATTTACGTAATCATTGTTTACCGAAGTTGCAAAACATCCCAGCTGTAGAAATGAAGAAATGAAAGAATAGATTGGTTTCTCTCGATTCAATAGAAAAACAAATTCGCTGCTTGTCTATTTTACCAATAGGCAATAATTATCGATTTCAAAAATGACTTCGATAAGACTTTTTTTCCTTTAATGAAATGATTTTTTTTCACAGAGATTTTTAGGAAGTTGATCGTCGAATGGCACCGTATCCACGGTCTCAATCGTATCGAGTGACAATACGATCGATCAATCCTTTTCGCGAATACATGTGCTCAGTTTTCCCACGGATATTCACCAGTAGATGATAAGTAGTGTTTGGGCTAGATTTCAAGCACACAAAGTTTGTTAAACATCTATTTATGCTGCAATACTTAACATCGTTTGGTAATTTAATTCGTCCGGTTTCGACCACTACAGTGGCACTCCACTATGGCTATTATTACGCTTTGTGTAACGATCCACTTGAGTATGTATCGATGCCCAGCCTGCGTTTACTTAAAATTTAATAAAATTGAAATAATTAAAATTACATTTATTAAAAGATTTAATTAAAATTAGTTCCAAAAACGTTTTTCATTTTCGATTATTTTTCCGCATAATCGTACAAGGAAATACGAAAAGAATACCATAAGCGGAATGCAATTCTCACAGATTATACAACGTATATTATACCTGTATCAATATGAATAGCCTAAACATAATTATCTGCACAGCTCACACGAATGCAACATGTGTAGATGTGTGTAAATATTATAAGTTGTACTCTTTAATACTAACATTCATCGTCTTATTATGATATTACACAATAATAATTACACATTTAAATTCAAATGTATAAACTAGACAAGTTCTCGCTTATCGTTATACATACTAAATCCGTATGTATACATGTATACCGACTATTTATTTACAATAAATATATATCATGATCGCGATTTGGATTCGTCATTACCATTCACCTGTATATTATATTGTTCGTTATACACGACGTGTAAAACACGTCATGTGTATCAAGAGGTACTATAGTTCACATGGTATCGTCGTTCCAACAATAACAATCACAATTTCAACTCAACTCCTCTAAATCGTTTATAATTACATATTACAATAATTCTGTGCAGTGAACTCAATTGTACTCGGCTCTGATCAATCAGCAAACGTGAGTTGTAAATCCGTTTATAGATCTGAGACAATTGATCGGGCAAAGGACGGTGAAACCACGAATAACTGCCTGAGATCGTACGGATTTATCTACCGCGCGTGTACCGACCGCATTAGAATGTACCAGAAAACAGAATTAACGCTTACGGTTGAACGGCTGGAAAAATGAATAAGTAATGAACGATTGAAATGACATAGTTTTGCTCAAGTTTACGTAAAGCGTGAAATTTTCAACCACGCTAGGAGAAAAATTCGGGTGAAAATTTTTCAAAAGTAAAACGAAGAATGACGAAGAACTTCGGACTTGTTGCCATCTTCAATCGTAATCAACGTCGAAGTCGTGCGAAAGTCCGTGATGCATGTGAATGTGGGGTGGAAGGTCGATGGCGCCCCCCAAGCTACTCCTCTGAAAAAATTTCAAACTTTTTCCCGTTGTGCGAAACTTTTTATACACCTACAACAATGCCGATTTCAAATGGGATTTGTTTTTTCTCTTACAAAATTACACGGTTATCGTGGTATTGTACATACTCGGTGCTTTACAAATTAATTTATACGCAGCGATAATTGCGACAGCTTTATTTTTCGATTAGCTGGGTGTAAACTAAAAAAACAAAAACTACAGGTGCAGCGACAAGCGAGTTCGAGAGTTTAAAATAAATAAATAATAAGAGAACAAAGAAGAAGAAAAAAAAAACACACACAAACCAACTGCAGGAACGAGCAAACTTCCATCGATACAAACTCTTTCGACGTTCGATCTGCGGATGTTAAGCTGCGCGTTGAAAACCGGCGATTGATGTAATTGCAAATATCCTAGAGAGTTGATTTCATCTCCAGGCGCATTCGAATCGCATGCATTTCCAAGGAAGACGTTATACGCATTTACGAAATCACCTGTGACCTCATCCCGTTAATCGGTGTGGGGGTTTGATTTTCTTGGAGGTAACCAGATCCTCTGTTTGACGAGCATTTTTCGCATCCCCGTCTTCTGCGCTTTGAAGAATTGCAGCGAATCGCCAGACAGAGCTCTCGAGCCATTTCAGAGCACAGCGATTCCTGGGGGTTGGAATTCTGCTGTTGCTGTTGCTGTTGCTGTGTTGCCTGAGGAATGCCTTGCAAGGAACCGGAGCAGGTCGGAGGTCCCGTTGGCCGTTGCTGCGGGATAAGAAGAAAAAAAAAACGCCAACGTTTCATAAGTTCCTGCGAGCGTAAGGACATTCGCAAAATTGCGCGGCGATCCAATTGCGAAATTCTGCATAGACGGCGTGCAGGGCGGATATAGAAACGGTTTTCAAACGTCCATGCCACGATTTTACGAATGGAAAGGTCGAGTTGGTGTTTCAATAAATTTGCTGCAGCGTGTAAAAGAATGTCGACGTGTTGGTGAAACGTTTAGTAGAAGCCGATCATGGGTCTCTAAATTTTGACGAGAGAATTCTCGGTCTAAGGTTTAAAGTAAATACCAACGAAA